>NC_092771.1:19856057-20456057 GCF_047496795.1 Chiloscyllium punctatum | reverse complement strand
GGCCTTCCTGAGGTTTATTCCTGAAATATGGGCGTCATGTCCCTTTCCCATTTCTCCATGCCATCACCCCAGTAGAAATAGGATCTGTCAGATACGGGCAGTTCTGAATCCAGATCCCCACTGCCATTTTAGAAGCTCTCCAGAATCATAGAATCTCTACAGTGTGGAAGCAGGTCAGTCAGCCCATCAAGTCCACACCAAATCTCAAAAGGGCATCCCGCCCAATCATCCCACATTTCCCATGGCCGATCCACCCCATTCTGCACATCTTTGGACTGTGGGAGGAAACCAGAGCACCCGGAGGAAACCCATGCAGACGCGGGGAGAATGTGCAAACTCCACACAGACAGTCACCCGAGGCTGGAATCGAACCTGGGACCCTGGCGCTGTGAGGCAGCAGTGCTAACCACTGAGAGCCATCCATGTTTGCTTCTATGAAAATCCAACCCAAAATGTCTTGAATATTAAACATTTCCAAAAAATACCTACACTTACAAGTTCTTTTGTCCCCTTCAAGCTTTATTCTCACACTCACATTTTAGTTTATTGTTTTGTGCAAAAATAGTGGAACGATGTGTTCATTTCCAAGGCAATATCCTGCTGCCTTTGTGTTTTGAAGTCACTACCTCTGTATGAGAGTACTGCAAAATGTTCACTTTCAGCAAAACACCTTATCTTTGTTAAATTGTTCCTTCCTTCGTGTGTGGAGATGATTGGCAATGTGAAAAATGCAACATTATCAGCATGTCCCCGCCAATTTGATTTTAAACTGCTTTGTATCATTCCTGGTTTCAATTTTGTAAAGTTTGCTGTAGCTAACCCTAATGGAATGAACACAGATAAGGAATGTCAACAGCATATTTTCTGAAGGCTAAAATGTAGAACCCTTTGCAAGAATAATACTGAATCGTGGGGTGGATTTAGACTGCAACAGGAAATAATCTGCATTAGTATAGCATCCTTAGGATGTCCCAAAGCAATTTATAATCAATTAACTGCTTTGGAAATACAGTCTTGATTTACGTGTCAATTTCAGTCGAGACTCTGCTCAATTCCATGTGGTAGGTTTAGGGGGAAGTGACAGTGAGGTTTGAATTGTTAAAAGACACCAATGCCAATCTACAGTTCAAATGCAGCGATGTTGGGTTCAGCTCCTGGAAGCCAAAGTCTTATGGTATTTAAGTGACATTTTACGCTTCAGTTTTGCCAGTGGGCCTCAGGAAAGCCAGGCAACCAGCTGCTGTATCCAACAGTGGAGTTCTTTCCCAGCAATGCGTGTGGGCCAAGAGAAGGGGCGAATGTTTTCCATCAACCTCGTGAACAAACGGGTTAAGATCTGCCTTCCTCCCTCATTCATCAGGCCCCATAACCATGGCCTATTCGAATTAGAATCCCTACAGTGTGGAAACAGGCCCTTCAGCCCAACAAGACCACACACAGAACCTCCAAAGAGTTACCCCCTCTGACCTATTTCCCCACCCTATATTTACCCCTGACTAATGCACTAAATCTACACATCCCTGGACACTATTTAGTAATTTAGCATGGCCAAACCTGCACATCTTTGGATTGTGGGAGGAAACTGGAGCATCCGGAGGAAACCCACGCAGACACGGGGAGAATGTGCAAACTACACACAGACTGTCACCCGAGGCTGGAATCAAACCCAAGTCCCTGGCGCTGTGAGGCAATGGTGTTAACCACTGAGCCACCGTGCTGCCCACATAAAGCGAGATTTCTAAAATCATGAGGGGCATGGATAGGATGAATAGCCAAAGTCTTTTCCCCAGGGTAGGGGAGTCCAAATCTAGACGGCATAGGTTTAAGGTGAGAGGAGAAAGATTTCAAAGGCACCTAAGGGGCAACGTTTTCACGCAGAGGGTGGTGTGTGTATGAAAAGAGCTGCCAGAGGAAGTGGTGGAGGCTGGTACAATTACAACATTTAAAAGGCATCTGGATGGGTTTATGAATAGGAGGGGTTTAGAGGGATATGGGCCGGGTGCTGGCAGGTGGGACTAGATTAAACTAGGATATCTGATCAGCATGGACGGGTTGGACCGAAAGGTCTGTTTCCATGCTGTTCATTTCTATGACTCTAATTGGTGGACGATGATACAGAAACCAACCTTTTGTTAGTCTAATACTATTTAAAAAGTGTAACATTTCAAGCAAGCACCCTATCTAACTGAACCATGCAGCACTTTTGTGGCATTTGTCTGTTAATGCTGAACACAAATCATAGAATAGAATCCCTACAATGCAGAAACCATTCAGCCCATTGAATCTGCACTGACCCTCAGAAGAGCTTCCCACCAAGACCCAACCCTCTATACTATCCCTATAACCCCACATTTCCCATGGCTAACCCACTTAGCCTGCACAATTCTGAATGCTGTGGCAATTGACCGTGGCCAATCCACCTAACCTGCACATCTTTGGTCTGTGGGAGGAAACCGGAGCACCCGGAGCAAACCCACGCAGACACAGAGAGAATAGAATAGAATATCCTTTATTGTCACATATACTCAAGTACAGATGTACAGGCCTACAGTGAAAAGTTTTACAATGTCGCCCCTTACAAGTACCGAGATAAGAATCTTACATACAAAAAGAGGAATCAAAAAGAAAAGCAGTTGCATTATTTTACAGTAATTCTTAGAATGAGTTGGAAATAGACATAGTCAAAAGGACAGTCATTACAGCCGTATTAACCAATTACACATAAACATTACAATGGGATACCTGACTTCCAACAAGGAGAACCTGCAAACTCCACACAGACAGTTGCCTGAGGCTGGAATCGAACTTGGATTCCTGGTGCTCTGAGGCAGCAGTGCTAACTGCTGATCCCCTCCTTCAGCCCATTTGCCGTTCACCCTGAATGTAACTAAACAAAGTTCATATGTGATAAACGTAGCCCCCTAGCAGTTGATCTTCACTCAAACAAATTCACCGCTTATCCATCTCTGATCACATTGACATTTAAACAAAAATCTTTATTCTTTCTTGGGATGTGAGCATCACTAGCAAGGTCAACATTTTCTGCCCAACCCTAATTGCCCTGAACTGATCAGCTTCATTTCAGAGGGCACTTTAAGTGGCAACTATGTTGGTGAGGGTCTGGAGTCCATGTAGGCCAGACCAGGAATGGAAGGGACATTTCCTCTGTAAAGGACCTTATTGAACCAGATGGGTCTTCATGACAATTGATGATGGTTTCATTGAAATAAACATTGAATTAAGCTTCCACTCGCGGTCATGATGGGCTTGAACCCATAACCTCAGAGCACTAGGTTGGGCCTGAGGATTGTTAGCTTAGTTATGCTACCACTATACCACCATCTCCCCAAATCCCACAATCCCACACCTCCCACCAAGGCACATGAGAGGCAATTTTTTTTTTACACAGAGAGTGGTTCATGTGTGGAATGAATTTTCAGTGGTAGAAATGGATGCAGGTACAGTTACAACATGTAAAAGGCATTTGGATAAGTACATGAATCGGGAAGGTTTGGAAGGATATGGGCCCATTGCAGACAGGTGAGAGTGGTTTGGTTTTTGGATTATGGTTGACATGGACTGGTTAGTCCAAAGAGTCTGTTTCCATGCTGTATGATGAAATGCCCTTATGATCTGGGTTCGATTCCAGCCTTGGGTGACCTGAGTTTGCATGTTCTCCCTAATTCTGCCAGGTGCTCCAGTTTCTTCCCACAGCCCAAAGATGGATTGGACATGCTGAATTGATCATAGTGTCCAGGAATGTGTAGACAAGGTGGATTGGCCATGGGTAAATGTGGAGTTATGGGGATAAGGTGGAGGGGCTGGGTCTGCTCTACAGAGGGTCGGTGCACACTCTATGGACCAAATGGCCTCATTCTGCGCTTGTAGGCGTTATATAAAGAGTAGCTATTTCCAAGTCATCCTGGAGGCTGCTGAAATCTCTCAGTATGAGCAGAAGATGCAGGTAGAAGATCCTTTATCTGAAAATCCAAAACCAAAAAACTCCAAAATCCGAAGGTTTTTTGTGAAGTTATTTTCTCATTAGCAAAGTTGTTTGGCGAGCAGACAGTTAACCCAAATCGACCCCCACTTGATGCGTGTCACTCAGATGCGACATGGGGGTGGGGGGGAGGGGGGCGTGTGGGGTATGGCCAAGCACATTCTTACTTAGAAGTCTGCTCCCCTGGTAAGAGTTTCAAAACTTCCACCATCAAACTGTCATTTATTCTGAAAACCGAAAAATTCCGAATTCCGAGAAACTGCTGGTCCCGAGCATTTTGGATAAAGGATCTTCTCCCTACTGAGTGAAGTTACAGGCCATTCCATTTGCCACCATGGGTGAAGGCCCTGCTGTACTGCGACCCTTTTAAGGAAGGTTTGGCGCATGAGGCTTTTGAGTGCGAGATGACATCCACTTCACACGATGGAGCACATTTCCCAGCGTTTATCCTGAGCAGTGACCCTTGCAATGAATGAAGTCAGAGTTTCCACTGGTTTAGATTAGTCACACTTGACTGGGAGTTCTGTGCAGAAATTTTGCAATCAGCTTTCACACTGACTGCATACCATCGTCAAGGACCCTCATCACTGAGATTGTGCCACACACTGCTCTGCTTTAACATTGAAAGGAGTTGAGCGTTATTCAGGAATGCTTCTTAAAAGCTCCATCGATTTGCAACAGAGAAACGTCTTGCCATATTAGCACCACAGAGCCGCCCGTTACACCTTCCAAAGGTGAAGTATTGGGCTCATCCAAATCCTCTTCCAGGCAGCAACAAGGGACAGTAAAACAACTCCAGCTGCACAGTCCTCCCCACTGTTTGTTTGTTTGTTTTCCACGGGGCATTTGATGCTTTAATTGTCCAACGAGCTGAAGAGATCAGTGATAGCCAGGGAATGGAATCAGAGTAGGAGTAGACTGTTAGGTCCCTCATGCCCTGTCCTGTCATTCCCTAAGATCATGGAAGATCTTCTCCAGATATCAACTTCCCTTTCATGCCAGCACCTCATAGCTCTCATATAGTGATTGGATTGGGTGAGCCAGGTGGACCGCATAGAGTATGAGTTCCCCAATTGGGGCTGTTAACCTGGTCTAATTAGGAAGCCCTGGCTGACAGACAGAAACAGGAATGTCAGGGGGTCTGTTCACTCTGAGCTAGTTGGGTCAGGGTTGTGTACAATGCACGTGTAAATAAAGTGTGTCTGGGTGACAGGAAGTAGCTCATTGGCTGATAAGTGAGTTAGGCTCATCATGAGAGTTACTGCATAAATGCAAGTGTTGCCCAATTTGAGAAGTGGCTGGAGACCAAACAAATCTGCTGTTCATTGTTACCTTTAACAATCTTCTCTATTTTCTCAGTAGACTTTCTCAGGAGGCTAAGGAAATTTGGCATGTCTACAAAGATGCTTACCAATTTTTAAAGGTGCACCATAGAAAGCATCCTATCCAGATATATCATAGCTTGGTACGGCAACTGCTCTGCCTAAGACCACAAGAAATTGCAGAGAATTGCGAACACAGCCCAGTCCATCACACAAACCAGCCTTCTGTCCATTGATTCCACTTACACTTCCCACTGCCTGGCAAAACATCATCAAAGTCCCCTCCCACCCCAGTTATACTCTCTTTTACCCTCTTCCACTGGACAGAAGATACAAAAGTTTGAAAATACATACAAACAAATTTAAGAACAGCTTCTTCCCCACTGTTATCAGACTTCTGAACGGATCTCTCATATATTAAAGTTGATCTTTCTCTGCACCTTCTCTGTGGCTGTAACATCATACTCTGCATTCTGTTCTATTACCCTCATGGACTCATGTAACGTTAAAAATCACACAACACCACGTTATAGTCCAACAGATTTATTTGGAAGGACTAGCTTTCAGAGCGCTGCTCCTTCATTGGGTGGTTGTGTACTGATGACAACTACCTGATGTAGGAGCAGCGCTCCAAAAGCTAGTGCTTCCAGTGAAACCTGTTGAACTATAACCTGAGTGTGTGATGTTTAACTTCGTACACCCCAGTCCAACACCAGCACCTCCAAATTGTACTTATGTAAGGTATGATTTGTCTGGAAAGCACACTAAACAATACTTTTCACTGTATCACGGTACATGTGACAATAATAAATCAAATCAAATCAAACTAAGAGAAATTTCAAACCAGCTGGTGGCGGGGGGGTGGGGGGGGGGTGGTGTTGCTAATGTGTTCTAAAGTAATTCTCAGAGGGGAAATTAGCAGTGGACATAAATTAATGAACATCTTATTAATGCTAATGAAGAAATTAATATCAATTACTGTAAGTGCATTAGCTCAGATACTGAACAAATGTAATTGAAAATCTTGTTAAATTTTCTAAGTGTGTATTACGGGTATGGAGGCGTATACAGTTAAAAGCACAGATTTAAACCCAGCATAGGATTTCCTGTCTGTATGAACTGCACACATTACTTTTCTCAAAATGTCCCTGTCTTGACAAACCATCAGGACAGTCCTATTAGAAAATCTGTCTTATTCTTTCACTTGCTTGATGTCTCTCCTGCCCGGTATTCCCTTGCAATCCTCTTTGCCTGGATACATCTGGCCAAATTTATTCAGTTTGCACTTTTCCATCCGTCTGCTTTGAACACTTGATCTTATACTCACCACTCGGTTCACCTTGTTCCCTCTCCTGGTGTGTACCCCAAGTTCAAAAGGTTGAGGGTTCACTACTCATTGGAACCCGAGACAGACAGCTGTCTCTCTCTCTCTCTCTCTCTCTCTCTGCGTAAGGATCTGAAAGGATTAATACCACTGACTTGAAAAGGTATCGCCTTTCCTTCAGTGTCACTGGTTCAAAATCCTGGAACTTCCTCTCTAATGGCACTGTGGGTGTAACTATACCCCATGGACTACATTTATCAATGGAAGCAGCTCATCGCCACTTTCTGAAGGGCAATTAGGAATGGGCGGCAAGCCATTCTCATCCTGTGAATGATGAAACAAAATGATGAAAGAGTGCATTAAGCACTGGCCAATGTGATGTGATATGTGACAGAAATGTTTGGGTTTTGAAAAAATAGCACTAAACATCAAAGATTGCCTCCTCGTCTCCGAAAGAATAATCTATCACGTTAGTGTAAATTTGTTGTATCTTGCAATATACAACGTCTTGTTTAAGGACAGGAACTTCTTGAGACTGTCAAGTGGTTTTCCTCTCCTATATTAGACCGAGCAAGTCTGTAAATCCCACCTAGAAAAAGGGATGGGCGCATTGGCTTATTGGTAATGTCACTGGGCTTGTAGTCCAGGTCAGATCCAAGCTATCCGGGGAATATGGATTCATGTTTCACCATTTGTAGATGATAAAATCTGAATTTAAACAAGTTGTGAACGCAAAACAGCAGGGCCTCACAGTGGCAAATGTGACCAGTGTTAATTGTTGTAAAAACCCATCCGGTTCACTCTTGTCTGTTAGTGAAGGAAATCTGCCATTCTAACACTCACATCACAAGTGCAATTTTTAAAAGAATTCTTGCTCATTATTTCCTCAGATTGCAACGTTGACCTTGCACTAGCCTCTGTCAGTCAATCCTTTTAGCTAGTCCAGAAGAATCACAAGAAAAAGGTTGTGAGATGCTTTCCCTCTGGCTAAATCCATACTAAATCCTTGCTAACATCATCCTTACTTGGTCCGGCCTAGATGTGACGCCAGACCCACAGCAATGTGGTTGACTCATGGATAATAAATGCTGGCTGAACCAGTGATGTCCACATATCACATTAATGAATGAATATAAAACTATATTACGCCATAATGAGCTGTGAGGAGCTTTTGGTTTACAATGCTTTTACTTTTTAATGACTTATGTTGCAAACACTTTGTGGTTGCTGTATTTCCCCTTTATATTCCCCGCATCACCTCTTCCTGTCTCCAGTGGGCGTAATGGTGATGTTACTGACTGAGTAATCCTGAAGTCTGGTTTAGTAATCTGGAGGCATAAATTCCAATCCCATCATTACATCCTAATTGGGGTGGCATGGTGGCTCAGTGGTTAGCATTGCTGTCTTATAGCACCAGGGTCCCAGGTTTGATTCCCACCTTGGGTGACTGTCTGTGTGGAGTTTGCACGTTCTCCCTGTGTCTGCATGGGTTTCCTCCCACAACCCCAAAATGTGCAGGTGAGAGTGAATTAGTCAGGAGTAAATATAGGGTAGGGGAATGGGTTACTCTTTGGAAGGTCAGTTTGGGATGAAGGGCCTGTTTCCAAACTGTACAGAATCTAATCAAGCATCCATTTACTAAATCTGGAATTTAAAATATTTGTCTCAGTAAAGAAAACTATTGGATTTCTGGTTCACTTTAGGGAAGGAAATTTGCCATTCTTACCAAGTCTGACTTTCATGTGACTCCAGGCCCTCAGCAATTTAATTGGCACTTAACTATCTTCACAAAGCCCCTCGGTTAAATTAAACGCTGACAGAAAATGTTGAAAATGTGCCTAAGTTGACTTGAGTGAATTCAGAAAGGACATTACCAACATCACTTTATAGGAATGAGTGACAAATGCTGCCCTCCACAACACTCACTTCACAAGACCATTCTTTATTTATAAAGAAATTCCTCCTGGTTACTTTCTCACTTCGCGGTGTTGACCTTGCACTAACCTCTGTACCGGTAAGTCAAGCCTTTTATCCAGCGTTATCCAGAAAAATCACAAGAAAAAAATTGTGAGATGTCTCTGCTTTCCCCCTGGATAAATACGTTATAAATCCTTGTGAACATCATCCATTACACCCTCCTTCAGTATCACAGTAGCAGCCAGTTTACTTTCTGAACTAAAATGAGAGAGTTTGAATGTTTGCCTAATGGTGATCTCCATGGTAGTAGAACTATCACACGCTTGCTCTCTGCGTGACATCCACTTCACCCGACCCTGTGCAGAGTCAGAGGAGTTAACTGGTCGTGACAATTGAACTCATTGGCAATATATAAATGTTGCCCGCGCTAAAAATTTGAGGTTTAGAGGAAATATCGGATAGGCTACAACTGTTGTTAGCAGAATTTAGGAGGCTGAGGAATGACTTAACTCAGATGTACAAGTTTACGACAAAATTAAGCCAACAGCACAGATTTCATTCCAGTACCCATTCGGATATTCATGGGTTCCAAACGTCTCCCCTTACCCCACACTAGTGGAGACATTTCAAAATACATTTATAGGATATGACCATTACTGGCTGGCCAATACTTCTTGCCCTTAAAGGGGCTTTGTTGTGATTGGTACAACTGAGTGGCCTGCTGGGCTATTTCATAGAATCCCTACAGTCCACACCAACCCTCCGAAGAGTGTCCCACCCTGACCCATTCACCTACCTTATTACACATACCCTACGCATTCCTGAACATAACGGGACAACTTAGCACGGCCAGTACACCTAACCTGCACATCTTTGGATTGGGGGAGGAAACCCACTCAGACATTGGGGGAAATGTGCAAAATTCCACGCAGGCAGTCATCTGAGGCTGGAATCAAACCTGGGACCCTGGTGCTGTGAGGCAGCAGTGCTAACCACTGAGCTGTCCATGACTTCAGAGGGTAATTGAAAGTCAAACACATTGCGGTGGGGTCTGGAGTCACATGGAGGCCAGACCAGGTAAGGATGGCAGACTTCATTCCCTGAAGGGCATTAGTGAACCAGATGAGTTTTCCCTGACAATCGACAAAGGTTTCACGGTCATCAGTAGATTCTTAATTCCAGATTTTTTTAATTGAATTCAAATTCCCCCATCTGCCATGGTGGGATTCAAACCCCAGGTGTCCAGAACATTGGCTGAGTCTGTGGATTAATAGTCTAGCGATAATACCAGTAGGCCATGACCTTCCCAGATGGGTTCCCCTTAAGCTATACACACCCAATTCTATCTCTCAAATGAAGTGAAGCCTATGATCTTTTGTGTGTTATGGCTTCATACATAACAAAAATATGAGGAAGAAGTGAAAAGTGTGATTCTGGAAAATTACATTAATTCCAGAAAGGTCTGCTTCCTCCAGCCAAGAGGTTAATTACCACAGATGGAAGGTGATTAGTAGATGGAAGGTGATTAGTAGAAGGATTAGAAAGGTCATGAGGAAAAATGTTTTCATCCAGAGTGTTGTGAACGTTTGAAATTCACTGCCTGGTTTGGTAGTGAAAGCCAAAGTCTTCAACTCATTTAAAAGGTGCCTGGATGTGTACCTCAAGCACTGCAACGTGAATAACTGCAAACCATGCTCTAGAAGGTGGCTATGAAGGGAACAGATAATATAGAAGCACGGAGGGCGAAAGTCGAACTAGGGGGCATCGCCTCAAAATAAGGGGGAACAGATTAAGGACTGAGTTGAGGAGGAGCTTCTTCACCCAAAGGGCTGTGAATCTGTGGAATTCCCCGCCCAGTGAAGCAGTTGAGGCAACATTTTTGAATTTTTCAAGGCAAAGGTAGATAGATCTTTGATTAGTAAAGGAATTATGGGATACGGTGAGTGGGCGGGTCAGTGGAGCTGAGTCAGGGAAGGATCAGCCATTGAATGGCGAAGCGGGCTCAATGGGAAAGCTAGCCCCTACCCCTGCTCCAAGCTCTCAAGATTTGAATGGATGTCAAGTTTTTTCTCCCCATCTGGTGCGGACGTGGTGGGCTGAACGACCTTATTCTCTGTTATCCTTTGTCCATGATTCAATGGAACTTCGATCTCCAGTCCATGAAGTGGAATAGACAGTGATGGAAATGGGACTTCTCTCGTTTCTAAATGGCTGCAACAGCCAAGCCGGGGGGTAGCCAGACGGTATATCTTTGACCTTCAAGTTAGTTGCATCTGACCATTGGATGTCAACTCTGACACTCTCAGTATTCCACTGTAGAGTCAGGAAGCATCGTGGTTTGAGTCTCTGGCATGGTACTTGAAAGCATAAACCTCAAAGCTAAAGGCAAGCACTCTACTGACCGGCTGACAGTGCACACGGAGGGAGGGAGATCTTAGAATTCTATCAGTATTAACAAATTGCCCTTAATCTGCAATTAATCCATGATTCATGCTATACTCTATCCATAGCTAGTTTGCAATGTGCCTTTAAGAGACATGCCCATGTTGCCATCGCAGTCAGAGCATGTGACCTGGTGACATAACGGTCTCCATCTTAGTGGGGCCGCTTGCTACCTGACATGCTGAGGGGGGGCATGCAACAGTTTGGAGCAGAATTGCTCAGCATTAGTCCAGGGATGGCAGTGCCTGTGGACTCTGATCAATGTAGATACCAGGAGCTGTAATAGATGTCTATTCACTAATATGCTATCCACATCTAGTTGGGGGAGTTAATATAAGTATCAACTTATCAGATATGAATATGCAGTGAAGGTGAAAGGCCATCTGTAGAATTCTCTCCCCCAGAAAGCAGGGGAGGCCAAGTTAGGAAAGAGGTGGTTCACCATTCAGATTTTAAAGACATCAAGGGATATGGGGAGAAAGTAGGAATATTGCATCAAGAGAGAAGTTTGGCCATGATTATAATGGTAAAAGACTCACAAAACCACATTATAGTCCAACAGGTTTATTTGGAAGCACTAGCTTGCAGAGCGCTGCTTATAGAACATGACCATGTGACACAGAACTTATAGCACAAAGGATTGTAATGATATATTAAACAGCTTTAGTTACAAATCACACAACACCAGGTTATAGTTCGTAAACAAATTTAGACTTAATTTAAATTAATTTAAAAACTATAACTTGTTGTTGTGTGATTTTTAACTTTGTCCACCCCAGTCCAACATTGGCTCCTCCACATCGTGACTAGATTGATCAGTGTAGCAGTTTCGAAGGGCTGAATAGCCTCCTCCTGTTCCTCGTTTCCATGTTTTTTTTGCAGCAGAGAGCGGCAGGAGCTGGGTGGAAGTGAAGTCGGAGCGCAAAGGCTGTTGGGAAGGTGGGTGAGTGTTATTTAAGTAGGTGTGTTCTAGGCCCCAGGGCCTACACAGTAGGGCCTCCTCTAACCTAAATTAAAAGTTCACAGACTTGCAACAAAGCATGGGGGTCGAGGGAAGTTCCTGTTGAGAAAAGAGCGAGTCTTTGGCTCAGGAGTCTTCGACAAAGAAGTTGAGAGAAGTGATTACGCCACAGTTGAAGAGGGTGAAGACATGATTGCCAAGCTGATTCAGTGTACTGCGTGCATGATGTGGGAGGTCAGGGACTCTGATGGAGCTGGCTCGTATATCTGTGGAAAGGGTGTACACGTTCAGCTTCTGACAGAGCATATTGCAGCACTGAAGAAAGAACTCGAAGACCTCAGGCTCATCCGAGAGAACGAGAGCTTTCTGGACAGGACCTTCAGCGAGGTTATTACACCGAGCATACCAGAAGAGAGTAGAAGGGAGAAGACGATGAGGAAGGCAGAGATGAGACAAGTGGAAACAGTAGAGATAGACGTCACTGCCAGTCTGAGAGGCGGTCAGGTCTGCCAATCAGAAATTGGCGTGGAGGCAGAGCCGAGGAGTCAGACATCACACAGAGCCGTGGTGATAGGGGACTCCATAGTGAGAGGGACTGAAAGGGGTTTCTGCGGCAACAGGCGGGATTTGAGGATGGTGTGTTGCCTTCCTGGTGCCAGGATTAAGGACATCGCAGACAGAGTGCAGGAAATCCTCAAGGACGAAGGTGAAGAGCCAGAGGTGGTGGTACATGTTGGCACAAATGATGTCGGGAAGAAGAGGAGGGACATTCTACAGCGGGACTTCGGAGAACTTGGAAGAAGGCTGAAAAGGAGGACGTCCAAGGTGGTTATCTCCGGTTTGCTTCCAGTTCCTCGGGCTGGAGAGGACAGGAACAGGGAGATAATGGACTTGAATGTGTGGCTGGGAAACTGGTGCAGCAAGCAAGGATTTAAGTTCTTGGATCACTAGGGTATGTTTAGCGGTAGGATAAATCATACAAGAGGGATGGGTTGCACCTTAATAGGTGGGGGACAAGCATTCTGGCAGGGAGGCTTGCCACTGCAACACAGCTGCATTAAAACTAAATAGCGGGGGGAGGGGACAAACTGGAAGTTTAAGAAGAAAGTTAAAGGGAAAGTTAGAAGAAGAGAAGTCAAGAAAGACAACGGAATCAATGGAGCAGAAAACTCAAAAAAGGATCATGCCGTAAGGTCAAGTGAAATAGGGATTGATAGGAAGGGTGAGGGGCGTAACAAATTAAAAATATTATATTTGAATGCACGAAGCATTAGAAATAAGTGGATGAGCTTGAGGCTCATTTGGAAATTGGCAGTTACGATATTGTGGGATAACTGAGACGTGGCTTCAAGTGGACAGTGGGAAATGAATATTCAAGGCTATATGTGCTACAGCAGACTGACTGGCAGAGGGGGTGGGGTGGCCTTGTTGGTAAGGAATGATATTCAGTCTCTTGCGCGGGGGGACCTAGAATCAGGGGATGTAGAGTCAGTATGGATAGAGCTGAGAAATTCTAAGGGTAGAAAGACCCTAATGGGAGTTATCTACAGGCCCCCAAACAGTAGCCTGGATGTAGTGTGTAAGTTGAATAAGGAGCTGAAATTGGCCTATCGCAAAGATATTACTACAGTTGTTATGGGGGATTTCAACATGCAGGTAGACTGGGAGAATCAGGATGGTACTGGACCCCAAGAAAGGGAGTTTGTGGAGTGCCTCCGAGATGAATCCTTAGAACAGCTTGTGCTTGGGCCTACCATGGAGAAAGCAATTCTGGATCTGGTGTTGTGCAACAAACCGGATTTGATCAGGGACCTCGAAGTTAAGGAGCCATTAGGAGGTAGTGACCACAATACAATAAGCTTTAATCTGCAGTTTGAGAGGGAGAGGGTAGAATCGGTAGTGACAATATTTCTGTTGAATAAAGGGAACTATGGAGCTATGAGGGAGGAGCTGGCCAAAGTTCAATGGTGCAGTACCCTAGCAGGGATGGCAGTGGAGGAACAATGGCAGGTATAATGCAGAAGACGCAGGATCAGTTCATTCCAAAAAGGAAGAAAGATCCTAAGGGGAGGCAAGGGTGGCTGTGGCTGACGAGGGAAGTTAAAGACCATATAAAGACAAAAGGGAAAAAGTATAACATAGCAAAGATGAGTGGGAAATCGGAGGACTGGGAAGCTTTTAAAGAACAACAGAGGATAATTAAAAAGGTAATTCGCAAAGAAAACATAAGGTACGAAGGTAAACTGGCCAAAAATATAAAGGAGGATAGTAAAGGCTTTTTTAGGTATGTGTAAAGAAAAAAAATGGTTAAGACTAAAATTGAGCCCTTGAAGACAAAAACGGGTGAATTTATTACAGGGAACAAAGGCAGAAGAATTGAATTGGTACTTTAGATCTGTCTTCACTGGGGAAGATACAAGCAATCTCCCAGATGTAAAAGTGGCTGAAGGACCTGAACTGAAGGGAATTTATATTAGGCAGGAAATGGTGCTGGAGAGACTGTTAGGTTTGAAGGCTGATAAGTCCATGGGACCTGATGGTCTACATCCCAGGGTAATGAAGGAGGTGGCTCTAGAAATCGTGGATGCATTGGGGATCATTTTCCAATGTTCTATAGATTCAGGATCAGTTCCTGCGGATTGGAGGGTGGCTAATGTTGTCCCACTTTTTAAGAAAGGAGGGAGAGAGAAAACAGAGAATTATAGACCAGTTAGTTTGACCTCAGCGGTGGGAAAAATGCTGGAGGCAATTATAAAGGACGAAATTACGACACATCTAGATAGCAGTAACAGGATAGGTCAGAGTCAGCATGGATTTATGAAGGGGAAATCATGCTTGACTAATCTTCAAGAATTTTTTGAGGATTTAACTCTGAAGATGGACAAGGGAGATCTAGTGGATGTAGCATACCTGGACTTTCAGAAAGCCTTTGATAAAGTCCCACATAGGAGGTTAGTGAGCAAAATTAGGGCGCATGGTATTGGGGGCAAAATACTGACATGGATTGAAAATTGGTTGGCTGACAGGAAACTAAGAGTAGTGATAAACAGCTCTCTTTCGGAGTGGTGTGCCGCAGGGATCAGTGCTGGGACCGCAGCTTTTTACAATGTACATTAATGATATAGGTGAAGGTATTAAAAGTAATATTAGCAAATTTGCTGATGACACGAAGCTGGGTGGCAGGGTGAAATGTGAGGAGGATGTTAGGAGAATACAGGGTGACCTGGACAGGCTAGGTGAGTGGACGGATGCATGGCAGATGCAGTTTAATGTGGATAAATGTATGGTTATCCACTTTGGTGGCAAGAACAGGAAGGCAGTTTGCTATCTAAATGGAGTCAAGTTAGGTAAAGGGGCAGAACAACGAGATCTAGGTGTTCGTGTACATCAGTCCATGAAAGCAAGCATGCAGGTACAGCAGGCAGTGAAGAAAGCTAATAGCATGCTGGCCTTCATAACAAGAGGGATTGAGTATCGAAGCAAAGAGGTGCTTCTGCAGCTGTACAGGGCCCTGATGAGACCTGGAATATAAGACATTCTGGCTATTGAGGGAGTGCAGCCTAGGTTCATGAGGTCAGTTCCCAGACTGGCGGGACTATCTTACGCTGAAAGATTGGAGCGACTGGGCTTGTATACCCTTGAGTTTAGAAGACTGAGAGGGGATCTGATTGACATATATAAGATTATTAAAGGATTGGACACTCTGAAGGCAGGAAGCACGTTTCTGCTGATGGGTGAGTCCCGAACCAGAGGACACAGTTTAAAAATAAGGGGTAGGCCACTTAGAACAGACTTGAGGAGAAACATCTTCACCCAGAGAGTGGTGGCTGTGTGGAATGCTCTGCCCCAGAAGGCAGTGGAGGCCCAGTCTCTGGATTCGTTTAAGAAAGAGTTGGATAGAGCTCTCAAGGATTGTGGAATCAAGGGTTATGGAGATAAGGCAGGTACAGATACTGATTGAGGATAATCAGCCATGATCATATTGAATGGTGGTGCTGGCTCGAAGGGCAGAATGGCCTACTCCTGCACCCATTGTCTATTGTCTATTGTTACTGCTCCCTTTGGCAGATTGTGAGGACAGATCACACCTGGGTTCGTGGTGGTGTCCATTTATAAAGAAGAGACTCCCAGCCCCCAGATATCACACGAATATGCACTACCCGAAAATAATCCAGACAAACATGAACGATTGGAAGCTGTAGCCTTCAGACTGATGAAGCAAGCTGAATTTCAGGGAATGGACAAATTCAGGTCATCGTTCACAAATTGTGAAGCTGCTGAATGATATTGCCTTAGATATTAGATTAGATTATTTACAGTGTGGAAACAGGCCCTTCGGCCCAACAAGGCCACACCGCCCCGCCGAAGCGTAACCCACCCATACCCCTACATCTACATTTACCCCTTACCTAACACTATGGGCAATTTAGCATGGCCAATTCACCTGTCCTGCACATCTTTGGACTGTGGGAGGAAACCGGAGCACCCGGAGGAAACCCACGCAGACACAGAGAGAACGTGCAAACTCCACACAGTCAGTCGCCTGAGGCGGGAATTGAACCTGGGTCTCAGGCGCTGTGAGGCAGCAGTGCTAACCACTGTGCCACCGTGCCGCCCAAATCGGGGTCAGAATTTGGGAACTCTCTCCCTAATGCTGTCTACAGCTCATGGACTGCAATGGTTAAAGAAGGCAGCTCACCACCATCTTCTCGAGGGCAACTGGAGATGTACATACGCTCTGGAAGGATAAAACGGAAAGCTTTAGGGAAACGAGAATTCAAAAGCCAGGATCTCTGAGTCACCAATGGGTGGACCATCATTGATTCAGAGCTCCACACACAACCTACTGCACACTATTTGAGGCCATGCAGGCAACATGCAACAGGCAACGCTCCCACAAACGGCATTGAACAAGTCATCTTTTGTCTATTATATTGGTTGAGCGATGAATATTAGCGAAAATTTCGGGGACACCTTCCCTTCTTTTCATAACAAATTATACTGTGGGATCTTTTAGTAGGCAAATGAGGCCTTCGCTGAACATCCCTTTTTTTATTGCACTAAAACATGTTTTACTTACAAATTTCCATCACAATTTGTATATTTCTGAGGGATAAACCCAGAGGAGTGAGTGACACTGGTACCAGGTCTGCTGGGCTTGGAGGTAGTTGCTCCTTTGAGAGATGTGTCCTCTGCTGTTTCTCTTCCAGTGGGATGTTAGCACAGTGGACCCAAAATTTCTCCTTCAGGCAGGCATTTAGGAAACAACCTCGAGTCCACCCTGGGTGGTGTTTTTTAAAGGAATCCTGAGTGGGCTGAGTCAAATTCACACCGACCCAAAAGTCTTTAGTTTTGCCTTCCAATGGTTGTAAAGTTTTGCCAGCTGCTGGGGCAACAGGCTCCCTGCTGCTGGAGCGATAGTCTCCTGCTACTGGAGTGATAGTCTCTCTGCTGCTGGAGCAACAGACTCCCTGCTGCTGGAGTGATAATCTGTCTGCTGCTGGAGTGATAGAATCCCTGCTGCTGGAGTGATAGTCTCCTGCTGCTGGAGCGATAGTTTCTCTGCTGCTGGAGTGATAGTTTCCTGCTGCTGGAGTGATAGTTTCCTGCTGCTGGAGCGATAGTCTGTCTGCTGCTGGAGTGATAGTTTCCTGCTGCTGGAGCGATAGTCTGTCTGCTGCTGGAGTGATAGTCTCCTGCTGCTGGAGTGATAGTTTCCTGCTGCTGGAGTGATAGTTTCCTGCTGCTGGAGTGATAGTCTGTCTGCTGCTGGAGTGATAGTCTCCTGCTGCTGGAGTGATAGTTTCCTGCTGCTGGAGTGATAGTCTGTCTGCTGCTGGAGTGATAGTCTCCTGCTGCTGGAGTGATAGTTTCCTGCTGCTGGAGTGATAGTCTCCTGCTGCTGGAGCGATAGTTTCTCTGCTGCTGGAGTGATAGTCTCCTGCTGCTGGAGTGAAGGGCTCTCTGCTGCTGGAGCAATAGTCTCCCTCCTGCTGGAGTGATAGTCTCCCTCCTGCTGGAGTGATAGTCTCCCTCCTGCTGGAGTGATAGTCCCCCTTCTGAGGAGTGATAGTCTCCTGCTGCTGGAGCGATAGTCTCTCTGTTGCTGGAGTGATTGTCTTCTGCTGCTGGAGTGAAGGGCTCTCTGCTGCTGGAGCAATAGTCTCCCTCCTGCTGGAGTGATAGTCCCCCTTCTTAGGAGCAATAGTCTCCCTCCTGCTGGAGTGATAGTCTCCCTCCTGCTGGAGTGATAGTCTCCTGCTGCTGGAGTGATAGTCTCCTGCTGCTGGAGTGATAGTCCCCCTTCTGAGGAGCAATAGTCTCCCTCCTGCTGGAGTGATAGTCTCTCTGCTGCTGGGGCGATAGTCTCCTGCTGCTGGAGTGATAGTCTCCTGCTGCTGGAGTGATAGTCTCCTGCTGCTGGAGTGAAGGGCTCTCTGCTGCTGGAGCAATAGTCTCCCTCCTGCTGGAGTGATAGTCCCCCTTCTGAGGAGTGATAGTCTCTCTGCTGCTGGAGTGATAGTCTCCTGCTGCTGGAGTGATAGTCCCCCTTCTGAGGAGCAATAGTCTCCCTCCTGCTGGAGTGATAGTCCCCCTTCTGAGGAGTGATAGTCTCCTGCTGCTGGAGTGATAGTCTCCTGCTGCTGGAGTGATAGTCCCCCTTCTGAGGAGTGATAGTCTCCTGCTGCTGGAGCGATAGTCTCTCTGCTGCTGGAGTGCTAGTCCCCCTTCTGAGGAGCAATAGTCTCCCTCCTGCTGGGGCGATAGTCTCCTGCTGCTGGAGTGATAGTCTCTACTGCTGGAGTGAAGGGGTCTCTGCTGCTGGAGCAATAGTCTCCCTCCTGCTGGAGTGATAGTCCCCCTTCTGAGGAGTGATAGTCTCTCTGCTGCTGGAGTGAAGTCGTCGACAGAGAGGATTCCTCTTAAAACCGAATGGGGCAGTTTTTTTCTTTCGGTATTTCTTTCTGCAGGATTGGAGAGAACCAACACGTGAGATAATAGCCGTGCGGCTGAATTGCCTTTGTGAAAGTGTGTGGTTGTGTGATGCTGTTGATGTTGTCCCAGCTGTTTCTTAATTAATACACTGTCTTACCAAGCATTTCAATAGATTTATTCTGTTTGTTGTATTTTAACCGTGTCAAAAAAATAAAGTGAGGTTTGATTAATGTGTGTGTGTCTGTGTGTGTGTGTGTGTGTGTGTGTGTGTGAGTGTGTGTGTGTGTGTGTGTGTGTGTGAGTGTGTGTGTGTGTCTGTGTATATGTGTGTGATTGTGGGTGGCTGTGTGTGTGTGTCTGTGTGTCTCTGTGTGTTTGTGCGTGTGTGTGCGCGTATGTGTGTATGTGTGCGTGTTTGTGCGTGTGTGTGTGTGTTTGCGTGTGTGTGTTTGTGTGCATGTGTGTCTGCGTGTGTGTCTGCGTGTGTGTGTTTGTGTGCATGTGTGTCTGTGTGTGTGTATGCGTGAATGCATCTGTGTGTGTGTATGGTTTTGCTGCTATAGACAGTGTGCTGCCCACTATCTCTGGAAGGATAAACATATCCCAAAGGTGAGTCTGGACAACCTCTGGTCATACAGCACGGAAACAGGCCTTTCTGTCTGACCAGCCCATGCCCAACATAATCCCAAATTAAACTAGTCCCACCCACCTGCTCCTGACCCATGTCCCTCCAAACCTTTCTGATTCATGTACTGATCTGATGTCGTTTACTGTTGTAACTGTGCTCACATCTACCACTTCCTCCAGAAGTTTATTCCACACGCGAACCACCCTCTGCGTAAAAGGTTTGCCCCTCGTGCCTTTTTAAAATCTTTCTCCTCTCACACTAAAAATATGTCCCTAGTCCTGAAATTCCCCCACCCTAGGGAAAAGACACCTACTATTAATTCTATCTATGCTCCTTGTGATTTTATAAATCTCTACAAGGTGAAAAAAGTCCCAATCTATCCAGCATTTCTTTATAACTCAAACCTTTCGTACCCGGCAACATATGTTCTGTTCTACTTGAGTACAGGAGTTGGGAGGTCATGTTGCAGATATACGGGGCATTGGCTAGGCCACTTTTGGAATACAGTGTTTAGTTCCGGTCTCTGGTTGAGAAACTTGAAAGGGTTCAGAAAAGATTTACAAGGACGTTGCCAGGTTTGGAGGGTTTGAGCTATTGGGAGATGCTGAACAGGCTGGGGCTGTTTTCCCTGGAGCATCGGAGGCTGAGGGGTGACCTTAAGGAGATTTATAAAATCATGGGGGGCCTAGGGAGAATAACCAACATTTTTTCTCAGGGTAGGGGGGGTCCAAAATTAGCAGGCAAAAGTTTTAAGATGAGAGAAAAAAGATTTAAAAGCGACCCAAGGGGTAATGTTTTTCACGCAGAGGGTGGTGCATGTATGGAATGAGCTGCCAGAGGAACTGGTGGAGGCTGGTACAATTACAACATTTAAAAGGCATCAGGGTGGGTATATGAATAGGAAGGGTTTACAGGGATAATGGCCAAGTGCTGGCAAACGAGACTGGATGAATTTAGGATATCTGGTCAGCATGGACGAGTTGGACCGAAGAGTTTGTTTCTTATGACTCGGTGACTTTATGGTTGGCTATTTTCTCTGAGTCTCTCTGGAAAGGACAGATCTCTTTATCTTGTCTGATAAGGAGTACCTCCAAGAGAGCAACCATACTTCAGTACCACACTGGAACACCAGCAAACCCTGAACTGGGATTTGTGACCAGCACCCACTGATTCAGAGATGCTACCAACTATGTCAGAACGGACAGTTTTAACAAATGGAGGTGGTTCTCCATCAGGCTGGCCTTGAATACTCTTGTTTGCTGCTTTCTAGAAGACAGTAGCAAATGGTTGGAATGAAGGCAGGTCAGTGCAGATGAGATATGGATCAATCTTGATCTAACTGAATGGTGGAACAGGCTAGAGGCGATGTGAATCAAATCTGGTTTCTTACTTGGTGTGACAATACTCTCTGTTCTTCCATTTACTAGTGGCAAAGTTAAAAATCCCACAACATCAGGTTCTAGTCCAACAGGTTTATTTGGAAGCACTGGCTTTCGGAGCGCTGCTCCTTCATCAGGTGGTTGTTGAGTATAAGATTGTAAGACTCAGAATTTATAGCAAACGTTTACAGTGTGATGTAACTGAAATTATACATTGAAAAAGACCTGAATTATTTGTTAAGTCTCTCATCTTTTAGAATGACCATGTTGGTTTCAGTTCGTTGATATGTAAATCCCAGAACTTTTTTTTAAAAGTTACATTCTCTTCTCACTTTAACAATAAGGTGCCATGTTTCAGATAATGCATTGAAGGTGTGAGGTTCCCTGTGTGAGGCTGTCTGTGTCCCAATGTTCAGAATGATTCTAATCTACAAAATGACTTTACAGAATCTGACATGGATTCATGCAGTTTTTGAGCAAAATAAAATATAATTCTGCAAGGACAAATTCACCCCCACAAACTTATATGTGTGTGTGTGCATGTGGATGTGTGTGAGGGGGGTATGAGTGTCTGTGATAAAGTGTGTGTATGTCTAAGTGTGAGAGTGTGAGTGTGAAGGGGTATAAGTCTGTAAGAGGGTACATGTGTGGGTGTGTACATCTGAGTGTATGAGAGAGGGTCTGTGTGAGCGTATGGGTCTGTAGGAGTGTCTGGTGCAGTGCGGTCACCTGTAGTATGACATGAACCCAAGGTCCCAGTTGAGGCCATCCCCATGGGTACCAAACTTGGCTATCAGCCTCTGCTCGGCCACTTTGCATTGTTGCCTGTCCTGAAGTCCACCTTGGGGGCTGGTCACCCAAAGGTCAGAGGTCGAATGTCCTGGGTTGCTGTAGTGTTCTCCAACTGGGAGGGAACACTCCAGTCTGTTGATTGTTGTGCGGTGTCCGTTCATTTGTTGCCATAACCTCTGCTTGGTCTCGCCAATGTACCATGCCTCAGGGCATTACTGGCAGCACGGTGGCTCAGTAGTTAGCACCGCTGCCTCACAGCACCAGGGACCCGGGTTCGATTCCAGCCTCAGGGGACTCTCTGTGTGGAGTTTGCACATTCTCCCCGTGTCTGTGTGGGTTTCCTCCGGGTGCTCCAGTTTCCTCCCACAGTCCAAAGATGTCCAGGTTAGGTGAATTGGAATTGCTAAATTGCCCATAGTGTTCAGGGATGTGTAGATTAGGCACATTAGTCAGGGGAAATGTAGAGTCATAGGGAAGGGGTCTGGATGGGTTACTCTTTGGAGGGTCGGTGTGGACTTGTTGGACCAAATGGCCTGTTTCCATACTGCAGGAATTCTATCATTGGTTTCTATGATTATGTATGTGACGATGCTATGGCTTTAAGAGGGGTGTTTCGTCCTGTTCCCTTTTAGAGACAGAGATTGAAGGACAGGTGCCAAGCCGTCTATGAGAAGATAAACAACTTGTGGGGCCCTCATTGTTCTTTTTAAATGTTGGAACAATAGAAGCAGCCTGGCTGGGTTTGGTCAAGCTCCTATAGATCTAGGATTTTTAGTTTAGCATTCAGCATTTGTTTCTGGGGTCTCAGTGGGGTTGGAAGGAGGTGAATCCCTCCCGGCTGATACACTGTCTCTCTGAATTGCCTTTTGATGTTCTTTTCTCTTGGATTAGAGAACTGCGTGTGAGACGTTCTGTTTTCTAAATTTGCCTTTTTGCCAAAGGTGTCTTTATGGGATGATATTTTATCAGAACAGTTACAGTCCAGTAGTAAAATAATCTATTATTCTGCAAAGTTTTCCCATGGCGATAAATTATTGCAAGTTCCCTTTTTTGTTATGTTTTAATGATAATGTTTGAATAAATATGCTTTGCTTAACATCAAGAACTGGAGCAGCACAGTGGCTCAGTGGTTAGCACCGCTGCCTCCCAGGGACTCGGGTTCGATTCCCGCCTCAGGCGGCTGCCTGTGTGGAGCTTGCACATTCTCCCCGTGTCTGCGTGGGTTTCCTCCGGCTGCTCCGGTTTCCTCCCACAGTCCAAAGATGTGCAGGCTAGCCAAATTGGCCGCGCTATATTACCCATTGTATTTAGGGGTGTGCGGGCTAGGTGGATTAGCCATGGGAAATGCAGGATTATAGGGTAAGAGGATCTGAGTGGGAGCTCTTTCGAGGGTCGGTGTGGACTCTATGGGCTGAATGACCTATTTCTGCACTGTAGGGATTCTGTTTGTCCAACCTAATTGTATTTAGAGCTCAACATTTATCTTTAAAATAAGTAAGAATTAGGGTCTAGGCTATCTTCTTGATCTATTTTGAGGGGGTTTGATCTGATTTATCAAGAAAAGTCGAACGGCCTATTCCTCTTCCAAATATTTCCAAGCAAGTTCTTTGTGCATTTTCTTATTGGGTTAGTAAAGGCAGGCATGGAAGCCTCTGTAACTTCAAGAAGGTGTGGAAGTGTGCCAATATTTGCAGGAGGGTCTCTTGTGAAAAGGTTTGAAGTTTAACAGGTGACCTCAGTTAAAAAGCCTTTTATGTGGAAACACACTCCACACTGAAGCTCACTTTCCCGCATTGTCTGAAACATCAGAGAGTACATCACACCCACAAATCTTTGAGGCTGTACCATGCTCATAATTTATGTGTCCATGTTATAGTCCAACAGATTCATTTATAAGCTTTCGGAGCACTGCTTGTGATTAAACCTGTTGGACTATAACCTGTTGTCATGTGACTTCTGACTTTGTCCACCCCCACCCCAACACCAGCACCTCCACGTCATTTATCTGCACAGCAGAACGATCGATCTCTCAATCACTTAGAGGCTCAGAAGCCAGTACCTGATGCTTTCTTCAATAAATATTTAAGCATTGACTTGCCTTTATCATTTTACGTTGCAGAATATTTCTACTTATGAGGTACGTTCACAACTAATGAGGTGTCATCAAATTAATTGGACTTTTGTGACTGCGTTTTCATGTGTCCATTATTTATCTAAAGGAAGAAATTAAATAACATGAGTACAATTTCTGAAATGCTACTTCTCCTGTTTGTGCTAAGTGTCAATCTGTGAGGGGTCCTTTCGGAGGATCTGTACAACCAGGTGACCCAGTTGAAAACCTGTCTTTTTAACAGCCTTTTCCATTCATTTTATGTATAGAATTGTCATCTAGAATTGGCTCATTCAATCTCGTCAACAACTGCATAACCGTGAGGGAAGTGAGAACTCTTGGGGCTCAGTGGTAGTGTCCCTACCTCTTAATCAGAAGGTCTGCATTCACAGAGTCATAAAGTCATACAGACCCTTCTGTCCAACCAGTCCACACTGGCCGTAATCCCAAACTAAACTAGTCCCACCTGCCTGCTCCTGGCCCACATCCCTCCAAACCTTCCCTATTCATGTACTTATCCAAGTGTCTTTTAAATGTTGTAATTGTTCCCACATTTGCCATTTCCTCAGAACCACCCTCTGTGTAAACAATTTGCCCCTCATGTCTTTTCTAAATTTCTTTCCTCTCTCCTTAAAAATATGTTCCCTAGTCTTGAATTTTCCCTCCGAGGGAAAAGACAATCATCATTAACTCTTCCTAAGACCCTCATTATTTTATAGACTTCTATAAAGTTGCCTCTCAACCTCCTATGTTCTGGTGAAAACAATTCCCGGCCTATCCAGCCTTCCTTTATAACTTAAACCTTCCATATCCAGCAACATCCTGGTAACTCTCTTCTGAACCCTCTCCAGTTTCAAGTCCCACTTGCCCCCAAAGGTTGATTTAAAGATAATTATCGTCAGGGAGTCCAGTTGCAATTAGATTCTGTAAGAAAGAGATGTAAAGTCTGAAACCTGTGATCCATTGGTGAGGGGAAATGAAATTTTAAACCAGGCACCAAGAACTGGTCCACCTTTGAAAGAATTTTCTCAAAGGTACACACCCGTAGATAGTGTCAAAAGGGAGCACATGAAGATTTTCTGGAATGTTCCAGAATAAACATTCTTATCTCTCTAGATATGGAATGCATAATGTCAACACAGTGGGATAAATATTGGCCAGGACTCCAGGACGCACGTCCCTCAGTGGCGATACTTCCTCATATTTTGTGATCTGATGTTGGCAGCTTTTTTCTGTACGTCTCTCTGTCCATTTGTAATTGCAAGGTCAAGGAGGATTGTTAAAGTGTGACATTCAGAAAAGAAAGTGTCAACTTTGGGAACAGAGCCATGAAATTACAGAGATCCCTTCTAGAGGCCAAACAGAAAATGAGTATGGTTAGAATCCCTATAGTGTGGAAGCAGGCCATTCAGCTCATACTGACCCTCCAGAGAACATCACAGCCAGACCCACATCCCCTATCCTATAACTTTGCATTTCCCAAGAATGAGCCATCTAGCTTGCACACTATGGGCATTTTCCCATGGCCAATCCACCCTAGCCTGCACATCTTTGGGGGGAATCCCACGCAGACACAGGGAGAATGTGCAAACTCCCCACAGACAGTCGCCCGAGGATGGAATCGAAGCGAGGTCCCTGGTGCTGTGAGGCAGCAGTGCCAACCACTGAGCCACTGTGCCACCCATGGCTGGATGGTTGATGTCACAGCGTGATTGTAGATGAGCTCCAGTGAATGGGTAAGAATGGCACAAGACAGCGTTCCCATCACAGCAGCACATCTCCCAGCAGGGATTGTTCTAAGGGTATCACAGTGACTACAGGGAAACAGGCCACCCCATCTGTGGGCGGCACGGTGGCACAGTGGTTAGCACTGCTGCCTCACAGCGCCAGAGACCCGGGTTCAATTCCCGCCTCAGGCGACTGACTGTGTGGAGTTTGCACGTTCTCCCCGTGTCTGCGTGGGTTTCCTCCGAGTGCTCCGGTTTCCTCCCACAGTCCAAAGATGTGCAGGCCAGGTGAATTGGCCAGGCTAAATTGCCCGTAGTGTTAGGTAAGGGGTAGAAGTAGATGTCGGGGTATGGGTGGGTTATGATTCGGCGGGGCAGTGTGGACTTGTTGGGCCGAATGGCCTGTTTCCACACTGTAAGTAATCTAATCTAATCTCTTTCCTTGAATTATTATTTGTGCTTAGTGTTCAAGTGATGTTATGAAGGCCACATCCTTTGAAGTAAAATACCAAAGAGCTCTGGATGCTAGAAATCTAAAACGGAAACAGAAATTGCTGGAGAAACTCAGCGAGTCTGGCAGCATCTGTGAAGAGAGAAATGGAGTCAATGTTTCAGGTCCAGGTTTCTTCAGAAGTGAACGCACCTTTTTCAAACTTCCCACGTTGACCTGAAAGGGTCGCGGCAACTGGCCATCTCGAAATGTCGTGCAATTCACGGATGTGTTAAAAAGTGATTGAACCATTCGTGGTCAGAAGGCGTCTTGATAGACTGGCTATGGAGGGAAGGTCTGGATTAGTGGTGCTGGAAGAGCACAGCAGTTCAGGCAGCATCCAAGTAGCTTCGAAATCAACGTTTCGGGCAAAAGCCCGATGAAGGGCTTTTGCCCGAAACGTTGATTTCGAAGCTCCTTGGATGCTGCCTGAACTGCTGTGCTCTTCCAGCACCACTAATCCAGAATTTGGTTTCCAGCATCTGCAGTCATTGTTTTTACCACCTTTATGGAGGGAAGGTGGCTTCAATTGGGAGAGTCGAGAAGTAGGGTTTGCTGTTTAAAACTCAGGGGATGTCCATTTAAGGTAGAGATGTGAATTGTGAGTATCCATTCCACTTTGTCTCACTGACCTCTTGAAGCAAAAGCAGAAATTATCACCACTTAGTCCTTCCCCCACTCTGCACCCACATCAGAAAGAAGCACAAATCCAGTTCCCACTGATCTGTATTGCCTCATGATCAACATGTCGATATACTTTAAAAAGGCATGTTCACTGAATTATAGCAAGAGACCTAAGACCACAAGAGTATAGGACACAGAAGCAAAGTATTCAGCTCATAGAATCTGCTTTGTTAGTCAATGAGACCGTGGCCTAACCTGTCATCTTCAGATCCCTTTTCCTGCGTATTCCCCAAATCCCTTGATTTCCCATCTGATTAAATGTCTGTCCATCTCAGCTTTGAATATACATAATGACCCAACCTCTACTGCCCTCTGGAGTAAAGAATGTCACAAATTCACCGCCCTCCAAGAGAATAACTTCTTCCTCATCTCTGTCTGAAATGTGCAGTCCCTTATTCTGAGGTTATGTCCTTTGGATCTTCAAGGGGAAGCAGCTTTTCAGCATCTAACCTATCAAGTTCCCTAAGAATGTTGTATGTTTCAATAAGGTCACCTCTCAACTTCAAAGGATACAGGCCCAACTACTTAGCCTCTCCTGACAAGACAGTCCTTCTGTATCTGTGATCAGCCAAGTGAGCCTTTTCTCACTGACTCCAATACCTATCTGCTGTCTGTCTGTGTGGAATTTGCACATTCTCCCCGTGTCTGCATGAGTTTCCTCCGGGTGCTCCGGTTTCCTCCCACAATCCAAAAGATGGGCAGGTTAGGTGGATTGACCATGCTAAGTTGTCCACAGTGCTCCGGCATGTGTAGGTTAGGTGCGTTAGTCAGGGGTTAAACGTAGGGGAATGGGTCTAGGTGGGTTACTCTTCAGAGGGTTGGTGTGGACTTGTTGGGCTTAAGGGCCTGTTTCCACACTGTAGGGATTCTATGAGTCGACACCTTTTCATAGCTCAGGGGCCCAAACGGTTCGCAATATTCCAGCTGTGGTCCAACTAGTATCTCGAATAGTTTTAGCAAAATCTCCTACCTTTCTACTCCATTCTCTTTGAAACAAAGGCCAACATTCGTGAGAGGGGAGGATATAAAAGAGACCTAAGGGGCAACTTTTTCACGCAGAGGGTGATACGTGTATGGAATGAGCTGCCAGAGGATGTGGTGGAGGCTGGTACAATTGCAACATTTAAGAGGCATTTGGATGGGTATATGAATAGGAAGGGTTTGGAAGGATATGGGCGCTGGCAGGTGGGACTAGGTTGGGTTGGGGTATCTGGTCGGCATGGACGGGTTGGACCGAAGGGTCTGTTTCCATGCTGTACATCTCTATGACTCTATGACTCCATTCCATTTGCCTTCCCTAATATCCAATGAACTTGGATGCTGGCTTTGGCAAACTCAAGAGAAGCTGCATTGGCTGCAACTTTTTTGCTGAAGTGTAGGAGGTTGAGAGGTGACCTTAAAGAGGTTTATAAAATGATGAGGGGTATGGATAAGGTTAATGGCAGGGGTCTTTTCCCTTGCGTGAAGGATGTCAGGACTAGGGGGGCACATTTCTAAGGTGAGAGGAGAGAGATTTAAAAAAGGCATGAGGGACAAATATTTTACGCAGAGGGCGGTTCACATATGGAATGAACCTTCTGAGGAATGTCCACGGTTACAACATTAAAAGACATTTGGATAGATACATGAATAGGAAAGGTTTGGAGGGATACGGGCTAAGTGGGACTAGTTTAGTTTGGGATTATGTTCGGCATGGACTGGTTGGACCCAAGGGTCTGTTTCCGTGCTGTTTGACCCTATGTAGAGGAGTTTTAGGAAGTTTATCTACAGAGGTGTTGAACTGGATCGGCTCCTCAATCTGCCTCACGAGCAGCAGATGCAGTTGTTTCTGGGTTTGAAGGTGGAGCTGTGTGTAAACATTTAAAAGATACTTAGATAACTCCCTGAATAGGAAATATTTGGAGGGGTATGGGCCAGGAGCATGCAAGTGGGACTATGATGTGGAGGAGCTGGTGTTGGACTGGGGTGTACAAAGTTAAAAATCACATTACACTAAGTTATAGTCGAACAAGGTTATTTGGAAGCACTAGCTTTCAGAGCACTGCTCCTTCATCAGCTGGTTGTGGAGAATAAGATCTTATGATCACCTGATGAAGGAGCAGTGCTCCAAATGTTAGTGCTTCCAAATAAACCTGTTGGACTATAACCTGGTGTTGTGTGATTTCTAACCAAATGGGACTAGTCTAGTTTGGGATTATGTTTGGCATGGACTGGTTGGTCTGTTTCCATGCTGTGACTCTATACTCCCCAATCTTCTATGCGACAGTTTTCTGCAGTCTTTCTCCTTTTAAATAATATTCACTCCCTCTATTCTTCCAAGCAAAAGTGCATGACTTCACATTTTCCCACATTATACTCCATTTAATAAATCTTGCTCACTCATTTAGTCTATAACACTCTGTAAAATTCTTTGAGTCATCCTCACCACTTGCCTTCCTACCTATGTTTATGTCCTGAGAGTGTGAAGGTCTAAGATGTCACCCTACTTATGATCTTTTGGAAACCAGGATACCTTTAATAGTCACTAAAATAATACAAGACATTGTGGATGCTGGAAATCTGAAACAAACAGAGCCCGTGCTGGAGAAACCCAATAGGTCTGGCAGCATTTGTGGACAGAAACAGAGTTAAACATTTGAATCTGGTATGAGTTTTGTTTGAAACTGTGGGCTTAAAATGTTAATTCTGTTTCTCTCTCCAGATGCTGCCAGACTTGCTGAGTTTCTCCAGCACTCAAAATGATTGTCTCATTAATATTACACAGATTTACACCCTTTGGCAAAACATAAACCCTATGTTTTATTTTGTTAAAAATATTCCCATAGCATTATTTACTGCGGTTCCTCTCAAAGATAAATAGGACTATCAGGACAACTTTCTTGATCCCTGTCTGGGAGACAACTGGAAGAAAAATCCATTGATATCAACATTCATTTTTTGAAAGTTTAGTCTTTGTGGAGCCCGTGCAACTTTCAATTTGTTTTGGTACAGGGCCACTGTGTAAACTCAACCACATCTGTTCTGGGGAATGGGCTTTAGATTGTATTAACGGCAGGACATGTGCAAGAACGACGTAATATTAGCAAAGACCTGATAGCTCCAACCCCTTTCACTGTATTGCAATTCTGTCCCCTTCACAAGGTTGGCATTGTGGAAGTTACCCTTGGTACTGCATTGGGGTATCACCTATTTTCGAGCTCAAGTCTTTGGAGTCAGATCTGATCCCACAAATTTCGAAGGCAATGAGCTGTGTACTATGCGACAATTTGGCATACACAGATCACAAGGAACAAAATTTTTATTTCTTTCATACACGTTCCACTGCAAAGCTTCTCCTTATCAAAAAATTTGGGTGAGATCACATTGTAATTGGGATTATGCTCAGCATAGGTGAAAGTGAGGATGGCAGATGCTGGAGATCAGAGTCAAGATTAGAGTGGTGCTGGAAAAGCACAGCAGGTCATTCCTGATGAAGGGCTTTTTCCCGAAACGTTGATCTTCCTGCTCCTCGGATGCTGCCTGACCTGCTGTGCTTTTCCAGCACCACTCTGATCTTGATTATGTTCAGCACGGACTGGTTGAACCAAAGGGTTTGTTTCCATGCTGTATAACTTTATGTAAAAGAGTTTCAGGAAGTTTACCGACAGTGTTGTTAAACTGGATCAGCTCCTCAATCTGTCTCACAAGCAGCGGATTGAGTTGTACTATGTTCGAAGGAATTTTCTTCTTTTATGAACATTTGGTTTGCCCCAACTCGGAGTTCCCTCTAATCCTTGCTGACCTCCTCAACGCTGTTCAGATTGCATCTCCTTCATTAAAGACTAATTTAGTCTCAAATGCAAGTCATGACATGTTTAAACCTCTTTAAAATTGGCATTTGGTAAACATGAAAGCAGTCTCGTCCTCAAAGAGGTTGAAGATAAACAAATGCCTCAGCTATTAATAATTCCAAGCAGAAGACATCAGAATGGCCTGAGAACTAATCCAATGTCAAAGGTCATTGATATGGGAACTCTTTCCCAGACCAGTAGTATCACTTCCTGGAGACTGATACACATCTGAGAAATCAACCAGGCAGGCTCCAGTGGAGATTTTTCCTGATAATGTGAGGGACCATAATGCACTAACTAATGGCCTGTGTTTCACTAAAGGTCAGGGGAGGGGTCCTCGCTCATGTGGGGCAAGATCGGAAGTGGTTTGTAATGTTGAGTAGTTCCTGTCAGCTGGCCCCTTGGGACCTTTAAAGGTTCTCATGTGGAAATTATTAGGTAACAAAAATATACACTATTGGGGTTTTCAGTATTTTGCCATTGCATTACAATGGTCAGTGGGTGGCACGGTGGCTCAGTGGTTAGCACTGCTGCCTCACAGCTGCAGGAACCAGGGTTCGATTTCACCCTCAGGCGACTGTCTGTGTGGAGTTTGCACATACTCCCCGTGTCTGCGTGGGTTTCCTCCCAACGATGAGCAGGTTGGTTGGATTGACCATGGGAAATTGCCCCACAGTGTCCAAGGCTGTGTAGGTCAGGTGTGTTAGCCATGAGAAATGCAGGGTTATAAGGATAGGGGTAGGAGGATGCTCTTTGGAGGGTTGGTGTGGACTTGTTGGGCCAACCGGCCCACTTCCACACTGTAGGGATGCTGTGGAGTGTTTGAGTGAAAGGGACAGTCCAGTGTCATATGACAGAGCAGGACAACCTTAATCAGAATCCCCACAGTGGGGAATCAGGACTTTTGGCCTATCGAGTCCACGCTGACCCTCTGAAAAAACATGCCACAACCCCTGCTAATCTCTCCATTCTGCATATCCCTGGACATTTTGGGGCAATTTAGCATGGCCAAATACCTAACTTGCACATCTTTGGACTGTGGGAGGAAACCACGCAGACATGGAGAAAATGTGCAAACACCACACAGACAGTCACCCAAGGGGGGAATTGAACCTGGGACGCTGGTGCTGTGAGGCAGCAGTGCTAACCACTGAGCCACTGTGCTGCCTTATGTCTGTACTGTTCTTATATCTGGGGTATTTACTACTGTATGTGGACAGTCTGGATCAAGAGCACCTTCTTAACATGACATATACCATGATGATTGTGCCATTGACATATAGTGTGATTATTTCTTACTTTAAGTAGGGGATTAGTTAGCTGGTTTGCAATGCAGAATAATGCTAACAGCATGGGTTCAGTTCCCATACCAGCTGAGATTACCATGAAGGACTCTCCTTCTCAACTTTCCCCCTTGCTTCCGTCTCACTTGAGCCTCAGTTTGAGCCATCACCAGATTCCTGCTGAAAATGTGTTGCTGGAAAAGCGCAGCAGGTCAGGCAGCATCCAAGGAACAGGAGAATCGACGTTTCGGGCATCAGCCCTTCTTCAGGAATGGGCTGATGCCCGAAACGTCGATTCTCCTGTTCCTTGGATGCTGCCTGACCTGCTGCACTTTTCCAGCAACACATTTTCAGCTCGGATCTCCAGCATCTGCAGTCCTCACTTTCTCCTCCATCACCAGATTCCTCTCTGTTATGAGGCAGCAGCTCTGTGGTCCAGTAAGATTTTACCGCAATGGAAGGCTGATGTCGAATAGTGTGTAAAACTGGATGGCCGATGTTAGCAATGGCCCCCTTTCCAACCATGTTTAAATGGAAAGTTTCACCCCCACAGTGCCCCAGACTGCTTCCTGTTAGACCTGTCTGCTCAGATAGTCAGGGTTTCTGTCCAGTACAGTGATTGTCACATCAATAGACAATAGACAATAGATGCAGGAGTAGGCCATTCAGCCCTTCGAGCCTGCACCGCCATTCAATATGATCATGGCTGATCTTTCCCAATCAGTATCCTGTTCCAGCCTTATCTCCATAACCCTTGACTCCACTATCTTTAAGAGCTCTATCCAATTCTTTCTTAAATGAATCCAGAGACTGGGCCTCCACTGCCCTCTGGGGCACACATTATGTCAATCAATGGTCATTTCCAGAGAGAGAGTCTAACCACCTCCCAATGATATTCAACATCCTTTGGGGTTACCACTGATCAAAGACTGAACTGCATCAGCCAAATAAATACAGTGGCTACAAGAACAGGATACTGTGGTGACTAATTCATCTCCTGACTCCTCAAAACCCATCCACCATTGACAAGGCCTAAGTCAGGAGTGTGCCTGGATGAATGCAACTCCAACAACTCTCAAGAAGCTCAACACCATCCAAGCTGAAGCAGTTCACTTGATTTTTACCACATCCACCACCTTAAAGGTTTACTCCCTTTATCACTGCGGCATAGTGGCAATGTACCGTCTATGAAATATGCTGCTCTAACTCCAACTAATTTGTGCCAAGGTTACGAAAAGTATGTTCAAATGATTGTTCACATAATGCACCGATAGTTCAGCACAACAACACTCTTCGCAAGGCAATACTTTTATTTTCAAGATTGGCAACGTGGTGGTTAACACTGTTGCCTCACAGCCCCAGGGACCTGGGTTCAATTTCAGTCTCAGGCAACTGTCTGCGAGGGGTTTGCACATTCTCCCCGTGTCTGCGTGGGTTTCCTCCAGGTGCTCCAGTTTCCTCCCACAGTCACAAAGATGTGTGGGTTGGCCGTGGGTAATTGCCCATAGAGTCCAGGGATGTGTGAGGCCAGGGAATTGTCTGGCTATGGGATATGATTAGAGTGGTGCTGGAAAAGCACAGCAGGTCAAGCAGTATCCGAGGCGCAGAAAAATTGATTGGAGCACCACTCTAACCTTGACTCTAATCTCCAGCATCTGCAGTACCCACTTCTGGCTATGGGATATGCAGGGTTACAGGGCTAGGGTGGGTGCGATGCTCTTTGGAGGGTTGGTGTGGGTCGACTGGCCTGCTTCCAGACCATGGGGTTCCTATGATATACTAATCCCCTCTGGAGAAGAAACTTGCCATCCTTCCCTGGTCTTGTGAACATCTGACTCTGTGGGCAGTTAATGAATGCTTCCCTAACCAATGATGCCTACCTCCAGTTAATCTTTTTAAAGCAAGACACAAAAGGAGTCATATTAAATGCAAATCTTTCAATAAATGCTGGCCCAGCAGTTACGCCCACATCCCCTGAATGAATAAAGAAAGTCCCTGGCAGTGTTGAGCAGTTAGGTAGATCGGCTACAGATTGAATCGGGGGTGGGGGGGGGGGGGGGTGGGCGGGGAGTTGCAAAACAGTAATGGGAAGAAGTTATTGCAGGCATAGTGACGTGGTCAACATGAGGCTTGGTGTGGGACAGGCGCATTAGCAGAGATAGGGTGAGGTAGCAGACAGAAGGTTGTGACACTGGTTGGGTGAAGATGGACATTAATCTTCCTCCGGTGCTGGATATCCCTCCAGATGGTTAAGACTGGGTGGCAAACCTGGACCAGGCTGCCATGGTCTTCAGTCACGGCCTCCTCTCCTAGTCCTTGGGGGAAAGGGGAAATCTCGAGTTGGCACCACCCCCATCCGGCAGGACACCTAGGAGCCTAAAACTGGATTAGTGGTGCTGGAAGAGCACAGCAGTTCAGGCAGCCTCTAAGGAGCAGCGAAATCGACGTTTCGGGCAAAAGCCCTTCCCACTAAGTGGGGCACCGATTTCCTTTTGTCTTCCATGTCTGGGCCAAATGGCCAGGAATCATGTAGGGGAGGCTCTGGACTGACAACGGTTGCACAACAGGCTTTTTAAGATGGCGCGGTTGCCAGGTGGTGAGTAGGTTCTAGGATAACCATCGAGTGGCAAGTTGCTCTGGGCACAGTGTGTGGTAAGGTGGGATAAAATCAGACATGAGAGCTGCAGTAAGGGCATTAATGAGACAGGTTTAGTAAGATACCCTGTTAGGCGCCACAGCAATAGATTAACAGTCCAGTGATAATGCTATTGGACCATTCCCTCCACCTTGGGACATTGTGCTTCCAGGTCTGATAGTCTCTCAGGGCCTAGCAAAGAGTAGTTGCTTCAACAAGCTCAGATCCTCCACAATGATAGGGCAGGCGAGGTTACAAAATGGGCAATGTTTGGCCCCAAGGATTATTGCAGTTGGGTGCCCATCTCTGAATGGGTGTGATGATAGGCTTCCCAGGCTGTGGGCCGTGAGATCTGCCGGGGGTGGGGAGGGTGCAGGGAATGCCTCAGCGAGCCGTACCAACACGCCTCTTCACTACTTCCCGAGGCTCCTGCCTCCCCTCCCCTCTCCTACACTCCTGTCGCCCTGGGAACTGGGAAAACCCATCCCAATCCATGGACGGAGAGAAGAAGCAAGGCTGGCCTTGGGGGCGGTGTGAGTCATTTCCTCCATTACACTGTGAGCTCACCCTCCCACTGGAATTCACAGCATGAAAGAAAGAGGAAGTCATTCCCAAGACCTGCCTCGATACACTTCCTGTGTTTCTGACAGCAGAAACTTGTTGAAACTAAAAGTACATTTCGATAAATGACAACGAACCAGTATAAGGCCCAGGGATAGAGGGGCGATGGAACAAAAGGACTGAGATTTAGCCAGACCGTGGGTTGAATATAAATTAACAAATCAGCTTTTTGAGGCTTTTAACATAATAAGACGGTTGAAGCAGCGTGAACTTTACAGGATAGAAGGGAGGCCATTCAGCCCACTATGCCTGTGCTATATGATCAAGACTTAGACCATAAGTCATAGGGGCTGAAGTAAGCCATCAGACTTTCCTTATAATCCAATTTTACCCACTTGGAGATTCTTCCTCACCTCCTGACTCCCCCAAAGCCTGTCCACCACCTCCAAGGCACAAGTCAGGAGTGTGATGGAATACTCGCCACTTGTTTGGATGAGTGCAAGCCCAACAACACTCAAGAAGCTTGACATCATTCAGGACAAAGCAGCCCCCGCTTGATTGGCACCACATCCACAAGGATCCACTCCCTCCATCACTGATGCAATGTGTACCGTCTACAAGATACACTGAAGTAATTGTCCAAGGTTTCTTAAACAGCACTTTTCAAATCCATAATCACTACCACCTGAAAGGACAAGGGCAGCAGATACTTGGGAACACCAGACCCTGCAAGTTCCCCTCCAAACCACTGCTCATTCTGACTTGAAATGCATCACCACTCGTTCAGCGTCGGGTCAAAATCCTGGAATTCCCTCCCTAAGGACGTTGTGGGTCAACCCACAGCAGGTGGACTGCAGCGGTCCAAGATGGCAGCTCACCCCCCACCTTCTCAAGGGGCAACGAGGGATTGGGAAGCCAACAAAACCCACATGCTGGGAATAAATAAAGGAAGTGGAGATTGTGTAAAACACATTTGTCACGAAACGTTCATCACAAGACCCATTGTATTTAGTTTAGCTGATCCCCAAACCTTCAAAACTTAACTCGCACATTAAAAAATTTATTGCCACTTTTGATATATTTGCTGCTGCCCCAGTTTTGCTAATTCAATTGGGATAACCAGTTTTCTGACTTCTACCCATCCTGTACACTCTTAGGCCTTTAAGAGATTCACATCAGCGTATTTAATGTTTGATTGTGGAAAGCTGTATCGGTGTTTCACAAACCCTGGAGAGATCGGAAGGTAAATGAATTTGACTTCAGCTATGTCATGTACATACCTGTCCATTGTTTTTTATTCACTCACTGGCCAAGCCAGCATTTATTGCCCGTTCCTAATTGACAGGTCTGGAGTCACATGTAGGCCAGTCCGGGTTACCCATTCAGACACACACACACACACACACGCACGCACACATATATACACACACAAGCACATATACGTACACGCACACACACATAAACATATATACATACACATAGACATTCTGACAGACACGGACACGCAGACAGACATATATACACACACATACGTACTCACACGCACATGCATACACAGGCAGACACACACACATGCTCACAAAAATGTACACGCACAGACATTTACATATGCACACGGACATATGTGTGCACGCACACACTCAGACAGACACATACAAATAGACATGCACACATGTTCTCACACTGACACTCAGACACACACACACACACACACACACACACATGCTCTCAAATAGCCAAGTGAAAATTAACTTTGTTTCGCCCTTCGCCAATGTGGCCCAACTCACCAGTCACTTTTCTGCACTGCCTGTTTTTGTAACAATAAAATTGAACCGATAGATTATAAAGATTTAGACAAAGTTATATATTTGAGCTTTGTATTGTCAATTATGTAATTAAGTTATCAAATGCTAATTAAGTCTCTTCATATATTATCGCTAATGATGCAATAATTAAACTTCTCAAGTTTCATGAAAATAAGAGTTATAGTATTGGAGTAATTAGCGAAGTCTATTTTCTAATTAACCTAATTAATATGAGTAAATGAAGTCTATTTAATATGGATCATTTTTATGTTAACCGCCCCCCCACTGTCATGAAAATAAAATTCTGTAATTGGAAGATAACCTGCCCGATAGGGCCTTCCAAGAACTGGCAACTTATAACAACACAGAGAATGCTGGAGAAACTCAGCAAGTCTGGCAGCCTCCATGGGGAGAGAGAAATGGAGTTAATGTTTTGAATCTAGTAGGACCCCTCCTCAGAACACTAACTTCCAAGAACTGACTGGACGTACCTCACTGGCGTGGAGTTGTTTGCATTGTACTAAACCCCGCAATGGAATTGTGGGATGAATTTCATATTAAAACATCTAAAGTTCCCTGTCTTTCCTACATTCTCTGGGTAAATTACCAACTGGAAGCTGTATCAACAAGAATGGAGTCATAGAGTCATACAGCACAGAAACTGACCCTTTGGTCCAACTCGTCCCTGACTTCGCAATGCAATCTAGCCTCATTTGCCAGTATTTGCCCTATATTCCTCTAAACCCCTCCTATTCACATACTCATCCAGATGCCTTTTAAATGTTGTAATTGTACCGTGTATATATGTGTGTAATGTGTTTGTGTTTGTGTGTGTCTGTATGTGTGTCCATACTTGTGCATGTGTGGATGTGTGTGTGTGTATGTTTGTGTGTACACACGTGTGTGTTTGTATGTGTCTATGTATGTGCATGTGTCTGCGTGTGTGTCTGTGTGTATGTATATGTATGTGCGTGTGCATGTGTGTATGTGTCTGTGTGTATGTGTGTTTGTTTGCGTTTGCGTGTGTGTGTGTTTGTGAGAGAATGGCTCAAAGGTAGAAGTCAGAGGGGGGTGTTGGAGGGTTGCTTTTCAGACTGGAGGCCTGTGACCAGTGGAGTGCCACAAGGATCGGTACTGGGCTCACGACTTTTCATCATTTATATCAATGATTTGGATGTGAGCATAAGAGGTACAGTTAGTAAGTTTGCAGATGACACCAAAATTGGAGGTGCCGTGGACAGTGAAGAGGGTTACCTCAGATTACAACAGGATCTTGACCAGATGGGCCAATGGGCTGAGAAGTGGCAGATGGAGTTTAATTCAGATAAATGCGAGGTGCTGCATTTTGGGAAAGCAAATCTTAGCAGGACTTATACACTTAATGGTAAGGTCCTAGGGAGTGTTGCTGAACAAAGAGACCTTGGAGTGCAGGTTCATAGCTCCTTAAAAGTGGAGTCGCAGGTAGATAGGATCGTGAAGAAGGCGTTTGGTATGCTTTCCTTTATTGGTGAGAGTATTGAGTACAGGAGTTGGGAGGTCATGTTGCAGCTGTACAGGACATTGGTTAGGCCACTGTTGGAATATTGCGTGCAATTCTGGTCTCCTTCCTATCAGAAAGATGTTGTGAAACTTGAAAGAGTTCAGGAAAGATTTACAAGGATGTTGCCAGGGTTGGAGGATTTGAGCTACAGGGAGAGGCTGAACAGGCTGGGGCTGTTTTCTCTGGAGCATCGGAGGCTGAGGGGTGACCTTATAGAGGTTTATAAAATCATGAGGGGCATGGATGGGATAAATAGACAAAGCTTTTTTGCTGGGGTGGGGTGGGGTCCACAACTAGAGGATTTAGGGTGAGAGGGGAAAGGTAGAGACCTAAGGGGCAACTATTTCACACAGAGGGTGGTATGTGTAGGGAATGAGCTGCCAGAGGAAGTGGTGGAGGCTGGTACAATTGCAACATTTAAGAGGTATTTGGATGGATATATGAATAGGAAGGGTTTGGAGGGATATGGGCCGGGCGCTGGCAGGTGGGACTAGATTGGGTTGGGATATCTGGTCGGCATGGACGGGTTGGACCGAAGGGTCTGTTTCCATTCTGTATATCTCTATGACTGTATGAAAACAAAGGGAGACCATTCTGGTCCATGCTGCTCAAGAGCCGCTGCTCCCACTCCCTTGTCATCTCCCTTTAAACCCCATCCTCCAACCTACCACCGCTATGTAAACGCAACTTATTGGCTATAGCTGTCTCCTTACAGGGCCACCAATGTGAAAGAGATACAGACCTCAGTGGGAATCATGCACAGACGTGCTCAAAGATCTAGACACAGGCGATACCGTACTAGAGTTTTGTATTTTCTTCAGATGATTATCCAGTTCCGTTGTTAAAGAGCAGGGAGCTCTTTTGATGTTGTGTAGTGTCCCTCCCCAGGGGCCACAGGTCAGGGTTCAATTCCCACTGGATCCGGAGCTGAGTCATAACATGTCTGAAGAGTATGACTGAAAATCTCTGCAAGAGACAGCAATCTAGAGATCCCTGATACATGTTGCTGCAGACCTGATGGGCTGAATGGCCTCTTCTATATTGTATGAATCCATGAAATCTGGCTCCATTACACTATTGGGCAGTGCAATCCCAATGCCGAGTCCACTATGTTCAAAGGATTTCCCTACGAGTTTGTTTATTGTGCACCTTAAGTCTCTTTGGTTCTTGACCCTCCTGCCGATGGGAAACATTTCTGTGATGGCACCTCCCCCGGTAGTTTGAAACTCCTGGGAGAGCAGCCCCAATCTTACCTTGTCACTGAAATACTGGGGAGCACAGGTTTAAACTGAGGGAGGAGAACAGGAGATATGTGAAGGAAGGTTTTTGGACAGAAGGTGGTAGGTGCCTGGAATGCCTTGTCAAGGGAGATGGTTGAAGCAGATAGGATAGCAATGTTTAAGAAGCATTTAGACAGAGCCATTAACAGGTAGGGAATAGAGGGATACAGATCATGTGCAGCCAGATGGGATTAGTTTGGAATGGCATCATGGTTGGCAATAGGCATGTTGGGCCAGAGGGCGTGTTCCTTTGCTCTACTGTTCTATGCTCTATGCTGGGGCAGCACGGTGACTCAGTGGTTAGCACTGCTGCCTCACAGCACCAGGGACCCAGGTTTGATTCCACCCTCGGGCCACTGTGTGCGTGGAGTTTGCATGTTCTCCCCGTGTCTGTGTGGGCTTCCTCCCACAGTCCAAAGATGTACCGGTTGGGGTGGATTGACTATGCTAAATTAGCTCATACAGTCCAGGGATAGCTGGATTAGCTGGGGGAATGCAGGGATGGGGCATGGGTGGAATACTGTTCAGAGGGTCAGTGTGGACTCGATGGGCTGCATGGCCTTCTTCCACGTTATAGGGAGTCTATGAAACCCCTCATCCCTGAAGCCATATTTGTACATCTTCTTTGCAACCTCTATTCATGCCTTAAACATGCTGGGGAGATTTATGCCAGTTGTTCCCATTTGGGCAGTGGAAATGTTTTTGTGTTTAGACAGTTATTGTCCAATGAATGTCTGGTTAAATATGCATTAAAAAAACATGACTTCCTCCCGAATACAGAAGGCAGGGCTCATGACTGTGCTGAACACTCTTCACCACGTTCAGACTCAGGTAACGGAACTGGTAAATGGCACAAAGAGAACGATTCAACAGATTTATGAGATGTCCCACTTATTCTGTTGTACTTATGGAACCGAAATGTCATTTGTGGTTTGGACAATGTTCCCATAAAAGGAAATTCTCGACAAATAGTCTGCAGAATATTGTCTCTGACCTTTTGCCTTTGTATCTTTGTTAGTGTTTAGCTCGCACTGTTTATTCCCTCCAATTAGCAGAAAATCGTAGCTCGAAGGAATAGTTCAGCTTAAATGGCCATTAAACCTCGTCAAGCTGAAGTCGAGCAGCAGTGTTCCATTGTAGACTTGCCAAATGGGTGGACTCAGTGACTTCCATCGCAAGGTTTGGAGGCAACATGAGATTAGAATGAGTGATAGGACATTAGTTTATATTTGACTCTCTGCTTAACTTCAACAGCAAAATGTTAGTGGAACTGTTTGGAGTTGACAGATTCCATTTAAGAGACATTTAGCATCTGCCTTTCATCTGTTTGACATACTGTGACTTGCTACATCTTTGTGCGGGTCTGTATATGATCTATATCGACTTCTGTATCCATCTCACATTGATGGTCCCTACTCTGAGACAGTGAGACAACCAGCAAATTGCATTTGCATAGCACCTTTAATATGGTAAATCTTCACAATAGAGTTGTCAAATACAATTTGGCCCCTTACCAAATAGAGGAAAAAACCCAATCTAGGCCAGGTTTTCTGATCAGTGGCAATGATGTGCTCATAACGCACTTATATTTTTGCATATCTTCGGCCTTATCTTCCAATCACAAAGCCTCCAGGCAGCAATCTAGGATGTAACTGGTGAAGAGAAGGGGAGCAGAGGACACACCCCTTTGGCCAGTATCAGCTACTGTATTCAGGCAAGTTTTTAAAGATCTTGAGTCTATTGGGTTAGTGAGTGAGTGTGTCAATAATTGGGTGAGGGACTCTGAGTGAGTGACTAAAGGGGTTAGTGAGTGTGTGAATGACTGGTTGAGAGGGTGGGTTTGTAGGAATGAGTGAATGGGTGAATGGGTGAGTTAGTGATTGAGTGATGAATGAGTGGGTGAGGGACTCAGTGAATGAGTGAATGAGTGAGGGTATCAGTGCGTAAGTGAATGAGTTAGTGGGCAAGGGGTTCAGTGAGTAAGCAAATGCGTCAGTGGGTGAGGAGGTCAGTGAGTGAGTGGAAGAGTTAGTGAGTGGAAGAGTTAGTGAATGGGGGGTTCAGTGAGTGAGTGAATGAGTTAGTGAGTGAGGGATTCAGTGAGTGAGTAAATGAGTTAGTGAGTGAGGAGGTCAGTGTGTGAGTGGAAGAGTTAGTGAGTGAGGGATTCAGTGAGTGAGTGAATGAGTTAGTGAGTGAGGAGGTCAGTGAGTAAGTGGAAGAGTTTGTGAGAGAGGGATTCAGTGAGTGAGTGAATGAGTTAGTGAGTGAGGGATTCAGTGAGTGAGTGAATGAGTTAGTGAGTGAGGTGGTCAGTGAGTGAGTGGAAGAGTTAGTGAGTGAGGGATACAGTGAGTGAGTGAATGAGTTAGTGAGTGAGGGGGCAAGTGAGTGAGTGGAAGAGTTAGTGAGTGAAGGATTCAGTGAGTGAGTGAATGAGTTAGTGAGTGAGGTGGTCAGTGAGTGAGTGGAAGAGTTATGAGTGAGGGATTCAGTGAGTGAGTGGAAGAGTTAGTGAGTGAGGGGTTCAGTGAGTGAGTGAATGAGTTAGTGAGTGAGGGAGTCAGTGAGTGAGTGAGTTCGTGAGTGAGGGAGTCAGTGAGTGAGTGAATGGGTTAGTGAGTGAGGGGGTCAGTGAGTGATTGAATGTGTTAGTGAGTGAGGGGGTCAGTGAGTGAGTTAGTGAGTGAGGGGATCAGTGAGTGAGTGAATGGGTTAGTGAGTGAGGGGGTCAGTGAGTGAGTGATTGTGTTAGTGAGTGAGGGGGTCAGTGAGTGAGTGAGTTAGTGAGTGAGGGGGTCAGTGAGTGAGTGAATGAGTTAGTGAGTGAGGAGGTAAGTGTAGTGAGTGGAAGAATTAGTGAGTGAGGGGGTCAGTGAGTGAGTGAATTCGTTAGTGAGTGAGGGGGTCAGTGAGTGAGTGAATGTGCTAGTCAGTGAGTGGGTCAGTGAGTGAGTGAATGAGTTAGTGAGTGAGGGGTCAGTAAGTGAGTCAATGAATTAGTGAATGAGGAGGTCAATCAGTGAGCGAGTGAGTGAGGGGGTCAGTGAGTGATTGAATGAGTTAGTGGGTGAGGGGGTCAGTGAGTGAGTGGAAGAGTAAGTGAATGAGGGGGTCAGTGAGTGAGTGAATGCGCTAGTGAGTGAGGGGGTCAGTGAGTGAGTGAATCCATTATTGAGTGAAGTGGTCAGTGAGTGAGTGAGTTAGTGAGTGAGGGGGTCAGTGAGTGAGTGAATGGGTTAGTGAGTGAGGGGGTCAGTGAGTGAGTGAATGGGTTAGTGAGTGAGGGTCAGTGAGTGAGTGAATGGGTTAGTGAGTGAGGGTGTCAGTGAGTGAGTGAATGGGTAAGTGAGTGAAGAGGTCAGTGAGTGAGTGAATAAGTTAGTGAAGGAGGGGTTCAGTGAGTGAGTGAATGAATTAGTGAGCGAGAGGGTCAGTGAGTGACTGAATGAATTAGTGAGCGAGAGGGTCAGTGAGTGAGTGAATGAATTAGTGAGCGAGGGGGTCAGTGAGTGAGTGAATGAGTTAGTGAGTGAGGAGGTCAATGAGTGAGTGAATGAATTAGTGAGCGAGGGGGTCAGTGAGTGAGTGAATGAGTTAGTGAGTGAGGAGGTCAATGAGTGAGTGAATGAGTTAGTGAGTGAGGGGGTCAGTGAGTGAGTGAATGAGTTTGTGAGTGAAGAGGTCAATAAGTGAGTGAACAAGTTAGTGAGTGAGGAGGTCAGTGAGTGAGTGAATGATTTAGTGAGTGAAGAGGTGAATGAGTGAATGAGTTAGTGAGTGAGGAGGTCAATAAGTGAGTGAATGAGTTAGTGAGTGAGGGGGTCAGTGAGTGAGTGAATGAGTTAGTGAGTGAGGAGGTCAATGAGTGAGTGAACAAGTTAGTGAGTGAGGAGGTCAGTGAGTGAGTGAATGATTTAGTGAGTGAAGAGGTGAATGAGTGAATGAGTTAGTGAGTGAGGAGGTCAATGAGTGAGTGAACGAGTTAGTGAGTGAGGGGGTCAATAAGTGAGTGAATGAGTTAGTGAGTGAGGGGGTCAGTGAATGAGTGAACGAGTTAGTGAGTGAGGGGGTCAGTGAGTGAGTGAATGAGTTAGTGAATGAGGAGGTCAGTGAGTGAGTGAATGAGTTAGTGAGTGAGGGGTCAGTAAGTGAGTCAATGAGTTAGTGAGTGAGGAGGTCAATGAGTGAGCAAATGAGTTAGTCAGTGAGAGGTCAATGAGTGAGTGAGTCAATGAGTTAGTGAGTGGGGGTGAGTGAAGAAGATTATTTCTCACATTTATTTCTTTGGCAGGATACTTTCAGTCTATGCTCAATCTGTTTCCAAATGGATCCCGGCCTCTGTGGAATTATTTTAATTTACCAAAATATACCCTGTCACACTTCTCTGCTGAAGTTTACCAGTCACCTATCTGCCCACTCCCTCATATCAAATTTTCCTTTTTGAGTTCTACACTGTCTTCCTCACAATTTACATCTCTTCTGTTTTTTTGTCATCCCCTGCGCACCAAGATTGAGATCATTGGGGTATGAGCTGAAAAATGTGTTGCTGGAAAAGCGCAGCAGGTCAGGTAGCATCCAAGGAGCAGGAGAATCGACGTTTCGGGCATGAGCCCTTCTTCAGGAATTCTTCAGCCTGAAGAAGGGCTAATGCCCGAAACGTCGATTCTCCTGTTCCTTTGATGCTGCCTGACCTGCTGCACTTTTCCAGCAACACATTTTTCAGCTCTGATCTCCAGCATCTGCAGTCCTCACTTTCTCCTAGATCATTGGGGTATGTCAGGAAAAGCCAACATTCCAATATTGATCCAATATTGAAACTCCGTTACAAACCTTCCTTCAGCCTGAAAAATACCCATCGACGATTTCTCTCTGTTTCCTGTCCCTCAGCCAATTTTGCATCAACAATGCTCCTTTCTCTTTTGTTTTATTAGCAATAGCTTTCCTCACATGTTCATCGTGTAACTCTATATCGCATGCTTTTAAACATCAATGTCACATCATCAACATTACATAATCAACCTTTTCTAGAACCTTTCCAGAAAACTCCAGTAAGTCAGTTAGACACAACTTTCCTAATTAACCTACATTGTTCCATGTGACTATTAATTCAATACCAAATGGTTATTTCTGGAAGATTCCCTACCACCAAAGATAAACTGACTTGTTTGTCATAATTTGGCCAAATTTATAACCCTTTTCCAACCAGGTTTTGAGTTCAGTGACATAGAAGCTAGAATATCAAAGAGATCCAAATTTTGAGAGCTGGGGTGTTCAGGTGGAGGGGCACCAATGGACAAATCATTTGATGCTTGGGATCACATCAGCCGGATCATGGGGAAAAATGGCTCCGAAAACCAGGAAAGAGGCAACCATCAGAGGGCTGACTGTCAGCACAGACTGGGACATAGAGGTGAAAATGATGACTGCACAGTGCAGGGAGATCCAGTCCTTATTGTTCTATCTCTATGATAGATTTCACGGACCTCACACTGAGAGCCAGACTGTGTGTGTGTGTGTGTGTGTGTGCGCGCGCGCGTGTGTGTGTCTATATCTGTTTGTGTGTGTGTGCAGGTGTGTCTGTGTAAGTGTTTCTGTGTGTATCTCTGTGTCTGTGTGTGTGTGTGTGTCTGTGTGCGTGTGTCTCTGTGTCTGTCTGTGTATGTTATGCATATGTGTATGTATGTGTCTCTGTGTGTGTATGTTTGCGCGCACATCTGTGTGTGTTTGTACATGTGTGTGTGTGACTGGGTGTGTGTGTGTATTTGTGTGCACGGGTGTGTGTGTGTGTATTTGTGTGCACGGGTGTGTGTGTATGTGTGTATTTGTGTGCACGGGTGTGTGTGTGTGTGTGTATTTGTGTGCACGGGTGTGTGCGTATTTGTGTGCACGGGTGTGTGTGTGTATTTGTGTGCACGGGTGTGTGTGTATTTGTGTGCACGGGTGTGTGTGTGTGTGTGTGTGTATTTGTGTGCACGTGTGTGTGTGTATTTGTGCGCATGGGTGTGTGTGTATATTTCTGTGCACGGGTGTGTGTGTATTTGTGTGCATGGGTGTGTGTGTGTGTGTGTATTTGTGTGCACGGGTGTGTGTGTGTGTGTGTGTGCGTGAGAGACTGTCTGCATGAAGGGTGAGGGTTAGGGATGATTGAAGGAGAAGAGAGTTACTGTCAGGAAGAGACTCAGGCATACATACAGTGTTCGGGACATTCCTTACCGTGGTGAGTCCCTTTTTAGGTTATCAAAGCAACATTAAACTATCGGGAGGTTGGAGTTGGACCAATTTCTTGGACATTTACCTCAGAGGGCTGGACAGCTGCTGTTGGAGGTTCTCAGTTGGAATGATTATTTTCACTGAGACAAAGAAGTTCCAATGGTATTGAATCCTTAACAAGCCTGATCATCTAGCTCCCTTTTCCTTAAGTTCTTGTTATAATTGAGTAAGGGACTGGGAATACTAAAGAGACCTGGCCCACGTTGGGGGATGCCTTCCAACTTTGCAGAGGCGAGTATGGACTCCCAAACACACCCTTTGTGACAGGACAGTTATCGGTTTTCACATTTGCACGGTGAAATACTTGTTTTTTTTTTACTATTGAGAATTGCAATGCAGATTAAAATGATCCCTGAATAAAGTGCAGCATGATTATTAGACAGAAAAGCTTGCAGCTTTATAATATTTTTCCTGATCACTGTATGTCTCAACAGTCTAAGATAGCAAAGAACTTTTGGTATTGGAGAAGCCAATTATAACCAGCAACCTTCCACAAGCGGGAGTGTAATGAGGCTGGAGAATCTATACTCTTTTTCACTCATTAAGATCTTCTACATCAACCTGACCCGGTAAGTGAGATACCTCAGTGCTGAACCCAATTATCCCCAGCATGAGCCCAGGAGCTTAGGGGAAGATATCCCCCTCTGATTGTTGCAGGAGAGGTGTTGTGGGATACCTTTTTTTCAGGGAATGCTGTCCATTAAACAAACAAGAACAGAAATTGCTGGACAAATTAACTCTCTTTCTCGATAGATGTTGCCTGGCCTGCTGAGATTTTGCAGTAATTCTGCTTTTGTGTGTTTTTAATGAAAAGCATTGCCCCTCCCTAATTGCCCTGTGGGCATTTAGCAGTCAAGCACATTTCAGTGGTTCTGGTGTCACATGTAGGTAGGGAGAGCCGTTTCCTTCCCTGATGTTCCCTTCCCTCCTGAAGCTGCCTGGCTTGCTGTGTTCTTCCAACCTTTTGGCTTCTACTTTGGATACCGACATCTGCAGTTTTTTTGTCTCTAACATAAAGGGCATTCGAACCAAATGGGCATTTCCTGACAATCAACAATGGATTCCTGGTCTTTATTAGACTCTTAATGTCAACATTTTGTTTTGGAAATTAAGTTCAAATTCCCACTATCTGCCACGGTAAAATTTGAACCCAGATCCCTGCAACATTACCTGGGTCTCTAGATTAGCAGTCCCGTGAACATACCACTAGGCAATTGTCTACCCCTATGTTCCACTATGTAATAGTGGAGAGGGGAATTCCTGTTAAACACACTCAGTATTAAGCTGATATTCCAAGCTGAAAGGTCAACACTCATGGTTACAAATTGTCAAAAGGTAATGTCCTGCACAGTCCAATGACCAGTTAGGTGTTTCTGAAATACAGATGGGAGCTGTTTATGGAATCTATCCTCATTGTAGCAGACTCCGTGGGACTTGCCTGGGAAATTGAACTTACCGCTGGGAATCTCGCTGCTCTGGGAACCCTCCAAAAGTATCCATTGAAGATGGAGAATTCGGAGGAATCCACTGCAGTTAAGTAAATAGTTACTCAGGAAAAGTTAGACTATTAAAAACCTGGTCTAACTCCTGAGTAGCTATCTATCAGACCCACCCTCCAATTTAACTCACATCATCTCAACTGCATCTCCCTAAGACACTCCTGAACCTGGCTGACATTCCCACCTAGAGGCACGATATCCCACTCCCTCATACCCACCGCCGCCTCTGAACCCCTTCTTCAGCTCCACACCCGATTCCTCCCTTTTCCCTGACATGATCCACCTGACCCAATCCACCCACCGCGGGATCTGATTCCCGTTCCAGACCTGACCTGCCCCACCCTAATTCTCCCATCCTCTGCCGCAGTGATATAGCACCTCACGCCCGATACTCCGAATCCTCCCACACACATACACACACCTCCAGACCCGTGCCTCCCTTCCCCAGCTCTTGACCCAGTTCCTCTTCCCACTCCAGACCTAATTCCCCCATACCCCTCGCCAGTCCTATTCCAGACCCAGTGCCCACTTTTCACCAACGCTAGAACCCAATCCATCCCAGACCAAACAGCCTTAGAATCTACTTGATTCTCCTGAATTGGAACCAAAGTTAATGAATGCACAGCTATAAGCACCATTCTATTAATATCTTTCAATTAACACTACAACAGTGTGCAGTTATACAGTCATAGATTCATACAGCTGTATGGAACAGATCCTTCACTCCAACTTGTTCATGCCAACCAGATTCCACATTGAACATCATCATCGTATCTTTAACAGGGAAACCGTTTGCTCCCTTTGTGATGGATTCATCCAATTCCATCCAGGAAAAGGACCAAGCCTATTCCCTGCATGCACCTCCCAATGTGAGCAGTCTGTACTGCTGCTGCTGCAGAGGAAGAGCCCACATGTGAAGGTAAACACTGTAGATATCATTGTTCATCCAGTTGGAAGTCTTCATATTAAATGGCCCAGAATCCTTAATGGATGTCACCTATGTTTAGATTAGATTAGATTAGATTCCCTACAATATGGAAAAAGGCCCTTCAGCCCAACAGGTCCACACCGACCCTCTGAAGAGTAACCCACCCAGACCCATTCCTCTAACCTATATTTACCCCTGACTACCCCTGTACATTTGGGGAGGTGGGGACTGATATCTGAACCGGTTAGAGTCAGAGAGATGTACAGGACAGAAACAGTCCCTTCAGTTGCATACAATGCTTGCTGCTGGTTGGTGTGCTAATTGATGCCTCCGTTCCCACTTAGGCCACTTGCCCAGTCAGTCTTTAGATCCTTGGAGGTATCTGGAGTGGGAAGACTGCCTGGAGGAGGACTTCCAGCACCAGACCTTCCCCGCTTGCCTGGCTTCAACTGGAGATGCAGACTGGTTGTAGAGGGATTCACACTCAACAATGGTGACCTGACTGTGGAACCTATATTTATTTTATAAATCGGAGACTGGGCAACTCCACATTCTCACCTGAAAAGGCAATCTGCTGTTATGATGATGTTGTATTGTAAAGATTTGTTATCCTCCAAATTTTGCCCTGACTCGATAAAAGAAAGGCTGGCTTGTTGGGAGCCATTACTATCCTCTCCACAATTGTGTCGTAACTTCTCTAAGGACTCTATGCTGGTGCAAAGTCTCATGCAAATATGATAAGGCCAAATGTGATAGCTTGATAATAACACTCCAGTACTTCTGACTCTCTGGCCTCTGCCACCTTTTAGGGCCCTAGCCCTGTGTGACTAGGTACTTATTTGTTCCAGATAAAGTGCTTCTTATTGGGTTCAGTTAGTGTGATGCTTGGCAATTTAGAACAGAAACTGTTAGAGTGCACCCTCCAAATAAGTTCCCTGTGGATGTGACTAAAAAGACTTCAATGGTAACCTGAAAACAATTTCTGTAGGGCCGGCCGCATTATAGAATGCCCTATCGAAATAATATGGATTTCTGTCATCCTAGCCACTGGTTTGATTTGTCTTCACTGATACAGCTCTTAGTTGATCTGTCCATATTAAGATGATAACACTATAAAAGATATGAGCAGGATTAGGCCAGTCAGCACATTGGGTCTGTTCAATCATGGCTGATATATTTCTCAACTGCTGAAAATGTGTTGCTGGAAAAGCACAGCAGGTCAGGCAGCATCCAAGGAGCAGGAGAATCGATGTTTCGGGCATAAGCCCTTCTTCAGGAATGAGGAAAGTGTGTCCAGCAGGCTAAGATAAAAGGTAGGGAGGAGGGACTTGGGGGAGGGGCATTGGAAATGCGATAGGTGGAAGGAGGTCAAGGTGAGGGTGATAGGACAGAGTGGGGTGGGGGCCGAGAGGTCAGGAAGAAGATTGCAGGTTAGGAAGGCGGTGCTGAGTTCGAGGGATTTGACTGAGACAAGGTGGGAGGAGGGGAAATGAGGAAACTGTAGAAATCTGAGTTCATCCCTTGTGGTTGGAGGGTTCCTAGGCGGAAGACGAGGCGCTCTTCCTCCAACCGTCGTGTTGCTATGGTCTGGCGATGGAGGAGTCCAAGGACCTGCATGTCCTTGGTGGAGTGGGAGGGGGAGTTGAAGTGTTGAGCTACGGGGTGGTTGGGTTGGTTGGTCCAGGTGTCCCAGAGGTGTTCTCTGAAACGTTCTGCAATTAGGCGGCCTGTCTCCCCAATATAGAGGAGGCCACATCAGGTGCAGCGGATGCATTAAATGATGTGTGTGGAGGTGCAGGTGAATTTGTGGCAGATATGGAAGTATCTCTGCCTCCTGATATATTTCTCAACCCCATTCTCCTGCCTTCTCCCCATGCTCTTTGATTCCCTCACTAATCAAGGACCTATCTATCTCTGGCTTAAATATACTCAATAACCTGGCCTCCACAGTTTTCTATGGCACTGAATTCCAAAGATTCACCACTCTCTGGCTGAAGATTTTCCTTCTTAACTCAGTTGTGAAGGGTCATGCCTTCCCTCTTAGCCTGTGCCCTTGGGTCCAAGTCTCTCTTACATCATCATCTTCATATCCACTGTAACAAGGACTGTCAGTATTCTGTAAGTTTCAAAGAGATCCTTCCTCATCCTTCTACGCTCCATTAAGTACAGATCCAGAGTCCTCAACTGTTTCTCGCACACAAGCGCTTCATTCCTGGAATTATTCTTGTAAACGACCTCAGAACCCCTCCAGTGCCAACATACCCTTTTTAAAATATGGGACCCAAAACTGCTCACAAAATTCTCAATGCGGTCTGACTAGAATCTTATCCAAAGATGTGCAGGTTAGGTGAATTGGCCGTGCTAAATTGTCCATAATGTTAGGTGCATTAGTCAAGGGCAAATATAGGGTAGGGGAATGGATCTGGGTGGGTTACTCTTCAGAGGGTCAGTGTGGACTTGTTGGGCCAAAGGGCCTGTCTCCATATTGTAGGGAACCCAATCTAATCTAATCAGTCCAACTCATTCATGCTGATCAGATATCCTAAGTTAATCTAGTCCCATTTGCCAGCTTTTGGCCCATATCCCTCTAAACCCTTCCTATTCATATACCCATCCAGATGCCTTTTAAATGTTGTAATCGTACCAGCCTCTATCATGTCCTCTGGCAGCTCATTCCATACACGCACCAACATCTGTGTGAAAACGTTGTCCCTTAGGCAGTCACTTGCTCCCTGGTAAATACTGGAATAGTCAAAACGTGCGGTGCTGGAAAAGCACAGCTGGTCAGGCAGCATCCGAGGAACAGGAGAGTCGATGTTTCAGGCATAAGCCCTTCATCGAGACATTCCTGATGAAGAGCTTATATTCGAAACATCAACTCTCCTGCTCCTTGAATGCTGCCTTACCTGTTGTGCTTTTCCAACATCACACTTTTTGACTCTGATCTCCAACATGTGCAGTCCTCACTTTCTCCCTAAATACTGGAACAGGCCATTGTTCCTGAAAGACTCTCTGGCCTTGTTAGTTTAAAACAAAAACAACCAGCACCCATATGCCACTATTTCAAAATCCACACTCCAATAAAACGTTAACACACACATATAAATAAACGATACACCTTCAATTACAACGTGGACCTTCACGTGGCTTAACACCTCCTTCTCAAGGCAGTTATGGGTGGGCAATATAGCCTGGACCTGCCCATGAAGCCTACATTCCTGAATGAATACGATTTTAAAAAAAAAAGATGCTCAAGCAAATCTGCAGTTAATTAGTTCTATGTTTTGTGTTTTGTTTTTGCTCAGCTCACCACTATCTTTTGGGCATTTTATGTATGGGCGATTCTCTTTATGAAACAGACAGGATTCACGTTACAGAAACTAACATAATGTAGACAGTAGCTACTCATTAGATTGACCAGATCACTCGCACTGCACTGTATGTGTTTACAACTGAAAAGACTTTGTTCTAACGGAAAACAGATGAAGGATCCAGAGAAATGAATCTGCGCTGTTTTACAAACGCAACCAAATTTGAACATAAATTGAGTTTCAATTTGTAAGAGTGTGCGTTCTGTCCCAGGACTGTCAAAGATTATGTAAAAAAAAGAATCACCTGAGACAGATATGTGAGGTCATGTCAGTCTGCAAAAGCTTCTCAGGACTGGGTGGAGGCCATTCAGCCATCAAATCTGTTCAAACTTCCTTTTAGATAAATAATTGCTACTTCAATCATACTGCAAAATTTTCGATCCTTGAGGGTCTGATTGTGACAAGGGTTTCTCATACAGAAGAGGTAAGTACTTTATGACATTAATCAGGGCTAGAGTGCTCTCCTGGAAGACATTAATCACTTGAAGTACTGAGGGACCAGAGATCTGGATTATTCCTGTTGTATTTTTGTGAGTTCACAAGCTACCAATCTCACTGCATGGCTGGTAAACAACACAGTCTTTGTTGATTTGAAGATGTAACACAGATTGGCTCATCAAGGGCCCTTGTGGCGCAGTGGTAGCATCCCATCTCTGAGCTAGGTCACCTGGATTTAAGTGTTACACCTCCTCCAGAGGTGTGTAACAACATCGCATGATGGGTTGATTAGAAAATATCCAAATTTGGTCCTCACACAGAGCGAGACATAACTATATATCTTTATACTCTCCTGCTCCAACCTTGACTGACAATGGCTGTTGGAGTCATGTGATCTACATCCTGGTTACCTGCTGAGGTACATGTCTCCAAGTGCTCTCACCTGCTTCTCTGCTAATTGGCCAGGCTTTTAAAAATTGGTTTGTTTGTCTTTTCTCCTCCCAGAAGATTATATCGTGAATGTGATTGGAAATGGAGTGATTTGAATTAACCTGTCATGGCACCCCTGCAGGTAAGGTGAGGACTAGAACCTTCAAATTTCACTACCTGCTGTGATGGGATTTGAACACATGTATCAAGAGCATTAGCTTCTAGATTAGACACACACGCACGGACGTATGCAGATGTGCACATGCATCATCATCCATCATCGGTGCTCCCTCAGAGACGGGTGTGACTCTCTCCCACTCTCAGGGTGAGTCTGTAGGTGGCTGTACAGACCGATGAAGCTACCCCAGGCTCTTTTACACTGGGGGTAGGTGGTGGTCACAGGAAGGGGGTGGGTGGGGCGTTGGTGTGGCACCACGCCCCTTTCGCTGTTTCCCCCAGATTCCGCTTTTTCCCGATGGTGAGTCTCGAGGAGCTCGGCACCTTCCCAGATGCTCCTCCCCGACTTTGGGACGGTCTGGGGCCAGTGATTCCCAGGGGTCAGTGGGAATGCTGCACTTCCCCAGTGAGGCCTTGAGGATATCCCTGAGGCCCTTCCTCTGTCCCACCTGGGGCTGGCCTGCTGTTCCGGAGCTGGGAGGAGAGCAGCTACTCGGGGAACCTCGTGTCGGTCATGGGGACGACGTGGCCAGCCCATCGCAGCCAATCGAGGGAGGGGTCAGTGCCTCGATGGTGGGGATGTTGGCCTAGTCGAGGACTCTGGTGTTGGTGCGTCCCAGTGGATTGGCAGGATCTTGCTCAGGCAGCGTTGGTGGGACTGTTCCAGCACCTTGAGGTCCCTGCTGTAGACAGTCCACGTCTCAGAGCCATACAGGAGGCTAGGAACTACCACACACACACACACACACACACACACGCAAGCACACATGCACACATACACTCGCATGCACACACGCCCACGCACACACACACATATGCACACGTGCACGTGTGCACACACAGACACATGCAGATGCATGCAGGATATAGAATCATATAGTATTGAAACAGACCATAATCCCAAGCTAAAATAGTCTTGCCTGCTCCTGGCCAATATCCCTCCAAATATTTCCCATTCATGAACTTATCCAAATGTCTTTAAATCTTGTAACTATACCCACACCATCACTTGCTCTGAAAGTGAAGATAGATGAATGAGATCCCAGTGGGTGTGTACATATTGTGATGTACATTTCTGTGGGAGAGGCTAGATGAGCCAATTCATACCAATCGTAACTCCTCACAAACAATAAAATATTCAGGGGAATGATGTGATGGAAACACTCCTTCAGAGAGTCAGTACAGGCACAGTGGGCCGAATGGCCTCCTTGATTGCTGTGTGTATTTATGACGCCACTCTCCCAGGTGGTAATTTGAAGAAACTCCATCAAACCTGACTGGTAGTGGAATATCTCTCAGGCAGAAGGGACCGGAGTCCCAACAAAACCAGGAAACGCACCGTCAGCACTAAATTCAACACAGGGGCCTGACTGCAGGCTGCAGAACTTCCAAGAATGTATGTAGCCAGTATGGGGAGAAGGCCATTCAGCCCCTTCTGTTTGCTCCACCATTCAATAAAATTGTGACTGAACTTTGACATCAATTCTACTTTCCTGACCTGTCCCCTGATTGTGCTCAAGAAATCTATCAATCCCAGTCTTGAATGTGCTCAGTGACTTTAGCACACCAATACATATGGCCAAGTTACCTTATCAGTCTAGGTAGGATGTGAACCAAAGACTCAGGTTAAACGTTTGCCAATCCTACTGCATCATACCCTTAGGCCACCACTTCACTTTATCAGATGAGACTTCAATTGGTTGGGTGGAATCCATGGTAATACATTTTGGCAACCTAAACTTTTTGTTTAAAAACAGCACTCAGTCACGAACCCTCTCTCCAGGCAATCTGGAATTGTGCTTGACTGGGATCAAATGCTCAGTCAAATGGAGAGGAAAAATGTAACACTGAAATACTCAAACTGTAGGTGTGCAAAGCAGCTCCCCAATCCTCTCTATTTCAACACTCTTCAACTATGCACACACACACGCACGCAGTGTTGCATACAAGTGCACATACACATGTACGCACATATATACACAGATGCACACAAACACTTGCCTGCACACATGCGCAAACAAAGCAGGGCAAATCTAACCCGGCCAATTACCGTCCCATCGGTCTGCTCCCCATCATCAGTGAAGTGATTGAAGGGGTCACCAACAGTGCTGTCAAGCCACGTCTGCTCAACAATAACCTGCTCGGTGATGCCCAGTTTGGGTTCTGCCAGGGCCACTCAGCTCTTGACCTCATTACAGACTTCGTTCAAACATGGCTGAAAGAGCTGAATTCCAAAGGGGAGCTGGGAGTGACAGCCCTTGATATCATGCACACGCACATGCAAACACACATGCACATGTATACGTGAATTTGCACGCACATATGCACCCACTTATGCAGCACACATAGTATGCACACACAAATACACACACACACAAACACACTCAAACACCTATGCATGCACACACACGTGCAAACATACAGACAGCTATGCATGCACACAATCACGCACACATGCATGAACATGCATGTATACACAAAAGCATACATGCACACACACACATACCTCCACATATTCATGCACACATACATACAAACACACACCCCATGTCTTGCATCTCCCTAAGATACTTTCTCCCAACACTGACTGTTTGGAGGCATCAGCCTTCACCTCTGGTCGCCTTGTACTCCCGAGTAAATCTTTCCCTCTTTGTAAAGTCATACTCATAGCTACCCATTGACCTTGGCATCTCACAGGGCACCTCCACCCCCACAGTCGCAAAGGACCATCCCTAACCATCTCCTTGAAGCCAACTTTCCTCCCAGCCCTTCCACCCACCAACCTATTTCGGCACTTCTTTCAGCTGTACGCACTGTTGGAAACAAATGTCTTCCCAAGCCACATATAGTTGCATGTTTGAGCTGCCTGCTGCCTAGTTTGGCAGCACTTCCACTGTCTGAGGTTGAACCAGACTGTTTGGAAGCTTGGCATTGACTTCAACCTTAAATTTAAGGGCATGTTTAAAAGAATGAGTGAAGTGTTTTCGATTTGATGCTGAGGAGATGTCAGAACATGGAATGCCAGACCAGAGACAGCAACAGCAGTTAAATCCACAACAGCTTTAAATAGTCATGGAGTAAAACAGCACAAAACAAACGCTTCGACCCAACTCTTCCAGGTTTCCCAAACTAAACTAGTCCCAATTGCTGCGTTTGACCCATATCCCTCTAAACCTTTCCTATTCATGTGTCCAACCAAATGCTTTATAAATATTATAACTGTACCCACCTCTACCACTTCCTCTGTCAGCTCACACCACCTCGTGCGTGAAATAGTTATCTCTCAGGTCTGTTTCAAATCTTTACCTTCTCCTTAAATGCATTCATTCATTGAAAGTGGAGTCACAGGTAGACGGGGTAGTGACGAAGGTGTTTGGTATGCTTGCCTCATTGGTCAGTGCATTGAGTATAGGAGTTGGGAGGTCATGTTGTGACTCTCAAGGACATCAGTTCGGCCCCTTTTGGAATACTCTGCAATTCTGGTCTCCCCGCTGTAGGAAGGATGTTGTGAAACTTGAAAGGGTTCAGAAAAAACTTACAAGAATGTTGCCAGGTTTGGAGGGTTTGAGCTGCAGGGAGGGGCCGAATAGGCTGGGGCTGCTTTCCCTGGAGCATCAGAGGCTGAGGGATGACCTTATAGAAGTATATAAAATCATTAAGGTGAACAGTTAAGGTCTTTTCCCCAGTGAGAGGAGTCCAGAACTAGAGGGAATAGGTTTGAAGTGAGAGGGGAAAGATATAAAAGGGACCAAAGGGGCAACTGTCTCACACAGAGGGTGGTGCATGTATGGAATGAGCTGCCTGAGGAAGTGGTGGAGGCTGGTACAATTACAATATTTAAAATGCATCTGGTTAGGAACATGAATAGGAAGGGTTTGGAGGGATATGGGCCAAATGCTGGTAAATGGGGCTAGGTTAATTTAGGATATCTGGTCAGCATGGACGATTTGGACTGAAGGGTCCATTTCTGGGCGGTACATCTCTCTGACTCTATGCTCTCTAGTTTCGAACTAGAGATGGAAACAGAAAAATATTTGAAAAGGAAACAACAATTAAAAGGGTACAGGGAATTGGAAAAGGATGGATGTACAGTCAGTTCTTCTGCGTTCTTGTGCAACCCCGTGTTAAAGAAAACTCGTGATTTAGAAACAGTGCTTAAAGTGTTAGTGATGTAATCGCGTTACAGCCAACACATGCTTTAAAAGTTTGTGCTTTAGAAACAGTGTCCCCAATTCATCAATCGTGTTACAGCGAAATCGCGTTGCCGAAACGTGTGTTATAACAGAACGACCTATACGTGAATTAATCTTGGAGGGACCACATGCGATTGATGGGCTGAATGGCCTTTTTCCATGCTGTACAGTTCTAGCCTTCTATGAATGGCAGTGTGCTTCCATGAAGATGCTTTGTCCCCTTGCCAGGTGGGTTTCCTCTTCATTCTGGAAGACCAAAGCACTACACAAGAGATCTTCACGAAGACCTCCCTTCATCCCACAAAGGAGGTGGATGGGAGGTTACCAGAGCACTCCTCTCCCTTAGAGAGAGATGACTGGTGGTGGTTTAACCTGTTGAGGAGAGAGAGGAGGTGAATCCTTCATGGTAACCTCAGCCAATGCAGGAATTGAACCCACGCTGTTGGCAGCGGAATGCATTACAAACCAGTTGCATATTTATCACATCTGAGCCTGGTCAGTGAAGGAGAATACAGAACGACAAAAGACTTCGCCAGCAGTTCTCACCAGAAGGTTAATTTCCATTCTTAAAATGAAGATTAGGTGAAGTATTGAGTATTTCACACATCCATCCTTATTATAGATAGGAGTTCTGGCCTGCACTGGGTCGCGTCAGTTAATATTAAAATTCATTGAGATTCTGGCAGGGAGAGGCTGAACTATTAGCTTTATGCAGGAGGTTCACTCCCACCGGAGGTGACACATGAATGGTAACAAGAGGCAGAAATGGTCTTTATTACAATTGTTTGGGTCCCTGGGACACCAGGGAGCAGTGGTAGCCCTGACATCCACCTCAGGGACAGGCTAGTGGGGTGGGAACCCATGCTGTGAATCCTGTTCACCTCTTAACTTCATTAACACGGAGGAGTTAAAACTCAAACAACAAGCTGCCCTGCCATCTCCATTTGTACCTTTGGGGGCAATTCAAATTTCTCTCCCGCTTCAACAAACCCCCGTCAGCGATGAGGGAAAGAGATTTGACAAGATGTGCCTTTAAGAGGGATTTGATCTGTCCCATTTCTCTGAAAGAGGGGAGGTGTAAATCTGGTGCTGAGGTATTTGCTCCATGGAAAGTAGAGTGAATAACTTTGGGGTTTGTTTTATAAATTAGACAAAAGGAGCATGAACGGGCGGGGTCAGGCTCCCACACGCCCAGGGTTTTAGTTTTGCTTTCAGCTGTTGAAGTTGGAGTTTCGGAGTTGAAGCAGCTAGATGCAGCTCTCTCTCTCCGCTGCTGCTGTAAAAAGCTTGGGTTCTCTCTCTGCTGCTAGATTCATTCTGTCGGTGCTCCTGGACTAGAGGAGACCACATGTGAGGGAAATCTGTTTTGCTGAATTTGCCTTTGCCAAGAGTGTGTTTACGGGATGCTGTTATATCGGAACAGTTGATGAGGGGCAGTTAAATGATAAATTATTTTGTTAAGCATTTCCACAGAGTTAAAGTAATGCCAATTCTTCTTTTCTCATTTGTGATGTTGGAATAAAGTGTGTTTTGCTTAAAGCCTAGTAGATTGACCAATCGAACTACAAATGGAACCCAACACCTAACACTTGGTTTAAAATAAAAGTCAGGGTCTGGGCTATCCCCTTTGAGGGGGTTTGGTCTGGTCCATATATTGGATAGAAAAGCACGGGGCGAGGTACATACCTTTACAAGGGTCTATAGATGTGAAGCTGGAAAAGGACAGCATCCGAGAAGCAGGGAAGTCAACGTTTTAGATTAGATTAGATTACTTACAGTGTGGAAACAGGCCCTTCGGCCCAACAAGTCCACACCGCGTACCCACCCATACCCCTACATCGACCCCTTACCTAACACTACGGGCAATTTAGCACGGCCAATTCACCTGACCTGCACATCTTTGGACTGTGGGAGGAAACCGGAGCAAACCCACGCAGACACGGGGAGAACGTGCAAACTCCACACAGTCAGTCGCCTGAGGCGGGAATTGAACCTGGGTCTCCGGCGCTGTGAGGCAGCAGTGCTAACCACTGTGCCACCGTGCCGCCCACATTGATCTTCCTGCTCCTCGGATGCTGTCTGACCTTTTGTGTTTTTCCAGTTCACATCGACTGACTCTGGCTTCCAGCATCTGCAGTCCCTTCCTGTCTCCACTTACCATGGGCTACAACTGCCCTAAAGCATTTCACCGCCAAGGGAGTGCATGGGTAGAGAAGACTTAAAAGCAGCCTGAATGTGATCGTGCACATAAGGGTTTGTATGATATTTATGTTTCCTGACAGCTGAATGGAAAGAGGAAGTGAATCCATCTGGAAAATGAGCTGGATGATTATGGATGGACTTGTTCGTAGTGAAGCAGTACATGAGGAAAGCTATTGAGAGATTTAATCCATGTGCTCTACATATCCTATAAGAAACTAGTGATGCCATTTTATTTTCGTATCGTCCTTCTTCAGTAGACTGGGGGCCCGACGATGGCCCAGCAACCCAACTTTCAGAGCAACGATATCTGTGGTCTGTCAGGTGGGTGGAGGACACTGCAACAATGTCTGCACAGCAAGCTCCCACAGGCAGCTATGTCATCATGACCAGGTCATCTGTTTGTAGGTGTTGGCTGAGGGATGGACATTAATCAGGACAGTGGGGAAAACACCCCTCCTCTGTTCAGAAATACAGTTCAGCAATCCTTCATGTCCACCTGAGAGGGCAGGTAGGGTTTTGATCTGATCTAAAAGATAGCAGCAGTGACAGTGCAGTGGTGGAGCTTCATCCTAGCTCTGATACAAGTGAGTCATTAATGTTTAGACTCAGATGTGAGAGTGCTATCAAATGACCCATAACGACCCACCAGCTATTGCTGGAGTGAGTGAAGTACAAAATGCTTCCTGATTTTTATAGAGGCGCTCTCCTGTGTTGTTTAAAAAGTGTGCTCCACTTTTTGTGGTACATCCTGAGGAACACCGCCTGGGCTAGCTTAAACACATCCCGATGCGTATCTCCAACTCGAATATTGCTGAACAAAAGGTACACTTTGTCAAAGCAGAGACTGCTTGTCAACTAATATTTGTTCAGCAATATTTGAGTTGGGGATACGCATCAGGGGCAGCACAGAGGCTCAGTGGTTATCACTTCTGCCTCACAATGCCAGGGATCCAGGTTTGATTCCAGCTTCAGGCAACTGTCTGTGTAGAGTTTGCACATTCTCCCCGTGTCTGCGTGGGTTTGCTCCGGTTTCCTCCCACAATCCAAAGATGTGCAGGTCTGGGGAATTGGCCATGCTAAAGTGCCCATTGTGATAGGTGCATTGGGTCTTGGGTGGGTTACTCTTTGGAGGGTGGACTTGTTGGGCTGAAGGGCCTGTTTCCGCACTATTGGGAATCTAATCTAATCAGCACTCTCTTCTCATGTGGTATTAATGTTGCCTTTCCCCTTGAACTGGTATTCTTGCAAATTGTCCTGATGAGTGCAAGACTAAAAACTTTGATAAAATGCCTTTTTTCCTTCTGCAATTATCCATTTCTGTGCCACCCAATGACTATCCATAATCTCCAACTCTTACTTTTGCAATTTATGAGGGAGAAAATTGCTCTTCACTCATAAATGTGAGACATTTTTGACACAAATCTATTTACATCGCATCCATTGACGCCATCTTCTGCTACTTGTGAACACCAACAGCACCCTCCACCATCCCTGATACTCGTTTTGATGAAAAACCATTCAGCTCCCTTTGTGGAGTGGGTCACACCCTCGGCCCATTTGTTGGACTGTGATCAACCGATGTGTCATCCCACTGTGCCATCTCTGGGATAGCCAGCTCCTGCCTCCATTTCTTGTGTTGGGATAAATAAACAAAAATGGGACCTCCTGTCCAATATCCTGTCGATTTTGTGGAGGATATGTTCTGACTGTTGAACTGATCTTCCTTGGCCTGCCTCGTTTGGAGCATCCAGAATCATCCAGCCCAATTTCCAGAGGGATTCACTTCCTCTTTCCATTCACTGGGTTGGCTGTCCAGGAACATAAACATCATGTGCAGCTTTATGTTCACGATCCCATTAAGGCTGTTTAAGTATTCTGTACCCAAGTGATTCACAGCACTCTATCTCCATTTACTTTGCACTTTCCTGTGATACGTTATAGAGTGCCAGGGGTAAAGACACTGGATTAGGTCCCATCCTATCCACTAAGCATCTGCACAGTGCACGTGGAGCTCAATCATGCATACAGTATCCTCAGGCTGTAAGGGGGCTGCTGTATAACTGCTTTCTCTTCCTGACCCTCACTGCCTGCCTGGTTATGTCCATATGCATCCCATAAGATAGCCCCTTCCTGGTGAAAACATTTGTCAACACTTTTCCTCAATGCATCGAATACCATCCAGGGTATGTGTGCCAGGAGTTGCGAAGATTGGGGGGGGGGGGGCGGTGGTGGGAGGGAGAGTTGAAGTGATCGGCCATAGGGCAGTGGAGCTGTTTAGAGTGTGTCCCAGAGATGTTCCTTGAAATGTTCCGCAAGTTGGTGTCATGTCTCCCCAGTGTAGAGTGGACACAGTAGATGAGGTGTTTAGATGTGCTGGATGTGGAAGGATCCTTTGGGGCCTTGGATGAAGGTCAGGGGGGAGGTGTGGGTGCAGGTTTTACACCTCTTGTGGTTGCAGAGGAAGGCACTGGGAGTGGAGGGTGAATTCATTAAGAGGGTAGATCTAACGAGAGAGTGGCGGAGGGAATGGTCTCTGCGGAATGCTGATAGGGGTGGGGAGGGACATATATCCCTGGTAGTGGGATCTGACTGTAGGTGGCGGAAGTTCTGGAGGATTACACGCTGCATCCGGAGATTAGTGGAGTAGAAGGTGCAGACCAGATCAACAGCATTAGGAAAACATTGTACTCATTGTAGTGGACCTCCAGCATGAAGCATTCATGGGATTCAAAGTTGTCGATTTGACTTTACTGAATGATGGAGTAGGCTGAAAGGGCCGAATGGTCTGGTATTGTTCCTAGCTTGTAGGAGATGGACCAGGGTGCATTATTTGCCAGTTTTTCCTTCCAGAGATGAGGAGAGAAGGGAGGGCAGGCGTTAGCTCCCAGCATACAATCATAGTATTCTTCAAATGTGAAATTCGGCCCCTGAAGTTCACACTGACTTTTCCAACAGCATCCCACCCAGACCCACCCCAGTCCTGTAACCCTGGATGCTACAGCACAGCCAATCCACCCTGACCTGCACATCTTTGGACTGTGGGAGGAAACCAGAGCACCCGGAGGAAACCCACGCAGACACGGGGAGAATGTACAGACTCCACACAGACAGAGGTCTGAGGCTGGAATCAAACCTGGGGCCCAGGCGCTGTGAGGCAGCAGTGTTAACCACTGTCCCGGCTAGTCCCTCAGTCAGGCTGGTTCCCTTCTCCTGACAGATTCTCCTGCACTCCCCTATATCCAGCCTGAGGTGATGAGCAGACTGCGGGGCAGCAGGGAGTCTAAATGCCCCAGTTATGATATGTTTTCCCCAGTGGCAGTCAGCAGAGGCCCTTCAGTGGTCATTAATTGATCACTTAAGGCCCTGCATTGATGATGGCCTGGGAAGAACCTTCCCATGTTGAGCTGGATTCTGGTGTTGGTGAGGAGGGCTTTAACTACACTGTGGCCCACCTCAATAAATGCCCCACTTTTGCACCTCGGATTTCTTCTCGATTACAAGACCATAAGTCATAGGAGGAGAAGGTAGGCCTTTCAGCCCATTGAGTCTGCCCTGCCACTCAATGAGATCATGGCTCATCAGATATCCTTCATCTTCATTTTCCAGTCTTTTCCCCATGATTCCCTTATTGATTAAAAATCTATCTCAGCCTTGAGTGTACTCAATGATCCTGCCCTTTGGTTTGCAAAGGAGAAAAATCCAGAGAAGAAATACCTTCTCATCTCTGCCTTCAATGTATGACCCTTTAATGTTACATTATACCCTCAGCTCCTAGATCAGAGGTGGGGAACCTTTTCACGTTGGAAGGCCACATTATGTGAGTTGTAATCTAATAAGGCCGCATCCAAGAAACTTCAATTATATATCCTTCAAAATTCACATTATTTTGTAAAAATCTAACTACTATGTACTAACTAACTAAAATAACTAAATCATGAGCATAGCAGGTGTCAAAATAGCCCTTATGACTTACCAATTTTTTAATTGTGGCAGTCAGTCTGTGAGGATTATTTCGTTGAATTTTCTTTTACTCTCTGGTATTTTAAATACATTCATTTTAAGATTAAAATAAAAATAATAAAGGACGACAAAAAACGTATTAATTAAAAAAATAAAAGATTTGTTCTGCAAAATTTGGATTCATTCAAAAGGCCACACACAATGGCCCAGAAGGCCGTAGGTTCCCTGTCCTAGACTCTTCCACAGGAGGCAACAACCTTTCTGCATCTACACTGTCAGGTCCTCTAAGAGCCTCATATGGTTCCTAGGGTGGGGGAGTCTACACTTATAAGACATAAGTTTAAGGTGAGAGTGGAAAGATTTAAAAAAGACCCGAGGGGTAACATTCTGATGCAGAGCGTGTTACGTGTGTGGAATGGGCTGCCAGAGGAAGTTGTTATGGATCAGACTGGACCCTCTTAAAATATTTCAAGATGTTGGCCTAGACCCTAACATTTCCCTATTTTAAAGTGAAGTGGGTGTTCCAGGTGTGATGCAGCTGGTCAAATCACTCAGCTTTAAGCAAAACACAATTTATTTAAACATTACAGTTAAAACACAATCAAAAGAAAGTGGAATTTAGAATAATTCAACTACTGGAAAACTTAACCGAATACTCAATACAGTAACTAATCAACTGTTCCAAATGTAGTAACATCCCATAAACACACTCCTTGGCAAAAAGGTAAATTCAAACACAGGTTCTTACATAAAAGCAAATTACTGCGGATGCTGGATTCTGAAACCAAAAGACAAAATGCTGGAAAATCTCAGCAGGTCTGGCAGCATCTGTAAGGAGAGAAAAGAGCTGACATTTTGAGTCTAACTGACCCTTTGTCATCAGCTTTGACAAAGGGTCAGTTAGACTCGAAACGTCAGCTCTTTTCTCTCCCTACAGATGCTGCCAGACCTGCTGAGATTTTCCAGCATTTTCTCTTTTGGCTACAGGTTCTTACAAGCAGGAGTGAACAACATCCAGAGAGATCTCAGAGAAAATCAGTTAGGAATCCCTTAGTGAGGTTTGCAACTCCCCCTGGACTCACTCATCTTGTTACTGCTAATGCTAAACAAAAACTACAAAAAAACCCTGAACTGGGAGAAGTGGCCACACCCATTTGATTGTTAAGCTGTTTAATTCCCTAGACTCCTCGGCACCTCGGCCTTTTTGACCACTTTTCAAAAAATAACCAAGGACAAAATAACCATTTTAAAGTGACAGTATCGTCAGAAGGTGGTGGAGGCTAGTACAATTTAAAAGGCATCTGGATGGGTACATGAATAGGAAGGGTTTAGAGGGATATGGACCAAATGCTGGGAAATGGGACTAGGTCAGATTGGGATGTCTGGTCAGCATGGATAAATTGGACTGAAGGAGCTGTTTCCATGCTGTATGACTCTATAACAAGATCATGTCCCATTCTTCTACATTCTGATAAGTGTAAGTCCAACCTACTCAACCTCTGCTCTTAAAGCAGACCCTCCATACCTGGTGTCAAGCTGGTGAACTGTTTCTGGTCTGTCTTCAGTGCTGGTATATCTTTCCTTCGATAAGGACTGTTCACAGTATTCCAACCTGTGATCCCACTGGTGCCTTGTATAGTCTCTTCCACAAGGAGAACGGATAAATAGGTAAACATTAAGGGCAGCACGGTGGCTCAGTGGTTAGTACTGCTGCCTCACAGCACCAGGGTCCTGGGTTCGATTCCTGACGGTCTGTGTGAAGTTTGCACATTTTCTCTGTGTGGGTTCCCTCTGGGTGCTCCAGTTTCCTCCCACAATCCAAAGATGTGCAGGTCAGGTGAATTGGCCATGCTAAATTGCCCATAGTGTTAGGTAGGGGTAAATATAGGGTAGGGGAGCTTCCCTTCAGAGGGTCGGTGTGAACTTGTTGGGCCGAAGGGCCTGTTTCCACACTGTAGAGAATCTAATCAAATACAGTAACTAAGGTGAGTTTGTGTGTTGCGCTGAACTCCTAGTCAATCTTATTCTATTTCCAGTTATGACGGCTTTTTTGGGAGCAAAGACCTTGAATGCAGTTAAACAGAGCATCGGAGTGAAGACATGTCATACCAGACTGAAAACATCTTGGTTTCTCTTCCCCACAGATGCTGCCTGAGTTTCTAAAGCACTTTTTGGTTTTATTCTGCATTTTGAATTCTTTAGTGAGGAACTTTAACATTCACTCCCTTCACCTCAGTGCGGCAACTCAGCAAGGCTCCTTCATTGGTCACATTCACGACGTGTACCACCTTGAACGACAACATATACACAGGGACACCACCTCCTGCAGGTTCCCCTCCAAGCCACTCTCCGTCCTGTGTTGGAAGTATATCGCTGTTCCTTCAGTGTCGCCTGGTCAAAATCCTGACCTCGCTTTCTAAAGGCATCGGGGGTCTACCTACAACCCCTACAATGCAGCGGTTCAAGAAGATAGCTCACCATTACCTTCTTGAGGGCAAGTAGGGATGGGCAATAAATGCTGGACCACCCAGCAATGCTCATCTGGCAAATAAATTCACAGAAAGGCCTTCAGAATTAACATTAGCATCTCAGCATCACCCATCCAGTGGGGAACAATAAGGTTTCTGAGGTGTGGCACTTGAGGTTGAACCGGAAAGCTTGGTTTTCTAAACCAAGCACAGAGAATATTGAAGAAACTCAGCAGGTCTGGCAGCATCTGGGAATAAAAAGAGAGAGAAATATAACTATTTTGAGTCCATTCTAACTTTTCTTCAGAGTGCTTATATTTGACTTCCATTTTCTAGTCCACTCGAAGCCATAGTCTGACCAAGCCATGGAACTACTCTTTCAGATTTACCTTGAGGGTCACCATACCTCAGGCAAGGGAAGAAGATGAATATTTCATGGTAACCTCAGCCAGTGTTAGAGTTGAACTCATACTGTGGAGTATCATTCTACAGCACAGTCCAGCTATCCAGCCAACTGCGCTAACCAATCCCTTAAGTCCAGTCTCCCATGATTTTCCTGCTGAATGGGATCTCAAGCTGAAAACTGGGACCACTGGATGTTATTGAGAATGCACTGAAACAGCAATGGCATTGCTTTCCAGACACAGGCACACAGAGTTGTTCGTGAGAGTTTGCAGTTGGATTAACGTTTGGCAGTTCTGGGCACCTCATTAAGTGAGGGAGATTTGAGAATTTAACAGGCGCGCAAAAACTAGACTGGGATTTACAATTATGGAGAGGTTCGCAAATGCTGTGGCAGAGTCAAACAATCCTGATGTACTTCACTTTCGATGGATATCACAAATGACCCAACAATGTCAAATGGCGTAATGTCAGCAAACTGCTGGTGGCCTGAAATTAAAGTCATAACATTGAACCCGGAACCTGTCAAGTGATTTTCAGAGGCTTATTTAACGGCTCCGGCTTGTTTATAAAGCAGAGCAATTGCAAACATGTCAAATGATAAAGGATTCCGAGCACCGAATAAATGTGAGGAACTGGCCCACGCTCCATACAAGTCTCCTCACACTCAGTTGTGACTGTTTCTGTCAGCACAGTCAGTTCTGCTATAACGTGTCTTTCATTAACGCAAATAGGCTGTAATGTGATTGGGTGACTAGGGATTCCTTTTTCCAAAAAGCGAACTTTTAAAGTGTGTGTTGGCTGTAATGCGATTACATCGCCAAAACTTTAAGTGTATTTATATTGTGTGATTTGGAGATGCCGGTGTTGGATTTAAATGCAGTATCTGGGCCGACATGACACCAATTGTTACCAATTGTTAAAGTTCACTTGAGAATGTAACTTTTAAATGTTCTGCGATTTACATATGAAAGAACTGAAACCAACATGTTCATTCTAAAAGCTGAGAGACTTAACAAACAATCCAGGTCTTTTTCAAAGTATAATTTCAGTTACTTTTGCTATAGTTTTCAGTTACTGTAAACTTTTGCTATAAATTCTGTGTCTTAGGATCTTATTCTCCACAACCACCTGATGAAGGAGCAGCGCTCCGAAAGCTGGTGCTTCCAACCTGGTGTTGTGGGACTATAACCTGGTGTTGTGGGATTTTTAGCTTTGTATTGTGTGATTTTTGTACAGCATGGGGTTACACAAGAACGCAACTATCGCATAATAGCAGAGCTGCCTGCACTGAAAAATAGAAAATAGGAGCAGGAGTGGGCCATTTGGCCCTTCTAGTCTGTTCCGCCATTCAATGTGTTCATGGCTGATCATCCAACTCAGTCTCCTGTTCCCACTGTCTCCCTCACACTCTTTGGTCCCTTTAGCCCCAAGAACTATATTTAACACCTTCTTGTTTTGACCTCAATTATGTTCTGTGGCAGAAAATTCCACAGGCTCCCCAGTCTCTGGGTGAAGGTATTTCTCCTCATCTCAGTCCTAAATAGCCTATCCTATATCCTTAGACTGTGACCCCCTGGTTCTGGAATCCCCCGATTACTGGGAACATCATTCCTTTCTTGACCATGTTTAGCCCCAGCATGTCCTTCTCTACCTTTCTCCTACATTTGCAACTGTACCTCTCGTATCAACTGTTCCTTGTGATGTTTTAGCCCTTATCCTAACTGCAAAACCTCCACAGAGGCTGGTCTCCCGTGATAAAGTCACCCTTCATTTACACATGAATGGTTCTTTATTATTGTACTGCCTCATAAAGAGTAAGGCACTTGAATGTCAGTATCTCTGACACTCACCCTTTTTATCTGTCAGCCAGGGCTCCCTTATTGGACTGGGTTAAGAGCCCCAATCAGGGGACTCATGTCCCATAATGTCTAGCTGATCTCATATTACTACACAAACCACTCTCAGGGCTAATGTGTGCAATGAATAACTAGATTACTTGGTGCTCTATGTAAGTTTGGATAAGTGTGTCCATTGAAGATCTAAATAAATAGACTATGCCTAGGGGTTGGTTGGATCATTTGGTGGGACATCTTGGTTTGTAATGCATGGAGATACCAACAGTGTGGGTTCAATTCCTACAACTGGCTAAAGACACTATGAAGGATCCCATTTTCTCAAGTTCACCCCTCACATGTGGTGACCCTCGGGTTAAACTCACCACCAGTCCTCTTTCAAATTAGAGAGAGCAGGAGTAGAGTATTAACATGCATAAAATAGAGATGCATAAGCTCGAAGACTGTTCTTAACCTCATCTTCTCCTCAACCAATTGTCTTGAACCCAAACTCTCAGGAGGTGGCTCGGTGGTTAGCACTGGTACCTCACGGCACCAGGGACCCAGCTTCGATTCCAGCCGAGGGCGACTGACTGTGTGGAGTTTGCATATTCTCCCTGTGTCTGCGTGAGTTTCCTCCAGGTGCTCCGGTTTCCTCCCACAGTCCAAAGTTGTGCTGACTAGGTGAATTGGCCATGCTAAATTACCCATAGTGTCCAGGGATGTGTAGGTTAGGTGCATTGGCCAGGGGAAATGTAGAGTGATAGGGTAGGGGGGAATGGGTCTGGCTGGGATACCCTTCGGAGGGTCAGCGTAGACTTGTGGGCAAAGTGGCTTGTTTCCACACTGTAGGGATTCTATGATTCTAAAGCTACCTGGTAAATGGATCTGTGATGGAGTTTGCACATCACATACATCCTCAACTCAGCTTTTCGAGACATCTGGCTATGCCCTGTCGTCTCACGGGCCTGAAATTGTATCCTCTTTCGCCTTCACCTGGTTCAATCATCCCCAACACCAACCTGTCTGAGACTTTCTGGATGGATACTTGGAAAGGCCACTGAAGGTTTCCCCACTGCCCCGCGTAGTCTGCCTGGGAGGGGGTGAGGTGGGAGGGGGCTGGGGTGGGGGGTACCATGTCACGAGAGATAGGCCTCACTGCTTGGGCTAGAATTCATCCGAACTTAACCCAGAGCTGAAAACGTGTTGCTGGAAAAGTGCAGCAGGTCAGGCAGCATCCAAGGAGTTCATGCCCGAAACGTCGATTCTCCTGCTCCTTGGATGCTGCCTGACCTGCTGCGCTTTTCCAGCAACGCATTTTCAGCTCTGATCTCCAGCATCTGCAGTCCTCACTTTCTCCCAGAACTTAACCAACTTTACAACTTTACCAATACCTTCCACCCTGACCTCAAATTCACCTGGACCCTCTCAGAAACTTCCCTCTCCTTCCTGGACCTCTCCATCACCGTCTCTGGTGACTGACTAATCACACACATATACTACAAGCCCACAGTTACCTACTCTATATCCTCCCACCCCACATCCTGTAAAAACACCATCCCTTATTCCCAATTCCTCCACCTCTGCCGCATCTGTTCCCAGGATGACCAATTCCACCTGAGAAAGTTCCAGATGGCCTCCTTCTTCAACAACTGCAACGTCCCTTCCCACATGGTTGACGATGCCCTCCAGTGCATCTCCTCCACTTCACGCATCACCGTCTTTGATCCCCACCCCTCCCAACGCAACAAGGACAGAACACCTAGGAGAAAGTGAGGACTGCAGATGCTGGAGATCAGAGCAGAAAACTGTGTTGCTGGAAAAGCGCAGCAGGTCAGGCAGCATCCAAGCAGCAGGAGAATCGATGTTTCAGGCATGAGCCTGAAGAAGGGCTTATGCCCGAATCGTCGATTCTCCTGCTCCTTGGATGCTGCCTGGCCTGCTGCGCTTTTCCAGCAACACGTTTTTAAGGACAGAACACCCCCTGGTTTTCACCTTCCACCTGACCCATCTCCGCATACATTACATCACCCTCCGCCTCTTCCGTCACTTCCAAACGGGCCCCACCACTAGAGGTATATTTCCCTCCCCACCCCTATCAGCATTCCGAAAAGACCATTCCCTCCGCCACTCCCTTGTCAGGTCCACACCCACTATCAGCCCACACCCTACTCCTGGCACCTTTCCCTGCCACCACAGGAAGTGCAAAACCTGCGCCCACACCACTCCCCTCACCTCTGTCCAAGGCCCCAAGGAATCCTTCCACATCCGTCAGAAATTTACCTGCACCTCTCCCAATGTCATCTACTGCATCCGTTGCACCCGGTGTGGTCTCCTCTACATCGGGGAACCAGGACGCCTTCTTGCGAATCATTTCAGAGAATATCTCTGGGACACCTGCACCCACCAACCCCACCGCCCCAGGGCTGAATACTTCAACTCCCCCTCCCACTCCGTCAAGGACATGCAGGTCCTGGGCCTCCTCCACTGCCAAACTGTTACCACCCGACACCTGGAGGAGGAACGCCTCATATTCCGCCTTGGGATCCTACAACCACACGGGATAAATGTAGATTTAAACAGCTTCCTCATTTCCCCTCCCCCTACATTATCCCAGTCTCAAGCCTCCAACTCGGCACCACCCTCCAGACCTGTCCATCATTCTCCTTCTGACCTATCACCTTCTCCCTCACCTTCATCCACTTATCACTTTCTCAGCTACCTTCCCCCAAACCCCAACCCCCTCCCAACGATCTCTCAGCTCCCCCCCGGCCCACAAACCTCATTCCTGATGAAGTGCTTATGCCTGCAACATTGATTCTCCTGCTCCTCAGACGCTGCCTGACCGGCTGTGCTTTTCCAGCATCACACTCTCAGCTCTGATCTCCAGCATCTGCAGTCCTTACTTTCTCCTAGAACTCACACCACACCAGGTTATATTGCTGCTCTGAAAGCTTGTGATTGCAAATGGTTAGGCCACAGTTGGAGTACTGTGTGCAGTTCTGGTCGCCTCACTTTAGGAAAGATGTGGAAGCTTTGGAGAGGGTGCAGAGAAGATTTACCAGGATGTTGCCTGGAATGGAGAGTAGGTCGTACGAGGATAGGTTGAGAGTTCTCGGCCTTTTCTCGTTGGAACGGCGAAGGATGAGGGGTGACTTGATAGAGGTTTATAAGATGATCAGAGGAATAGATAGAGTAGACAGTCAGAAACTTTTTCCCCGGGTACAACAGAGTGTTACAAGGGGACATAAATTTAAGGTGAAGGGTGGAAGGTATAGGGGAGATGTCAGGGGTGGGTTCTTTACCCAGAGAGTAGTGGGGGCATGGAATGCGCTGCCCATGGGAGTGGTAGAGTCAGAATCATTGGCGACCTTTAAGCGGCATTTGGATAGGTACATGGATGGGTGCTTAATCTAGGTTAGAAGTTCGGCACAACATCGTGGGCCGAAGGGCCTGTTCTGTGCTGTATTGTTCTATGTTCTATGTTCTATGTTCTATGTTCTATGTTCTATGAAACTGTTGGACCATAACCTGGTGTCATGTGACCAATTCAGGCCCACTCAAACAATGGCACCTCTACATCATTGGGCTGGAATTGGCAAGGGTTGGGGGAACCCTCTATATACAAGCACCCCTTACCCCTGGAGGCACTGCCTGCAATCTCAGCAGTGACCACTGATCCAAGGTGGCGCTGTGGACCCAATAGGCCGGCCACTCTCTAAGGGGTGACTTCCTCCAGAGGCAGGGACAGGAATCCTGCTCCCGACTCCAATCTATTGTGGGACAGCAGCCAGGATTGTAGGATGGGGTCCTCCCCAAATCCTTTCAGTCGGAGGGGGGGGGGCTTGTATAGGTGAAGGGGGCAAGAAAGTGGACCATAGTATCCACCCTGGCACTCGACTAGTTTCCTTTTGAAAGAGGGCAATTAGACTATAAGACGTCGAGGCAGAGAGAGACCATTCGGCCCATCAATCCGACTCTTCCATTTGATCATAGTAGATAAGCAGGAGGCTCTCTACTTTGGATTCCTGCATCTGCAAGTTTTTTTTTGTCTCTGCCATTCACTCGTGGCTGATATTTTTCTCAACCCCATTCTCCTGCCTTCTCCCTGTAACCCTAGATCCCCTGTCTATAAGACCATAAGACCATAAGACATAGGAGTGGAAGTAAGGCCATTCGGCCCATCGAGTCCACTCCGCCATTCAATCATGGCTGATGGGCATTTCAACTCCACTTACCCACATTCTCCCCATAGCCCTTAATTCCCCGAGACAACAAGAATCTATCAATCTCGGCCTTGAAGACATTTAGCGTCCTGGCCTCCACTGCACTCTGTGGCAATGAATTCCACAGGCCCACCACTCTCTGGCTGAAGAAATGTCTCCACATTTCTGTTCTGAATTTACCCCCTCTAATTCTAAGGCAGTGTCCACGGGTCCTAGTCTCCTCGTCTAACGGAAGCAATTTCCTAGCATCCACCCTTTCCAAGCCATGTATTATCTTGTACGTCTCTATTAAGTCTCCCCTTAATCTTCTAAACTCCAATGAATACAATCCCAGGATCCTCAGCTGTTCTTCATATGTTAGACCTACCATTCCAGGGATCATCCGTGTGAATCTCCGCTGGACACATTCCAGTGCCAGTATGTCCTTCCTGAGGTGTGGGGACCAAAACTGGACACAGTACTCCAAATGGGGCCTAACCAGAGCTTTATAAAGTCTTAGTAGTACATCTCTGCTTTTATATTCCAACCCTCTTGAGATAAGTGACAACATCGCATTCGCTTTCTTAATCACAGACTCAACCTGCATGTTGACCTTTAGAGAATCCTCGACTAGCACTCCCAGATCCCTTTGTACTTTGGCTTTACAAATTTTCTCACCATTTAGAAAGTAGTCTGTGCTTTTATTCTTTTTGCCAAAGTGCAAGACCTCGCATTTGTTCACGTTGAATTCCATCAGCCATTTCCTGGACCACTCTCCCAAACTGTCTAGATCCTTCTGCAGCCTCCCCACTTCCTCAGTACTACCTGCCTGTCCACCTATCTTCGTATCATCGGCAAACTTCGCTAGAATGCCCCCAGTCCCTTCATCCAGATCATTAATATATAATGCGAACAGCTGTGGCCCCAACACTGAACCCTGCGGGACACCGCTCGTCACCGGCTGCCATTCTGAAAAAGAACCTTTTATCCCAACTCTCTGCCTTCTGTCAGACAGCCAATCCTCAATCCATCCCAGTAGCTCACCTCGAATACCATGGGCCCTCACCTTGCTCAGCAGCCTCCCGTGCAGCACCTTATCAAAGGCCTTTTGGAAGTCTAGATAGACCACATCCACTGGGTTTCCCTGGTCTAACCTACTTGTCACCTCTTCAAAGAATACCAACAGGTTTGTCAGGCATGACCTCCCCTTAGTAAATCCATGTTGACTTGTTCTAATCAGACTCTGCTCTTCTAAGAATAAGTCTATCAAGGGTCTGTCTACCTCTGTCTTAAAGACACTCAGTGACTTGGCCTCCACTGCCCTCTGAGTTCCACAGATTCACAACAACATTGTATCATTCTAACCACTCAAGAAAACATCCTTTGTATTGATAGAATTTATTTGTAGCTCTCTTGCATCTGTGACCCTGAGTTTTGGTTCTCCCACAATTCTCTCTCTGCCCTGTCTGTCCCATTCATAACTTTACAGAGCTCAGCTGGGCCTTTATTCCTGATGAAGGGCTTTTGCCCGAAACGTCGATTTCACTGCTCGTTGGATGCTGCCTGAACTGCTGTGCTCTTCCAGCACCACTAATCCAGTATTTGGTTTTCAGCATCTGCAGTCATTGTTTTTATCTTTTTGAGAGAGGAAAATTCCAACTTGCTCTGTCCTCTCCTCCTGTCATGGCCTGTCTGTTTCAGTTAATTACTTCTGTGTTAATTGCAAAATAACAGCCCCTTGACTAAATCACTGTTTCTGCCCACGGTAGTTGTCTTTAACAATCATTGTATGTACAACAAGATTTTCCTGTTTTGCTTAAGAATGCAAGCATTGGACCTAGTCCCAGAGCAATGTCTTGGCCTCGGGGTGGGGGGCAGTGGGGGGGTGGGGGGGGGGGGGGGGGGGAAGGGCCATAACTAATATTGGAGTTTATCCCAGATGGTTTATTGTTAATATCATTTGTACATTTCTCTACGTCATAAAAATGCCTGTGCTCATATTTCAACCCGAAAAATTAATTGGACAACAGAACTTTAAATGGATGGTTTGTTATGATCGTCAAGTGAGTCAGGGATTTTGAAGACTCCCAGGACATGACACATTTTCCGTAATATTTTCCCTGTTTAAATATGCGCCTAAAAGTGGCTGTCATGAGCGTTGCAGCACTTAATCAATGAACATTTAAATTCGGAAAGTGAAAAGCTGCAAATCCAGCTAATTTGTTATGTGGGCCCATTGCAAAAAGAAATGAGTTTGCAATTTAAATGTTTGATTGTTTGATTCTCTGATCCAAGCCATATTTGCCGCTCGTAGCTCACACACAGACTGTGGTTCCAAACAGAAAGGAAAAGCTGCAACTCTGCATGTTGAAAGGATCAGAACAGTTTCTCTTCCTCACAGGTAGTTGAAGATCACACATTCCAGACTTCTATCATCCGGGTGGGACTGGGCGAAATCAACACAGGTCTTCTGCAAACAATCCTTTTGCAAAGGCTGGGAAAAGAGCTATCGCCACTCACTGACACCCAGAGTTTAAAAGCAGTTTGGATAAGTACATGAATAGGAAAAGGTTTGGAGGGATATGGGCCAGGGGCAGGCAGGGGGAATGAGTTTAGTTTGGGATTATTTCGGAGTAAATTACTGCAGATGCTGGAATCGGTACTGAAAACAAAACAAACATTGCAGGAGATTAAAGTGGGTCAGGCAGCATCCAAGGAGAGAGAGCTGAAAATGTGTTGCTGGAAAAGCGCAGCAGGTCAGGCAGCATCCAAGGAGCAGGAGAATCGACGTTTCGGGCATAAGCCCTTCTTCAGGAATGGAGAGAGAGCAAGCTAACGTTTCACAGAACATAGAACAGTGGAGCACAGTACAGACCCTTCAACCCTTGAAGTTGTGCCAGCCTTTTATCCTACTCTAAGATCAAACTAACCTACATACCCTTCATTGTACTAACTTCCATGTGTCTATCCAAGAGTTGCTTAAATGTCCCTAATGTATCTGACTTTACTATCACTGCTGGCAGTGAATTCCGCACACGCACCACTCTCTGTGTAAAGAACTGACCTCTGACATCTCCCCTAAACCTTCCTCCAATCACCTTAAAATCACCCCCTCATGATAGACATTTCCACTGTGGGAAAATGTCTCTGGCTATCCACTCTATCTATCCCTCTCATCCCCTTGTACACCTCTATCAAGTCACCTCTCATCCTTCTTCGCTCCAATAAGAAAAGCCCCAGCTCCCCCAAACTTTCTTCATAAGACACACCCTCCAGTCCAGGCAGCATTCTGGTAAATCTCCTCTGCACCCTCTCAAAAGCTTCCACATCTTTCCTATAATGAGGCGACCAGAACTGAATAGTCATCTTGACTCAAAATTTTAGCTTGCTCTCTCTATAGATGCAGCTTGACCTGCTGTGATCTCCAGCACCTTTTATTTTTAGTTTGGGATTACGGTTGGAGTGGTTTGATTGGTGTGAAGGGTCTGCGGCAGTGCCACATGCTTTGATGACTCTAATAATAGCTATTAAGCACGTGTGTCTGGAAATATGTCATAATAATGTCAGATCTCATGGAATTGGGACCCAAGTCTATAAAAATATACAATCCCTACAGTGTGAAAGTAGGCCATTTGGCTCATCAAGTCAGCACCGACACTCCGAAGAGCATCCCACTCGGACCCACCTCATCCCTGTAACCCTGCCTTTCCCATGGCAGATCCACCTAACCTGCGCATCCCTGGACACTATGGGCAATTTCGCATGGTCAGTCCACCTAACCTACTCATCTATGGACTGTGGGGGGAAACACTGGCAGAATGTACAAACTCCACATAGACAGGGTTCTGAAGGTGGAATCAAAACCGGGTCCCTGGTGCTGTGAAGCAGCAGTGCTGACCGCTGAGCCACTGTGCCACCCCAGTCCCGAGAAATGATCCCTCCTGTATCCGTTGCTATAGTCATAGTTAACAAGTGTTGTGAATGTTCACAGACAAACTGCCCTCCATTAAAAACCCAGCCATGATCTTATATAGTTGTAGGCTTGTGTGGGTTGGTACAAGTCAAAATAATCTTCATACAGGATCATGAGGAGGCCATTCATCCCTTCAAGTCTGTTTTACCTCTCAATTAAATCATTATTGAACTATCTTTTAGCCCTCCTTACATAGTACCTTTTACAATTGTTCACTAATGTATTTAAGGGAAGGAAATCTGCCGTCCTTACCTGGTCTGGCCTACACGTAACTCCAGACTCCAATGCATGTGGACTCTTAACTGCCCTCTGGGTAATTTGGGATGGGCAATAAATGCTGGCCTACCCTGTGAGTGAGTCAAATAAAATCCACTGGACAACTCTAATCACTTCAGAACCAATGGAACACTGCTGGAGCTGATAGTCTCTTTTGACTGAGAATGAGAAGCAGATGAAGGCTGCATTGGGAGGAAAGACTGTAACACATAGCAAATGCAGCAACCCAATAACCAGTATACAACAAGGTCCAAACAGCAGCAATGTGATCGTAACCAGATAATCTGATTTATTGCATTGAGGGATAAGCGTAGGCCAAGACACCTGTGATGACTCCCTGCTGTGCTCTGAAATAGCATAACAGGTCGTTCAGGGTAGATGTAGAAAGCAGATGGGACCTTGATTGATCTCTCAATCAAAAGATGGCACCTCTGACAGTGCAGCATTCCCTCAGCATGGCCCTAGGCCACCAGACTTCACCGTCACGCTCAGGCGGTAGAGTGGATCTTGAACTTTGTGATTCTGTAGTTGGTTGCCCAGGGTGACCGTAAGGATCGAGTGGGCTTATTTCTCTCTACTGAGGGTGAGATGTAGAGGAGGAGTGGGGTAGGGAAACTTTGTTTTTGATGTTAGTCCCATCCTTGCACCATGAGAAGGGAACGATATAAAAGGAACAGAAGAGGCAAATTTTCCACACAAAGGGTAGCGTGTGTATGGAATGAGCTGCCAGAGGAAGTGGTGGAGGCTGGAACAATTACTAAATTTAAAAGGTATCTGAATGCGTGCATGATTAGGAAGGGTTTAGAAGGATATGGGTCAAATGCTAGCAAATGGGACTAGATTAATTTAGGTTATCTGGTCAGCATAGACGAGTTGGACCAAAGGATCTGTTTCTGTGCTGTATAGGTTTGAAGAAAACTGGGCGGCACTGTGGCTCAGTGGTTAGCACTGCTGCCTCACAGAACCAGGGTCCCAGGTTCAATTCCAGCCTTGCATGATGTTTGCACATTCTGCATGGGTTTCCCTCCCACAGTCCAAAGATGTGCAGGTCAGGTGAATTGGTCTTGCTAAATTGCCCATAGTGTTAGGTGCATCATTCAGAGGGAAATGGGTGGGTTGTTCTTCGGAGGGTCGGTTTGGACTGGTTGGGCTGAAGGGCCTGTTTCCACACTGTAGGGAATCTAATCTCTCTGACTCTATGTGGACTCACTGGCACTCTCTGCCCCTCTGTCGGAATGGTAAAGACTCAATTGTGTTCACTGGAAACAGCTGAGCTGCCTTGGGGCTAAATTCACTGCCACAAATAATTGGGATTAGTCCAAGTTACTGAGGCCAAGGGGGGAAGCAATGCCCACACAGACCCTTTGCCAGTAATGGTTTATCACAGAGTATTCTGTTTATACTCTTTCTGAGACACATGATGGTCTCTTGTGAGACGATCAGACTCGATTTAGGAGTTAGTACAGATTGTGGCCAGATACATTGATTTTGACACTTGCAGTTGCTGCTTCCTAACTTGAACAACAATTGGTTCTGCCATCCTGCAGACACTCCTCTACATCACGATCGGTTTGGCTTATCTTGTGACATCAGTTCCTTTTTTAAGATACTGACTGCTCTATACGTCACCTTTTTTTGGGGACACTGTGCAACGTGAGAGTTACTAACTCCCCAGGATTGCCCTGGAGTCTCATAAGATCGTGACTCATTGGGGCTGTAGTAGGCGATTCAGCCCATTGAATTCACTCTGCCGTCCAATGAAATCTTGGCTCACCTGATAATCCTCAGCTTGGTTTCCCTGTATTTTCCCCATAACCCGTGATTAAAAAAATCTGTCCGTCAGTCTCAAACATGACAGCCATCTACAGTAAAGAATTCTACAGATTCACTACCCTCTGAGCAAAGACATTCCTATCTTAATTAGTCTTGAGATTAAACCCTCTGGTCCTAGATTCTCCCACAAAGGGAAACAACTTTTCCACATCTATCCTGTCAGCTCCAGTAGGAATCTTACAAGATTTCAATAAGGTCACTCCTCTAAGGTCAATTTTCCAATGAGTACAGGCCCAACATACCCAATCTCTCCTTATGAGATAGTCCCCCCATAGCTGGGAGCAGCCTAGCAAACCTTCTCTGGACTGTCTCCAATGCTAATACATCTTTCATTTACTTAAGGGGACGGAAACTGCTCACAGTATTCTAGGTGCGATCTGATGACTGGGAGAGAGTGAGCACTGCAGATGCTGGAGGTCAGACTCGGAGAGTGTGGCGCTGGAAAAGCACAGCCAGTCAGGCAGCATCCGAGGAGCAGGAAAGCCGACGTTTCGAGCGTAGGCTCTTCAGCAGGAATGTTTTTACCAACCCCGCCCCCCCCCCCAGACCTCCCCCACACTGAGGATGAATGATCAGTCCTCAGTGAAGGCCTCACCTTCATCCCCCTATGATCCTGGATCAATGAATTCAACACGCATTGTGACATTGAATATTTCTCCCACTGCCTCCCCCTTCAGGCATTATTTTTCCATCAGGACTCCCGCCCACCCTCCAAGTACCTCTTCCCCCACCTTCAACAAATCCCATCCACCTGGACACCCCGTGTTGATCTGTTACCCGGCCTTGATCTCTTCATCTCACGATCTGATTACTGCCTTGTGTGGTATTAGTAAAACCCCCTCTGTTTTTATACTCCCTCAGAAATGAAGGCCAACATTCCATCTGCCTTCCCAATTACCTGTTGAACTTGGATGTTAGTTTTTTGCAATTCATGGGTTGGTGACACCCAAATCTCTTTGTTCTGGAACTTTCCGCTTTCTTTCTCCATTTAAATAAAGTTCAGCTCCTTTATTCTTCCTGGCAAAGTGTTTAAGCTCACATTTACCCACATTATATTCCATCTGCAAAATCTTTTTGCCCATCTTAACCTGTCTATATCTCTCCACATGTCATCCTCACTATATATCTTCCCTCCCAATTTTGTGTCATCGGCAAATAGCAACTCTCCAAGTCCCTGAGACCAATAAACACAGGAGAATAATAATTGTGCTGTTAGAATATTGCCGCTTTTGAGAAAAATGTGGTTGATCGCTTCAACTGGCTAAAGCAGTCTGAAAATAGCTGGATCTGTGGGACAAAGTTGCTTGATTGACAATCTAGAACCATCCAATCAATGGTGAAGAATGGTCAGTTTGCAATCTGATTGGACAAGGCACCACAAGGCTGAACATGCCTAGCCAATAGGAGGAGTGAGTGGGTGGGGACAGTCAGCGAGGGGAGGCTGTGTTGTGATGAAACCCTCAGAATACATCCAACCAAAGTTAGAGGTTCTGCTCGGTAGTCACCCTGCTCCAGATAATCTTGAAAAAGACTCTTTATAAGTTTTGCCAGATTGACATACACTGGTAAATACAACTGCATTCCCTGGACCAGGATTTGTAAACTGAAATAGAAAAATTCTTTTGTAACTAGACTCGCCCACAACCTTTGGATTTCACCTGGGATTGTGAAAGGTGCATGAATCATCAAAGCCTGTCTAACATCGAAAGGGATTGCCTTCATTGCTCAGATCTTTGAGTACAGGAGTTGGGAAATCATGTTGGGACATTGGTGAGGCCTCTTCTGGAATATTGTGTCCAGTACTGGTCACCCTGTCATAGGAAGGATATTGTTAAGTCGTAGGGAGTTCAGAAGCGATTTACCAAGATGTTGCTGGGAATGGAGGGGTTGAGATATAAGGAAAGGCTGGGTAGACTGGGTCCTTTTTCACTGTAACGTTGAGAGGAGACTTGATAGTGGCTTATAACATTATGAAAGATATACATAGGGTTCATGGTAGTTATCTTTTCACCAGGATGAGGGAGTTCAAGATCAGGGGGCATATTTTTAAGGTGAGAGGAGAGAGGTTTAGAAAAAAACATGGAGGCAAATGTTTTACACGGAAGGTGGTTTCAGTCTGGAATGAACTTCCTGAGGAAGTGGTGGATGCGGGCACAGTTACAAAATTTAAAAGACACTTAGGTAAGTACATGAATAGGAAAGTGGAATGGAACAGGGGTAGGCAGGTGGGACTAGTTAAGTTTGGGATTATATTCGGCATGGACTGGTTAGTCCAAAGGATCTGTTTCCGTGCTGTATGACTCTATGACTTCATCACCACCTTGACTGGAGATTGAGAAAACAGTCATCTATCTTAATGAAGAGGAGATGGCTTATCACTAGACTGTTGATCCCGAGATAATGTTCTGGGGACCTGGGTTCAAATCCTGCCAGTGGAATTTAGATTCAATAAAACTCTAGAATTAAGAGTCTAATGATGACTTCAAAACCATTATCAATTGTCAATAAAAGGTCCAACTGGCTCACGAATATAATTTAGCAAAGGGAACTGCTCTCCTCACTTGGTTTGAACTACATGTGAGGTAAAAACAATGACTGCAGATGCTGGAAACCAGATTCTGGATTAGTGGTGCTAGAAGAGCACAGCAGTTCAGGCAGCATTCAAGGAGCTTCGAAATCGACGTTTCAGGCAAAAGCCTTTCATCAGGAATAAAGGCAGTGAGCCTGAAGCGTGGAGAGATAAGCTAGAGGAGGGTGGGGGTGGGGAGAAAGTAGCATAGAGTACAATGGGTGAGTGGGGGAGGGGATGAAGGTGATAGGTCAGGGAGGAAAGGATGGAGTGGATAGGTGGAAAAGGAGATAGGCCTGTCATGGGGACAGTGCTGAGCTGGAAGTTTGGAACTAGGGTGAGGTGGGGGAAGGGGAAATGAGGAAACTGTTGAAGTCCACATTGATGCCCTGGGGTTGAAGTGTTCCGAGGCAGAAGATGAGGCATTCTTCCTCCAGGCATCTGGTGGTGAGGGAGCGGCGGTGAAGGAGGCCCAGGACCTCCATGTCCTCGGCAGAGTGGGAGGGGGAGTTGAAATGTTGGGCCACGGGGCGGTGTGGTTGATTGGTGCGGGTGTCTCGGAGATGTTCCCTAAAGCACTCTGCTAGGAGGTGCCCAGTCTCCCCAATGTAGAGGAAACCGCATCGGGAGCAACGGATACAATAAATGATATTAGTGGATGTGCAAGTAAAACTTTGATGGATGTGGAAGGCTCCTTTAGGGCCTTGGATGGAGGTGAGGGAGGAGGTGTGGGCGCAGGTTTTACAGTTCCTGCGGTGGCAGAGGAAAGTGCCAGGATGGAAGGGTGGGTTGTAGGGGGGGGCGTGGACCTGACCAGGTAGTCACAGAGGGAACGGTCTTTGCGGAAGGCGGAAAGGGGTGGGGAGGGAAATATATTCCTGGTGGTGGGGTCTATTTGGAGGTGGCGGAAATTTCGGCGGATGATTTGGTTTATGCGAAGGTTGGTAGGGTGGAAGGTGAGCACCAGGGGCGTTCTGTCCTTGTTACGGTTGGAGGGGTGGGGTCTGAGGGCGGAGGTGCGGGATGTGGACGAGATGCGTTGGAGGGCATCTTTAACCACGTGGGAAGGGAAATTGCGGTCTCTAAAGAAGGAGGCCATCTGGTGTGTTCTGTGGTGGAACTGGTCCTCCTGGGAGCAGATACGGCGGAGGCGGAGGAATTGGGAATACGGGATGGCATTTTTGCAAGAGGTAGGGTGGGAAGAGACCCACAGCAACATGACACCCCTCTGGGCAATTAGGAATGGACAATAAATGCTGGCCTGACCAGCGATGGCCACATCCATAAAAAACAAGTTATATGTGAGTAGATAAACAGTAAAATTTATTACATAGTAAATAGCTATTTACATAGCATCTGAGGTACATGGTGGTCTCTTTGTGAGTCTATCCAGCTCAACTTAAATACACCTTACTGAGAGCTAGATTGTTCTTTGCAGCTTGTACAGTAATACTAGGACAGCAACTTGCTAATGTCGAAAGGATGGCGCTGGAAAAGTACAGCAGATCAGGCAGTGTCCAATGAGCAGGAGAATCAACATTTCTGGCATAAGATCTTCATCAGGAATGTGAAGGGGGAAGGTGGTTGAGAGCATTATTGTAGCACGTATGACAAGTTGGAACATGCTGGAGAAAACTGAGTGGGTTATGATATTTACCAGGCATTTGATTCATGTGATTGTGCGGATTGAGCTACAGATTTTGCGAGGGGCTGGATGAACATGGTGCTCTTCAAAACTTAACCGACAGTAAGAGCTACAGGATGAACGTCTGAACTCCTTCAAGCGCACCATCTGGGGCAAAGCTAGCGAGGTTCACTTGAGTGGCTGCTTCACAATGCAGAGAGATGCCAACGCTATGGGGTTCCATTCCTGCACCCCATTAACCTCCATGAGAAAAGGGTCAGTCTGTGCAATAGCTTCCCCTGGGCAGACACTGGAGGCACATGACCCATGAAACACAAATTGGATTCATTTTACCTCATGCAATCCTGTCTTGGGGTTTACAATCTGAGTAACATAGTGCTCTGAAACCTGCTGACGCAAGTCTCTATCACAAGCTCAAACATCTCTCTCTGTTCCCTTCACACAGTCTGCTGAGCTGATGCCCAAATGAGGTAACGGCGCTGATGGAGTCCGAAGGCTCATTGCTGAGCATTCCATTCAGCTCCTTGAGCTATCAAGCCACTAGTGTCGTGTTGATACACAATATGGAGTCACATGATGCCAGCCAAGAGGCAGCCAAATTTAGTTCCATTAGACAATCCCTTCCTTACATGGGGGTGTAATGCTCAGAGCAGTGCTATATCAGGTACACTCCAACATGAGAAGTGGCCTTGTGACTCGTACATTATACTCAAGTCTGGGGAAGCCAAGTGGTGTGGCCTGTGAAGCTAAATTCCATTGTTCTGAGCTTGCACCACCTGCAGTATAAAACTACACCTTTCAATGCCATGAGTTTAAAATGCTAAATTTCCCTATTGCTCAATCTCTACTCGCACTAAATGTTCCTGATGCAATGAACAATGCTCTGCGTTCAAGAACCGATGGGTACACTCATTTCTCCACTGTTCATCAGACTGAAGTTAATCTTTAATTAGGGGATGTTCTCTGGTTATTTCACGCACACACACACACACACAAACACTCATGCACGCACGCACGCACACATACACTCACACTGGATTGGATTGAGAAACAAACACTCATGCATGCACACACACACACGCACACACACACACTCACACAAGCACATGTACACAAACACTCATGCATGCACACATATACAAACATTCACACAGGCACACACACACGCACACTTAGAGACAGCAGATATTTTAGTAAAACACTTTGCAAGTATAGAGTCATAGAGTCAGAGATATACAGCATGGAAACAGACTCTTCCATGCCGACCAGATATCTCAACCCAATCTAGTCCCACCTGCCAGCATCCCGCCCCTATCCCTGTAAACCCTTCCTATTCATATACCCATCCAGCCGCCATTTAAATGTTACACTTGTACCAGCCTCCACCACTTCCTCAGGCAACTCATTCCACACACACACAACCCTCTGTATGAAAAAGTTGCCCCTTAGGTCTCTTTTACATCTTTCCCCTTTCATCCTAAACCTATGCCCTCTAGTTCTGGACTCCCGCATCCCAGGGAACAGACTTTGTCTATTTACCCCATCTATGCTCCTCATGATTTTATAAACCTCTATAAGGTCACCCCTCAGCCTCCAACGCTCCAAGGAAAACGGCCCCAGCCTATTCAGCCACTCCCTATAGCTCAAATCCTCCAACCTGAGCAACATCCTTATAATCTTTTCTGAACCCTTTCACATTTCACATCTTTCCAATTGCACACAATGTTCCAAAAGTGGCCTAACCATTGTCCTGTACAGCTGGAACATGACCTCTCAACTCCTGTACTCAATAAGGTAAAAGCAATGACTGCACATGCTGAAAACCAAATACTGGATTAGTGGTGCTGGAAGAGCACAGCAGTTCAGACAGCATCCAACAAGCAGCGAAATCGACGTTTCGGGCAAAAGCCCTTCACAATATTCCTGATGAAGGGCTTTTGCCCGAAACGTCGATTTCGCTGCTCGTTGGATGCTGCCTGAACTGCTGTGCCCTTCCAGCACCACTAATCCAATCCAATCCTGTACTCAATACTCTGACCAATAAAGGAAAGCATACCAAATGCCTTCTCACTATCCTATCTACCTGCAACTCTACTTTTAAGGGGCTATGAACCTGCACTCCAAGGTCTCTTTGTTCAGCAACACTCCCTAGGACCTTACCATTAAGTGTATAAATCCTGCTAAGATTTGCTTTCCCAAAACGAAGCACCTTGCATTTATCTAAATTAAACTCCATCTGCCACTCCTCAGTCCATTGGCCCATCTGGTCAAGATCCTGTTGTAAGCTGAGGTAACCCTCTTTGCTGTCCACTACACCTCCAATTTTGGTGTCATCTGCAAACTTACTAACTGTACCTCTTATGTTCACATCCAAGTCATTTATATAAATGATGAAAAGTAGTGGACCCAGCACTGATCCTTGTGGCACTTCACTGGTCACAGACCTCCAGTCTGAAAAACAACCCCAACACCACCCTCTGTCTCCCACCTTTGAGCCAGTTCTGTATCCAAATGGCTAGTTCTCCCTGTATTCCATGAGATCTAACCTTGCTAATCAGTCTCCCATTGGGAACCTTGTCGAACGCCTTACTGAAGTCCATATAAATCACATCTACCGCTCTGCCCTCATCAATTCTCATTGTTACTTCTTCCAAAAACTCAAGTTTGTGAGACGATTTCTCACCCACAAAGCCATGTTGACTATCCCTAATCAGTCCTTGCTTTTCCAAATACATGTACATCCTGTCCTTCAGGATTTCCTCCAGCAACCTGCCCACCACTGAGGTCAGGCTCACCGGTCTGTAGTTCCCTGGCTTGTCCTTACCGCCCTTCTTAAACAGTGACACCACGTTAGCCAACTTCCAGTCTTCCGGCACCTCACCTGTGACTATCGATGATACAAATATCCCAGCAGGAGGCCCAGCAATCACTCCTCTAGCTTCCCACAGAGTTCTCGGGTACACCTGATCAGGTCCTGGGGATTTATCTACTTTTATGCGTTTCAAGACATCCAGCACTTCCTCCTTATAATATGGACATCTTTCAACATGTCACCATCTATTTCCCTACATTCTATATCTTCCATGTCCTTTTCCACAGTAGACACTGATTCAAAATATTCGTTTAGTACCTCACCCATATCCTGCAGCTCCACACAAAAGGTCGCCTTGCTGATCTTTGAGGGGCCCTAATTTTTCCCTAGTTACCCTTTTGTCCTTAATGGATTTGTAAAATCTCTTTGGATTCTCCCTAACCATATTTACCAAAGCTATCTCATGTCCCCTTTTTGCCCTCCTGATTTCCCTCTTCAGTATACTCCTACTGCCTTTATACTCTTCTCAGGATTCACTCGATCTCTCCTGTCTATACCTGACATATGCTTCCTTCCTTTTCTTATCCAAATCTGCAATTTCTCGAGTCATCCATCATTCCCTGTACCTACCAGCCTTTCCTTCCACTCTAACAGGAATATACTGTCTGTGGACTCTCATTATCTCATTTCTGAAGACTTCCAATTTTCCAGCCGTCCCCTTACCTGTGAACATCTGCCCCCAAACAGCTTTCGAAAGTTCTGGCCGAATACCATCAAAATTAGCCTTCCTCCAATTTAGAACTTGCACTTTTAGATCTGGTCTATCCTTTTCAATCACTATTTTAAAATTAATAGAATTATGGTCGCTGGCCCCAAAGTGCTCCCTCACTGACACCTCAGTCACCTGCCCTGCCTTATTTCCCAAGAGTAAGTCAAGTTTTGCACCTTCTCTAGTAGGTACATCCACAAACTGAATCAGAAAATTTTCTTGTACACGCTTTACCAAATTCCTCTCCATCTAAACCCTTAACACTATGGCAGTCCCAGGCTATGTTTGGAAAGTTAAAATCCCCTATCATAACCACTTTACTATTTTTACAGATAACCGAACTCTCCTTAAAAATTTGTTTCTCAATTTCCTGCTGACTATTTGGGGGTCTATAATACAATCCCAATAAGGTGATCATCCCTTTCTTATTTCTCAGTTCCACCAAATAACTTCCCTGGATGTATTTCTGGGAATATCCTCCCTCAGCACAGCTGTAATGCTATCCTTTATCAAAAATGCCACTTCCCCCTCCTCTCTTGCCTCCCTTTCTATCCTTCCTGTAGCATTTGTATCCTGGAACATTAAGCTGCCAGTCCTGCTCATCCCTGAGCCATGTTTCTGTAATTGCTATGATATCCCAGTCCCATGTTCCTAACCATGCCCTGAGTTCATCTGCCTTCCCTGTTAGGTCTCTTGCATTGAAATAAATGCAGTTTAATTTATCAGTCCAACTTGTTCTCTGCTCAGAATGTGATTTGAGCTACCAAATTTAAATGATGCTTAGTGGTATTATTGCTGGACTGTTAATCGAAAGACTCAGTTCATGTTCCAGGAACCTGGGATCACAGCAGATGATGGAATTTGAATTCAATAAACATCTGGAATTAAGAGTCTTATGATGACCATGAAACCATTGTCAAATGTCAGAAAAACCCATCTGGTTCACTAATGCCCTTTGGGGAAGCAAACTGCCATCCTTACCTGGTCTGGCCTACATGAGACTCCAGACCCACAGCTATGTGGCTGATACTTAGCTGCCCCCTGGGCAATTAGGGATGGGCAATAAATGCCAGCCTGATCAGTGATGCCCACATCCCATGAATGAATAAAACACAAGCCGGACCCAAAACTTTGTCAAAGACATAGGGATGAAGGATCTTTCTAAAGGAGGAAAGTGAAGGCAGAGAGACAGAAGGGAATCCCTGTCGGCGAAGACATGGCTGCCAATGATGCAGCGATTATAACTGAGGATGCTCGAGGGGCCAGAATGTAAGATTTGGATGAAAATGTAAGGAGGCCAAGATGGAATTTGGAATCAAGGATGGGAATGTTTCGAAGAATGAGGGGGAATCTGTCAGAAACCTATCAAATTATGAAGGGAATAGATAAGATAGAAGTAGAGAGGATGTTTCCACTGGGGGGTGAAATTAGGACAAGATGAAACAGCCTCAAAATTAAGGGAGCAGATTTTGGACTGAATTGGGGAGGAACTTCATTACCCAGACGGTTGTGAATCGATGGAATTCTGTGCCCAGGGAAGTGGTTGAGGCTTCCTCAGTGAATGTCCTAAGGTAGTTTTTTTGTGAACAATAGAGGGATTAAAGGTTATGGTGAGAGGGAGGGTAAGTGCAGCTGAGGCTATGAAAAGATCAGCCATGATCCTATTGAATGGCGGAGCAGGCTCAAAAGGACAGATGGCCCACTCCTTCTCCTGGTTCGAATGTTCCTGTGTAAAAAAAGACTTTGTTTAATAGGATTGGTGGGAGGATGGGTGGGGAGCCACTGTGATCAACAGGTACAGGGCAGGCCAACAGGACTAGGACACTGGTAGGAGAAAGTGAGGACTGCAGATGCTGGACGTCAGAGCTTAAAAATGTGTTGCTGGAAAAGCGCATCAGGTCAGGCAGCGTCAAAGGAACAGGAGAATCGACGTTTTGGGCATAAGCCCTTCTTCAGCTTATGCCCGAAACGTCAATTCTCCAGTTCCTTTGAGGCGGCCTGACCTGCTGCGCTTTTCCAGCAACACATTTTTAAGCGAGGATACAGGTATCACATGTAGGGAATGATACACTCTGGGAACCAGGGAGAGAGGGAGCACATGTAGGGAATGATACACTCTGGGAACCAGGGAGAGAGGGAGCACATGTAGGGAATGATACACTCTTTGAACCAGGGACACAGGTAGGGCATGTAGGGGAGGATATACCCTAGGAACCAGGGGCATGGGTAGCACATGTAGGGGATGATACACAATGGGAACCAAGGACATAGGTAGCACATGTAGGGGATGATACACCCTGGGAACCAGGGACACAGGTAGCACATGTAGGGGATGATACACCCTGGGAACCAGGGGCACAGGTAGCATATGTAGTGGATGATAAATTCTGGGAACCAGGGGCACTGGTAGCACATGTAGGGGATGATATACCCTGGGAACCAGTGGCACGGGTAGCACATGTAGGAGATGATACACTCTGGGAACCAGGGACACAGATAGGGCATGTAGGGGAGGATATATCCTAGGAACCAGGGGCATGGGTAGCACATGTAGGGGATGATACACCCTGGGAACCAGGGGCACTGGTACCACATGTAGGGAATAATACACTTTGGGAACAAAGGACACAGGTAGCACATATAGGGAATGATACACTCTGGGAACCAGGGTCAAAGGTGGTACATGTAGGGGATGATACACTCTGGGAACCATGGACACAGGTAGCACATGTCGGGGATGATAAATTCTGGGAACCAGGGACACAGGTAGCACATGTAGGGGAGGAAACACTCTGGGAACAAGGGACACAGCTAGCATATTTAGGGGATGATACTCTCTGGGAACCAGGGGCACTGGCAGCACATGTAGGGGAGGATACACTCTGTGAACCAGGGACACAGTAGCACATGTAGGGAATGATACACTCTGGGAACCAGGGAGAGAGGGAGCACATGTAGGGGAGGATACATTCTGTGAACCAGGGACACAGTAGCACATGTAGGGAATGATACACTCTGGGAACCAGGGAGAGAGGGAGCACATGTAGGGGAGGATACATTCTGTGAACCAGGGACACAGGTAGCACATGTAGGGGATGATACACCCTGGGAACCAGTGGCACTGGTAGCAAATGAAAGGGATGATACACTCTGGAAACCAGGGACACAGGTAGCACATGTAGGGGATGATATACCCTGGGAACCAGGGACACTGGTAGCACACGTAAGGGATGATACACTCCGTGAAACAGGGACACAGGTAGCACATGTAGGGGAGATACACTCTGGCAAGCAGGGACACAGGTAGCACTTGTAGGGGAGGATATACCCTGGGAACCATCGGCACTGGCAGCACAAGTAGGTGATGATACACTGTGGGAACCAGGGACATAGGTAGCACATGTGAGGGATGATACAACCTGGGAACCTGGGACACAGGTAGCACATGTAGAGGGGGACACACTCTGGGAACCAGTGGCACTGGTACCTCATGTAGAGAATGATACATTGTGGGAACCAGGGGTACAGGTAACACATGTAGGGGATGATACACTCTAGGAACCAGGGACACAGGTAGGGCATGTCAGGGAGGATATACACTGTGAACCAGGGACACACGTAGCACATGTAGGGGATGATACACTCTGGGAACTAGGGACACAAGTAGCACATGTAGGGGATGATACACTGTGGGAACCAGGGACACAGGGAGCACATATAGGGGAGGATACACTCTGGGAACCAGGGGCACAGGGAGCACATGTAGGGGGTGATACACTCTGGGAACCAGATGCACAGGGAGCACATGTAGGGGATGATACACTCTGGGATCCAGGGACATAGGTAACACAAGTAGGGGATGATACACTGTGGGAACCAGCGGCACTGGTAGCACATGTAGGGGATGATACACTCTGGGAACCAGCGGCACTGGTAGCACATGTAGGGGGGGGGAATACACTCTGGGAACCAGGGACTCAGGTAGCACATGTGGGGGATGATACACTGTGGGAACCAGCGACACTGGTAGCACATGTGGGGGATGACACACTCTGGGAACCAGGGGCACAGGTAGTACATGTAGGGGATGATACACCGTGGGAACCAGCAACACAAGTAGCACATGTAGGGAAGGATACACTCTGGGAACCAGGGACATAGGTAGCATACGTGGGGGATGATACAACCCGGGATCCAGGGAGACAGATAGTACATGTAGAGGGGGACACACTCTGGGAACCAGGGACACAGGTACCTCATGTAGGGGATGATACCCTCTGGGAACCAGCAGCACTGGTAGCATATGCAGGGGATGATACACTCCGTGAACCAGGGACACAGGTAGGGGATGATACACTCTGGGAACCAGGGACACAGGTAGGGGATGATACACTCTGGGAACCAGGGACATAGGTAGCACATGTGGGGGCTGATACAACCTGGGAACCAGGGGCACTGGTAGTACATGTAGCGGGGGATACACTCTGGGAGCCAGCGACACTGGTACCTCATGTAGGAGATGATACATTGTGGGTACCAGGGGCACAGGTAGCACATGTAGGGGATGATACACTCTGGGAACCAGGGACACAGGTAGGGGATGATAGACTCTGGGAACCAGGGACACAGGTAGCACATGTAGGGGAGGATACACTCTGGGAAGCAGGGACACAGGTAGCACATGTAGGGGAGGATACACTCTGGGAAGCAGGGGCAGAGGTAGCGCATGTCGGGGAGGATATACCCTGGGAACCAGCCGCACTGGTAGTACATGTAGGGGATGATACTCTCTGGGAACCAGGGACACAGGTAGCACCTGAAGGGGATGATACACTGTGGGAACCAGCAGCACTGGTAGCACATGTAGGGGAGGATACACTCCGTGAAACATGGTCACAGGTAGTACATGTAGGAGAGGATACACTCTGGGAACCAGGGTCACAGGTAGTACATATAGGGGATGAAACACTCTGGGAACCAGGGTCACAGGTAGCACATGTAGGGGGGGATACACTCTGGGAACCAGGGACATAGATAGCACACGTAGGGGATGATACAGTGTGGGAACCAGGGGCACAGGTAGCACATGTAGGGGATGATACAATCTGGGAACCAGCGGCACTGGTAGCACATGTATGGGATGATACACTCTGGAAACCAGTGACTCAGGTAGCAAATGTAGGGGAGGATACCCTCTGGGAACCAGGGGCACAGGAAGCACATGTAGGGGATGATACACTCTGGGAAGCAGGGGCAGAGGTAGCACATTTGGTGGAGGATATACCTTGGGAACCAGCCGCACTGGTAGTACATGTAGGGGATGATACTCTCTGGGAACCAGGGACACAGGTAGCACATGTGGGGGAAGATACACCCTGGGAACCAGGGGCACAGGTAGCATATGTAGGGGATGATACACCCTGGGAACCAGGGACACGGGTAGTACATGTAGGGTGAGATACATTCTGGGAACTAGCGGCACTGGTAGCACATGTAGGGGATGATACACTGTGGGAACCAGGGTCACTGGTAGCATGTGTGGGGGATGATACACCCTGGGAACAAGGGACACCGGTAGCACATGTAGGGGATGATACACTCTGGGAACCAGGGAGACAGGTAGCACATGTAGGGGATGATACACTGTGGAAACCAGTGACACAGGTAGCACATGTAGGGGATAATACACTGTGGGAACCAGGGGCACTGGTAGCACATGTAGGGGATGATACACTCTGGGAACCATGGACACTGGTAGTACATGTAGGGGAGGATACATCCTGTGAACCAGCTGGGATAGTGTTGAAGTAGAGTGTGTAAAGTAATCAGTGTCAGTGATTGTATGGATATGTGGTGAGGTGCTAACCTATCTGATTCGTTCATGTCTTTTCGGGAAGGAAATCTGCCATATTTTACCTGGTCTGTTCTCCATGTGACTCCAGACCCACAGACTGCTCTGTGCCCATAGGGCAATTAGGGGTCTGGCAATAAATGCCAGAGATGCCCACGAAATATGAAGCTTTGCCCAGGTCAAGTACAACAACAAGGCTGTGATTCAGCCACAGGACGAGGGAAGCAGAGAATCAACAGTAAATCAATCGATTTCATTGAGGACAGAATGTAACAGTTCCTGTCTTCTTTAACCACATATATGGGAGAACTTTCTGCTCCTCCAATACTTAATGTTGGACAAGGGTTGACAATTGGAATCTTTTTCCCACGGTTAAAATGTCAAACACTATGGGGCATGCATTTAAGGTGAGAGGGGAAAGTTCAACGGAGATGTGAGGGGCGAGGATTTTACACAGAGTGTGGTAAGAGTCTGGAGTGGTAGTGGGGCAGATACAACAGGGGAGTTTAAGCACATGAACATACAAGGAATGGAGGATATGGACCAAGAGCAGGCAGAAGGGATTAGTTTAATTTGGCGTCATGTTCAGCATAACATTGAAGGCCGAAGGGCCTGTTCCAGTGCTGTACAGTTTAATGTTCTATGTTCGCATCATAGGAAAAGTTGAACAGAACACCAGAACAAACAGTATTAAATATTTGCTTTAATCTTTCTATATAACCCCTCACATTTGGCTTCACGTTGAATTTGAATCTGATGTCAGCCCTAATTGCATATTTGTTAATGGTACTGTTCTGCCAAGATACTTTAAGTTGTTTATTTTAGCGCGTCGCATCTTTAAAACGCAGTATGAAATTTGTCTGAAGACCATAATTTAAAAATTATGTACTTTTTCTTAATTTATGTGGATTTCAGAAAGCAATGCTTTGAATTGTTTCAATTATGCGGTCAGGGATTTTATTTTTAATTCAAAGAACAAACCTTTGAAATATTTAATAGTGCTCCAATTCTGGACATAAAATTGCTTTAAATCGTATTTAATATTTCATCTGCTGAAGCTAAAGCTACAGCAGAGATTAAGATTGCACTGATAGGGACGAACAGGTTCAATACACTTAAGAGCTGAGATTCTAATGGCTATGAGATCCCATAGCAAAAAACAGAGCAGGCATTGCCCACCATTCACTGTTCCTTCTGTTCAGCTACAAAGTTAATTTTAACCTGTTCATTGATCAGCAGTGCCTGTATTTCTTGTAAAACCTGGAAAGTGGTCTGTAACCTGCTGTCTGAGATCTGATTGTATTTTCTGGAGATCAGACAAATGAGGAGAGATCTCAGAGAATCCTGTGAAACTCAAACAGAACTAGACAGGGCAAATGCAGGAAAGACGTTCCCAATGACCAGGAAGCCCAGAACCAGGGGGTCACTGTTTCTGTGCATTTAGCTCCTCCAGCTTTCAGACTTGATTGGCCATTTTAAAAGCAACTACCTAACTGATTTCCTTAGAAACGAAATGGTATTAAATGGCCCTTCAGCTCATTGAGTCTGTACCAGCCAAAGGACCTGAACAGGATACCCAGTACATTTGGACCTGAACAGGATACTCACTACAATCTCTGGGACACCCGCACCCACCAACCCCACTGCCCCAGGGCTGAACACTTCAACTCCCCCTCCCACTCCGTCAAGGACATGCAGGTCCTGGGCCTCCTCCACCACCAAACCGTTACCACCCGACACCTGGAGGAGGAACGCCTCAATTCCACCTTGGGATCCTGCAACCACACGGGATAAATGTGGATTTCACCAGTTTCCTCATTTCCCCTCCCCCCCACATTATCCCAGGCCCAAGCCTCTAACTCGGCACTGCCCTCCGGACCTGTCCATCCGCTGACCTTTCACCTTCTCCCTCACCTTCATCCACCTATCGCTTTCCCAGCTACCTCCCCCCAACCCCACACCCCTCCCATTTATCTCTCAGCCCCCGACTCACAAGCCTCATTCCTGATGTAGGGCTTATGCCCAAAACATCAATTCTCCTGCTCCTCGGATGCTGCCTGACCTGCTGTGCTTTTCCAGCACCACACTCTAGACTCTGGCCTCCAGCATCTGCAGTCCCCACTTTCTCCCTTCTATTCAAATCATTTCATCAACGTTGGACTGTGTGAGAGAGTATCGCAACATTTGGTGAAAGCCCTTAAAATGTTGCGGAAGTTTATATTTTGCCTGTTTCTTTTGTGTATTTGTTGTTATTTGAGCCACCAACATTGCCGCTCCTCAGAAACAAGACTCGGGATTCAGAACGTGGCCCTCCTCGACAATTCCTGGGTTCAGGATGTGCTCAGGCTGTTAGAAAGGGTGAGGACGCGTGATAGCAGTGGGGAAAGGAAGGAGGCCATTCAACCCCTCATACTTCAACTGCAGCCTGGCCTCCATCTTGATTGGTGACCTTTCAAACAAAAAATGTTCTGTCTCAGTTCTGAAAGCCTTCATGCTTCCACAAATGCGGTCCCTATTGGGGGAGGGGGGCGGGGGGGGGTGTTCAGATTTAACCCCTTGTGTTAAAGCAAATTCCCGTTTTCATCCGTGAATCCAATTTTAACTTCACGGTTTTGTTCTTAGTTCCCCGACCTAAAGCAAATGCTTAATCCTTTTGGCAGCCTGGTCAGATCATCCCTTGAACGTCCAGAGGCTTCACGTAATGCACACTCAATATCAAGTGGAGAGAATTGTGGCATCATTCAGACATGTTGTAATGCAAGCAACACAGCAGAACAGCAAGATCCCAACACAGCAGTGAGCTCAGTGGTAAAGCATTTAACATTCACAATGAGAAAAGTGATGATCAGGATACTGGGACGCGATTGTGGAGCATCTTAGCATAGTGAGCAAAGAACAAAGTACAGTACAGGAACAGGCCCTTCGGCCCACCTAGACTGCACTGACTCATGAGACCTTTCTAAACTAAAAAGCTTTTGTCTCTATGCTGCCTCTACTCCCTGCCTATTTATGTTTATGTTAAGATGTTGCTATTGTATCTGCTTCCACCACTTCCTCAGGCAGCAAATTCCAAGTACTTCTCACCTTCTGTACAAAAAAGCACTTGCCTCTGACATCTCGTTTAAACTTGGCCCTTTTTACCTTAAACCTATGTCCCCTTGTAACTTCTCTTCCCTGGATCTTTTCCCTGGGATGGGAGAGTCCAGAGCCAGAGGGAATTGGTTTAGGGTGAGAGGAGAAATATTTAAAGAGGGCAACCTTTTCACACAGAGGGTGGTGCGTGCATGGAATAAGCTGCCAAAGGAAGTGGTGGAGGCTGGAACAATTACAAGATTTAAGAGGCATCTGGAGGGTATATAAATAGGAAAGGTTTAATGGGGTTTGGGCCAAGTGCTGGCAAATGGGACTAGATATCTGTTCGGCATGGACAAGTTGGACCGAAGGATCTGTTTCTGTGCTGTACATCTCTATGACGCTTATTAATATTTCTATCCTGGGAAAAAGACTCCACTATCCATTCTCTCCATGCCTCTCATTAATTGTTTAAACGTCTGTCAGGTCACCCCTCATCCCACCACGTTCAAGTGAAATCAAATTGAGTTTGTCCAACCTCTCCTCCTAGCTCATACCCTCCAAACCAGGTAACATCCTGGTAAACCATTTCTGCACCCTTTCTAAAGCCTCCAAGCCCTTCTGGTAGCGTGGTGGCCAAAATGGTTCGCAATGTCATTGACTCTTAACTGCCCTCTGAGCAATTAGGGATGGACAGTAAATGCCGGCGGAGCCACTGACACCCTCACCCCATGAATGAATAAAGAAAACATTCCAAATGTGGCTGAACTAAAGTTCCATACAGCTGCAATGTGCCTTGTCAATTCTTATACTCTATGCCCCAAACAATAAAGGCAACTGTTGTAGGTTACTTCACATTCCACCTGAGTTAGTCTAATATTTTTCTGTGTCTTGCCCTTCATTTCGATAAATAGGTCAGGAAATTCTGTCTTCAAGCAACCACTCAGCAGTAAAGAAGTTGAACCTTGCTGCAAATAGAAGCACATTGCAGGACCGTTTTATCTTGCATTTAAGGGCAGATCATCTGATCTCTGGTCAGTCAGAGACCCAGAGGTTTAAATTTCTGACGGGCGATTTCCTCACACCCGTGGGACCCTTTGAAAACGTTTCTGATTCTTCAGACAGTTCCGACTTACTTACCAAGATAATGATAGGCTGCCATAATCCCAGAGAACCATCGGGCTATGCTTTTGTTCAAGAGATGACAGGTGATGGTTTAACGTGAGGGTCACCGTGCCTCAGGCGAGGGGAGAGGTTGAGAGGGAGAGTCCTTCATGGTAACCTCAGTTGGGTGTGGCATTTTGAACCCATGGTATTGGCATCACTTTAAGTTGCAAACCAGCTGCCTAACTCGTTGGCCTTCACCAAGATGGTTACCCAGGAAGTATTGGAGAAACAATAATCCTGGACAAAACAGAGATATTACTCCCGAACAGAGTCAGATACATTCGGGACATTTAAATGACTTTTGGATCGGCACACAAGAATGATAGTAAAATGTAAAGGATTGTAGGTTAGTTTGATCTTCGAGTAGGATAAAGGGCCAGCACAATATCAAGGGCTGAAGGCCTGTACTATACTGTACTGCTCTATATTCTAATACCTGTAAACTGCTTCATGCATCCAGCCTCCATGTTGAGCTGCACCCAATATAAAGAGGAGATGTGCAGATTACCGGGGACAGCTGGTCAAAGACAGATGTCTGTAGCTAACTATCTTTGCCTTGAATATAAGTCTCTAAAACTGTAAAAGGAAGTTTTATTTTTCATTTTTACTCCATGCAATCGGTTCATAAACCCACACTTTATAAATCAGTTAATAATGGTAGCCACAATCAGGCAGAGTGTGAAACTAGCATTGTGCTAGGGGATAACCCTACAAGACTCCCAAACAACTTATACAGGCTTGATCTGGTTTGATCTGGCTTGATCTGGTTTGTATCCAGGAAGTCCAGGCTTTGCATAGGGTCTTTCATAATCTGTAGATCTGTCAAGATAGTTTTGTCTCACTAAAAAGTGTCCAATATCTCAAATTTAAAATGCACAGCCTTGTTAGCAAAGTGTTCAATGTCATTCCCAGCAACCTCCTCTTAATCCCCCCACTATCTGTATTATCTACTTCAACCCAGCAACGTCCTGTCATCTCCACACTGCATGCCATGTGCATCGACACATAATCACCAGTCCGACATTGTGAGGGTGAGAGAATCAGGAAGAGAGAGAGAGGGAGGAAGAGAGTGTGAGGCAGGAAGCGAATGTGAGGGATAGAGAGAGGGTGAGACTGAGGAAGCGAGAGACTGTGAGGGAGGAAGACAGTGTGAGAGAGGAAGAAAATATGAAGGAGAGAGTGTGAAGGAGAGAGAGAGCAAGAGAGTGAGGGAGAGAGTATGAAGCATGAAGAGAATGTGAGGGATAGAGAGACTGAGAGAGGGAGAGAGAGTGTGAGGGAGGGAGAGAGACCAATGGAGGAAGAGAGAGTGTGAGGGAGGAACAGATTATGAGAGAAATAGAGTACAATGGAGGAAGAGAGTATGAGAGAGAGATTGCAAAGTGGAGTGAGTGAGGGAGTAAGTGTGTCAGAAAGAGTGAATCAAGGAGCGAGTAAGTGGAAGGAAGAGAGTGGGACAGAGGGAGGGTGAGTGAGGGAGTGTGGAGGGGATACAGAGTGTGTGTGAACAGGAAATGGGAGTGAGGGGGTTGTACACCCATTGTTCTCCTGCTCTCTCCCATCCCAAAGTAAACAGTTGATCAAACAGACTGCTAGGTGAGGAAACTCTAGCTGGTAGGCTGCAGGTTTCTGACCTCCCAGTGAGTCCCACGGTGACCAGCTGATGGAGAGTGCCATTAGAGGTGAGCACAAGGGCAGCATTAGTTCAACCCGACTCCTAAACACAGCTGTGGTGCCCACTCACTTCCCTGGTAATCAGCACTTGGAGCCTCAGCTCTCTCTCTCTCTCTCTCTCTCTCCCTCTCACTATCTCTCTCTGGCCTCTGCTTAGTCAGTTAGCCCTGCTCCTTGGCACTTTTTAATGACCATTTTTATTAAATACTTGTTTATTTAAATCATCCATTTAATGATTTGAAATCAGCTCACTTTCTGAAATTCAGCTTCCCTTTTGTGATAAACCCCTGTCTTTCCAAAATAGAACATGGGCCCCATTGATCGCATTGATGTGCAACTTCCCCACTGCCAGGATGATGACAATGCAAGGGTAACTATTCCAGCCACTCAGAGACAGTACGGACCACAGATGCTGGAAGTCAGAGTCAATCGATGTGAAGCTAGAAAAGCTCAGCAGGTCGGACAGCACCTGAGGAGTGGGGAAGGCAACGTTTCAGGCCAAAACCCTTCGTCTCGGCTGGGGAGGGGTGGGGTGTGGGGCTGGGGGAAGGGTAGGTGGGAGGGTGATAGGTGAAGGCAGGTAGGGGGTTCTTGTGACCTGCCGGTAAGGGGTGGGGTGTGGTGATAGTATGGCGTACTGACCTCTACATCACTGAGACAGATGCCAACTCTCTGACACTTCCTCCGACCATCCTCTGAACTCTGACCCCACCCCTGCTCACCAAGCCATCATCTCCCAGACCATCAACAACCTCATCACCTCGGGAGATCTCCCGTCTACAGTCTCCCACCTGATAGTTCCTCAAACCCCCTCCGCCCATTTCCATCTCCTGCCCAAAGCCCAGAAACCCAACCGGCCTGGTCGACCCACTGTCTCTGCCTGCTCCTGCCTCACCGAGCTCATTCCCCCATCCCCCCCCTCCCCCCACCCCCCCACCTCGACTCTGTTCTTTCCCCGTTGGACGGAACTTTCTACCTCCATTCAACATACAACCCATGGCCTCCACCTCTTCCAGAACTTTCAATTCTCTGCCCCCCAAAACCTCATCCTCACCGTGGATGTACAGGCCCATTACACCTGTATCCCCCACATGGAGGGGCCCTAAAAGCCCTCTGCTTCTTCCTCTCCTATTGCCCCAAACAGGCCCCCTCCACTGACACTCTCATGCACTTGGCAGAACTGATCCTCACCCTGAGTAATTTTTCTTTTGATTCCTCCCACTTCCTACAAACCAAAGGGGTGGCCATGGGCACCTGCCTGGGTCTGAGCTATGCTCAACTTCTTTGTAGGACTCGCAGAGCGGTCTCTTTTCTGTAACTACACCAGCACCGTCCCCCACCTCTTCCTCCGCTATATCGATCACTGCATCGGTGCTGCCTCACGCTCCTGTGAGGAGCTCAAGCAGCTCATCAACTTCGCCAACACCTTCCAACCTGCCCCCAAACTCTCCTGGACCATTCCCGACATCTCCTTCTCCTTCCTGGACCTTGCCATCTCTATCTCCGGAAACCGACTCACTCCTGACATCCATTTCAAACCCACTGACTCCCACAGCTACCTTGACTACACCTCCTCTCACCCACTCTCCTGCAAAAATGTGATCCCATACTCCCAATTCCTCCGCCTCCACTGCAACTGCTCCTAGGATGAGGCATCCCACTCCAGAATCCAGATATCCTCCTACTTTAGGGACCGTAGCTTCCCCTGCTCAGTAATTAAGGATTTCTTCAATGATATCGCCTCCATCTCCTGCAGTTCCGTCCTCAAACCCCCTCCACCCAATAACAATAAGGATAGAGTCTCCTTAGTCCTCACGTCCCACCCCATCAGTCTCCGAATCCAACACATCATCCTCCGACATTTCTGCCATCTACAATGAGACCCCACCACCAAAAAGATATTTCCTTCCCCACATCTGTCCGCATTCTGCAGGGACCGTTCACTCCATGACTCCCTCATCAGCTCTACAGCCCCCACTGGCTTCTCCACCACAACCAGTACCTTCCTCTGCAACTGCAAGAGGTGTTGCACTTGCCCCTTACACCTCCCCTCTCACCTCTGTCCAAGGCCCCGGACAATCCTTCCAGATCCAGCAGAGACTCACCTGCACGTCATCCAACCTCACTTATTGTATCCGTTGCTCCTGATGGGGAGACTAAACGCAGGCTCAGGGACTGTTTTGTGGAGCATCTGCGCTCCACACGCACTAACCAACCCGACCTTCTGGTCCCATCCATTTTAATTCCCCCTCCCACTCCCCCGATGATGTGCCCATCCTTGGCCTCCTCCACTGTCAGAGTGAGGCCAAACAGAAGCTGGAGGAACACCTCCTGGGATTTCACTTGGGAAGCTTACAGCCCAAGGGCCTCAACATTGACTTCACCAGCTTCACAATCCCTCCTCCCCCAGTCTTATCCCATCCCCCTCACCTCCACGACCTGACCTAACCTGTCCATCTTCCCACTCACCTATTCGCTCCACCCTTCCCACTGACCAATCACAATAACCCCCTACCTGCATTCACCTATCCTTTCCCCCAACTCCACACCCCTCCCCCTTCCCCAGTCCTGACAAAGGGTCTTCGGCCCGATACGTTGGCCTTCCTGCTCCTTGGATGCTCTCTGACCTGCTGTGCTTTACCAGCCTCACATCTATTGACCGTAGCTATTACAACGTTCAGTCACCGAACTCTCAAATATCAAATCCCCAAAGTCACCGAGGTGCTAACACTGGGAAAGAGCCAACTGACAGACGATATGAGCAAAAGCATGGAAGCACCAAGCTGTTTATGAACCTCCAGGCAATAAACTCATACTGACATCAACACATCAGTCAGGATTAGACTCTCAGCCTTAGATAAAGCAGTCGCTACCAATAAGTAGCTGTTACTTTTTATAAACCGCTGCTGACTCTATGACGAATGGAATAGCATGGGGGCTTGAATACAGACCTTTGCTGGAAAGTTTGCTGCAGTACTGAAGGAGTGCTGTCGACATTTAGTCTTTCAAATTAATCAATCGTTTGACTACTCTCTTCAGCCAGATATAAAAGATCACTGGTGGGCTAATTGTGGAATTGGGCACAGGGATCGCCGCCAGTGTCCTGGTCAACATTTGTCCCTCACTCAACAATGCAAAACCAAATTAGCTGGTTATTACCTAATTCCTTGCCACAATTTGTACAGAACCTTGCCTTCCATGAAACATCACCAGGCGTTTCACAGGAGCATTGCACACAGAGTATGAGGTTATGGCTCATGACCATAGGCATGGACAAAGAAGGAAGCTTTAAGAATGCCTCACGGGGAGATGGAGATACAGAGAGGGGGAGAGAGAGAAAGAAAGAGCGAGACAGAGACAGAGACAGAAGGGTGTACAGAGGGTACACCCTTGGGTTCCAGACAATTGAAGTCCAAAGTGTGGTGCTGGAAAAGCACAGCTGGTCAGGCAGCATCCAAGGAGCAGGAGAGTCGACATTTCGAGCATAAGCTGTTCATCGGGAGCTTATGTTGGAAGCACCAATTCTCTTGCCCCTCGGATGCTGCCTGACCGGCTGTGCTTTTCTAGCAACGCACTTGTTAACTCTGATCTTCGGCATCTGCAGTCCTCACTTTCTCCTTCCTGACAGTTGAAAGCATGGCCTTCAGTCATGGTGAGGCAGTTATAATGGGGAATACACAGGAGGCCAGGGTTAGAGAGCACAGGCATCTCAGAGGGTTGCGGGGAGGTAAGAGGTGATGAAGATCGGGAGGAGAAATGCCAAAAAAGGATAACAATTTGAAAATCAAGACTCTCCAGCCGGGAGTAGATCAGCAAGCACAGGAACAATGGTAACTATTCCACTTCCAAAATGATTGGCTGTAAAATCAATTCAGGATGCTCCTGAGGTGGTGAAAGATGCTATGTAAATGCAATTCTCTTATCATTTAAAAACCGTGATTTGCCTCACCCTCGCTCCAAATTCAGTCACAAGGGAGCCAGCGGTGTTGTCACTGTGTGACCAGAGAGCAGGCATTGATGTGATGTTGTGTGCTGTCCCTTGGAGGCACTGCCCAGTAATCCTGGCTAATTCCTTGGTGCTAATGAGCCGTTGGAAATGACGCATTTACCAGAAGGGTTCGGTCCAATGGGTGCAGAGAACTGGCAATGTCGGCCAAACAAAACAAAACGTTCGGATACTTACTTGAGGAAAGGGTTTTTTTGTCCTGAGCCGTCGCTTGTGTGGACTAACATAAAAGGGACCACAGCCATTTCAAGAATAACAGTGACCTTATATGGGTGATTTACAGCTGTGCACAATGCTTTTCATCATTTAGTGTGAATCACGCAGTTGAACAGCATACAAGGCAATAATGACTTAATTCCTGGCAATTCTTTTATGTGCTGTGATATTATCTCATTGTATTCAAGGACATTTTCCCAAAAATGGCAGTTGGGTGATTAAATCACATCGAACGGTTTATTAATACCTCAGCCCACTGAAGTTATTATTCTGAAAACTGAATTCCACTGCCCAGCCCTCCCCCTCCTGTCAGCAGCTAACCCAGTTTGACCGGGGGGTGGTTCCACAAATACAGTAAAGGCTCATTAAGGTTTTAATGACTTTTTTTCTCTCTATTCCTTTCAGCTCTGTCTCGCTGCTTTTGCCTCTCCCCTCCCAAACACCAGCTGCTACTTACACTGCTCCACATCAAAGTGTTAATGATCCCATGGACCACCATTGAACCATCATTACCCCCTTCCATGAGATGTCTACTTCAGTCGACTTTAATGAAGAAGAGAACACATGGATGTAGGTTTGCTCGCTGAGCTGGAAGGTTCATTTTCAGACGCTTCGTCACCATACTAGGCAACATCTTCAGTGAACCTCTGGATGAAGCTTCGTCCGGAGGCCCCATTGAAGATGTTACCCAGTATGGTGACAAAATGTCTGAAAATGAACCTTCCAGCTCAGCGAGCATAACTACATCCAGAACATCAACCTGAGCGACAAATCTTCTCAAAACACGCCAAGAGAATCCATGGGCAATATTCCAATCCCAATGAGATGTTCACCAACTTTCAGCAAGGACCAAAGGGGCTGAATGGCCTCCTTTTGTTTTGTAATGATTCTACGAGCAATATTGAATTCAGGTGATTCATGCACTGAATGGACAATCAGCAAGAGTTTTCAATTGCTTTACTTGGGTAAGGTCCTCTGTATGAACGGCCCATCAACCACTAACACATTCAACAGCACACGCTCCCTGGCGTTAAAGACCCTGGGATCAAAATTGAGTTTTCCCTGGGATCAAAGACTTTAGGAATCAAAATCGAGTTCTCCCTGGGATCAAAGACCCTGAGAATTGAAATCAAGTTCTCCCTGGAATGAAAGGCACTAGGGATTGAAATTTAGCTCTCCCTGGGATCAAAGACATTGGGAATCAAAAATTGGGCCCTCTCTGGGATCAGAGAAACTTGGGACCAAACTGTTCCTGCCCCACCTAAAATGTTCCTGCCCCACCTAAAAGGTTGCTGGTCTACCAGAGGCCAGAGCTTCTCATTGCTTTGAGCAGTCAATAATGAGGAAGTGGCAGTGGGTCCCTGCCAACACTGGCCCCCATGGAAAGGGAGATAACCCCCCCTCACAAAAAAATCAGGTAGTGTCACAAAGAAAGGTTTTGGCTGAATCTCTGTCCCTCAATCTTCATCTTTATAAACAGATTGGCAGTGCGTTATCCACTGCTGTTGCATCCACAGCACTGTGGGCATGTACATTCAGGTCAGGGGCCATCAACATGAGCTCGTCTCCTTGCCCAAACAAAACTAGCTGCCTTTCCCCTAAGTCTTCCTCGTATTCATGACATTGTCAGACACTTTACAATAACTTTTATCCATTTATAAAGAACCTAATCTCAGCTTAAAGGAGATGAGAGCAGTAGAGAGACAAAGAGGTCTGGAGATTGAATGGCGAAGGTACAGCTGAAGGGTTGTTGGTCAATGTTAAAGCTTAGAAGACCAGGGCTGGAAAAGTGCAGTGAGAGAGATGGAGGTTACAGAGCCAGATATCTTGGTTGACAGCCAGCATAGATTTTATAGACCGCTGATGATCTAACTTCAGGTCCCAGGAAAATTTGTTAACCCATCCACGGGCATTATTAGCTGTGCTAACCTGGGTGATGATGTCAGACAAATGGGGGACTAACCTCCTGACTCGCTCTCGTGAGTTCCTCTCTTGGACAGCATTCTTCATCCTTCACTGTCTTCCCTGTCTCCCCTTCCCCACACCTCTTAAACCTAGCTGCCCACCCCTCTCACTAAGGCCTGGCAGCCTAACCTTGGCAATAACCTGGACTCACCCAGAGTCATCTTCGTGGGGACTGCCTGCAATACCAGCAGCAGCCACCGCTGTTGCCTGGCACTGCTGAGTCTACGACGCTGGGCCAGACCAGGTAAGGGAGGACATTAGAGTGGTGTGCTAGAGTTCTTCTGACTGGAGTGACCCAGGGAGCTGCATTTGTAACTTGGCACGGTGGCTCAGCGGTTATCACTGTTGCCTCACAGAGCCAGGGACCCAGGTTCAATTCGAACATCGGGCGACTGTGTGGAGTTTGCTTATTCTCCCTGTGTCTGCGTGGGTTCCCTCCGGGTGCTCCAGTTTCCTCCCACAATCCAAAGATGTGCAGACTAGGTGGATTGGCCATGCTAAATGGATGCTGCCTGAACTGCTGTGCTCTTCCAGCACCACTAATCCAGAATCTGATTTCCAGCATCTGCAGTCATTGTTTTTACCATGCTAAATTGCCCATAGTGTCCAGGTATGTGCAGGCTAGGGGAAATGGCATGGGATGGGGGTTGATGGGATGCTCTTGGGACAGTAGGTGCAGACTCAATGGACTGAATGGCCACTATCTGCATTGTAGTGAATCTATAATTTGATGAACTTGCCTCTTCTAAACAATCTTTCCTACGTGTGGGTGGTGTGTGTATGGAATGAGCTGCCAGAAGAAGTGGTGGAGGCTGGTACAATTATAACATTTAAAAGGTGTCTGGATGGATATATGAATAGGAGGAGTTTAGAGGGATGTGGGACATGTGCTGGCAGGTTGGATTAGAATAATTTAGGATATCTGGTTGGCATGGATGAGTGAGACTGAAGTCTCTTGTTTCCATGCTGTACATCTCTCTGACTCAATGTTAAAAGATTGCACTGAGTGTGACTATTTGTTGATAACTGTGTGGTTACTACATCAGCAAAGAACTCAAGATCAAAATGGCAGCATGAACTACTGGAATTGGGGAAATGGCTGGACCAATGGGAGATGGTATTCAATACTGGAAGAGGACCCACCAACAGCTAACTTGGAAAATGGGAATGAAATCCATTATAGACGGGGTTAGAGACAACATTCAAAATGAACAATATTCTTGGAGGTGACAGGTTCAAATCCCCCCATGATCTTGCCCCTCCACAGCTGAGGCAGTTCTGCAGTCAAATAGCCAAATTCCGTCAGCATTTTATGGTTAGTTCTGGCGAAACAGGTTATGACCCATCCCATCAACTATCCCTCACCCCCAAACCTCTCCAAATATTATGGGGGTGTAGAATGGGGAAGTCGGGTAGGGAATGGGTGGCTCAAATTGCCTGTGGCCCCCTTAAGAGGCCAACTAATTTAAAAGGGTAGCCCACACTATGTTAGAGAACGCTCCAGTGAAGCAACTTGGCCCATCCGGGCACCATACAAATGCAGGGTTGTTAGTGCAGTAAACAGTATCCCTTGCCATCTAGAAAGATGTCAGCCTAAAAAACATGAACTATTAAAATAAACATTCCAAAGCCAACTAATAAAAAATATATCTTTTAAATCTCTGTGTGGGATTCCTTCATAGCCCCAGGCTTGCTTAGGATTAATCCAAGATCAACAACAACAAAATGCATTTGCGTAGTACCTTCAACATAATGAAGCGGCCCAGGGATGAACATTGTAGACCAAAAAAAACAGCCACGTAAGGAGGTCAGTTAAACAAAAGCCTGGTCAATAAGGTACTGTCTCAATGGAGGAAAGTGAAGTTGAGAATCGAAGGATTATAGAGAGGGAATGCCAGCCATTAGATGCAAAACAACTGAAGACCCAGCCACTAAAGAATCTAGTGGTTCAAACTGGAGATCCTTCAGAATCGGATGACCCACATTTGAACTTGTTGGGCCAAATGGCCTGTTTCCACACTGTAGGGATTCTATGATTTCTCAAAGCATTATGGGGTTTGAGAAGATTTGCAGAGCTTGGGAGGAGCAGACCATGGCCTCCAGGGGAGTGTAGGGAATGGTTGAAACAAGCATGAGAATTTTAAACTCAAGATGTTTCTTAAATCTGGGAGCTATTGTTGGTCAGTGACCTTTGGATTGATAGATGAACAGAGAAGCAAGACCCAGGCAGACCCTAATTTTGTAGAGCTGAAAAATGTGTTGCTGGAAAAGCGCAGCAGGTCAGGCAGCATCCAAGGAACAGGAGAATCGACGTTTTGGGCATAAGCCCTTCTTCAGGAATGATGACCTGGGGTGTGCAGTGAGAGAGGGACTCACTGAAATCCTTGTAGAGGGAGGAAGAGAGCTTCTTCAAGGAAGGCATCCTTGCAAGAGGATTCACAGTAGGTTAAAATCAACTAGGAGAAAGTGAGGACTGCAGATGCTGGAGATCAGAGCTGATCCAAGGAGCAGGAGAATTTATTTCAAGGAAGGCATCCTTGCAGGATTCTCCTGCTCCTTGGATGCTGCCTGACCTGCTGTGCTTTTCCAGCAACACATTTTTCAGCTCTGATCTCCAGCATCTGCAGTCCTCACTTTCTCCTAACTTTGTAGAGGCTTCTTTGGCTAGGCCAGCATTTATTGCCCATTCAAAATTGCCCAGAGGCCGCTTAAGAGTCAACCGCCACTGTGGGCATGTGTAGACGAGACCAGGCAATGATGTCGCATTTGCTAAACTAGAGGACATATGAACATAAGGACTAGGAGCAGGAGTAGGCCAATCTGGCCCATCGAGCCTGCTCTGCCATTCAATAAGATCATGGCTGACCCTTCCATGGACTCAACTCCATTACCCCCCCCCCCCCCCCACCATAACCCTTAATTCCTTTACTGTTCAAAAATCTATCCATCTTTGTCTTTAAACATCCCCAAAGAGGGTAGCCTCAGCTGCTTCCCTGGGTAGGGAATTCCACAGATTCACAACCCTCTAGGCGAAGAAGTTCCTCCACAACTCATTTGGAAATCTGCTCCCCTTTATTTTGAGGCTATACCTCCTCGTTCTAGTTTGTCCTGCCAATGAAAACAACCTCCCTGCTTCCATCTTATCTATTCCCTTCATAAATTGATATGTTTCTATAAGATCCCCCCTCATTCTTCAAATTCCAATGCGTGCAATCTCAGTCTCCTCAGTCTCACCTCATAAGGCAAACTTCTCAACTCCAGAATCAATCTAGTGAACCTCCTCTGCACGCCCTTCAGTGCCAGTACATCCTTTGTCAAGTAAGGAGACCAAAACTGCACACAGTACTCCAGGGGTGGCCTCACCAGCACCCTATACAGCTGCAGCATAACCTTCCTGCTTTTAAACTCCATCCCTCTCGCAACGAAGGATAATATTCCACTTGCCTTCTTAATTCCCTGTTGCAAACCAACTTGTGATCCATGCACAAGGCCACCCAGGTCCCTCTGCACAGCAGCATGCTGTAACTTTTCCAACATTTAGACAATACTCCATTTTGCTGCTGAACCTACCAATGTGGATGACCTCACACTTACTAACTTTGTACTCCATCTGCCAGTCCCTTGCCCACTCATTTATCTATAACCTATCTATATCCCTCTGCAGACTTTCAGTGTCCTGTGTAAACTTTGCTCTACCACTCATCTTGATAGGCAAAGGTGAGCACTGCAGATGTTGGAAACCAGAGTTTAGATGAGAGTGGTGCTGGAAAAGCACAGCAGGTCAGGGAGCATCCAAGGAGCAGGAAAATCGACATTTCGGGCAAAATCCCTTCATCAGGAATGTCAGCTGCGAACTTTGACACCCTGCATTTGTGAATATTATTACCAATTGTGCATTAGTGAACCAGATTGGTTTATACACCTGTTGAGATTTGTTGCATGGTCACTATTAGGTTAGTTTTTTTAATCGGGTGTGGCACGGTGGCTCAGTGGTTAGCACTGCTGCCTCACAGCACCAGAGACCTGGGTTCAATTCCAGCCTCAGGCGACTGTCTGTGTGGAGTTTGCACATTCTCCCCGTGTCTGCGAGGGTTTCCTCCAGGTGCTCCGGTTTCCTCCCACAGTCCAAAAATGTGCAGGTTAGGTGAATTGGCCACGCTAAATTGCCCGTAGTGTTAGATGTAGGGGAATGGGTCTGGTTGGGTTGCTCTTCGGCGGGTCGGTGTGGACTTGTTGGGCCAAAGGGCCTGTTTCCACACTATAAGTAATCTAATCGAATCCCTTTATTAAAAATTGAATTAAAATTTCACCATCTGCCCTGGTAGGATTTGAACCCTTGTTCCCAGAGTGTTAGCCTGGATTCTAGGTAATGTGGGAGACCAGCAAGAGTGTATTGAATTCGTCAAACTGAGAGGTAAGCAATTCACAACTGCAAATTTCATCTGAATTTTGGATGAAATGAATAGGCAGTGATGGCACTTATGTGAAGTGGGAAGCTCATTTCATTGGCAAATGTGGCACCAGGGTTGTAGATAGACTGACCAAGTCACAGATTATTGGCAGGGAGAGGGTTACAATTAGTGGTTAGGTCATGAGGTTTGATGCAGGGACCTAAAACAACCCCCCATGTTATCATGTTACAACAGTGATGTGCTGTTTCTTCCCTCCCACAGACCTGCTGAGCTCTTCCAGAATTCTATGTGTTTGTTTCAGATTTTCAGCATCCATGGGATTTTACCATTATCCCGTGTTATCAGGTCAGGCTGGACAGTGAGAAATGACCAAGACTCCAACGTGTTGAATGAAGACAAGCTATGTTTACTGAAGAATGACTGCGAAGCTGTGACAACAACGTGACATTCCCGTCTGCTTTTGTGACAATGCTGCTCCTTTCACAAGGTTATACTGTGCTTCGCCTTTTTTCCCAGAGAGGTCACAAAAGCAGCGATTCCGAAAAGTCAAGATTTGAAGGGTTTTGGGGCCAGTTTGATTATAGCTAACAGATACTGCCTCAGGCAAAAGTCTTTCAAGTTTTACAAAAAAAACACTTGTACAATGAAAGGGGAGTGGCCAGTTCTCCCAGCTCAGCTTTTCTCTGGTTTAGTTTGGTTTCAGCAGGCAGCCACTTTGTAAAAGCTGCTGTGCCAAGAAACAGCTCCATGGAAGAAGGTGCTCCATGCTGAATCCCTCTGTCATCTCTCTCTCTCTCCTGTAAAACCCTGTGTTTGATTTTACCTTTTGTACCAAAGGGTGTTTATGGGGATTGTTGCAGGAATTTGCAACAACATCAATAAGTTAGGATAATCTGTTGTGATTTCAGATAGGTTAAGTTATTTGGCATTCTGTTCTCTTTTGTTTGTGGTTCATTCGGTAATCTTGCAAATAAATTCTGTTTTGTTTAAAACTAAGTGGTTTGACCAGCTGCATCCCTCCTGGAATATCCATATTACCCCTGCTTTGAACAGTTAGCAAGGCTAGGGTCTGGCTACTTTCTTGAAATGTTTTGAGGGAGTCTGGCCTGGTCCATAACAATTTTAGGTTTCTGTCTGGTCCCTCAACTCAAGCAGAACAAAAACAGTTGCTCTAAGAATGAATGTCACGCCACAACCTACATTTACGTTATCTCTTTCACAACCTCAGGACATCTGAAAGCATTTTACAGCCAAATGTTCAAATATTGCAATAGGGGAAATGCAGGAGCTAACATTACGCAGCAAGCTCCCATAAACAGAAATCAAACAGACCATCTATCATAGAGTCTGGTTGAAGGACACATTTTGACCAGGAATAGCTTTCCTCCTCTTCTTCCAATTGAGCCATAGGATTGTACATAGAGTCATAGAGATGAACAGCATGGAAACAGACCCTTTGGTCCAACTCGTCCATGCCAACCAGATATCCCAACCCAATCTAGTCCCACCTGCCAGCACCCGGCCCATATCCCTCTAAACCCTTCCTATTCATATACCCATCCAGTTGCCTTTTAAATGTTGCAATTGTACCAGCCTCCACCATTTCTCTGGCAGCTCATTCCATACATGCACCACACTCTGCGTGAATTCCACCTGATAGAGGAGATGGTGCCTCAGTGTAAACTCTCAAGCGTACAGAGCTGTGAAAGTAAGAGGCACAATATCAGTCTGGTATTAGTCCTAAAGTCGGTGCTCCTGCCTGGAGTCGGACTTGAATCCTCAGGCCTCTGACTCTAAGGTGAGTACGCTACCAAAGGAGCTATGTCTAACACCACAGGAAGCTACATCTACTTTGATCTTATAGAGGTTTACAAAATTATGAGGGGCATGGATAGGGTAAATAGACAAAGCCTTTTCCCTGGCGTGGGGGAGTCTAGAACTAGAGGGTCTAGGTTTAGGATGAGAGGGGAAAGATATAAAAGAGACCTGAGGGGCAACCTTTTCACACAGAGGGTGGTACGTGTGTGGAATGAGCTGCCAGAGGATGTGGTGGAGGCTGGTACAATTGCAACATTTAAGAGACATTTGGATGGATATATGAATAGGAAGGGTTTGGAGGGATATGGGTAGGGTGCTGGCAGGTGGGACTAGATTGGGTTGGGATATCTGGTCAGCATGGACGGGTTGGACTGAAGGGTCTGTTTCCATGCTGTACATCCCTATGACTCTATGACTGTCTGATAAGGTGCTGAGTATCTATACAATCCAACCATAACATAAGTTAGTTTTGAGACATAGTGCAGTAACAAAATACAGTTACATACTAGAGTCTCAAGAAAGGGTCAGGAATATTTAAAAATAATTACAATACTACCTGACAAAGATCCTATTCAGCACAGGACAGTATTAGCTGAACTAACCGGGGCCTCTGTTACGGGGTAGCAAAGATGTGATAGGATGTTTTTCAGCTGACTAGAGGAAAAGTTATATTTATGTAGAGATCATACTTTGAAATATGGAACAATTGTAATTAATACAATGCTATTTCAGATATGTTCCAGCTCTGTAAAAATATTTGCCTTTTATGGCAATCAAGTTGCTTGAAGTTCAAACAAATAGCAGAGCCTTTGGTTAACAACAAAACAAATGTCACGTGAAGATAGACAGCGATAAATCGTTGGAGGATTTATTATGAATATATTGCTTAGGAACTAGAGTGAGCTAAAGACGGCTCCAAGTCGGGTCAATGCGTAACATGGTATCAGCTTTCAGACAGAAACAAGGCGGGTACTAAAATTAAAGACTTCTTTCCCTCAAATAAAGTTGTGGTGCAGATTTCGTCATTAAGGATGTATCCTGTTTGTAATTTTACACAGCAGCTCTCCATCAATGGTGCCAAGGCCGACGGATACATGTAAATGTTTAAGTTGCCTGCAGTTAACAAGCTCACAGACTAATCAGTTATAAGGAGGTGCAACCTTGCAGTAACTGAAAGCAAATGTAAAAACTTTCAAAGTGACAGGTCAGCTCAATCGCACACAACCAGCATCTAGACTCTGAGAGGGTCCCCTCGCTGTGCATTGGCTGATCTTGTGTTATTGTCAGAGCATCTCTGTGTTATTTATACCTTCTTCTGATCTGACCACTGTGGTCATTTGAACAAAAACAGGCAGCAAAGTGGCACTGTGCTCTTTGGAGAAGATCAACCCTCCATCTCACTCCATGGCAGTGCATTCCAGGCCAAAGGAGTGAAAAGTGTTTCTCCCCATGCCAACCTTTGCCAATCACCTTAAAACCAGTCTGCCAGTGCGAAGATTTTCTCCTGATTCCCTCTGTTCAGCGCCTTTCATGATTTTGAACGTTGTTATTGGTTTTTCTTCTGGATTAGAGTGGTGCTGGAAAAGCACGGCAGTTCAGGCAGCATCCGAGGAGCAGGAAAATCAACGTTTCAGGCAAAAACCCTTCATCAGGAATATTGCTGTGCTTTTCTAGCACCACTCTAATCCAGAATCTGGTTTCCAGCATCTGCAGTCATTGTTTTTACCTCATTGATTTGAATCCAACTGCGAATCCTCTTGCAAGGATGCCTGCCTTGAAGAAGTCTTCCTCCTCTCTCTACAACTATATTCCTGATGAAGGGCTTTTGCCCAAAACGTCGATTTTGCTGCTCCTCGGATGCTGCCTGAACTGCTGTGCTTTTCCAGCACCACTAATCCAGAAGCTGGTTTCCAGCATCTGCAGTCATTGTTTTTAACCCCTTAGTTTTTCTTCTCCAAAGAGCACAGTGCCACTTTGCTGCCTGTTTTTGTTCAAATGACAACAGCGGTCAGATCAGAAGACGATATAAATAACGCAGAGGTGCTCCGACAATAACACAAGATCAGTCAATGCACAGCGAGGGGACCCCCTTAGAGTCTAGATGCTGGTTGTGTGCAATTGAGCTGACCCATCACTTTGAATGTCTCCAACTGCATGGTGAGGGGTGCCCTGACCACTGACGCCACAACACTATGACAACAATGTCCACTGCTCCCACCCAGAACCACCAGTGTCACCTGGAGAAGGATAGTCAGAGATGGGCAATAAATAATTTGATTGATGCCATCAGCTGGCCTTGACAAAGCAGCCCCGACTCAAGGGAGAATGGATGAGAAAAGGGTGCAGGTGGGTGAATTGCAGATGCAAAGCGCAAACACTGTTTTCCTTTGGGATTGAAACATTCCCTAAACCCCATTCTGGAAGATTTCCGGACAATCCTGAGAGGGTTGGACACCTCCTGTTCAGTGTCTGTGAAAGTTGGCAGCAATGCCAGCCCTCCGACTGTGCCAGCTTTCATTCAAAGTGGAAAGGCAAGAGGAAGAACGGGCATTTCCACAGCATGTTCACAACCTCAGGATCTCCTGGGAGAGCTCCTTGCAGCCAGTGAGGGGCTTTTGAGGTGTAGACGCTATTGGAATGTAGGAAACACCTCAGTTAGGCTCAGTATGAGTATCAGTTGGAGGAATGGGCAAGAATTAGATTAGATTAGGTTACTTACAGTGTGGAAACAGGCCCTTCGGCCCAACAAGTCCACACCACCCCGCCAAAGCGCAACCCACCCATACCCCTACATCTACCCCTTACCTACTCTAAGGGCAATTTAGGATGGCCAATTCGCCTGACCTGCACATCTTTGGACTGTGGGAGGAAACCGGAGCACCCGGAGGAAACCCACGCAGACACGGGGAGAATGTGCAAACTCCACACAGTCAGTCGCCTGAGGCGGGAATTGAACCCGGGTCTCTGGCGCTGTGAGGCAGCAGTGCTAACCACTGTGCCACCGTGCCGCCCACAAAGAAGAAAGTCCTGCTCTTTGAAATACTGCAATGAGATTGTTTATCTCTGCTTGAGATGGAACACAGACCCTTGGTTTAAGTCTCCATTGGCAAACCAGACTTTGGACAGTGCAACATTTCAGCTGAAGTAGATTTTACACTCGAGTCCCTGGAAGGTTGGAGGACTGAGACAGAGGCTAGAGTTCTGCTCATGGAGTAATTTTTCTCACAGAATAGCAGCAACCCAGATGGTGTCCCGATTGTGCCATCTTTCTAATCAGGCTTTGACTCAGAAACTGCTGGGTCACAGCAGTTTTTAATATTTTTAAATAGGAACATCATATTTTAACAATGTCAGAACTTCTCAATAAATGGCTGTTACCACATGACCTCCAATGATTCTGCATCTTGCTATCTGCCAGGACACAATCACTGAACTGTATTTGATAACGAACACAGCCCTATCGCAGACAGGCCAAAGTCTGCTGTCTCTGTGCCCCGGGTTATCTGGAGACTTGGATGCAAGGCACTGCTCGCATTGCATTCTCTCTGACAGGGTCTTCTTCCTGTTGGTTTTGGTCCAAATATAACGTTTTCCTGTTGAGTGACATTGATGGTTTACTGAGTCGGAGGGCTCAAATGGATGTCAGATCCAAAAGTGATATATGTTGAGGGAAGGACTTTCATTGAATAACTAAAGGTGGCACAATAATTGCCATTGTCATAGAGTCAGAGGGTCATACAGCATGGAAACAGACCCTTTGGTCCAACCAGTCCATGCTGAACACAATTCCAAACTAAACTGGTCCCACCTGCCTGCTCCAGGCCCACATCCCTCCCAACCTCCCTATTCATGTACTTATCCAAATGTCTGTTAAACATTCGAACTGTATCCATCATTTCCTCTGGCAGAAAGGTTGTCCCTCATGTCCTTTCTAAAGCTTTTTTCCTTTCATCTTAAAAATATGCTCTCTGGCTTTGAACTCCCCTACCCTAGGGAGAAAAGACCTTTGCTGTTCACTTTATCTATATCCCTCATGATTTTATAAACCTCTATAAAGTCACCTCTCAACGTCCTACGCTCCAGTGAGAAAAGTTCCAGCCTATCCACCTTCTCCTTATATCTCAAACCCTCTATTCCTGGTGAAATCTCTACTGAACCCTCTCCGATTTAATAGTATCCTTCCTATAACAGGGTTGCCAGAACTGGACACAGTACTCCAGAAGACAGAATAAAGAGCAAAGAAAATTTACAGCCCAGGAACAGGCCCTTCGGCCCTCCAAGCCTGAGCCGATCCAAATCTACTGTCTAAACCTATCTTAAGGATCTGTATCCCTCTGCTCCCCACCTGCTCATGCATCTGTCCAGATGCACCTTAAATGAATCTATGGTGTCTGCCTCTAATATTTCTGCTGTTAATGTGTTCCAGGCACCTACCACCCTCTGTGTAAAGTACTTTCTGTGTGTATCCCCCTTAAACCTTTCACCTCTCACCTTCTCCATGTGACCTCTCATTATTGAATCCCTCACCTTGGGAAAAAGCGTATTGCTATCTACCCTATCTATACTCTTCATGATATCGTTGACCTCAATCAGGTACCCTCTCAATCTCCTTTTTCCTAGAATTTTGTTTTGCCCCAGGATGGGGGTTTTCAAGACTAGCAGGCATTTTTTAAGGTGAGAGGAGAGAGATTTAAAAAGGAAATGAGGGTCAAAAGTTTTTGAGTGGAATGGTGGTTTGTGAGTGGAATGAGCTCCCAGAGGAAGTGGTGGATATGGGTACAATTACAATGTTTAAAAGACATTTGGATAAGTACATGAATAGGAAAGGTTTGGAAGGATATGGGCCAGGAACAGGCAGGTGGGACTTGCTTAGCTTGGGATTATGGTCGGAATGGACTGGTTGGACCGAAGGGTCTGTTTCTGTGCTATATGACCCTATGATTCTATGACTCTCTAAGAGGTCTCACCAACGTCCTGTATAACCTCAACATGATGTCCCAACTCCGATAGTCAAATTAGTGATTCTTGTTGTCCACCTGAACTAAAGGAATAATTAACATGAACATCAACGCTAAGCTTGCAACAACATTACACTTCCTTAATGCCGTTAGACGGATGGAGAGCAGAAAATAGAAATGACTAAAAAAAGGTTAACTTGAATTAAAATGCACTTCTGTCAGTTTGACAAGCAGTGTTAATAACTGTATGGTTACCCCCACAACAAATACTTTCTGCTCTGCCATAAGAATTCCTTTATATTAGATTAGATTCCCTACAATGCAGAAACAGGCCGTTCGGCCCAACAAGTCCACACCGATCCTCCGAAGAGTACCCCACCCAGACCCATTTCCCTCTGACTAATGCACCTAACACTACAGGCAATTTAGCGTGGCCAATTCACCTGACCTGCACAGCTTTGGATTGTGGGAGGAAACCGAAGCACCCAGAGGAAAGCCACACAGACACAGTCACCCAAGGCTGGAATCAAACCTGGGACTAAGCACTGAGCCATTGCACTGCCTTAAAAAAAATTAAACAAGCATGCACTCCCTGGTGGGGAATTGAACCCCAATCTCCGGTGTGATCAGTGGGGATACTCACCACTTTACTACCGAGGAAGCCAATATATCTCATGTATAACATAAAGCAATTATTATATAATTGTGTAGGCTTTTCAATATAAATTGATTGCCGGGTAAATATTTGTCTTAAAAAAACAAATTACTGGCTGAAAACATCAGTAAATATTCATGAACAATATTCCATGAAGAGTAATGTATTAGAATAAAGCTGATCATACCTGTTGGAAGATTATGATTCCGGTCCTAATGGGACAACGGATACGTAGAGTCAGAGTCAGCACGGAAACAGACCCTTTGGTCCAACCAGTCCATGCCGTCCATAATCCCAAACTCAACTAGTCCCACCTGCCTACTCCTGGGCCATATCCCTCCAAACCTTTCTTATTTATTATTTATCCAAATGTCTTTTAATGTTGTAATTGTCCCCATATCCACTACATCCTCAGAAAGTTCATTTCACATGTGAACCACACTCTGTGTAAAAAAATTGCCTCCTATGTCTTTTTTAAATCTCTCTTCTCTCACCTTAAGAAATCGCCCATCCTAGGGGAAAGACACCTCCTATTAACTCTATCTATACCCTTCATTATTTCATAAACTTCTGTCAGGTCACCTCTCAATCTTCTACGCTCTGGTGAAAAAGAGTCCCAGCCTATTCAACTTTTCTTTACAACTCAAACCTGAAACATCCTGGTAAAGCAGGGTACATATCATATAAGCAACCATTCCAGAGATTTTAAAGTGAAATTTGATTTCTTTGAAGTCTTTCGCAAAAGTTTCCATTACAAGGACAAGTTGCAAGAAGGCACACTGGTCCATGGATTCCTTGAGTTTAAAGACTAAAGCGTTAAAGCTATGCTCATGTAAAGTTGTACCTGTCATCATTTAGATTCCCAGGTTGAGTGTGGGAGTGTTTGCCAAATATGTTGTAAGGAGAGGTTGAATAGGCTGGGGCTGTTTTCCCTGGAGTGTTGGAAACTGAAGGGCGACCTTATAGAAGCTTAGAAAATCATGGGGGTCATCGATAGCATAAACAGACAAGTCTTTTCCCTGGGTTGAGGGGGAGTCCAGGACTAGAGGACATAGGTTTCTGGTGAGAGAGGGAAAATTCAAAAGGGACCAAAGGAGCAACATTTTCGCGTGTGTATGGAATAAGCTGCCAGGGGAAGTGGTGGAAGCTGGTACAATTACAACATTTAAAAGGATAGTTACATGAATAGGAAGGGTTTAGAGGGATATGGGCCAATTGCCGGCAAATGGGACTAGATTAGGTTAGGACATCTGGTCGGCATGGATGAGTTGCACTAAAGGGTCTGTTTCCGTGGTGCACATCTCTGTGACTCTATGACTTTATGTTTCTTCCCTGGGTATTGTTAACATAGTTTGAAAATTATCCATGGATTCATCAACTGAGGTGCCAACAGAGCTTTCAAATGAGCCTACAGTTCAGAGGCCAGATTGTAAGTGTAATTTATTGACAGTTTTGGGTCATTAGCCAGATGGTTAATTGTTCATAGTCCCCAAGCTAAACCCCTGGAGTTTGCTATCAATGCACACTGGGTAGGAGTAACTTCACCACACACAGAAACACAGCCCATACAGAGAGCGCAAAGAGGAGATTGGAGTGATGTTTAACATCATGAAGAGTTTCCAAAGGCTGAACAATCAATATCCAGACAAAAAGCCTCCAAGGGTGTGGGCTTCAGATGAGAAAAGCACAGCCTGATAGTCAGAGGGATGAGAACTGATTCATGACCAGTCATTTTGGGTGGCACGGTGGCTCAGTGGTGAGCACCACTGCCTCATGGCGCTTGGGACCCCTGGGTTTGATTCCAGCCTCAGGCAACTGTCTGTGTGGAGTTTGCACATTCTCCCCGCATCTGCTTGGCTTTCCTTTGGATGTTCTGGTTTCCTCCCATAGTCTGAGGATGTGCAGGTTAGGGCAGATTGGCCATGCTAAATTGTCCATAGTGTCCAGGGATTTGCAGGTCAGCTGGTTTGGCCATGAGAAATGCAGGGATAGGGTGGGTCTGGGTGGGGTGCTCTTTGGAGGGTTGGTGTCGACTCAATGGGCCAAATGGCCTGCTCTCACACTGTAGAAATTCTATTGAATTGATACTCATCAAAAGAAACGAATATTATAGAGAGCGTGGAGGAGTAGATTGCTGTTTGGATGAACTGGTGCAGGTTTTGATGATCTCAATGACCTCCATCTCTGTGATACATGAGAACTCTTGGGGTCTTTGTGCCTGATCAGTTTGGCTTTTGCCCCCTTTCTCACATCCAGTCGGAATATCAACAACGAAGATAGCCCTTAGTGAGCATTTGCTGGCTTTATCAATTGAAGATGATTTTTCTGATCATGAGCATCTCTCATAAAATAAAGAAGACATATGTTACCAATGATGTTTCGGCCTTATTGACAATTCTTATATTTGCCGTGGGAAAAGGTAGTGATTGAGAATGCCTAGCCTTCCTGCTCTCAATTTCTCCACCACCTCCATTCTCCCTCTGCCACAAGCCGCAACATTTGGATAATAGAGCAAAATATTGTGCTTACATCTCTGGAACTTGTTCAAATGCAGCCAATAACAAGGAGGGTGATAATCCTCTCTGGTTTATGGTTGTTAAGAGCCTGAAATCAAATTAATCTCAAAGTCTTGACTGCGCTCCCAGTAGAATCAAGCCTACAGCCTAAGAACTGCCAATCATTTGACACTAATTGACATTGAGATGGAGTGAACTTGCTTATATCGTGACGATAGATGGTTAGTAAACGAGAAACACATAATTGTGCTGGAGACTTCAAGGGGGTGTGACTGACCCATTCTGGTTCATAGACACAAAAGAAAATGTTGTGGTGTTAAGTTACTTAAAGCTGAAAAGTGTCCGCAGTACTTTGTCGTTATTCTAATAATAATTGAGGCCAATCTTGAAAGCCCAGAGGAAAGTTCCAATAATAGCACGAGTGTCCACTTTATCTCTTCACTTCTGTGCTGTTCCTCCCATACCTGCTAGAGTGTGATCTGACTCCATTTGCAAACTCAGGTCATTGTCATGCAACTTTGCACAACCACCTGATGAAGGAGCAGCGCTCCGAAAGCTAGTGCTTCCAAATAAAACTGTCGGACTATAACCTGGCGTTGTGTGATTTTTAACTTTGTACACCCCAGTCCAACACCGGCATCTCCAAATCATTGTAAGCCATAGAGCAATTGTGAACCAGCTGGGGGCTGTTACAACAACCTGATAGCTTCCTTCTGACCAGAACTGGCAAAATGTCTTGATATAATTGATTTTAAATCCCACAACTGCAGTTGTGGGGAATTGAACCTATATTTCCAGTGCATTGGCTCAGGTTTAATAGTTCAGTAGCACAAGCATTTGGCGGGGGGGGGGGGGGCAATGTTGCTATCTCAGGGCCATGAGCATCATGTTCAAGTCCCACTCCAGGACTAGTTGGCTATGGAAGGTGTGTTTGTAATGTGGCCCAGCTGCCTGATGTAAATCCTTCCTGATTGCACGTTAGAGAGTCACCTGGTCAGCCAATTCCCAGAAGTCAATGGCCAAACCATTGCCTGTAGTTTGTCCATAGGTGGAGACCAATCCAGTGGAAAGCCACCACCCAATCCTCAGAAGAAATTGAGGACAGGTGAAAAGACAAAGGGACAGATTACCCCTACTGTCTCTGGTCTTGGGAGTACAATGGGGGTTGATTTAGTTCAGTTGGTTGATGGTTGGCTTCCAATACCACTTTGATGTTAACAGTATGGGTTCAATTACCATGACTGGCTAAGGTTACCATGAAGAACTCTCCTTCTCAAGCTCTCCCCTTGCCTGAGGTGTGGTGGCCATCAGGTTAAATCACCATCATTCTCTCTCTGTCTCTAAGAGAGCAAGCCCTGTGGTCTGGTAAGAGTATGGCAACTTGACCTTGACCTGGCTGGCTCAATGTGTGTGACTGAGCTATTACAGACCCTTCTCTCTCCCCCACCTTAAACGTGCAGAGAAAAGTTCCAGTTCCCAGCAGTTATTGCACAAATGTCCATGTTCTCTCCTCACTTCTCTGCCATACCACTATGCTCTGTACATGTGAATCCCTACCAGATGACGATTTAGGGAATCATATTCTGGATTCGTGGCGCTGGAAGAGCACAGCAGTTCAGGCAGCATTCAAGGAGCTTCGAAATCAACGTTTCGGGCAAAAGCCCTTCATCAGGAACTGAAACATCGATTTCGAAGCTCCTTGGATGCTGCCTGAACTGCTGTGCTCTTCCAGCACCACTATTCCAGAATCTGGTTTCCAGCATCTGCAGTCATTGTTTTTTACCTCGTTGATTTAGGGAATCAGTTGATGATAGAGTTGCAATGAGCTATGATGGTGATTCCTTCCCTATTTGTATCTGGGACCATCTGTGTAAACATTAGTAAGGCTAATTGAACTATGTAGCCATCTTGCAACGTGATTGAGTGATGGAGGGTGAAAAAATACAGCTCATGCTCCCTATAAAAATACCTTCAGCAAACAACAGTCAGGTTTCCATGTTACTGAATTAACAAGAAAGCCAGAACCAATGTGTGCCATGTCAGATATGACAACACTTTAATTAGTGATGGCCTCTGTCATTTGTAATCTAATAAAAACTTTCAAGAACTGGCCTAGAATCCATGAATGTGTGAGTGCTCGCATATAATTTGTGTTCTGCTCCACTCAAGAATCCAGGCCAGTTTTTACTTGGCTTTAAGTTGTGCCCAGATGGAGTGTTTGGCCTTGTGTTAGGTTTGTGTAAAATAGATTGCATGTGACAGTGGGCATCACTAATTAATGCAGTATGACACACAGTCACTCTGGCCTATATTTTTATAAAATAACTGGAAGTGTCTCTGTGCATGTGATCCTATAAAAGCCAACATGATGTGAAGTGTTGACTGTTTTTAACTAATTCTCTCCATCCTTGAACTGATTTTTTATTTTTTTCATTTGTGGGATGTGGGCGTTGCTGGTTGGGCCCAATATTTATTGCCCCTTGAGAAGGTGGGGATGAGCTTCCTTCCTGAACCGCTGCAGTGCACCTGCTGTGGGTTGACCCACAATGCCCTGAGGGAGGGAATTCCAAGATTTTGACCAAACGACTCTGAAGGAATAGCGACATATTTCCAAGTCAGGATGGTGAGTGACTTGGAGGGGAATTTGCAAGGAGTGGTGTTCCCATGTATCTGCTGCCCAATGTCCTTCCAGATGGAAGTGGTCATGGGTTTAGAAGGTGCTGTCTGAGGATGTTTAGTGAATTTCTGCTGTGCATCTTGAAGATAGTACACACTGCTGCTACTGAGCATCAGTGGTGCTAGTGGGTGCCCTGCCAATCACGTGGGCTGCACTGTCCTGGATGTTCCTGAGTGTCGCTGGGGGGGCTGCACCCATCCAGGCAGGAAGGGAGCATTCCATCACACTCCTGACTTGCGCCTTGTAGATGGTGGACAGGTTTTGGGAATCAGAAAGTGAATTACTCGCTGCAGTATTCCTAGCTTCTGACTGCTCTTGTAGCCCCTGTATTTATGTGGTGAGACCAGTTGAGTCTCTGGTCAATGACAACCCTCAGTTTTTGATAGTGGGGGATTCAATGATGGTAACACCATTGAAATGCCAAGGGGTAATGGTTAGATTATCTCTTATTTGTGATGGTCATTGACTGGCAGTTGTATGGCGCAAATGTTACTTGCCACTTGTCAGCCCAAGCCTGGATATTGTCCAGATCTTGCTGCATTTGGACACGGACTGCTTCAGTATCTGAGGAGTTGTGAATGGTGCTGAATGTTGTGTAATCATCGGCGAACATCCGCACTTCTGACCTTATGATGGAGGGAAAGGTCATTGATGAAGCAGCTGAAGATGGTTGGGCTGAGGACAATACCCTGAGGAACTCCTGCAGAGTCCTGGAGTGGAGATGACTGACCCTCCACAACCACAGCCATCTTCCTATGTGTCCGGTATGACTCTAACCAGCGGTGAGTTGGCTCTCTGAGAGCTATTGATTCCAGTTTTGCCAGGGCTCCTTGGCGCTACTCTCAGCTGAATGCAACCTTGATATCAAGGGCTGTCACTCTCCCCTCCCCTCTGAGTTCAGCCCTTTTGCCCATGTTTGAACCAACGTTGTAATGAGATCAGGAGCTGAGTGGCCCTGGCAGACCCCAAACTGGGTGTCACTGAGCAGGTTATTGCTGAGCAGGTGCTGCTTGACAGCACTGTTGGTGACACCTTCCATCACATTACTGATGATGGAGAGTAGACTTACTTGGGCTGAGATGTTCATGTCAATTCCACACACAGCCCTCGCTCATGTCACTTGTGTGAGCCCAGCCTGATCACATTCATTCCTGGTTATTGGTGAGGCATACACACATGGCATTTAGGGCAGAACTTGCACCCCCAATTCTTTTGATTCACTCGTGGGACATGGATTTCACTGGCTAGGCCAATTTTCCTTGCACATTCCTAGCTACTCTTGAGAAGTTTATCAAATCTCTCCAGTCTGAAAGCAGGCCTTTTAGCCCATCGCGTCCACACACCAACCCCACCCTCCGAAGGGCATCTCACCCAAACCCACCCCCTTACTCTATCCCTGTAACCCTGCATTGCCCATGGCCAATCCACCTAACCCGCACATCTTTGTATTGTGGGAGGAAACCGGAGCACACCCACCCAGACATAGGAAGAATAAGCAAACGCCACACAGGCAATCACCTCAGGGTGGAATCAAACCAGGGTCTCTGGTGTTGGGAGGCAACCGTGCTAACCACTGAGCCACCATGCTGATGGTGGTAAGAAATCAATGGCTTGCCAGGCCATTTCAGGGGGAAGTTAAGAGTCAATCAGATTGCTGTGGGTCTGGAATCACATGTAGGCCAGGCCAGGTAGGGATGGCAAATTTCCTTCCCTAAAGGATATTAGTGAACCGGATGGGGGTTTTCTAACCATCATTGACGGTTTCATGCTCATCTCTAGATGCATTGGGGCAATTATGGAGGTAGTGGGTACAATTCTTTACTCTGCCTGTCAGAATGGCAGCAGCACATTGGCACCATCCCTGACCATCCAGAAGAAGGCATGCCAGAGGATTGAAGGATAACCAATGGTGTTAATGGCCCATTGTCAAAAGTCTTCCTCACCCATCTGGCTATAACTGTGAGAACAGCTGCCCTGTGGTGGGTGTTCCCCTCCACAATGGTGGCTTGGCTAAAAAACACAATCTCCTTCAGGTCGTTCTGCTATAGCATGGCAGTTGTGTTCCTCTGCTAACCTCACACTGTAAGAAAGTCACACTATGGAAAACCGCAAGTGAAAACCACGCTGTAGAGGACCGCCAACAGGAAATAGTTATACCCGCTCAGCAGAAAGCCTGCATGATCCAAACAGCGTCCACAAATCGTCAATCGCGTTATAGCCAATTTGTGCTGATGGAACGCGCGTGACAGCAGCAATTCGGAACAGGAGACAGCCTGTGGCCATTTTCTCAATCGAAGCCTATAAAACATCACAGAAGAGAATGAAAGCTTCATCATTCGGTGTGGACTTGTTGGGCCGAAGAGTCTGTTTCCACACTGTCGTGATTCTATGATGCTAAGATTCTGTCTGACAGTCTCCTACTGAGAATCAGATGCTTCTTCCTGCCTTGGGAGTGGCCCCACACTCCAATCCTTAATTCCATAGCACGCCTGCCCCTGGGCATGTTTGGCCCAGGAAACACTGCTTCATCGGTGCTTTGTTTGTCCTATTCTGGGCATCAGAAATCAACATCATTGAGCCCTCTTCACCGGTAGATAGGCCTGTCTGGGTCTCACTGCTATAAAACTCTGGCGTGACAATAGCCTGTGGCATTTGCCAATGCTGCCCATACGTGGTACTGCATCAGCTTTGTTTCAGATAGTTACGATTGTCCTTTTGCTAAGGTCTAATCAATGTGTTCAGTGATGTTATGGCACACCTCTGCAGCAAAGTGAGGTTTGAATGCAGGCCTCCAAGCTCAGAGGTAGGGGCAATACTGGCACGAGGACTCCGGTAGAAAACATAAGAACATAAGGACTAGGAGCAGGAGTAGGCCGTCTGGCTCCTTGGGCCTGCTCCACCGTTCAATATCATCATGGCTGATCTTTCTAGGACCCAGCATTGATGAGTCTAAACAGAAGGGGCACTCGTCTGAGTTAAAACGTGATTTATTGCACGATAGCAGTCGCCATTTTAGAAGGAAGGGGTGTAATGGTAATTATCAATCCAGACACCCCACCCTCCCCTCAAAAGATAGATACTCTGGGAACTTGGGTTCAAGTCCTGCCGTGGCAGATGGTGAAGTTTACAATCAATGAAATCTGGGATTTAAATCTGGCCTAATAGTGACCGTATAACCACTGCCCTTAACACCCCATCTGGTTCACTGATACACTTTAGAGAAGTAAATCTGACATGTAACAGCAACGATAATTGACACTTAACATCTCTGAAATGGCCCAGCAATCCCCTCAGTTCCAGGGGCACTGAGAGAATGGGTCATTAATACTGGTGCAGCCAATGAGGACCACAACAAAGTGTAATTCTTTAAAAAAAATTACTAGTCAGGCACAATGGAATTAAGAGTCTATTGGTGTCCATGAAACCATTTTCGGAAAAACCCAGCTGGTTCACTTTCGGGAAGGAAACTGCCATTTTTATCTGTTTTGGCCTACACATGACTCCAGACCAACAGCAATTTGTTTGACTCTTAACTGCCTTCTGGGTAATTAGGAATGGGCAACAAATGCTGGCCTGGCCAGTGATGCCCTCATCCCATTTAATGAATAAAAGAAATTACAAATTGGGAATTGGACACAATATATCTTGCCTGTATGCTTTATTGCAAACCTTGAATCATAGAATCCCTACAGTGTGGAAAACAGGCCATTCAGCCCATCAAGTCCACACTGACCCTCCCCCATCCTATATTTTCCATGGCTAATCCACCTAGCCTGCACAGCCTTGGAGCCCACGGGCTGCTTATCATGGCCAATCTGCCTGATCTGCACAACTTTGGACTATGGGAGGAAACTGGAGCACCCAGAGGGGACTCACACAGACACAGGGAGAATGTGAAAACTCAGACAGTCACCTGAGGATGGAATCATACCCAGATCCCCAGGAACTGTGAGGCAGCAGTGCTAACCACTGAGCCACCATACCACCCAATCTTTGAGAAAGTACTATTCTTCTCAATGTACTTATTGATTCTTTTACTATAAAGCTGTTTTAAATCTGTAACATTTCAATACTGCTTTTAATCTGCTGTTCTTTCAGCTTTGTATTGTTGCATTCATCAATACTGTTTGAAGTTCTGTTGTTGTAGAAATTATTAGACTCTATATGCCAGTGATGTTCCATTAATTTCTCTTTTCTCTTTTTAAACTCTTCAATTTCTTCAATTGTGACTTAAATTATGTAATAATGCTGTTCTGTCATGACTTATAGCTTTCAAGCTTTTACATTTTGGCTTTTATTCTGCTACACTGTATCTCTGTACTGCTTACTGTGTTTCTTGCCTGTTTTTAACATTGAAAATGGTGGCTTCCTTCCTTTATCAGGGTTTTCCCCCATCTGTAGCCAAGTTCAAAATCACACAACACGAGGTTCTAGACCCAACAGGTTTAATTGGAAGCACTAGCCTTCAGAGCACTACTCCTTCATCAGGTGGTCGTGGAGTACTCCTAGTGTTGTGAGATTTTTAACTTTGTACAACCCAGTCCAACACTGGCATCTGCAATTCGTGTAGCCAAATTGGAATTCTATTGCTTTCCCATGTGCAAAATGGATATATTTTGGCCTTTCACTGCTCAAAGCATAACGACTGTGTTGAATAGATAGAATCCCTCAGTGTGGAAGCAGGCCATTCGGCCCATCAAGTCCACACCCTTTCCCTGTAACCCTGCATTCCCCATGGCTAACCCACCTAGCCTGCACCTCCCTGGACACTATGGGCAAAGTAGCATGGCCAATCCACTCTAACCTGCGTGTCTTTGGACTGTCGGAGGAAACCCACACAGACACAGGGAAAAAGTGCAAAATCCATACCTGAGGGTGAAATCGAACCTGGGTCCCTGGCGCTGTGAGGCAGCAGTGTTAATCACTGAGCCACTGTGCCACCCCACTGCACAATTTTTTAAAATAATTCCCTCCGGCTACACCCTTTAAAAAGTCTCCTGCCAAAATCACAGTTTGATTACTGAGTCCCAGTCCTTTTAAATTCAAATTATTTTTGAATTTTCTTCTTCTTTTCACAGACCCCTACAGTGTGGAAACTGGCCATTTGGCCCGACAAATCCACACTGATCTTCTGAAGAGTAACCCACCCAGACCCATTCTCCTACCCTATTACTCTACATTTACCCCTGACGAAGGCACCTAACCTATACATCCCCGAACACTATGGGGCAACTTAGCATGGCCAATTCACCCTAACCTGCACGTCTTTGGACTGCCGGAGGAGACCCACGCAGACACAGGGAGAAGGTGCAAAGTCCACACCTAACCTGCATATCTTTGGATTGTGGGAGGAAACCAGAGCACCTGGGGAGAAAGTGCAAAATCCACACAGTCACCCAAGGCTGGAATTGAACCTGGGTCCCTGGCACTGTGAGGAAGCAGTGCTAACCACTGAGCCACCAAGCCACTCTTCTGCTAGGCTCTTTGCCTAATTTTTTTTCTACATTTGCTCTTCTCCCCCTGAAATAAATACTGAGATGTTCCTGATCTTCTTTGGCATAAATTACTTTTCTGGCCTGATCACTGTCCCTTGTAGCTACGCTTTGCATAATTTATTTTCAATGGCATTAACGGTAGTTTTGAGAGGTAACATCATTTCTGTGTATTTTCCTATCTTCCTTGTCTGGCCCTTTGTGCCATTTTAAAATGTAAAAAATCTTTCCTTCAGGAATCTCTAATTTAGGAATCTCCGGACCTTTTATTTGCTCCATACAGGATGGTCTTCTCCAAAAGTCCTTACTCACACAGTTTTCCCTGTACCTCTTACTAGCTCTGAGGTGAAGGTAGCTTTCCAGATTATTTCTTTCAGCTTTTCCCATGAGTGCTCGTGGTTGTCAAGTGCTTCGTGTTTCAGCTTTTGAGTTTCCATGACTTCTTAAAGTGATTATGCTCTTAAAATGGTATCTTCATGTCTTCAAAAAAGTATTTATTTCAATTCTTTTGGAATTCTATTTCCACCCTTGGGGATGTCGCCATGGAATTCAGTCCTACACGGTAATATTTGCCCCTGTTGTCATTACTACGCTGGGATATTCTAACATGGTGACTCAGTGGTTAGCACTGATGCCGCACAGCACCAGGGACCCCACGTTTGATTCCAGCCTCGGGCGATTGTCTGTATGGAGTTTGCACATTCTCTGCGTGGGTTTCCTCCCACCGTCCAAAGGCATGCAGGTTAGGAGAATTGGCCATGCTAAATTGACCATCATGTTCAGACATGTGTAGGTTAGGTGCAATAGTCATGGGCAAATGTAGAGTAATAGGGTAGGGGGAATGGGTCTGGGTGGGTGACTCTTCGGAGGGTCAGTGTGGACTTGTTGGGCCGAAGGGCCTGTTTCCCCACTCTAGGAATTCTATATTAGGGACATTTAAGCAACTGCTGGACAAGCACATGGATGGCAGTAAATTGAGGGATGTGGAGGTTAGATTGATCTTAGATTAAGTTAAATGCTTGGCACAACATCGTGGGCCGAAAGGCCTGTACTGTTCTATGTTTGAGGTAGTTCATGTCACCAATCCTCGTTGTTGACACTGTGTCTAGGGCTTTGTCTAATGATCAGTGGTGGACGTTAGACCATTGGTGAGTCCACACAGAGCAGTGTTTTTCTTAAATCAACAAATGGCTTATTATATGTTCGCAAGGAGCGCAGTTTACATTAGTAGCCAGGCATAGTTGTTAAGGAACAAGCACAGAATATGCTTGAGAAACTTAACAGTTCTAAACACTTCTGAAGAAGAGTCACGCTGAACTCAAAATGATGCTGCCCAGAACGATTTAGTTTCTCCAGCATGCTTTGTGTTTATTTCAGATTTGTTAAGGATGCTTGGGAAGCTGTACAGACTACACATACTTCCTTCTGATATGTAAGCATTACCCAACTGTCTCTATCCTGAGTAATCAGGACATTCCTGATTATGCCCAAAACATTGATTCTCCTGCTCCTCGGATGCTGCCTGACCTGCTGTGCTTTGCCAGTACAACACTTTTTGATTCTGATCTCCAGCATCTGCAGTCCTCACTTTCTCCTCTTTCCTAAGTTAGTATGGTATCATCAGATTAGTGTCTTTGGCATTAACTACTTCAGAACCACTGACTTAAACAACACAGGTTTCTTTTGATAAGCAAAATTCTCCTATGTATCAGTTTTGTTATTCACAAAGTTTGTTAGTTGGACAAGGCTAGAATTGGCCTTTCTAATGTGTGCGATAAGATCGTCATCAAGAGATAGATCATCCATCAAGGTACGTCCGAGATAGCAGCATTTTCTGGATGTTTCCGCCAGTACCTTGTTGCATCTGATCACAAACAACATCCTGTTCCTTATCAACACCTTTGATGGTGATGGTGAACCTGTCATAGACATGGGAGCAATGATCCTTGAGCATTCAGAGCTCATTTTCATCTGGGCAACTGAATTTGCATTCAGACGTTGTCTTGGCTTTGAGTCTTGGAAGCTCAATGATCTACCTTCATTGTCTAAGAAGGACCTATCCACCACTGCCTTTTAAAAAAAATTCAAGGATACCGCCTCTATTGTCTTCTGAGGCATCGATTTCCAGAGTGGTACAATTCTCTGAGGAAAACTTATTCTCCTCATTTCTGTCTTGAAAGGGTGACTCCTAATTTCGAAACCGTGTCCCCTAGTTCTGGACTCACCCGCAAACAGGAAATATCCTTTCCCATGTCCACCTTGTAGAGACCATTTAGGATCTTATACATTTCAGTCAAGTCACCCCTCAATCTTCTAAACACCAGCAAATGACTTTGGAAAACAGATTTGAATGGAGGTGGGCTGCGCAAATGAAAATAGTCACAAAACAAAGTGAAAGGAAAGATTGCATTTATATGACTCCTTTTGTGTCTTTTTTTAAAATTCATTGCATGTGGACATCATTGGCTTAACCAACATTCATTGTCCATCCCTAATTGCCCAGAGAGCAGTTAAGAGTCAACCACATTGCTGTGGGTCTGGAGGCCGGACCGGGTAAGGACAGCAGTTTCCTTCCCAAAAGGACATTAGTGACCCAGATGGGTTTTTCCCCGACAATGGATTCACGCTCACCATTAGACTCTTAGTTCGAGACTTATTTTTGTTTCAAATTCAAACTTCACCAACTGCCATGGTGGGTTTGAACCCAGGTCCCCAGAACACTCCCTGGATCGCTGGATTAATAGACCTGCTGTGCTTTTCCAGCACCACACTCTCAACTCTGATCTCCAGCATCTGCAGTTCTCACTTTCTCCTCGCTGGATTAATAGTCCAGCAATAACACCACTCAGCCATCACCTCCCTATGTCTTGCTGTCTTGCATAGCAAACGATCTGAGTCAAGTCCGACTGAGGCAGCTGACACTACATTCAATGCTCTTTTGGTTACAGAGGAAAGTTACCTTTGTAAAGGTGACTTGTCTGTGGAGAATGAATAAGTTTGCCACCCTAGCAACTCACCAGCAGCACAGTTCAGTAACCTAGATGTAGAGGTCAGTAGGCCTTTTAGGATTATCCATCCATTTGAATGGGTCACCAATTACCTGTATGACCACACAACAACATACATCTATAAAACACCTTTATTGCAACAAAACACCCCAATGCATTATCCAGGAATATGTTAGACATTGAGCTACATAATAAGACAGGGAACCAAAAGCTTGGTCAAAGAGGTCAGTTTTACAGAGCAACTTTTAATGTGTGTGATAAGAATGTCTCAATGGGAGGGTGATTGTATCTATCAAAATGGCTGCCCTTGGTGACTTCATCAAATTTTGTTGAAGTGTTGATGGAAAATAATGTTTGACACATTGAACCAGATTTTACTTGGATTTAAAAAGCAATTTTGTAGATGCAGTTCAGAAAAGACTGTTAATTTACACAGCATATTGAATAGTCGCAAGAGTGGCTTCATCCTGGTTAATTCCTGCAGCTGCCACTGTGCCCACATTCTAATGTCACAAACACTGGTGAAGCCACTTTACATTTTGAAATGCTGCTCAGCTTACTAACTGAGTGTGCATGAGCTGTGATTGGTGCTGGGAAGTATTAGGACAATATAAGGCCTCTGTACATAAACTAACACTGCTGTTCCTAAGATCCCTACTTCCCATGGTCTCCCTCTCTACTCCATAACAGGGCATGGCCATCACTCTCAGCTACCTCCCTAAATAACACTGTTCCCATTCAATCCAATGCCTATCAAACCCTACAACTCTTCACTCATTTTGGCCATCTGAAAAAGCTCTAATCATATTGTAGCCGGGTGAACCTCATAGAATATGCGTTCCCTGATTGGAGCTGTTAACCTGGGAGTCCTGGCTGACGGATGTAAACAGGAGTGTCAGGGGTTCTGTTCACTCTCAGAGCTGGCTCTGAGGGAGTCAGACCAGTGTCAAGTACAGAGCATGTGTGAATAAAGGGTAACTTGGCCTCTATGGATTTATTTCACATAACACTTTCAAAGCTCCTTACAAAAGATAACAGGCTAAGACTCTCAAGAGCTTCTCCAGGTATCAGTGGGTACTTTGTAATTGGATAAAGCGCCATGTCCCAGAACACTGATTCTAACTTTATTACCTGGGACTGCAGGACTCTAACCAGTGCTTTGGGAATCACTTCCCATCTGTTTGCAATTTAGAGCTTGACTTATCCAGTCAATATAAAAGGTGATCCCGTTTTTATGAACCTAAAAGATCTCAGCTGCGACACATATGGTTATCACATTTACCTCCGAGCCTGGCCTCTTCCTTAAAGTTGGAAAATCGCTGCTCTTTCTCAAGAGTCAAGGTCAGTCAAAGGGATGGTTGTAACCACTGGGACATTTCAGTTTCCAAATTAATGACACACAACACCTCGAGCTGTGACCTCTGGGACATCCCATCTGGAGTGCAGCAAACTCAGACTGAGGAAACTTGTAGCGAGGCAATTGTTATCCATACACTGAAGGTCACAACTTCCTGGGCTAGATTCGCCCTCCCATGAAAACCAATAACATTGACCTTGAGCCTTTTGACTTCAGTTGGAGCAATGCCCCAAAGTATTTGGGGAGGTGATGGCCTAGTGGTATTATCATTGGATTATGTAACCCAGGGGCCCAGGTAATACTTTGGGAGCCTGGGTTCGAATCCTGCCACAGCAGAATTTGAATCCAACAAAAATCTGGAATTAAGGGTCCATTGTGCATTGTTGGAAAAACCCACCTGGTTCACTCATGTCCTTTAAAGCAGGAAGCTGCCATCCTTACCTGGTCTGGCCTACATGTGACTCCAGACCCACAGCAATGTTGTTGAGTTTTAGCCCCCTTCTGGGATAATTAGAGATGGGCAATAAATCCTGGTCTAGGCAGTGACACCCTCATCCAACGAATAAAGAAAAATTTAACTTGGATCAACCTTGAATTGGTGAATAGTGTTTGAGAATCTTTGGGATTGGCTGATCGGCGGAAAGTGAGCTAGTGCAAAATGGGATGCAGTATTCGTACAGTGCACACATTTAAAAGTTTGCTTTTAGCCCGCAGTTTTGGGGATAATTGATAAAAATGTTGACAGCCGGCTCTGGATGATTATTTGAATATAAATAATGTGCAGGGATATGGGGAGGAATTAGGAGATTGGCATGAGACAGTGAAGGACCAAATGGTCTCATTTTGCTCTGTAACAATTCTGTGAATCAGTGATTTAATTGCATCTGGAAGCACTCAAACAAACAAGACTCGCATTCAGCAACTATTTTTTTTCAGATCAGTAGCTCTACATCCATTGAAGGTGTGGCGGGTTCAAGCTGATACATACCAACCCAATGCTATGTATTAGCACTGCTGCCTCACAGCACCAGAGACCCGGGTTCAATTCCCACCTGAGGCGACTGACTGTGTGGACTTTGCACATTCTCCCCGTGTCTGCGTGGGTTTCCTCCGGGTGCTCCGGCTTCCTCCCACAGTCCAAAAATGTGCAGGTTGGGTGAATTGGCCATGCTAAATTGCCCGTAGTGTTAGGTGTAGGGGAATGGGTCTGGGTGGGTTGCTCTTCGGAGGGTTGGTGTGGACTTGTTGGGCCGAAGGGCCTGTTTCCACACTGTAAGTAATCTAATCTAATTACAGGATTGGCTCAGTGTCCAAGGAAGCTGGTGTGGATGTCTGGACATGGCACTCGATGTACAGAGCAGGAAGTTCCAGGGAAGAGAACTGTTTGAAATTCCTTAGCCTCCTGTTCCTCTGTCCCAGCTTGCTCTGCCAGATCTGCTGCCCTACTCCTATCCCTCTGGAGGTTTTTCTATTCATTCACAGGATGAGGGTGTCACTGGCTAGGCCAGCATTTATTACCCATTCTAATTGCCCAGATGGCAGATAAGAGTCAACCACATTGCTGTGGGTCTGGAGTCACATGTAGGTCAGACCAGGTAAGGATGGCAATTTTCTTCCCTAAAGGGCATTAGTGACCCCAATGGGCTTTTCTGACAATTGATTCCAGATTTTTATTGAATTCAAATTTCACCATCTGCCATGGCAGGATTGGAAACTGGGTCTCCGATGAAGGGTCGTCTAAACTTAAAATGTTAGCTTGCTTTCTCTCTCTATGGATGCTGCCTGACCCGCAGTGATCTCCAGCATGTTTTGTTTTACCCACAACAGTACCTGGGTCTCTGGATTAACAGTCCAATGATAACACCTCTCCCTGAGTTGCAGCAATACAGGACATTGGTTCGGCCACTTTTGGAATACAGCTTTCAGTTCTGGTCTTCTTGCTGTAGGAAACATGTTGTTATACCTGATTTGGAGATGCCGGAGTTGGACTGGGGTGTACAAAGTTAAAAATCACACAGCACCAGGTTATAGTCCAACAGGTTTAATTGGAAACACTAGCTTTTGGAGCGCAGCTCCTTCATCAGGTAGTTTGTCACGATCACCTGATGAAGGAGCGTCGCTCCGAAAGCTAGTGCTTCCAATTAAACCTGTTGGACTATAACCTGGTGCTGTGTGATCTTTAACGTTGTTAAACCTGAAAGGGTTAAGAAAGCACTCACAAGGATGTTGCTGGGGTTGGAGGGTTTTTTGCTATAGGGAGAGGCTAAATAGGCTGGAGCTGTTTCTTTGGAGCGTTGGATATTGACAGATGACCTTTCAGAGGTTTATAAGATCATGAGGGGTATGGACAGAGTGAATAGCCGAGGTCTTTTTTCCAGAGTAGGGGAGTCTAAAACTAGAGGGCATAGACTTTGGGGTGAGAGGGAAAAGATTTAACAGGGACTTAAGAGGCTAAGTTTTTACACAGAGGCTGTTGGAATGAGCTGCCAGAGGAAGTGAAGGAGGCTGATACAATTACAGCATTTAAAAGGCATCTGGATGGATATATGAATAGGAAAGGTTTAGAGGGATACTGTCGCAAAGTTAGTCCCCTTTTGTTTCTAAAAGCTGTTCCTTGGCTCAAGGAGACTCTGTCCTTGATTTTTTTTCAGAGGGGTAATAAACCAGGCTGGACTCCAATTAGTCTGGTTTATTTCAGAGGTGCTGAAAATGTGTTGCTGGAAAAGCGCAGCAGGTCAGGCAGCATCCAAGGAACAGGAGAATCGACGTTTCGGGCATGAGCCCTTCTTCAGGAATGATCGGGCTGATGCCGGAAACGTCGATTCTCCTGTTCCTTGGATGCTGCCTGACCTGCTGCGCTTTTCCAGCAACACATTTTCAGCTCTGATCTCTAGCATCTGTAGTCCTCACTTTCTCCTTGATTATTTCAGAGGTGAAAAGGATTTTGAGAAGCCTTTTGTTCATATGTAAACAGATGAGACTTCGGGCCGAAGTGGTCGTGTTTTAGATGTGACCTGTATAATAAAAGGGGAGTGGTCAACTCTTTAGCTGGGCTGTGCAGTTTAGTTCAGTCTTGAACTGGGAAGTTCAACAGGGAGCTGTGTGGGAACTCTCGCTCTCTCTTTTCTGCCCTTCAACTTTGACCTGTAAGGACGTGCTCCATTCATACTGGTTTTTAAAGGGAATTTGCTTACTGGGACTGTTGTGTATATTCAGAACAGCATAATTAAGTCTAGTTGGATAGGCTGAGTTCTGTAAGGGGTCGTTATTCTGTTCTTTGTCTTTCATTGTGTAATTTTGTGAATAAAGTTTTGCCTGTTTTAAACTCTATTAGTCAACCTAGCTAGCTTACTCTGAGTAATTTTCACTGTACGCTTACTGAAACAAATTGCAAAGTTATGATCTGGGGCTGCCTACTTCAGAATGTTTGACTGGTCTGGCTTAGACCATAACAGATTGAGGGCTCGTCCAGGATTTTAAACAGCGAGTGGTCGGTGTTAGTCTTTTTATTTCGGGTGTTGGTTTGGTTAGGAAGACAAATCTTGGGATCGTATTGGCTCTTTCAGTCACCAAATGTTTTCTGGATGTGGATGTGGTGACTTTGGAAGTTTTGCAAAAGGTGAATAAGACCAAGTTGCAAGAATTAGCCTAGAAGCTAGAATTGGAACTGCCTGGTTCTGTGAGGAAAAGAAGATAATCACAGTAGTAGCTCAGCATTTAAACTTGCCGGAGAAACCATCAGAATTATTACAGATGGCAAAAAATTCAATTCCAGATGAAGCAGCTTGAGTTGGAGGCAAGTTATGGTCTGGGGCTGCTTGCTTAAGAATGTTTTGAGTGGTCTGGTCTAGTCCATAACAATATGGACTAAATGCTGGAAAATGGGACTAGATTAAGTTGGGATATCTGGTCGCAATGGACAAGTTGGACCAAAGAGTCTGTTTCCATGCTTAGATTAGATTCCCTACAGTGTCGGCTCAACAAGTCCACACTGACCCTCAGAAGAGAAACTCACCCAAACCCATTTTCCCTCTGACTAATGCAACTAACACTATGGGCAATTTAGCATGGCCAATTCACCTGACCTACACACCTTTGGATTGTGGGAGGAAACTGGAGCACCCGGAGGAAACCTACACAGAGAGAATGGGCAAACTTCACACAGACAGGCGGGAATCGAACCCAGGTCCCTGGCGCTGTGAGGCAGCAGTGCTAACCACTGAGCCACTGTGCCACCCTAACTGTACATCTCTATGATTCTATGACCAAGGGTAACCCCTAGGAAGATCCCCAATACCAAGCTCTCCCTTTCTCATGGTGTATCGTATAAAGTATCTAATATGTTAGCACAATGCCCACTCTTTTTTTAATCAAAGATTTCGGAGAGTTTCTGGAATTACAGTTGATAGAGCTCAGGTGAAATGTCCCCAAAAGACTGTTGAGGTGTCTCAGTCTTTGTTCAGATGCCCAGCCGTAATGAAACAGTGAAAGCCTGAGTAAACAGTCCTGGACAGTACAGAACTGTTGCAATGTCAAAGGAAGCCATTCAGCCCATCGAGTTTTGCAGGCTCTCCGAATGGGACGTCTTGCGTGGCCCCATTCTCAAGCTTCCTCAGTGGAGCCTTCTTTTTCAAATAGTGGTCAAACTCCCCCTCGGATGCGTCAATTGAAGCTGCCTCCACCACACTCCTATTCCAGTGCTTAATAGTTTCTCCTCATCTCATTTTGGTCTCTTTTATTAATTATTTTAAACCTGTCATTCTGGATCCTTCATACAAGTGGAAATGTTTTTTTTCCTACCTAGTCTGTCCAGACGTGCTACAAATTTGAATACTTCAATCAGATGTCCTTTGACGTTCTCATCTCCAAGGACACCATTCTCCTTTTGCAACCAAAATTCATCCTCTCTGGGACCATTCACATTAACCTCTCTGTACTCCCTGCACTGCCTTCTGTTATGGATCAGATCAGATCAGACCCCCTCAAAAGTATTTTAAGAAAGTAGATCATATCCTAACTTATTATTAATTTATAGGCAAATGTAATGTAGGTTTATAAAATCCTTAGGTGGCAAAGAAAAGCTGCATGGCAAGGGTCTTTTCCCTAGGGTAGGGTAGGGTAGGGTAGGGTAGGGTGGGGTGGAGTGGGGGGGGGGGTTCAAAACTAGGGGGGATACTTCTAAACTGAGGGGAGAAAGTTTTAAAAAGGACGTGAGGGGCAAGGTTTTTACACAGAGAGTGGTTCGTGTGTGGAATGAAATGCTACAGGGAATAATGGATGCTGATGCAGTTGCAATATTTAAAAGACATTTGGATAAGCACATGAATAGGAAAAGTTTAGAGGGATATGGGCAAAACATAGCCAAATGGGACTGGTTTAGCTTGAGATTATGGTCAGCGTGGACTAGTTGGATAGAAGGGGCTGCTTCCATGGTGTATGACTTGTCAAACTATATCAAAACATTGTTTATTCAACGCTATAGTTAGCATACAACAAAAGAAAAATGAACTTAGAATAACAATTCTGTTAGAAAACTTAACAGAATAATAGATACAGTAACTATTACTAATTAACTATTCCAATATAGTAACATTCCATAAACACACCCCTTGGGCAAAAAGACAAATTCAGAAATCAGATTTTTTTCACATACAATGCCTGCAGTAGGAAGAGAAACCCCAGGGTCTAGCCGTAACTGAGCGAGGGGGAAAAGATAAGTTCTACTTCTTCAAAGCTCCAGCAGCTTCTGCTGAATTAAAAGCTGAAAAAAAGACTAGAAATCCTGGTTTGTGGAGCTGAACCACACCCATCCAGGCTGCTTCTATTGTTCCAACTTAAGGAAAGCCCCAAGGCCTCACAAGCTGCTTACATTACCACAGACCGCTCAGTGCCCCTCGTTCAATCTCTCTCTTAAAAGAAACCAGGACCAAATGCACCTCTTGAAAGCCACACCAGCCTTAACATTTCACATTAAAATGTTCAGAAATGAGTCCTTTGCTCCTTTTCAATCACCTTGCTGGGTTTGAGGAGATGTAGGCAGACGAAGTGTTAGCTACCAAGTATCATACAGTGTCTCCTCTGAGTGCTAGGGGATAGTTTAATTCTTGACCAACCTGATATCAATTCTTCGGTGGCATTTTCCAGTGACGAATTACCCACTCCTTTTGAAATTATGTCTTGCATGAACAGGGAGCTGAACGAACATTGCATCGCAAGACAACGTGGTCACAGAGGCTTTTTAGGGCCTTAAGTATGTGGGGAAAATATCACCTGATAGGTCAGCAGATGGGCCATTCATGTTTGTAATATTTCCGAATTAACCTGCTCAGGGATATTAAGACACAACTCTGAAGGAGGTAGGACTTAAATGCTGGCCTCCTGGCTCAGAAATGGAGGCACTACCACTGCACCACAAGAGCACTCTGCAGTGAAATCAGATTTTATCTCGACAAGCAGTCACGGCAAGACTGGAAGCCATTCATGTTAGCATTAATTCATAGGAATGCTAACAGTTAAGATGTTATGAATAAGTTAGTTGATGTACCTGATAGGGACTCCTGTGGTAGCGTCCCTATCTCTGAGCCAGGAGGCCCGCGTTCATGTTCCACCTGTTCCAGAGGTATACCAAACCAGGTTGAGGAAGGAATCTCTGTTTACGTGCTTTGTGGCGCAATGGGTGCTTGAGCTGAAAAGGTTCAATCCTGCCTGCCCAGGAGCTGCCTTTTGAAAGACTGTTGGGCATTGACTGGCGAAGGAGGTGAAGGCTGATCGCATTATTTCTCCCACTATTGACATTTTAATTTGATCTGAGCTTTCTTTTTAGTTACAGCCCCTTAATAGGCTGCTGGGGTTATTTTGTACTTTCTGCAATTTGTTTTCAGTCTTCACAAAAAGGGCATTCAAATGTTTATAAAAGAGTGTCAGCTGGGAGGAGTTGGGGGTTTGTAGGCTGTATGGTTGGTTTAATTAAAGTCTCACTTGAAGTATATGCCTGGACTGTGTCTAAAACCCATTTCACTGCCATTGTATAACAATTCAGTTCATCCTCCTTATGTTGGCTCTTTCATGATTAGATTCCCTACAGTGTGGAAACAGGCCCTTCGGCCCAACAAGTCCACACCGACCCTCTGAAACGGTAACCCACCCAGACCCATTTCCATCTGACTAATGCACCTAACACTATGGACAATTTAGCCTGGCCAATTCACCTGACCTGTGGGAGGAAACCCACGCAGACACAGGGAGAATGTGCAATCAAACCGAGGCAACAATCTAACCTGGGACCCTGGTGTTGTGAGGTAGCAGTGCTAACCACTGAGCCACTCTGCCACCCCATGTGATCTGAATGATCCCACACTGGGCTGTTACCCCATACAGCACGGTAATTTTATTAAGGTTCTTATCAATTTCCCCTTCCTCTTTGAATGTCATTATTGGACCTGCCCCCATCACCTTTTCATGACAAAATTTTAAACTCCCAGTTACTCGCTCTGCAACAAACATGATTCAGCATTTCCCCTGTGGTTCTTTTGCATATCACTAGATATTAGAAATATTAAGCGCTTCTGCAAGTTTACTCCATCAAAGCCTGTGATGATTTTAACACCCCATTAAATCCCCAGTTAGCCTTCTCTGCTCCATGCTGTATAAAGGTTCGGTCAAGGCAAATCAGGGCAGGACTTACACACTTAATGGTAAGTCTTGTGGAGTGTTGCTGAACAAAGAGATATTGGAACTTCATATCTTCTTGAAAGTGAAGTCAAAGGGAGACAGGATAGCAAGGACAATGTTTAGTATGCTTGCCTTTGTTAGTGAGCGCATTGAGTATAGGAGTTGGGACGTCATGTTACGATCGTACTGCACATTTGTTAGGCCACTTTTGGAATACTGCATGCAATGCTGGTCTCCCTGCTAGAGGAAGGATGTTGCGAAACTTGAAAGGGTTCAGAAAAGATTTACCAGTGTTGGAGCTACAGGGAGAGGCTGATTAGATTAGATCCCCCACAGCGTGGAAACAGACCCTTCAGCCCAACCAATCCACACAGACCCTCCGAAGAGTAACCCACCCTGATCCATTACCCTCTGACTAATGCACCTAACACTATGGGCAGTTTAACGTGACCAATTCACCGGACCTGCACATCTTTGGACTGTGGGTGGAAACCAGAGCACCCAGAGGAAACCCTCACAGACACGGGGAGAATGTGCAAACTCCACACAGACAGTCACCCGAGAATGGAATCAAACCTTGGGATCCTGGTGCTGTGAGGGAGCAGTGCTAACCACTGGGCCACCTGGCCACCCCCTGGGTCTTTCCTCTCTGGAGTGTCAGAGGCTGAGGGGTGACCTTATAGAGGTTTATAAAATCATGAGGGGCATGGATAGGGTAAGGTCTTTCCCCCAGTGTGTGGGAGTCCAAAACTGGACAGCCTAGGTTTAGGGTGAGGGGGGAAAGATATAAAAGGGACTTCAGGGGCAACTTTTTCATGTAGAAGATGGTGCTTATATGGAATGAGATGCCAGAGGAAGTGATGGAGGCTGGTACAATGGCAACATTTAAAAGCCATCTGGATGGGTATATGAATAGGAAGGATTTAGAGGGATATGGGCCAAGTGTTGGCAAGTGGGACCAGATTAATTTAGGGTATCTTGTTGTCATGGGCAAGTTGTACAGAAGGGTCTGCTTCTGTGCTGTACATCTCTATGACTCTATGACTCTAACTTGTTCAGATATCCGTTCCCCACCTCCCCAAATATAAATGACATCCATTAAGAATTCTGGGCCATTTAATATGAAGACTTCCAACTGGATGAACAATGATATCTACAGTGTTTACCTTCACGTGTGGGCTCTTCCTCTGCAGCAGCAGCAGTACAGACTGCTCACATTGGGAGGTGTATGCAGGGAATAGGCTTGGTCCTTTTCCTGGATGGAATTAGATGAATCCATCACAAAGGAAGCAGATATTTTCCCTGTTAAAGATATGAAATAAGAAGTGTTGATGTTCAATGTGGAACATGACAACGCTATTCGGCCCATCGGGTCTCTGCATTTCTGGAAGTCATGTCTGTTCCTCTCCATCAGCCACGAGTGACAAGGTGGCTCAGTGGTTAGCACAGCTGCCTCATAGCACCAGGGACCTGGGTTCAATCCCAGCCTCGGGCAACTGTCTGTGTGGAGTTTATATGTTCTCTTCATGTCTGCGTGGGTTTCCTCCCATAGGTCAAAGATGTGCAGGTTAGATAGACTAGCCATGGGAATATAGTCTTTCAGAGTGGACTCAATGGACCAAACAGCCTGCTTCCACAATGTATTGATCCGAGAATCAGCCAATTGTCCAATGCATTTAAATCTCTGAAAGAATGGCATTGCAAGAAACCGCCTTATCTAATGATGTGAACAGGAGTGGATCATTGACTTAGACCTGACTGATTAGTATTACCTGTTTCCAATAACAACCTGTTTATCTTAGCTTTTAAAGATCTCATTCCTCTTTGCACACAGAGCGTTGGAGGAGGGAATTCCACTACTTGCTCTAAGGATCTAAATCAAAATTGAGGCCTAAGCAAGTTCAATTGAAACATTCAAGGGGATAATTATTCCAACAGAAATGGTATGCAGGGTTATGGGGGAAAGGCAGGAGATTGGCACTAGGGGATAGAACAGGTACAGGTGTGATGGACCAAATGGCCTCCTTCTGTGCAATAACAATGCTGTGATTCTAACTGTACTCTTTGAACTAGAGGATTAATTTAATGAGGTTACTCTGTGAGGCAATTCTCCAAACCTGATGTTGGATCAGAGAATCAACATGGTGGTATTAATACCCTATGGGGTGCCTAGTGAGATTTTTCACACGTCCGACTCTTTAAATTACTGAAAATGGCAAAGGGATAAGAGTCAAGAAAGGGAAATATTTTCACATGGCAGGTAGTTATGAACTGGGCCGCACTGTCTAATAAGGTGATGAACGCAGACTCGGTAATAACTTTCAAAAGCGAATTGATTAAAAAGTTTGGAAACAAATTTGTTCATTTCAAGGGAAGGAGTTGGATGGGTCTGACAGCCAGCCAGCACATAAACGAAATAACACATATCTTCACAGTGCTGTATAATTCCAGCAATCTATGGTTTTCAAACATAGAAAGCAAGCTCTTAATGTTTCCAGAACAATCAGACTGTATACATTGTCAGCATTGTTTCATTGATTGGGGGGATTTTGCAGACCAACTAACGGTAACTCATCTATTCACCAAAGCAGGAGTCAGTTTGTCTTCGACAACTGTTTATTTACATTCATATTTCAATACAAACTATTGTCTACTCTCTGTCCTTTCCTAACCAACTGCCCTTACAGGGGAAAACCAGCCCTTAAATATATTCTCCAGTGAGTGTCAGTTGCTCTCTGTAATCTATTGAGTGCGCTCTGGTTTCTGGACTCCTTACCTGAAAAGTTGTGAGAAGTTTGAGTCTCTCTGCCATAAAGTGGGCATATGAAGGGCACAATGGCCTAGTGGTTATTATTACTGGCCTGTTAATCCAGAATCCCAGTTTAATGTTCTGGGGACCTGGGTTCAAACCTTGCCACAGACGATGGTGAAATTTGAATTCAATTAAAATCTGAAATTAGGAGTCTGATGTTGACCATTAATCTGTTGTTGATTGTCAGGAAAATCTCATCTGGGTTCACTAATGTCCTTTAGGGAAGGAAACTGCCATCCTTTCCTGGTCTGGCCTACACATGACTCCAGACCCACAAGAATGTGGTTGACTATTAACTGCCCTCTGGGATGGGCGATAAATTCTGGCCTGGCCCGTGATACTCATGATCCCATAAATGAACAAAGGAAAAACATACATAGAAGAAGAGCAGCAGAGATTGTTAAAACTGACATTGGCTTAGCAGGATTGCCTTATGAGGAGAGATTGGTTTGATTGGGCCTGTGTTCATTACACTCTAAAAGGATGAGAGGGGGCTCTGATTAGATTAGATAGACACCCTACAGTATGGAATCAGGCCCTTCAGCCCAACAACTCCACACTGACCCTCCAAAGAGTAACCCACCCAGACCCATTCCCCGACATTTACCCCTGTCTATGGGCAATTGATCATGGCCAATTCACCTGACCTTTACATCTTTGGAAACCAGAGCACCCAGAGGAAACCCACACAGACACAGGGAGCATGTGCAAACTCCACATAGACAGTCACCCGAGGCTGGATTCGCACCTGGGTCCCTGGCAGCAGTGCTAACCACCGAGCCACTATGCCACTGTGAAATATGTAGAACTTGAAGAGGGCTGGACAGACTAGATACATGATGGATGATTTACAGATTGGGGAGTATTGAACCCGGGCACACAGCCTGATACAAACTAGACCAATTAGGACTGAGATTAAGAAATTTTCCTTCACTCAAAGGGTAGTGACCCAGTGGAATTCTCCCCCACAGAAGGCTATGGAGGCCATGTCACTGAATATATTCAAGAAAAAGATTGATATATATATTTAAATCCTAAAGGCAGCAAAGTAGATAGAGGGAAAGCAGGAATGTGGTGTAGAGACAGAGGATTGGTTATGTTCTTATTATAGAGTCATACAGCACGGAAACAGACCCTTTAGTCCAACCAGTCCATGCCAACCATAATACCAAACTGCACCAGTCCCACCTGCCTGCTCCTGGTCCATATCCCTCCGAACCTTTCCTATTCATGTACTGATCCAAATGTCTTCTAAACGTAACTATACCGCATCCATCACTGCAGTTCAATCCACAAGTGAACTGTTCTCTGTGTAAAAAAAAAATTGCCCCTAACGTCTTTTTAAAAACTTCCTTCCCTCACCATAAAAATATATCCCTAGTCTTGAAATCCCCCCCAGGTAAAAACAATGACTGCAGATGCTGGAAACCAGATTCTGGATTAGTAGCGCTGGAAGAGCACAGCAGTTCAGGCAGCATCCAAGTAGCTTTGAAATCGACGTTTCGGGCGAAAGCCCTTCATCAGAAATCCCCCCACCCAAAGGAAAGAATATTGAATAGTAGAGCAGGCTGAGAGGGCTGAATGGCTCACTTCTGCTCTGCAAAAGGCACCATCGTTTACAACATAGTCACTTTAAGCTACTTTTGATATCTAATAAATCCTGGCATCAATCTTGAACTCATATCTTTGTAGTTTAGAGCATTAACTCACTGAGTCATTCAGGATATTCCATGTGTTACACACATGATGGCCTGTAATTATTCCATTAGTCTTGAAGTTATTAATTGGCTGTTAGTGAACATTCAACGTATTTGTACAAGATTCCTCTGTTGGTGATTGTACTTGAGATACATACTGAACATTCAATAGATGTTAATATTGATCATTGTTTCCTAGATATAAACAATTTTGCTCCTTATTCTTTCCTTGAATAATATTACACATAAACTGGCTCTGTCCTTGAGCTTCCAAGACACATTCCACGCTATATTGGTGTTTTATGGGCATCCAAGGTTCATGTATAAAATTGTCTCTTCGTTTCAGTTCTGTGTCATTCCACCAGCAGAGACTTTGCCAGATACTGTCAACTAAAATATTAAACTTAATTAAAAATATTGGGAATGGGAGGATTGTTATCCCAGATCCACAGCACTGGATCCACAGATTCCAAACACCACTACCACTTCCGTCTAGAAGGACAAGAGCAGCAGGTACATGGGAACACCACCTCCTGCAATTTCCCCTCCAAATGTCACTCACCATCCTGACTTGGAAATATATCACGTTCCTTCGCTGTCGCTGGGTCAAAATACTGGAATTCCCTCCTTAAGGGCCTTGTGGGTCAACCCACAACAGATGGACTGTAGCAGTTCAAGAAGGCAGCTCACCCCCATCTTCTCCAGGGGCAATTAGGGACGGGCAATCAATGCTGATGCCCACGTCTCCTGAGAGAATAAAAATTAATTTGTACAGTCCATTGTCAACTTCCACTCAGTCTGCTGCTCACTTCCACTCAATCAGTGTGAGGTCTGCTGTGAGATATTCACTTCTAATTCACTTTTCTTCCTCTCTGCCAAGGGTTTGGTGCAGTGGCCCTGTTAAATTGTCATTCCCACAACGAAAAAAAGAGCACAGTGCTAACTGCTAAGGTCACCATGGAGACCAGCAACTTCTTAAAAAACCGAATTCCCAAGAACCTAGAAGAAAGAAAACTGAGGAAGAAGATTTCACTTTTCACTGTAAGAAGCTGACGAAAATCAAAATAATTCAAATATAAGTTGAGGGGAAGCCTCCTTCAAATGAAATGGTCCATTTTTCTTTAAGCTCATGGAACCATGGAATGTGTGGAAGCAGGCCATTCGGTCCATCAAGTCCACACCGACCCTCAAAGAGCATCCCACCCAGACCGACTCCTCTACCCCCTTCCTATAGAACCCTGCAGTTCCCATGGATAATCCACCCAACCTGCACATCCCTGGACACCAGGGCTAATTTCCCATGGCTAATCCACCCAACCTGCACATCCCTGGACACCAGGGCCAATTTCCCATGGCTAACCCACCCAACCTGCACATCCCTGGACACCAGGGCCAATTTCCCATGGCTAACCCACCCAACCTGCACATCCCTGGACACCAGGACCAATTTCCCATGGCTAACCCACCCAACCTGCACATCCCTGGACACCAGGGCCAATTTCCCATGGCCAATCCACTCTAACCTGCACATTTTTGGACTGTGGGAGGAAACCGGAGCACCCGGAGGAAACCCACATTGACATGAGGAGGGGGTGCAAACTCCACACAGTCGCCTGAGGGTGGGGATTGTTGACAACAAATGGGAGTTGTCTCATATAGCTGTAAACACATGCAGAAATGTGTGTCAAAGTACAGTCTAACAGTCTTTCAAGTGCAGCATCATCCTTCTGACCCTTGGGTAGCATTCACTAGCAGCTGTATTCTACCCAAAGCCCCAGGACACTGTTACCACTGAGAGGGTACTTGTCCGTGAGTCAGCTGACAGTGCTAGTGCACCCGAACCCCAAACTCTCTTTTCTGAGACCACTTCAAATGGTCTGGCCAAGGCACTGATGGATCACGCCCAATCCACAACATTTTCACAACAATGTCTCAACTTCCTCAGGAGGCTAAAGAAATGCAGCATGTCCATAAAGACCCTTGGCAATTTTGATAGACGCACAATCAAAAGCATTCTGTCCGATGCATCACAGCTTGGGATGGCAACTGCTCTGCCCCAGGACCGTAAGGAACTACAGAGAGTTGTGGACACAGCCTAGTCGATTGCACAAGCCAACCTTCCATCAACTGACTCCATCTACACTTCTCACTGCCTCAGGAAGGCAGCCAACATCCTCAAAGACCCCACCGATCCCGGTTATAATCTCTCCCAACTTGTTCTATCCAACAGAACGTACAAAAGCTTAAACACACATAACAACAGTTTCAAGAACGGCCTCTTCCCTGCTGTTATTAGACTTCGGAATGGACAGCTCAAACTTCAAGTGTAACGTTGATCTCGCTCTGCGTGCACCTTCTCTGCAGCCGTAACGTTGTATTCCTTGCTCTGTTCTATCACCCCAATGCACTTTGTACGGTTTGATCTGTCTGTACTGCACACAAAACAAAACTTTTCACTGTACCTAGGTATGTGACAATAATAAATCAAATCAAATCCTGCTTTTGTCTCTCTGCTTGTAACAACTAGATAGCGCACATGGTAACATAGTCTTATGCAAGAAGGATTACAAGTGCTTGTAACTAAGTGAGACACATCTTTGTTGTACCAATAACAAAGCACTATTTAACTTTTCATTGGAAGCAAGGCTTCACCTTAACTCATGTTCGGATTAAGTTGATTTTACTTTGTTACAGTAAAAAGTGAAATCTTGTCCATCAGTTTACTTTCTTCAGTCTCTGCTCTGTTCGCAGAGAGCTGTTTCCACAGCAGAATCAGTTTAAAGATTACTAGACATGGAGAGGGTTTCGCTGGTTTCTCTCGGATAGATTTTCAATTTGTTCTGAACAGCCATTCTTTAAAAAACAAAGCTGGCTAGTTCCAACTTTGCTGAAATTAGTTATGTATTTAGTGTTGTTCCTTATCAATTTACCTCCATAACAAACTCTGGTCACATGGATATTGCTTGAAACCTAATAGTGTTGTAATCGGGAATCCAATTCATCTTCCTTCAGAGTATTCCCCAGACCAATTTAGACATCAAGGGACTTTGAACAAAAGCAAATGGATACTTTTCCCAGCAGTTTCCCAGGGTGGCATGGTGGCTCAGTGGTTAGCACTGCTTGCCTCATAGCACCAGGGACTCAGGTTCAATTCCACCCTTGGGTGACTGCTTGGAGTTTGCACATCCTCCCACAGTCCAACAATGTGTGGGTTAGTTAGATTGGCCATGGGAAATGCAGGGTTGCTGGGACTGGGTGGGATGCTCTTCAGAGGGTGGCTGTGGACTTGATGGGCTGAATGGCCTGTAGACACACTGTAGGGATTCCATACTCACAAGCTTGAGCTGACTTTAGTGGGTGGCACGGTGGCACAGTGGTTAGCACTGCTGCCTCACAGCACCAGAGACCCGTGTTCAATTCCCGCCTCAGGCGACTGACTGTGTGGAGTTTGCACGTTCTCCCTGTGTCTGCGTGGGTTTCCTCTGGGTGCTCCGGTTTCCTCCCACAGTCCAAAGATGTGCAGGTCAGGTGAATTGGCCGTGCTAAATTGCCCATAGTGTTAGGTAAGGGGTAGATGTAGATGTAGGGGTGTGGGTGGGTTAAGCTTCGGTGGTGCGGTGTGGACTTGTTGGGCCGAAGGGCCTGTTTCCACACTGTAAGTAATCTAAAATCTAATCTAATCTTTACACACCCCTCACTAGCTCTCTGACGACACCTAGCAGGCAGATTCCAATAACCTTCAGAAAGAGGCAGTAGTTAATGGATTGCTCTAATTTGACCTAAATCTCTAGACAGTCTGCACTGCTTTTGCAACAATTGCTAAAAGTCATTGATTAAACTGATATGTATCTCTCTTGAGGGCACTTTAGGCTCTCCGGAATTTACAGATCAGGCATGTGTTTGCTCCCCCACTCTCCAGCCATGTCCTTGACATTTATGAAAGTAAGAAAAAAGACCCTCAGACAACATCGTCCAAACCCAAGGCCACTTCCATCTCGAAGGACAAGGACAGTAGATACATGGGAAAAACATCACCTTCAGGTTTCCCTCCAAGTCACTCGCCATCCTGACTTGGAAATATATCACCATTCTCTTCACTGTTGCTGGGTCAAAATCACAAGACCATAAGACCATAAGACATAGGAGCAGAAGTTAGGCCATTCAGCCCATCAAGTCTGCACTGCCATTCAATCATGGCTGATAAATTTCTCAACCCCATTCTCCCTTGATATTTAAGAACCTATCTATCTCAGTCTTCAATATACTCAATGACCTGGCCTCCACAGCCTTTGGTGGCATTGAATTCCTTAGATTCACCACTCTCTGGCTGAAGATGTTTCTCCTTATCTCTGTTCTAAAAGGCCTTCCCTTTATTGTAAGGCAATACCTTGGGTCCTAGTCCCTCCTACCAATGGAAACATCTTCCCAACATCCACTCTGTCCAGGCCGATCAGTGCTCTGTATGTTTCAATTAGATCCCTACCCAACCACCCACCATCCTTCTAGACTCCATCAAGTATAGACCCAAAGTTCTCAAACATTCCTGATATGTTAAGCTCTTCATTTGTGTGACCATTCTCGTGATCCTCATCTGAACGTGCTCCAGTACATCCTTCCTGACATATGCAGCCCAGATCGCGCACAATGCCACAAATGTGGGCTGACCTAGAGTCCCTCTGTTGAAGATATGTCTTGAGTGAGGGTATGTAATTTCCTTCACTCAAGTGGTATCCCCCAAGCTCACGAGGGTGTTCATTTCTAATGGAATACTCTGCAATTTACATTCTCCCCTTGTGCACTCCCCAATAATAAAGCCAGTTGTAATGCCTGTTTGAACTCCAGCTGGGCTTCAACTAGGAGGCTCTTTTGATGGAATTCCCTCCCTAAGGGCATTGTGGGTGAACCCTTCAAGAAGGCAACTCACCACTCAAGGGCAACTAGAGACAGGCAATAAATTGGCTATTGCTACTCCGATGCCCGATGACTACCAAACTTTCTTTTCTATTGAGGTGCATTGGCCCAATGGAGAGGAACGCCCAATATGGATCCAGGATAGTCATGTTCGGAGTCAGTTCCACCAATACCTTTACAGACTCAAATTTGTGATAATAATGGACCATAAGCCCCTGCTGGGTCTACTTAAAGAAGGCAAGGCAGTGCCGCCCTCAGGCTGAATTCAGCAGTGGGCTTGAATACTAACCGCATGCAATTACAAATTGGAACACTATCCCAGAGGCCAAGCAGTGAATGCTGATGCATTAAGCTGCTACTGGCAGCAGATACCACTGGTGGCACCACCACCTAGTGTGCCAACAAGAAAACAATGTCACCAGCAGCTCCCCGACATTTGTGGGAATGATCAGGTAAACTTTGGACTCGGTTGCACATTGATTTATGCAGCTCCTTGGGGCTGAATATTCCTAGTTGTTGTGGAAAACCTACTCAAAGCAGTTGGATGTGCATTGAGTTCATTCATCAAACACGGGGATGATAGTAGAGAAGCTGTGTGTATCTTTTACAATACACGGATTCTTGGAAATGATGGTCACAGATAACGGGCCATTGTTTACCAGCAGGGAATTTAAGTACTTCCTAAAGTCAAATGGTATTCAACAATTTAAGGGCAGCTTCATGATGGACGCATCATCCAAAGGTCTGGCAGAAAGAGCAGTCCAACCTTTGAAGGCACGCTTAAAGAAACAGCCTACAGTTTCACTTGAGACCGAAGTGTCCCGGTTCCTATTTGATTATAGGACCTCATGCAACGACAGGGATATCTCCAGCAGAGTTGCTACTGGGGAGAAGATTCTGCACCAAGATAAATCAGATCTTCCCGGAGTGGGGCAGGGGGCATGAAACAGCATCAGGAATGCTAACGCTGGACATAAGACTGTTAAATGAAAGAGACTATTAACCCCAGGGGATGAAGTTTTATGTAGGAACCACAGGAATGGCCCTGCATGGGTAAGAGGCATGGTCAACATAGTCACTGCAACCCCCAATTGCTCCACCCTCCTCTCCGACCTATCACCTCCATCCACCTATTGCACTCCCAGCTACCTTCTCCCCAGCCCCACCCTCCTCCCATTTATCTCTCCAACCCCGAGGTTCCCAGCCTCAATCCTGATGAAGGGCTGTTGCCCGCAACGTCGATTCTCCTGCTCCTCGGATGCTGCCTGACCGGCTGTGCTTTTCCAGCACCACTCTAATCTCCAGCATCTGCAGAACCCACCTTCGCATGGTCAACATGAGGTCAGGTCCAGTGACGCGTAAAGTCCGGGTCGATGTGACGGTCCTGAACAAGCACGTGGACCATATGAAAGCTGTCAATGTGCAAACGGGGTGGCAGCAAAATGGGTGCAGCTCCTCGTCAGCCATTCTGTCGGTTCTGAAACCTGTGGGCTCTCCCTCTCCATCAACCGTTGAAAATACCTCGGAATCGGAGATGGACACAGTCGGTGGTGCTGCCTCGATGCCTTTGTCACCTGAAGAGGAGAATGAATTTCTTCCGTGACGCTCCGGGTGCAAGAGGCAAGCTCCTGTTTGTATCAGCGGGGGTGTTGTGGGAAGGTGACCTGATGTTGAATCACCCCAGGAGGAGCTACAAAAGAAAAGAACCAGCCCATGTCCTCGGACTCAGAGGGGGAGGGATGAAGTGATTGTAACAATGTCAGCCAGCTGGACCTCATAGAATATGAGTTCCCCGATTGGGGCTGTAATTCTCTTCCAAACAGGGAGCCCTGGCTGACAGATATACAGAAGAACCTCGATTATCTGGAATACGAATAATCGAATTTCGGATTATCTGAACAAGATTGCTAGGTCATCCGGCATTTGATTAACCAAACAAAATACTCCCTGCTCGTGCCCTTCAGATAATCGAGGTTCCTCTGTAAACAGGAGTGTCACAGGTTCCATTCACTCTGAAAGCTGCCTCTAAATAAGGGGTGACTTAGTGACAGGATACCTGCCTCTGGGGAGTTATTTCAAGGGATTAAATGGCCTCCTTCCATCTACGTAACACAACGCAAAGTAAATACACTGCAAGATCTATGGGTAAATCACAAGAGCTTTCAAGGTCAGCTCCCTGGGGGTAGCCATGTTTGATGAGTGAAGAGAGCGATGGCTGTAGCAATCAGATTGACCTCAAAGGCTTTCAGTTGGAAGAAGTGACAATTTTGCAAAAGACAGAATGAGAGCTCAGGGCTTTGTCTTTGAAAGTTGGGAACCGGCAGTGCAATTAGTGCTTTCAGTTTGCATGGTTTTGTTCTTGAAGTAGGAAGGCCAGTGATTCAGTGTGATGAGGTCATTGGCAAGCAACAAAGTGATTACATCGTTTCTTTGAAATTAGCGCTCTATAGACATAGTCAACCAGTCTTGTTGTTTATTTCTGAATCATTGCCAGGGATTAACCAAGACTAAGAGAAGGTCTCTGTTCAAACAGAGTTCCAGATAATTATCTAAAACTGACTGGGTCAATGGATTATTGAGTGGCCAAAGTTGTGATTTTATACGGGATTGCACAGGATAAAAGATCGTATAGGGCAAAAAATTGTATTGGGTAAAGGTTGTATAGGGTAAAAGATACAGAGTGCTCTTGTGATGGAGTTGTAAGCTTAACCCAACTGAAAGTCTGGGTTCAAATCTCACCTTCCCCCCAAACGAGCTGTGACAAGCAGTTTGCTTTTCCTTTGAGAGGCACAGAATCAGGCCATTCGGCCCAGCCAGTGCATGCTGGCATTTATCTTTCTGTCCTTTCTTAATTCTTTCGCTGGATGTGGGCTTTTCTTATCCACCCATAATGGCTGTTGGATTGAGTGGCCGTTTCAGGGGGAGGTTAAAAGTCAACCACATTTCACTGTGGGTCTGGAGTCACACATAAGCCATGAAGGCAGATTTCATTGTCCACTCAACCAGATGACTCTCACTGATAGTTTCACAGTTACTGCCACTGAGAATACCTTTACATTCCATGGTGTTGTGTATTGAATTTAAATTGCACCAGCTTCCCCTGAAGGAAGCATAATGAGTGACATGGTCTTAGAATCCCTACTGTGGGGAAGCAGGCCATTCAGCCCATCTAAACCTTGCCAAAAGCATCCCCCCCACCCCATAACCCTGCATTCCCCATGGGAAACCCACTTAATCTTCACATCCCTGGACTCTTCAGCATGGCCGATCCACCTAACCTGCATGTCTTTGTGACTGTGGGAGGGAAGCAGCGCACACCCATGGAGAACATGCAAACTCCACAAAGACAGTTGTCCAAGACTGGAATCAAACCCAGGTCCCTGGTTGCTATGAGGCTGTAGTGCTAACCACCGAGCTAACGTGCCGTGACCCGGTGAAACTTCACGTTGAAATTATTGACAATGCTCCTCATCCAGGTCAGATCTCCTCAGTTAATGGGAATACCTGAGTCAAGCAGGCATAACAAGGAAGAAATTCCGGAGGAGGGGAGGAAATGCTAAGAAAAGAATGCCATAGAAGCAAAAATACAAAAGAACTCAAAATGTTGAACTGAGCTAATTCACACATAAAGCAAATCACCATGTCATGTTTCTATGAATCACTACATGACCACTATCAATGGTTTGGGATGAAGTCCAAACCAAACTGAAATTCCAAACTGATCCAAGATCAGCTCATTTAGGAAAATCTAACTTCCCCCACATGGACGTTAGATTCTTGAAATGATGGATTCTTTTCTTGTTTCTTAAGCTTGTGTTTTTTAAAATTTCCTTCATCGCTGGCTCTCTGAAAATGTCGAATTAACAAGAAGCTCCATCACTTTCAGTTGAGATCTGCGGCTCCAACCCCTGAGTTTATCTACTGCCTCAGCACAGCTCCCCCATTAATTTCCCCGGATGCAAATGAGGAGGTTATTCCACCTCACCTCAAGGTGAGGCCTGGCGCAGCCAAGTCAAGGCCCAGCGCAGCCTGGAGTCAAAGCCAAGCTCAGACTGAATCAAGGCCCAGCGCAGCCTGGAGTCAAGGCCAAGCTCAGACTGAATCAAGGCCCAGCGCAGCCTGGAGTCAAAGCCAAGCTCAGACTAAATCAAGGCCCAGCGCAGCCTGGAGTCAAAGCCAAGCTCAGACTGAATCAAGGCCCAGCGCAGCCTGGAGTCAAGGCCAAGCTCAGACTGAATCAAGGCCCAGCGCAGCCTGGAGTCAAGGCCAAGCTCAGACTGGAATCAAGGTCCAGCACAGCCTGGAGTCAAGGCCAAGCTCAGGCTGGAGTCAAGACCCAGCTCAGCCTGGAGTCAAGGCCCAGCTCAGCCTGGAGTCAAGGCCCAGCACAGCCTGGAGTCAAGACCCAGCTCAGGCTGGGGTCAAGGCCCAGCACAGCCTGGAGTCAAGACCCAGCTCAGCCTGGAGTCAAGACCCAGCTCAGCCTGGAGTCAAGACCCAGCTCAGGCTGGGGTCAAGGCCCAGCACAGCCTGGAGTCAAGGCCCAGCACAGCCTGGAGTCAAGGCCCAGCACAGCCTGGAGTCAAGACCCAGCTCAGCCTGGAGTCAAGACCCAGCTCAGGCTGGGGTCAAGGCCCAGCACAGCCTGGAGTCAAGGCCCAGCACAGCCTGGAGTCAAGGCCCAGCACAGCCTGGAGGCTAGGTGCCAGTGCGGCCTGGGTTGGAAGGATTGTTGTCTGAACTTCTTATTTCTTTGTTTTCCATATTTCCCCATGAGCTGTAACGTTGGACCTTTGTCCCCCAATAAGAACTTGGGTAATTTGGGGTGGTATGGTGGCTCAGTGGTTAGCCCTGCAGCCTCACAGTGCTAGGGACCAGGGTTCAATTCCAGCCTTGGGCAACAGTTTGTTTGGGGTTTCAACATTCTCTCTCTGTCTGACCTGGTTTCCTCCTGCAACCCAAAGATGTGCAGGTTAAGGAAATGTGGGATGGGATACTGTTTAGAGGTCAGTGTGGGCTGAATGGCCTGCTCCCACACTGTAGGGGTTCTGTATATAATCAGTAACTTGCACATGAGGGTGTTGACTTTTCACTGTACTCATTTGAGTATAGTGACAATAAAGTTAATTCAATTCAAACTGGTTAGAAGAGAAAAACGTCCCCCAAGGCAGCTTTATAAACATGCATTACTGCCACAAGATTTGGTAAGTAGCTCTGATTGTGGCAGTTAAACCTTCAAAAGTTCATCCCTTCACCAAGCTTGGAACAGCCAATGAGCCAGCAATCTCGATGTCCTCAAAAACATCCCCGCTATTAATCAATAACTGCATTGCTTAGCCAGGAGATTACCAAGTCCAAGTGGCGGACATCATTAGATCTGGTTTGTCCCTTTCTTTGAATCTGGATATAGAGGCCAGGCACATGGCGAGGAATAGTCATAGGGAAGATTGTATTTTCATTCAGGGGCTTCAAATTAAGGCCCGTGGCATGCTGGGAAGTCCCCCAGCCTCTGAGGCCAGATGCTAAGTGTTTAAGTGTCAGGGCAATGGCCAAGGAAGGTGTATTCACAACATAGCCAATTCGCTTGAGTCACAACTCACACAGACTTCTAGCAGGGTGCAAGACTGAGAGAGATTCCTGGTCAGCCATGTGATGAAAAGAGACTAGAGCCTCCAATGTCACTCCCCATAATTCCTGGGTACTGGCTCTGGAACTGGAGGTCATCATTTAAAAAGAAAGAGTTGTCTCTTTGAGACATCAATGAGGAAACATCTTTTTTTCCCTCAGAGGGTTGAGAGTCTTTGAAATTCCCTTCCTCAAAAGGTATTGAATGAGCTTAGCGTAGCAAACTTGAAGGGGCTTATGTTCTCTATGCTACAACGTGGACGTTGGGAAGTGGGTAAGAGGCAGCTCAACGCCAACAGCCCAGGGTTTGGTATCTGCCTCCTTGCAGTCCCCATGGCAGAGACTATGGTGCTTTGAGTCGGAGCTGTCTCCAGGCACAGAGCTGCAGAAGAAGGAAGGGTATGAACTGGTGGTCGTAGATCATCAGCGACGTTCCCAAAACATCAGAAGGTCAAGCAGGGTGCCAAGTGACTGGCCAACTAAATGTTTCCCTCTTTTTTGCCCCACTCAGGTCACAAATCATCCCCTTTTCATCAAGCTTGGAACACCATAGAGCACTTTCTAAGTGTCTTTCCTGTACCCTGACAGGGGTTACACATTAAAGTACTTCATCAGAGTGCCTTTGTTACATCCTGAGGCTGCAAAAGGCATGAATCAGTGAAGGCAAAGGCCTGGTCGAGTAATTGCTGGACAGTTAGTCCAAGTAATGTTCTGGGGTCACTGGTTCAAAGCCTGTCACTGCAGATGGTGGAGTTTGAGTTCAATGAAAATAAAAATCTGGAATGAGAGGTTAATGATAACCACGACTCCATTGTTGATTATCAGGGAAAAGTCCCACCTGGGGGAATCCAATAGGTTTATTTAAAAATCTTATCAGGTTATAGTCCAACAGGTTTATTTAAAAGTCACAAGCTTTCATAGCATCCCAAAAGCTTGCAATTTTAAATGAACCTGTTGGACGACAACCTGGTGTCATGTGACTTCTGACTTTGTCCGCTCCAGTTCAAACACGGGCAACTCCATATCCTGGTTCACTAGTGCCCTTTAAGGAAGGAAGCTGCCATCATTACCTGGTCTGGCCTACATATGACTCCAGACCCAAATGACACGGTTAATTCCTCACTGCCCTCTGGGATGGCCAATAAATGCTGGCCTAGCCAGTGACTCCCATATCCCATGACTGAATAAAAAACAAAATTGCAAGTCCCCCTTGTCCTTATTGTCAGAAACAGATTAAGCTTGGATTGGAATCATTGATGAATTGATTGCAAGAAGCCCATTTGTCCATATATAAAATACCTCATCCATTTCATATTTAGAGGGATATGGGTCAAGTGCTGGCAGCAAATGGGACTAGATTAAGTTAGGATATCTGGTCAGCATTGACGAGTTGGACTGAAGGGTCTGTTTCCATGCTGTACATCATACTACAATGTCATAGAATCCCTACAGTGTGGAAATAGGCCACTTGGCCCCACAGTCTGTTTCCATTTCATATATCTCTATGATTCAGTGGCTCAGTGGTTAGCACTGCAGCCTCATAGCACTATGGTCCCAGTTTCAATTCCAGCCTCGGGTGACTGTCTGTGTGGAGTTTGCACGTTCTCCCTGTGTCTGCGTGGGTTTCCTCCGGGTGGTCCGGTGTCCTCCCACAGTCCAAAGAAGTGCAGGTTAGGTGAATTGGCCGTGCTAAATTGCCTGTAGTGTTAGCTGCATTAGTCAGAGGGAAATGGGTCTGGGTGGGTTACTCTTCGGGGTGTCGGAATGGACTTGTTGGGCTGAAGGGCTTGTTTCCACACTTTAGGATATCTAATCTAATAAATTCCCTCATCAACAGCTCTGCAAACTATCTCGATTGTTTGCTAAAGGCATATTATTTTTACAAATCCTTTAGATAGAACTTAATCCCTTGTGTCAGCTTCCAGTTGGCAGAGCTGTTGTAGGGTAACATAGCTGAGAGATTTGCTAGCACTGTTGGGCAGAGGGAGCAATAGCTACCTGAAATACCCATTGCAGCTCTTTATAGCACAAATTTAACTTCTGTCCAATATTGACAATCCACATGCACTCAAAGCTTTGAGGATTAATTTAAATTCACTTCAAATTTGAGATAACTTAAACCCAGTTTGCATCAACATATGCAATAGTTCATTTTAAACACCTGGATAATGCCTCTCTTCCATCACGTTTTCTTTTCCCAATAGGAATTCTCAATCTTCCAGCAGGACCAGGGAATTAAATGGGAGATTCCTGCTGGATTATATTTAATATAGGCAGCCGGCATCAAGCACACAGCGACAATGGAGAAGATTGTGATTTGGAATGTTCTATTCTCCCAGCTGAGAAAATACACATTAACAAGATACGGTACAAGGTGGAGGGGGCTCCTATTCCATTACATTGAATCGAATGCAGAGGAAGAACCCTTTGACCCTCACTGGTCCATGCTTCTTGCAAGCCTTCCTCTCCCAAGTCCCACAGCACTCCACCCAAACACCAGTAGCATGTTCTTCTATTCTGTTCTCCCTCGCGTACTCCTTGAACTTGGCTATACCTGTTTGAAATGGGTATATCCACAAAAAACTCCTGCCCTAGCTGCCTATTTCTCTTACCCTTCCTGGAGTTAACCCATCTATGTGACTGTATCTGAGACTTTCCTCCCTTTCTATTAGACATATCTTGGCTGTTTGTCCTTGCAGCAGTAAGTTGCAGTCATATTACAAATGAACTGTGTAACAGAATGTGATGTCAAACTTAATGCATTTTCACTTGAGACCGAAGTCTCCCAGGTTCTGTGCACAAGTAAAACATGAATTAAAAAGAGCTTTGATGGTGTAAAGTTTTACTTAACCCCCCTTTCTCATGGAATTGCTACAGTGTGTAAATAGGCCATTCGGCCCAACAAGGATTCTGGGTAATCTAAGATGGAGGACGGGAAAAATTTCTGGCTGTAAGAGCTGCTCCTTTTTTTGAGGTATTTTAGGCGTTGGATTCCAAGAGCAGCAATTCCTGTTTTATATGCTGTGGCATTGTTTTGGAACTTTGGGGAAAAAAAAGTCAAAACAACAGCAGTTTAAAAGGGAGAGGAGCAGACAAAGGAAGCACATGGTGAGGACAGTGCAGGAGAGAGAGAGAGAGAGAGAGAGAGAGAGAGAGAGAGAGAGAGAGAGAGAGAGAGAGAGAAAAGAAAAAGAAAACGAACCTGCACAGTTACCGCCTTCACTGTTTGAATTTGTGGATCGCTGGACATTGGAGTGCATCTGGGAAAATTAACATACAGTGAAATTCACAACTAATCTTGGAGGAACTGTAGGGCGAAGTTCACAGCACAGAATCAGATAAGTTAATTGTTGTTTTAAGTCTGTCCAAGAGAAAGGCTGCAGTAGTGAGTATAGTGGATTCTTTCTTGATTATATATTTTTGGAGATAAGTCTCTTGATTAAACTTAAAATATAAGCCATAGCTATTAATTTAACCTGGGGCAGTGTTTGTAGAGGAATAAGACGGTGTTATTTTCTGGGTCTGTAGATTGTGAAGGAGCAAAAATGATCTTTGCAGTGATATGTACTTCTTGTCAGATGTGGGAGTTTAAAGAGAGTTTAAGGGTTATTGCGGATTATATCTGCCATAAATGCTGTTGGATGTGAATCTTATCAGATCAAGTGGATCAGTTGGAGAGACAGATAGAAGCGATGAGGAATTTGCAACAGCAACAGTATGTGATGGATGGCAGTTATAGGAAGGGGGAAAGTCTCAGATACAGTCACATTGATGGGTTAACTCCAGGAAGGGTAAGAGAAATAGGCAGCTAGGGCAGGAGATTTTTGTGGATATACCCATTTCAAACAGGTATGCTGTTTGGAAAATGTAGGGGGTGATGGATTCTCAGGGGAACGTAGCATGAACAGCCAGGTTTCTGGTATTGAGGCTGGCTCTAATGCAATGAGGGGTACGTTGGCTTCCAAGAGATCAATTGTGTTAGGGGATTCTGTAGTCAGAGGTACAGACAGATGTTTCTGTGGCTAGCAGAGAAAAAGCAGAATGGTGTGTTGTTTCCCTGGTGCCAGGATCAAGGATGTCTCAGAGAGGGTGCAGAATGTTCTCAAGGGGGAGAGGAGCTAGCAGGAGGTCATTGTCCACATTGGAACCAACGACATTGGAAGGGAAAAGGTTGAGACTCTGAAGGGAGATTACAGAGAGTTAGGCAGAATTTTAAAAAGGAGGTCCTCAAGGGTAGTAATATCTGGATTACTCCCAGTTATATGAGCTGAGGGCAGGAATAGGAGGATAGAGCAAATGAATGCATGGCTGAGGAGCTGGTGTATAGGAGAAGGATTCACATTTTTGGATCATTGGAATCTCTTTTGGGGTAGAAGTGACCTGTACAAGAAGGACGGATTGCACCTAAATTGGAAGGGAACTAATATACTGGCAGGGAGATTTGCTAGAACTGCTTGGGAGGATTTAAACTAGTAAGGGGTGGGACCCAGGGAGATAGTGAGGAAAGAGATCCATCTGAGATGGGTACAGCTGAGAACAGAAGTGAGTCAAACAGTCAGGGCAGGCAGGGACAAGGTAGGACTAATAAATTAAACTGCATTTATTTCAATGCATGGGGCCTAACAGGGAAGGCAGATGAACTCAGGGCATGGTTAAGAACATGGGACTGGGATATCATAGCAATTACGGAAACATGGCTCAGGGATGAGCAGGACTGGCAGCTTAATGTTCCAGGATACAAATGCTACAGGAAGGATAGAAAGGGAGGCAAGAGAGGAGGGGGGAGTGGCATTTTTGATAAGGGATAGCATTACAGCTGTGCTGAGGGAGGATATTCCCGGAAATACATCCAGGGAAGTTATTTGGGTGGAACTGAGACATAAGAAAGGGATAATCACCTTATTGGGATTGTATTATAGACCCCCCAATAGTCAGAGGGAAATTGAGAAACAAACTTGTAAGGAGATCTCCGCTATCTGTAAGAATAATAGAGTAGGGACATTCACAGTGAAGTTGGGGAGGGAGGTCCAGGATTTTTACCCAGCGACACTGAAGGAAGAGTGCTGTATTTTCTAGTCAGGGTGGCAAATGGCTTGCAGCGTGAGATGGACAGGAAATAGAGTGCAGGTGGAGACCCTGTCATCTGCTGGAAGAGGACGGGCTCTCAGAAGGAATGGGTGACCATCCCAACCTGTTAAGGTAATAATTACTGGATTCTGGAAAACTGCTAATGTCACAATTCAATTCATGAAACTGCCTCTGAAGGACTTGGTGTGAATCACAGAAAATAGGGTGAGCTCTATCCATCATGTAATTCTTGTAGAATCCCTACAGTGGGGAAGCACGTCTTTGGCCAATCGAGTCCACACTGAACCCCTGAAGAGTATCCCACCTCTCCCAAAGCCAATCCACCTCAGCTGCAAACGTTTGGACTCTGGGAGAAAATCAACCAGGAGAAAGTGAGGACTGTGGGTGTTGGAGATCAGAGTTGAGAGTGTGGTGCTGGAAAAGCACAGCAGGTCAGGCAGCATCCGAGGAATGGGAGAGTCAACGTTTCGGGCATAAACGCTTCATCAGGAATGAGGCTTGTGGGCCAGTGGATGCTGAGAGATAAATGGGAGGAGGATAGGGCTGGGGGGGAGGGAGCTGAGAATGCGATAGGTGGGGGAGAAGGCGATAGGTCAGAGAGGAGGGTGGAGCAGATAGACACGAAAGATGATGGACAGGTTAAGAGGGCAGTGCCGAGTTGGAGGTTTGGGACTGGGATAAGATGGGGGGAGGGAAAATGAGGAAACTGGTGAAATCCATATTAATCCAGTGTGGTTGCAGGGTCCCAAGGCAAAAGATGAGGCGTTCCTCCTCCAGGTGTCAGGTGGTTAGGGTTTGGCAATGGAGGAGGCCCAGGACCTGCGTGTCCTTGGTGGAGTGGAAGGGAGAGTTGAAGCGTTCCACCCCACCAACCTCTGGTTGCATCATCCTCTGCCACTTCCGCCACCTCCAAACGGACCCTAGCACTAGGGATATAATTCCCTCCCCACCGTGGGCGGCACGGTGGCACAGTGGTTAGCACTGCTGCCTCACAGCGCCTGAGACCCGGGTTCAATTCCCACCTCAGGCGACTGACTGTGTGGAGTTTGCACGTTCTCCCCGTGTCTGCGTGGGTTTCCTCCGGGTGCTCCGGTTTCCTCCCACAGTCCAAAGATGTGCAGGCCAGGTGAATTGGCCATGCTAAATTGCCCATAGTGTTAGGTAAGGGGTAAATGTAGATGTAGGGGTATGGGTGGGTTACGCTTCGGCGGGGCGGTGTGGACTTGTTGGGCCGAAGGGCCTGTTTCCACACTGTAAGTAATCTAATCTAATCCTATCAGCATTTCAGAGAGACCATTCCCTCCGTGACTCCCTTGTCAGATCCACACCCCCCACCCCCCCGCCCCCCCCCCCCCCACCAGACCTCACCCTACTCCTGGCACCTTCCCCTGCCACCGCAGGAAGTGCAAAACCTCTGCCCACACCTCCTCCCAAGATCTCAAAGGATCCTTCCACATCCGACAGAAATTTACCTGCACCTCCACAAATGTCACCTACTGCATCCATGCACCCGGTGTGGTCTCCTCTGCACCGGGGAGACAGGACGCCAACTTGCGGATTGTTTCAGAGAACATCTCTGGGACACCTGCACCAACCAACCCACCCCACCGCCCCATGGCTGAGCACTTCAACTCCCCCTCCACCAAGGACATGCAGGTTCTGGGCCTTTTCCAACACCAAACCCTAACCACCCAACGCCTGGAGGAGGAATGCTTCCTCTTTTACATTGGGACCCTGCAACCACAGAGGATTAATGTGGATTTCACCAGTTTCCTCGTTTCCCGTCCCCCCAACCCAAGCCTCCAACTCAGCACCGCCCTCTTGACCTGCCCATCATCTTTCCCATCTATCCACTCCACCTTCCACCTATCACCTTCTCCACCACCAACTGAATTTTCAACTGCCGTCACACCAGCCCCCTCCCCCTCCCATTTATCTCTCAATCCCCTGGCCCACAAGCCTCAATCCTGATGAAGGGCTTATGCCCAAAACGTTGATTCGCCTACTCCTCAGATGCTGCCTGACCTGCTGTGCTTTTCCAGCACCACACTCTCAACTCACACGAAGAGCATGCAAACATCACACAGATTGTAACCTGAGACTAGAATTGAACCTGGGTCCCTGGCGCTGTGAGGCAGCAGTGCTAACCGCTGAGCCACTCTTCCTGCAGCACTAAACAAACAGATTCTGAAGTAATCCCTTGTGTGTAGCAAATACAAAGGCAGAAGCATGATCATTCCACGATAATGCAAAGTCTGTTAGCTCCAAATTAAAGTTCTACATCTGCCAGCTGCAGTTTATCTTTAGGGCAATCCCAGTGATTATGCGCAAATTATCATAAATTGGCTTCATGAAGGAATTAGGGATGCAGAGGAAAAAACAGAGCAGCAAGACACTAGCATCTCCACCCCGCTTCCTGACTGTCCCAGTAAATAGATTAAGTCTTCATAATCCCAGAGGGCTGCTCTCTCAGTAAGGAGAGACAACGGGTGGTGGTTTAACCTGAGGGTCATCACGCCTCAGACAAAAGGCAAGGGTGAAAAAGCTTAATATTAATCTCAGCTGACGCAGGAATGGAACCCACGCTGTGTGGCATCTCTCTGCATCACAAACCACCTGCCCAGCTGATTCCCGTTTCCCCACCCCTCCCCAAGAATGACACTCTAAGCACCAAACGAACACAGATATTGCTGGACAGGTCCTGGGCCTTTCCCAACACCAAACCCTAACCACCCAACGCCTGGAGGAAGAATACCTCATCTTCCACGTTGGGAGCCTACAACCACAGAGGATTAATGTGGATTTTACCAGTTTCCTCATTTCCCGTCCCCCCTAACCTTCTTCCACTCCCAAGCCTCCAACTCAGCACCGCCCTCTTGACCTGCCCATCATTCTTCCCATCAATAGATCCTCTTCAGAAAGAAATGCAGCAGGACCAGGTGAGTTTCTCCAGCATCTACTGTGCTCATTTCACATTTCCAGCATCTGAATATTTTGTTCTTGTTATGTTGGTCCTTCGCAGTTGGTATGGTTCTTCCACAAAGATAAACTCTGGACTTATTGCCTGCATTTTTCGTTTCTGATAGATATAGGTTGAAATCTCAAACAATGAGATAAAGGAAATCTTGCAGTTGAATGTTTAAACCTGGAGTCAGGGAGATGAGTAAATGGGCAGTGTACCTCTCTCCCAATTCCAAGCAATCATAGAATCCCTACAGTGTGGAAGCAGGCCATTCAGTCCATCGAGTCCACATCAACCCTCTGAAGACCGTGTCACTCAGACCCATCCACCTACCCTATCATTGTAACGCTGTATTTCCCATGGCTAACTCACCTGGCTTGCATATCCCTGGACATTACAAGGCAATTTAGCATGGCCAATCCATCTAACCTGCGCATCCTTGGACACCCACCACCATCCCCCACTTCCGCCCCCACCCCCACCTGCCTCAAGATCCCACAGATGGAATAAGAGAGGGTGAAGCACCTCAATCACAAATGGACAGTGATCAATTGAGCTCATTATGGGTCTATAATGATGTAGACCTATTGAGGGCTCCTCTGTGGCAGTGGTAGTGACCCTTCTCTGAGCTGGGATGCTTATGTACATGTCCCAACAGCTCTGGAGGTTTGTAATAACATCTATGAAGGTGTGGGTTAGAAAATATCTACAATGAGATCTTCAGACCTAGAGTAATGGTTTCCAACCAACATACCCATCTTTAGGCTCCTGTGGCTCAGCGATACAAAAGGATACCTCTGAAGACTGACGGAATGGACTTTTCCAATCAGTCGCTGGGGTGGGAGGGGGCTGGATGGAATTGGGGAACGGTACAGCTGGCTGAGAGCTGGATGCTTGGTGTCAGACTTGGAGAAAGGAGGAAATGGCATGGCAGGATGGCTCAGTGGCTAGCATTACTGCCTCACAGTGCCAGGGACCCAGATTTGATTCCAGCCACTGTGTGGAGTTTGCATGTTCTCCCTGTGTCTGCGTGGCTTTCCTCCCACGATTCACATGCTCTGTAGGTTAAGTGGATTGGCCATGCTAAAATCGCCCATAGTGTTCAGGGATGTGCTGGTTATGTGCATTAGTTAGTGTAGTAGGGGGGTGGGTTACTCTTTGGAGGGTCGGTGTGGACTTGTAGATTCCGAAAGGCCTGTTTCCACACTGTAGGGCTTCTATGATGATTGGAGTAGGACCATGTGGGAGACTTCATCTGTAGCCTGTCCTATGGAGCATCACTTTTCCCATGTGGTTAGCATCTGAGATCATTTAAACTTAAACTGAAAAAACGTGGACAGAAAGCACTCACTCAAGGGTAGGTGCTGCTGCCTTAATCTGAAGAGTCGCCTATTGGCAAATATTTATTTATAAGATCAGAGCATCACTGACCAGGCTAGCATTTATTACCTAACCCTAATTACCCAGAAGGCAGTTAAGAGTCAACCATATTGCTGTGGGTCTGGAGTCACATGTAGGCTGGAACAGGTAAGGATGGCAGCTTCCTTCTCTAAAGGGGATTAATGTACCAATACGTTTTTAAGACACTTGGCAGTGGTTACATGGTCAACTTCAGGCTAACTCTCTATTCCAGATGTTATCAAATTCAAATTTCATCATCTGCCATGATGGGAATCACACAGGCAAAAGTGAGGACTGCAGATGCTGGAGATCAAAGTCAAGGTTAGAGTGGTGCTGGAAAAGCACAGCAGGTCAGGCAGCATCTGAGGAACAGGAAGATCGATGTTTCAGGCAGGAGCCCTTCATCAGGAAAGAGCACATGTGTGTGTATATGCTAGTATGTGTATGTGTGTGTGTGTGTATATGCATGAGTGTATGCGCATAAGTGGGGGCATGTACAATGCTAATGTTTGTGTGTGTGGATGACTACCAGTGTATATGAATGTGTGTGTCTGTGAGTGTGTGTGTGAGCATGAGTGTGTCTGTGTGTGTGTGTTTCTGAGTATTTGTGTCTGTGTATGTATGTGTCAGTATGTTTCCAGATATTTGTGTGTGTGTGTGTGTGTGTGTGTGTCTGAGTGTCTCTGTATGTGTGTCTGAGTATGTGACAGGGTGTATATGTGTGTCTTCCTGATCTTTGTTCTTAAACTGGTATTCTATCATCAATGCCATTTGCTGTCACCCTTTCCGTTTCCCGGTAGGAGTATGTGCTTTCCAACCTGACATCCTGGTCAGCTGCTTGACACATACCTGCTGCTGCTCACCCTCGGATGTGTGGATGGTGAGTAACATCACAGGAGACACACTGATATTCAGCAACATTTTGAGTCAAACCCATTGCATTTCCAAAATCGCACTTCATGATGTCAAAATCAAAGAGAGATTTTTACCAAGGGTGGGCTTTTTTTCACCCTGCTCTGGGTAAAGTTGGAAGATAATGCTTTATTCCGCTTCCCTCCTTCCAGTGGGGTTTGGAGGATGGGGAGGGGTGTAATTGTCTGAATGAGGTCTTTGTGTCTCTTGGACAGAAGTCCAACCTTAGCTCCAGTGGCACTGCTGCCTCACAGCGCCAGGGACCCGGGTTCAATTCCAGCCTTGGGAGACTCTCGTTGTGGAGTTTGTATGTTCTCCCCGTGTCTGTGTAGGTTTCCACCCACAATCCAAAAATGTGCAGATTAGGGCGGATTAGCCGTGGGAAATTGCCTAATGAGTCCAGGGATGTGTGGGCTAGCTGGATTAGCCACGGGGAATGCAAGGTTACAGGGATAGGGTAGGGGGAAGTCTGGGTGGGATGCTCTTCAGAGGATCAATGTGGTCTTGATGGGCCAAATGGCCTGCTTCCTCACCATTAGGGACTCTATGGAGTGCTGGCACACAATCTGTTGGCATATTCAGAACACCCACCTTCATTCCCCAACCTGGTGAGTCAGAAAGATTAAACCCGGGGGAGTGGAAGGGGATTACGGCCATTTCCAAACTTTTTTTCCTGATGTGGCTCACGGGGTGGCCCAGTGGCCCAGTGGTTAGCACTGCTGCCTCACAGCGCCAGAGACCCGGGTTCAATTACCGCTTCGGGCGACTCTCTGTGTAGAGTTTACACATTCTCCCCATGTCTGCGTGGTTTTCCTCCGGGTGCTCCGGTTTCCTCCCACAGTCTGAAAATGTGCAGGTCAGGTGAATTGGCCATTCTAAATTCCCCATAGTGTTAGGTGAAGGGGTAAATGTAGGGGAATGGGTCTGGGTGGGTTGCTCTTCCGAGGGTTGGTGTGGACTTGATTGGGCCGAAGGGCCTGTTTCCACACTGTAAGTAATCTAATATAACTGTTCAAAGACCGTGCACTTCTACTCCTTCACTGAGGAATAATGCTTTTCCATCAAGTTATCATGCCTCATATACAACACTTATACATGAATTTAAATGCCGGGTATATATTGCCACAACTGTACAAGTGTGACAGTAAGGTTTAAGTATAGACCAAATTAACAGGTACCCAGCAACTGTAATAACTTCCATTTATACAGCATGTTTCCTGTAAAAATTTCAGACTGTTTCAAAAATGGAAATAGCTTGAGTCAATATTGACTTATTACCATAAAATATAGGAGCAAAATTAGGCCAGTCAGCCCATCGAGTGTGCTCTGTCACTCAATGAGATCATGTCTGATCACAGAAACACAGAAGATGGGAGCAGGAGGAGGCCATTTGGCCCTTCGAGCCTGCTCCACCATTCATCACATCATGGCTGACCGTCCAACTCAATAGCCTAATCCTGCTTTCTCCCATAACCTTTGATCCCATTCGCCCCCAAGTGCTATATCCAGCCGCCTCTTGAATACATTCAATGTTTTGGCATCAGCTACTTCCTGTGGTAATGAATTCCACAGGCTCACCACTCTCTGGGTGAAGAAATGTCTCCTCATCTACATCCTAAATGATCCACCCCGAATCCTCAGACTGTGACCCTGGTTCTGGACACACTCACCACCAAGAACACCCTCCCTGCATCTACCCTGTCTAGATCTGGTAATTCTCAAATCCATTATGTTGGGTGTCTAGAGTTTATTTTTTCTTCATGGGATGTGGCTATCAGCATTGAATTGAGACTTAATGCTTTCAGAGGGACGCTTTCATTGCTGCAGGTCTAGAGTAACGTTTCGGCTAGATTGGGTAAAGGTTGGAGATTCTCTTCCCTAAAGAAGGTTAATGAACCGGCTGGGTATTTATAACAAATCAACATGGTTAGGTTTTTAATTTAAATTCCACCCTCTGTCAAGGTGGGATTTGAACACTTACCCATCCAGCACATTAATCTCGGACCCTGGATTACTAATCTACTGGCATCACCATGGGGCCACCACTCTTAGAATGGCGAGACTGTCTTATGCCAACAAACTGGTTATGCATTTTCTAAAGTCTCAAAGAACAAGCGATGGTCTTACTGCCACTTATAATGTTCTCAGGATGATACAGAGATGAAGTTTCCCGCTTGGCTGGTGACATGAGAAGCAGGGGACAGAACCGCAGGATATGGGGCTGACCGTTTCAGACTGAGCCGGTGAGAAATTTCTTCACTCAGAGAGTGTAAAATCATTTTGAAAAAAAAAATTCAATTTAAAAATTAGCAAGGTGTGAATCTTTGGCATTCACTTTGTCACTGAGCTCAGATTCCAGTTCAAAATTCATAGATCCTGGAGATTGATAACGTTAAAAGATATGGGGATCGTGCAGGAAAATGGCATTGAGTCGATGATGAGCTAGGGTTCAGAATAATTGCCTGAATTGTCTAATCCTGCATCTTTGAGTCGTGAGTTCATGGAATGCCCTGCCAGTAGCAGTGGTAGAGTCTCCCTCTTTATGGGCATTTAAACGGGCATTGGATAGGCATATGGAGGATAGTGGGCTAGTGTAGGTTAGGAGGGCTTGGATCGGCGCAACATCGAGGGCCAAAGGGCCTGTACTGTGCTGTATTTTTCTATGTTCTATGTTCCTTTATTCAAACGGCTAGGTTTTAAGGTGCGTGTCCTGAAGGAAAGCAAGGTCGAGAGGGAAAGAGATAGGCACCTAGACTTTGATTAAAATTAGAGATATTGGCAAGGGAAGACTTAGAGAAATGAGACCTCTTGAAGGGGAGCTGGATGAGGTTTCTGAGACAGGGAGGGGTTAAAATCTTCTAGGAGAAAGTGTCTGCTTGACACACTTTCCTCATTCCTGAAGAAGGGCTCATGCCCGAAACGTCAATTCTCCTGCTCCTTGGATGCTGCTGCGCTTTTCCAGCAACACACTTTCAGGGAGGGGCTAAACCATGGTGGAATTTGAAAACAAGTATTAGAAAAGGTGGCACAGTGGTTAGCACTGCTGCCTCACAGCGCCAGAGGCCCGGTTCAATTCCCGCCTTAGGCAACTGTCTGTGCAGAGCTTGCACATTCTCCCCGTCTCTGCGTGGGTTTGCTCTGGTTTCCTCCCACAGTCCAAAAATGTGCAGGTTAGGTGAATTGGCCATGCTAAATTGCCTGTAGTGTTAGGTGAAGGGGTAATTGTAGGGGAATGGGTCTGGGTGGGTTGCTCTTCAGAGGGTCAGTGTGGACTTGTTGGGCCGAAGGGCCTGTTTCCACATTGTAAGTAATCTGATCTAATCAAATTTAAAAACCAACATGATAATTGACTAGGAACCAAAGTAAACTCCTTGATATTGTTTAATATCAATATTAATCCTAATTCACTTGGTGAGAAACTGGAGGGAATGGGTTGTGTACCAGTTTTACACAGTGCCTGATATTATTCTCAGTAACTTGAATCGAGAGTAAAATCGAACAATTCTACAATAGGGTCACGCTGATTATCGGGGTTATATTCTCTTTCATGATTGGTGGTTATTCAGGCCAGCTGGATATCTGGAAATTTCTAAACTGCAAAGGATTTATTTTCTTTTAATCCCAAAGTGTACTTACACACACATAACTGAACACATCGATTGCCTACTGTGTGGAAGCAGGCCTTTTGGCCCATTGAGTCCGCATCTTTCTCCAAAGAGCAGCCCAGCCAGACCCTCAAATCCCCACCATATCCCTGGAATCCTGCATGTCTTATAGCCAACTCACCTAACCTGCAAATCTTTGGACAGTGGGAAGAAACCGGAACAGTCAAAGGAAACCCACACAGACATGGGGAGAAGGTGCATAGAGATAGTCACCCAAGGCTAGAATCGAACGTTGGTCCCCAGAGTTATGAGGTAGCAATGCTAACCACTGATGCACTGCGCCATACCATTTTCCCATTTCCCTATTACTTAATCGCTCTTTTTTTTTCATATATTACACAAAATCAGTAAATCACCCATGTTTACCAATTGAATCATAGAATCCCCACAGTGTGGAAACAGGCCCTTCGACTTAACGAGTCCACACCAACCCTCTGAAGAGTAATCTACCTCGACCCATTCAAATTGATAAATTTATCTCCAGAGCTCGTTAAAGCTCTCTTGTGGCACAGTGTAGTGTCCCTACCTCTGGACCAAGGAGGCCAGGTTCAAGTCCCATGTGCTCCAGAGGTGTGTAATAACATATCTGAATTGGTTAGAAAAATAGGTTAAATTTGAAAATAAGGACAATGAAAATCATCAAGGCAGAGGGGCAGTGGGCTCAGTCAAAATGGATTTAGAGGGGGGGCATAAAATTTCCAGCCCCTGTGGTGTCTAGCTCTCTCTCTAAAGGTATTGAGAGTATCAGTGGGCACTATGTGTCCCCTCTCCAAGGACTTGGGCAAAAACACAGCCACAGAAAGGGGGCTAGGCAGTCGGCAACTATGATTCCCTCCATGGCCCCCTTCCTGGATCTGTTAATGGCCAGTTTGGAAACTTTAGATTAGATTAGATTACTTACAGTGTGGAAACAGGCCCTTCGGCCCAACAAGTCCACACTGCCCCACCGAAGCGTAACCCACCCATACCCCTACATCGACATCTACCCCTTACCTAACACTATGGGCAATTTAGCACGGCCAATTCACCTGACCTGCACATCTTTGGAGTGTGGGAGGAAACCGGAACACCCGGAGGAAACCCCATGCAGACACGGGGAGAATGTGCAAACTCCACACAGTCAGTCACCTGAGGCGGGAATTGAACCCAGGTCTCTGGCGCTGTGAGGCAGCAGTGCTAACTACTGTGCCACCGTGCCGCCCACAATGGATCATCAAGATACTGGCTGCCTTCAACCAGGGCAAGAACTCCTTTGATGATCATCTGCTCTTAGAGTTCCTATGGTTGCCTTAAAGTCTGTCCAATTTCACGACAATCCATCGGTTCAGGGAGCGGTCTCAAAATCAGTGTGAAACTTTGACCAATCAAATCCAAGCGAAGCATTAAAAGGATGGGATTAATGTGAGGAGAGTTCACCATGATCAGAGGATGAAAATGTCAGGAAGGTTCAGAGGTAGCGATTATTTTTCAAGCAAATGCTTGCTTCTATAATTCCATAAGATCCAACAAATAATGACTGCAAGAATGGTGGGTGAATATCTTTGAATGGTATTGGTTTTAAATGACAAATATTGGCCAATGCACATCTCATACCAACATATGAATTAGAATAGAGTAGGCCATTTGGCCCGTCAAATCTCCTCCACTATTCAGTCAGATCCTGGACCAATGGATTGTTTTCTCAACTTCCCCATCTCGCCAACCTCTCCAGTGATTATTGATGTCTTTGTTAGTCAAGGGGAGCTCATTTCCAAATGGCATCAGTGATTCGACCCATCTGAGTAAAAGGCACATAGATTCTCGGTTTAACAGCCCAGCAAAGGGATAGCACCACAGTGTTCTGGACCAGATCAAACCCTCTCAAAACAGATGAAGAAGATAGCCTAGACACTAATGTTTTCTTGTTTTAAAGACAAGTGCCAGGCATTATGCTCCAGATTCAATTGGATTGGTCATACTATCAGTCTAGAAGCAAAACACAATCTAATCATACACAATATTTAAAACACAACAAAGGAAAAGAGAAATTGGAATAACTTGACTCTATTGGAAAACATAATGGAATAATAGATCATTTAACCACTAAACAGAAACAGTTTCAATATAGTAACATCCCATAAACACACCCTTGGCAAAAGCAAATTCAGTAAAATAGATTGTCTCACATGCAATTTTAGCAGCAGGAAGAGAACCCCAGCTTTTAGCTATAATAGAGAGAGGAATAACAGCTTCCACATCCAGCTTCAAGACCCCAGCAGCTGCTTCTGAAAGACTAAAACTAAAAATCCCAGTTCTGAGGCAGCTTGAACCCATACCCATTCAGGATGCTTCTATTGTTCCAACTTAAAAAAAAAAACCAAGGCCTCACAAGCTGTTGACTTTATTGGCTTTGGAACAGACTGCCAGAACCTCTGTCACAACCTTCCTTCCTAAAAAAGAGACAAAATACACCTCGTAAAGCCGCCGTATCGTCACAACAGATAATGCAGCACTCCCTCAGTACCACATTGGAGTAGCAGCCCGGATAATGGGTTTTAAATAATCATCTTGGGGTTGGAATCCATGACTTTCTGACTCCAAGGTAAGAGTTTGCAACAAGACAAGTGTATGACATAAACAATACATCTGGAGCACATTTGCTGTCTGCCACATAGCTCTATTTCCTGCTGTTCACACTTCTCCATCACACTTTCAAGTGTCACACACTAATTCCTATTAAAACGCTAAATGTACAGAGACATTCTCTCAGAACAGAAAGTACCAAGGTTGGGAAGTCTGCTGCTTCTTAATTGATCTTGCCGAACATACTGAAGAGAAAGCTGACATATACAGTGTCCTGAATACGTTGAATTTCTGGAACAGAAAGAGGTCATTCGGCCCAACTAATCTATGCTGGTGTAAATAAAGTAACAAAACATAACATAAGTGTATAAAAACCAGGAGCAGGAGTAGGCCATGTGGGCCCATTGAGCCTGCTCCGCCATTCAATAGGATCGTGGCTGATCTCTTCATGGACTCAGCTCCACTTACGCCTCTCTCACCGTATCCCATAATTCCTTTTACTATTTTGCCTTAAAAACACTCAATGACGTGGCCTCAACTGCTTTATTGGGCGGGGAATTCCACAGATTCACAACCCTGAAGAGTGAAGAGGTTCCTCCTCAACTCAGTCCTTAATCTGGATTAGTGGTGCTGGAAAAGCACAGTAGTTCAGGCAGCATCCGAGGAGCAGGACAATCGACGTTTTGGGCAAAAGCCCTTCATCAGGAATAGGCTTTTGCCCGAAACGTCGATTGTCCTGCTCCTCGGATGCTGCCTGAACTGCTGTGCTTTTCCAGCACCACTAATCCAGAATCTGGTTTCCAGCATCTGCAGTTATTGTTTTTACCTCAGTCCTTAATCTGCTACCCCTTATTTTGAGGCTGTGCTCTCTAGTTCTAGGTTCACCCACCAGTGGAAACAACCTCCCTGCTTTTATCTTATCTATTCCCTTCATAATTTTATATCTTTGTGTAAGATCGCCCCTTGTTCTTCTAAGTTCCAAAGAGTATACTCCCCGTCTACTCAATCTCTCCTCATAGACCAACTCTCAATGCCAGAATCTATCTAGCGAACCTCCTGTGCACCACCTCCCGTGCCAGTACATCCTTTCTTGGGTAAGGAGACCTAAATCGTACACTGCTTGTTCATTAGAGAGAGACAACTGGTGGTAGTTTAACCTGAGGGCCGCCATGCCTCAGGAAAGGGATAAGGTAGGACATTTACAATCACCACAGTCAGTCCCACAATTGAACGTGCTCTGTTAGTATCACATTGTGTTGCAACATAGCCGTCCAGTTTAAAAACAAATTACTGCAGATGCTGGAATCTGTACCGAAAATGTAAACAAGATCACAGCAGGTCAGGCTGCATCCGCAGAGACAGAGAGAGCAAGCTAACGTTTTGAGTCTAGATTCAGCAGAGCTGACGGGAAGTGTGAAGGGGGCAGCATTTATGCTGGGGGGGAGAGGGGGGGGGACCTTGTGGGAAGGGTGGAATGCTGGGGGAGAAAAGATATTGATGGTTCAGATTAAGTGATTGGAATGTGAGAACGGCAGAACGATGGTGTGTCCAAATGCAAGAGTGGAAAGAGCAGACCATTCCACTGGGGTGGGGGGAAGGGGAGAGTCATGTCAGCTCTGATGAACAGTCATTGAGACTCGAAACATTAGCTTGCTCTCTCTCTCTCCCTCTCTCCCTCTCTCCATGGATGCTGCCTGACCCACTGAGATCTCCAGCACATTTTGTTTTCTGTATCTGTCCAGATTACTGCACTAACCGATTCCTGCTCTGCTACCATTCTCCAATATGATTCTTCTCTCATTCCATGCAGCTCACACATTATCCCTCTACCCCCTTTTCTGTTGGCAACTCATCTAGTTTCCATTCAAAAGCAGCTTTAGCTACGTGCCTCGTCAAATGTTTTGTGACGATAGGTTCCAAAAATAAGTTGTCTGACTGTATTTACCGACGGGAAATTGTCCTGCAGATAGAAACCCTCTCTCCACCTGATCCACCCAATCGGAATGTTTACAGAACTCCATCAGCTCAGCGCCATGGTTTTCCTTTCTTTAAAGGAAGGTTGCCTATTCTGTTCAGAGTTCATTGCCAGAACAACAGTTAAACAATTAGGGTGGCACAGTGGTTAGCACTGCTGCCTCACAGCGCCAGGAACTTAGGTTCAATTCCTGCCTCAGGTGACTGTCTGTGTGGAGTTTGCACGTTCTCCCCGTGTCTGTGTGGGTTTTCATCCACATCACAAAGATGTGTGGGTTAGCCATGTTAAATCGGCCATAGTGCTCAGGGATGTGTAGGTTTGGGGTATTAGTCGGGGTTAAATGTAGAGGTAAAGGGTCTGGGTGGGTTACTCTTAGGAGGGTTGGTGTGTGGACTTGTTGGGCCGAAGGGTCTGTTTCCATACTGTCGGGATTCTAATTCTAAATGCTGGTGCATTATTAGTTGGTTATATTTCTGGCGCAATACATGCACCACTTGGGCAAGGGAAGATATTTTGCCAAGACTCATGGCTGATTGCCCCAACCATAGAATCCCTACAATGTAGAAACAGGCCATTCGGCCCATCAAGTTCACACCAACTATATGAAGAGCATCCCACCCAGACCCACCCCAACCCTGCATTTCCATGGCTAACCCACCTAGCCCGCACATCATTGGACCATGGGAGGAAACCAGAGAATGTGTAAACTCCACACAGACAGTCACCCAAGGCTGGAACCGAACCCAGATCGCTGGCACTGTGAGGCAGCAGGGCTAACCCTGCTGCCCCAATCGTTTGAGGACTCCTCATTGGAGAAGGGAGCTTTGCTGTACTCACCTCACAGGTTACTCAGTCTGGGTGGGTGGTGGGGGTGGTCAAGAGGGGATAGTGACCATTTGGCGGACCTCCTGTCTATGCCAGTCAGACTGACACTGATAAAATGTGGAACTTTCTATAAGACAAACGCAAAACACAACAACAACAGCTTGCACTTATAAAGCACCATGAGCAATGTTAAACATTCTTAGGCACTTCATAGGAATGTAACCGGAAATATTTGAAACCAAGAAGATATGGGGGGCACGTGGCTGAATGCCCAGATAAAGAGGTAAGTATTTTGGATCAGTTTAAAGGAAAGAGAAATATTTAAAAAGGAAACTATTGAACTGATGGCAAATCAGCTGAAGGCACAGATAGAGCGACGATAATCTAGGGGCATGTAAGGGCTAGAATTGGAGAAGGGCACAGATCTTGGAGGGTTGGAGAGCTGGAGAAGGTCACAGGGATAGGAAAAGATGTTGAAACCGCAAAAGGTCACAGATAGAGTAGTGAAGTTGGAGAAGCTTACAAATTTAGGGAGAGTTGGAGTGTTGGAGATGGTCGCAGAGAGAGAGTTAGGGTGTTGGAGAAGTTTTCAAAGATAGAGAGAATTGTATTGTTGAATGGGGTTACAGAGGAGGCCACAGAGATATAGAAAGTTGTCATGTTGAAGGAGGTTACAAAGATAGAGACAGTTGTGATATTGGAGGAGATTACAGAGATAGGGAGAGTTGTTGGCTTAGAGGAGCTCACAGAGATAGAGAGAGTTGTTATGCTAGTGGAGGCTACATAGATACAGAGAGTTGTGATATTGGAGAAAATTACAGGGATAGGGAGAGTTATGATGTTGAAGGAGTTTACAGAGATAGAGTTAGGATGTTGGGGGAGGTTACAGAGATAGGGAAGAGTTGGGATGTTAAGGGGGTTACAGAGGTAGGTTGGTGATGTTGGAGGAGGTTACAGAGATAGGGAAGAGTTGGGATGTTAAGGGGGTTACAGAGGTAGGTTGGTGATGTTGGAGGAGGTTACAGAGATAGGGAAGAGTTGGGATGTTAAGGGGGTTACAGAGGTAGGTTGGTGATGTTGGAGGAGGTTACAGAGATAGGGAAGAGTTTGTGATGTCTTTTCAGATGAGGTAAAATTTTACTATGGTTGCCATGTAGAAGCCTTTTATAGGGAAAGGACAGGTTTTGGGATGGAGATGAGAGAGGTAAAAAAGCATCTTTGTCCCAGTTTCTGTTTTTGCCTCTAAATTCCTCCTAACTCTGAACTATCAGGTGTGCCATGTGCCCACTTCAGGTACCAGTCCACTTTATATGAATACCACTGATCCCAGCATTCTGAACAGGATCTTGAAGGGTCTTGTAACATGAGGTGTCCCCGTGTCTACAGTTACTACAGCAACCAAGCAGGATTTGTGGATTATCATTGATAAGGAGTAATTCTGCATAACATGTGTGACACCTCGGAACATCTAATAATACATTAGAAACTCTAGACTGAAACATGGGCAGACAGCACAATCTTCAGACATCGTTGGAGATGAAAAACAATTTTAAAACACACAGTTTCTGATTTCAATTTGCAGTGTTCTTTTGCCAAACAATAATTAAATTTGAATGACCTCAAGCTCTGGTTATTGAACGAAATTTGACTTTATTAAAATGGAATCTTTCACTCCCACTCGGCACCAGAATATTGCATTGTCTGAACTGACGATGCACTATGTCTCATAATTATGTTATTGCCAAACGCAGATTATCAAATCTAACTCCACATTGCCAAGGGGAGTTGACTTTGTGAGAAATTCTTGCATTCAGCATGCTGGTGTCAAACTCACAATATCAAAATTATTTTAGTAAAAGGTAAAGAGGCAGAGTCAGAGAGTCATACAGCATGGGGAACAGACCCTTCAGTCCAACCAGCCAAGGCTGAACACAGAATCACAAACTAAACTGCTCCTGACCCATATCGCTCCAAACCTTTCCTATTCATGTACTCATCTAACAATCATTCAACACTGTCATTTTAGCCACATTCATGACTTCCTCAGGAAGTTCATTCCACATACGAACTTGCAAAATATTTGCCCCTCGGGTCATTTTTAAATCTTTCTCCTCTCACCTTAAAATTATGCACCCAGTCTTGAAATCCCCCACCCTCAGGAAATGACACCTGCCATTCACCCAATGTCTCCCCACCATGACTTTATAACCCTCTATAAGGTCAGCCCTCAACCTCTTACACTCCAGTGAGAAAAGTCCCAGCCTATCCAGCTTTTCTTCATAAGGGTGGCACAGTGGCTAGCCTTGCTGCCTCACAGCACCAGGGGTCGCAGGTTCGACTCCAGCCTCGGGTGACTGCCTGTGTGGAGTTTGCACATTTTCCTCCGGGTGCTCCGGTTTCCTCCCAGAGTCCAAAGATGTGCAGTTCAGGTGAATTGGCCATGTTAAAATTGCCCATAGTGTTAGGTGCATTAGTCAGAGGGAAATGGGTCTGGGTGGGTTACTCTTTGAAGGGTCGGTGTGGAGTTGTTGGGCCAAAGGGCCTGTTTCCACACTGTCGGGAATCTAACCTAATCTAAACTCAATCCTTCCGGACCTGGCAACATCCTGGAAAATTGCTTCTGAACGCTCTCCAGCTTAATAAATATCCTTCCTATAACAGGGTGACCTGAACTGGACACAGAACTCCAAAAGAGGCCTCACCAAAGTCCTGTACAACCTCAACATGATGTCCCGACTCCTATACTCAAAGGGCTGAGCAATGAAGGCAAGTGTACTAGATGCCTTCTTAACCACCCTGTCTACATTTGCTACAAACTTTGAAGAATTACATGCTTGAACCACTCAGTCCATCTGTGTACAACACTACCCACGGTCCTACCATTAATTGTATAAGGTGTATTATATATTGTTTGTGATGCCATAATGCAAAAAACTCACATCTATCCAGACTGAACTCCATCTGTCTCTCTTCAGCCCATTGACCCATTTGGTCAAGGTCCCTTTGTCGTCCTAGATAATCTTCTGCACTGTCTACTCCGCCACCAGTTTTGGTGTCATCCACAAACTCACTTCAACAATCTTAACTTGGCTTTAGCCAAGAATTAAAGAAAGAATTGGAGCAATGTTTCCTCCAATGTGAGTTACCGCTACTCACATCTCGGACACCCAAACAGCAAAAAAAAATGAAAGGGAATGCCGACTGGGGACTCTTGTGGTGTAGTGGCCGTGTCACAGAAGCATAGATGGGAGTTAGAATCATAGAACCTCTGCAGTGTGAAAACAGGCCTATCGGCCCATCGAGTCTGCACCCACCCTTTGAAGGGCATCCCATCCAGACCCAACCCCCTATCCTATCCCTGTAATCCTGCCTTTCCCATGGCCAATCTACCCAGATTTTGGATTAGTGGGTGCTGGAAGAGCACAGCAGTTCAGGCAGCATCCGAGGAGCAGCAAAATCGACGTTTCGGGCAAAAGGGAGGAGGTGTGGACGCAGGTTTTGCAGTTCCTGCAGTGGCAGGGGAAGGTGCCAGGATGGGAGGGTGGGTTGTAGGGGGTGGGGCGTGGACCCAGATCTACCCAGATTGCACATCTTTGGACTGCGAGAGGAAACCAGAGCACCCGGAGGAAACCCACGCAGACACGGGGAGAACGTGCAAACTCCACACAGAGAGAGAATGGAATCCAACCCAGATGCCTGTTAGGCAGCAGTGTTAACTACAAGATAGCCATGGCTGCAGGGTATTTCAGGCAGGTGCTGGATAAAAGCAGGTAGCCTCAGAGTGGGGAAAGACCTTCAAATCTTGAGAGAGGAGACAATGAGCAGAAGAAGCCACACGCGCAGCTCTAACAATATCTCCGGACGGATTTGCCCCTCCAGCATTCACCCTTTCGCTTCTTTTGACCATTGGCTGGAGCCTCACCGGTGGGAGAACGGCAGTCTTCCCCCTCCCACAAACCTCACCCCTCCCCTCCTCCCCTTGCCTACCTCAGCAGTGGCCACCAATCCAAGCGGCGCTGCTGAGCTTCCAGCCCTCTGATTGGACTATCGGCTCTGGGAGGCAGGAAGGTGTCCTCCAATGGGATGACAAACCATGGCAGCAGCCATCTAATAAGCTTTGACATGTGGTGGGAAGGATCAGCTTCTACTGGACATTGGACCTTCGCTCAAACAGTGAAATGAAGTCTGTTGTCCTGACTATTTTGGGGGAGCTTTTGGTCACTCCGAAACCCTCCAATACGCTACTCCAACCAAACACACAAATTGCTGGAGAAACCCAGCAAGTCTGGCAGCGTCGGTGGAGAGAGAAAGCAGAGTTAACATTTCAAGTCATTGAGCTACCTCTCACTGACAGATATACCAACGGTACTGCCACTGGATGAGTCCGTAATGGTTTTAAAGTTTCTGGGCACACTTCTCGTCACAGCTGGCAATGTCAGACTTTGGATGCAGAAAGATCTGGTCCAGGCAAAACTGAAACAGCTGGTGGTGACGGGGGAAACCAGAATTGAAACCTTTCTGGACTCAGAGTGACCAGAGGACCAGAGGATCATGGAGACCAAGAGGGATTGTCCTGAGCAAACGTCACCATCAGCTACTGGCTGAACTCCACCAGAACTGGGTCTTCAAAGTGAAATTATAGAGGTTTATAAAATCATGAGGGGCGTCAATAAGATGAATAGCAAAGTTCTTTTCTCTTGGGTGGGAAAGTTCAAAACTAGAGGAGTAGAGGTTTAAGGTGAAAGGGGATAAATTTGAAAGGGACCTGAGAGGCAACCTTTTCAGACCGAGGGTGGTTTTTATGAAATGAACTGCCAGAGGAAGTGGTAGATGCAGGTACAGTTACAACATTTAAAAGACATTTGGACAAGTACATGGATAAGAAAGGTTTATAGGGATAGGGGCCAAATGCATGCAAATAGGACAAGTTTCGTTTGGGGAATGTGGGTCGGCATGGACAAGGTGGACCAGAGGGTTTGTTTCCGTGCTGGATGACTCAATAAATTCAGTGATCCTTCTTCAGAAATGGAACAAAACGGATTCTGTTTAAAAACGTTTTTGGCAGAGGCAGAGGCCCAGTGCAAAAGGCAAAGAGGTCTGTCATGGGAGTAAGTTAAGGTGTGTGTGTGTGTGAGAGAGAGAGAGAAAACTTACAGACAAGTGAACACACCATCAACACGATAAGGCTGTGGGTGGACAGGGGGAGCAGAAGATAACAAAAATGCAGAACAAACGTGATGTGGCCAGTTTCTGAAACTATCAAATTTGCTATTGCGACCCTGTGGCTGTAATGTGCCTAAGGTACTTTAATACCTTGAGGTGACGTGAGGTGGAATTTAATCCAGGTCCTCAGCACCAAGGGGAGTCATGCATCACTTCCTGTTGTAATGGTCTCCCATGTTCAGTGCCAATCAGGCACATAGATGGACAGCAGCGGGGCCTTCATTGGCCGAATGATCGCAGTGTCTGACTTCTCTTCCTCACCTGCCAGTCAGCTGCCCATTGTGGGGCAGTGCCTCCATTATTGCCCCATGATCAGAAAAAGAGCTCAAGGCCACATTTGAGCAAGGGCAGGGTGGGGGCAGGAAGGGTGGGGTGGTGCCAGGAGGGAGGAAGGGAGGAAGGCTGGGGAGGGAGGCAGAGGGTGGGGAGGGAGGTGGAGGGATGGGGAGAGAGGAGGAGGGGTGGGGAGAGAGGAGGAGGGGTGGGGAGAAGGGCAGAGGGGTGGGTGAGAGGTGGAGGGGTGGAGGAGAGACAGAGGGGTGGAAGAGAGGTGAAAGCAGGGGGAAAGAGGAGGAGGGGTGAGAAGAGAGGAGAAGGAGTGCGGGAGTGGCGGAAGGGTGGGGATGAGAGGCAGGGGTGTGGGTAGTGAGGAGGAGGGGTGGGGGAGAGAGGCAGGGGGTGGGGAGAGGGCCAGTGGGGTGGAGAGGGAGATGGGGTGAGGGGTGGAGGGATGGGGAGGGAGTAGGAGGAGCGGGAGTGAGAGGTGGAGGGGTGGAGAGTGAGCCAGAGAGATAGGGTGGAGGTGGAGGAGTCAAGATGGAGGCAGAGGGGTAGGGGAGAGGTGGTGGGGTGAAGAGGGAGGCAGAGGGTAGGGGAGAGGTGGAGGAGTGAAGAGGGAGGCAGAGGGGTAGGGGAGAGATGGAGGGGTGAAGAGCGAGACAGAGGGGTAGGGGAGAGGTGGTGGGGTGGGGAGAGAGGAGGAGGGGTGGGGAGAGAGGTGGAGGGGTGAAGAGCGAGGCAGAGGGGTGGAGAGCGAGGCAGAGAGGTGGGGGAGAGAGGTGGAGGGGTGGGGAGAGAGGAGGAGGGGTGGGGAGAGAGGTGGAGGGGTGGGGAGAGAGGTGGAGGGGTGGAGAGGGAGGCAGAGGGGTAGAGAGGGAGGCAGAGAGGTGGGGTAGAGAGGTGAGGGGTAGAGAGGGAGGCAGAGGGGTGGGGAAAGAGGTGGAGGAGTGGAGAGGGAGGCAGAGAGGTAAGGGAGAGGTGGAGGGGTGGAGTGGGAGGCAGAGGGGTGGGGGAGAGAGGTGGAGAGGGAGGCAGAGGGGTAGAGGAGAGGTGGAGGGGTGGAGTGGGAGGCAGAGGGGTGGGGGAGAGAGGTGGAGAGGGAGGCAGAGGGGTAGAGGAGAGGTGGAGGGGTGGAGTGGGAGGCAGAGGGGTGGGGGAGAGAGGTGGAGAGGGAGGCAGAGGGGTGGGGATGAGAGGTGGAGGGGTGGGGGAGAGAGATGGAGAAGTGGGAATGGTGGCAGTGGGGCAGGAGGGAGGCAGAGGTGTGGGAAGTCATATTAAAAGTGGAAGGTGGGGGGGTTGCTGTTTGAAAGTGAATGCCCATTCCACCTTCTCTTCATGATGCTCGGTGCTTCGATTGGGTGCTGTGCGTTTGACAATGAGCTGACAGGTTCTGAGCTCACCGGAGTGACAATGCCTCTCCTGTTGCTGGTTCAACGCATGTCAGGACAGGGAAATCTGTTCCTTCCTGTCCCTGGTCTACTCAGGTAGTGGTGAAATGGTTGACACAGTCCTAACCAAGTACCCTCCAGCTTCAATAAACACCCAGTACCTTCAAATGACCTCTGAGGAGAGAATATTAAAATCCTTGCACAAATACATCCGTACTCTGGTCAAATACTCAGCGGAGGTTTCTGTAAATGCATTCACCATTTTGAACAGATAGAAATATGTTTCTCATTGCATCACACAACATTCCAAGTGTGATATGCATTAGCTGAACTACAGCCAATTCATTTAACAGATCACCAAGTGACCACAGGAAAACCATTAGAAACCGCAAATTCTGAACAGACTTAGGCTGTGAAACTAATGAGCCTACATTTTAAAATCACATTTTTATTGAAATTCTGGACAGTCGCCACCAATTGCTCACAAATTTTGATGAAGTCAAACGCTTATAACATGTAGGCTATGTGTGTTGGTTCCATTACTGAATTCATCCGCAAACAGATAAGAGAAACAGTCAAACCGACGTGTTTGAATCCAAATTAAAAATTGGCATAGAATTCCTTCCAAAGATTAAACTTTGGCCTAGACTTCAGGAAGGTTAAACATTTTCTACAGCATAAATTTGGGAGCAAATGATTGAATTCCCAAAAGGGCAAAAGTTATTTAGAAAGATTATAGAGACTAGGGCGCAATGCCTGGATTCAAAACTGAAAGTAGATTTGCGAAATTTAAAACATTAGATTACTTACAGTGTGGAAACAGGCCCTTCGGCCCAACAAGTCCACACCGCCCCGCCAAAGCCATACCCCTACATCTACCCCTTACCTAACACTATGGGCAATTTAGCATGGCCAAATCACCTGGCCTGCACATCTTTGGACTGTGGGAGGAAACCGGAGCAAACCCACACAGACACGGGGAGAACGTGCAAACTCCACACAGACATTTGCCTGAGGCAGGAATTGAACCCAGCTCTCTGGTGCTGTGAGGCAGCAGTGCTAACCACTGTGCCACCGTGTCGCCCTTCATTGTTTTTGCTTAACGTCCCTTTCTTTCCTCATTATTTCTTTGGTTGGAACTCAAGTGTTAGATTCAGGTCCAGAATGGGCCCACAATTGAGCTACTTTCGATGATCATTTTTGTCCCTAAATTCCATAGCATTGTACGCAAAAATCCACCACAATCCAGCAAAATTCGGCAGGGTATGAAAACGTAATCAAAAACCAGAAAGTGCTGGAGAAACTCAGCAGGCTTGGCAACATTTGTGGAGCGAGGAACCAAGTTAACATTTCAAGTCCAGTAAGACTGGCAGTTCCACAGAACACAGTCCTGATGAAAGGCTTGTGCCCAAAACGTTGACCCTCCTGCTCCTCGGATGCTGCCTGACCGGCTGTGCTTTTCCAGCACCACACTTTTTGACTGACTCTCCAGCATCTGCAGTCCTCACTTTCTCCCTGAAGGCATCAGAACAGTCAAACTGTCCTCAAAGCAATAACTCCATTATTATTATGTCCCATTGTAACTCCAGACCTGCTGAGTTTCTCCAGTACTTTCTGTTTCTCTTTCAGATTTCCAAAATCTGCTGGCATATTGCTTTTCAAAACAAAACAAAAATGTATGGGTCAAAAAACATCTCTTGATCCGTTTGAGAATGGTAACATGATGCAGATTTATTCATCAAGCTGAAATTGGGTTTAATCAGAGTACCTTGAATAAATAATTGAGAACTAGCATAAAAGAATATACAAAATTATTTGCTAGTTGTATCGGTGAATAGTTTCAAGGCAAATTGAGCAATATTACTCATGAGGTTTTTAAATTGCGTCCTTGTATCAAAAAGTAGCGATTTGATGTTAAGAACCTACTGAAAGTCATGCACGCACTATTAGCCGATACTCACAGTGCTGATTAGTTCAATATGGGTAACGCTATGAATGGGACTGGTTTCTAACCTGACACTTTAAAACCAATGCAAATAAAAAAAAAGAAAAGAATCTCTCTGTGCTAAAGGTAATTTGCACTTGCATATCTCAAACTGGTTTGGCCAAATTTGGGTGTATTCCAACATAAATCCAGGCCGGCGTATGTAAATGCATTTGTGATTTATATCAGTGCTATCACCCAGTTGGCAAAAAAACACCTCTGTTCGGAAGAAAGTGGAGAAATGGGAGGAATATTTCCCAGTCAGTCTACAGCTTAGCCTTTCGTAATAGCCGCGTCAGATTCCGACTGGAGTAGTAAGTGTGCCATCATCCCTCCTCATCAATCTCGACTCCACTCCCCCCGTCAGCAACCAGAAATTCAAAACTCTCCACAGTGTGAGTCTTTGTTGCATTCCCATCAGTCTTGGCCCTGAATCCGAGATTGTGCGTTCAGTTCTCATTCCAGAGGGTGGATAATGAAACCTAACTCGAGTGTCAGTGCTGTTACGGACGACTGAAGCTCTGTGAGGGAGCTGCCCCTTCAAGTGCAGTGTTAAACCAAGGCCCCATCAGTCCTGAAGAGCAGTCAGACTAAACTTGAAATGGTAACTCTGTTTCTCTCCTCAATAGATGCTGCCAGACCTGCTGAGTTTCTGCAGCATTCCCGCTGTTAGTTCAGATTTCCAGCATTCACAATGATTTGCTTTTACCCCACCCGTTCTCTTGTTTGCATGTGAAAGATCTTGATACCATTTTGAAAAAGACCTGGACAGTTCTCCTCATAGCCTTGACCAATATTTATCACTTAATTAACGTCACTAAAACAGATTAACTGATCATTACCACCGTTTGTGACACTCTGTGAATATTGACCGCCATAATTGTCCATGTTACTGAAGTGGCTTAAAGTGTTTTGGGACAAGTTGAGATCATGTAGGGCACCTTATATTTGCAGGTCTTTTTGACTCTTTCTCTCTATCATTGTTTCTAACCTTGCATTGAAACAATATCCTTCCACTTTCTTCCTTTCTTCAGGATAAGAAGCGCATACAGTCATAGAGTCATACAGCATGGAAACAGACTCTTTCAGTCCAACCAATCCATGCCACACACAATCCCAAACTAAACTAGTCCCACCTGCCTGCTCCTGGCTCATATCCCTCCAAACCTTTCCTATTCCTGTACTTATCCAAATGCCTTTTAAAAGTTATAATAGTACCCACATCCACCACTTCCTCAGAAAGTTCATTCCACACACAGACCACACTCTGTGTAAAAACATTCGCCCCTTGTGTCTTTTTTAAATCTTTCTCCTCTCATCTTAAAAAAAGTGTCCCCCTAGCCTTAAAATCTCCCATCCTCGGGAAAAGGCAGCTACCATTAACCCTATCTATACCCCTCATGATTTTATATATTTCTATCAGGTCGCTTCTCAACCTCCCATGCTCCAGTGTAAATAGTTCCAGCCTATCCAGCCTTTTTTCATAACTCAAACCCTCCATACTTGGCAACATCCTGGTAAAGATTAGAGTGGTGCTGGAAAAGCACAGCAGGTCAGGCAGTATCCGAGGAGCAAGAAAATCTAACATCTCTTCTGAACCCTCTCCAGCTTAATAATATCCTTCCTATAACAGGGTGATCAGAACTGAACACAGTACTCCAGAAGAGGCCTCACCAATGTCCATACAAACTTAACATGAGGACCTTAGATAACACTGAGAGTCAGTGTCTATACATAGATCTTTGAAAGTACCAGGACAAGTTAAAAAGGCATAAGATACTTGTCTCTATCAGCTGTGGCATAGAATCCAAAGTAGACAAGCAGGAGGCTGGAAGAACACAGCAAGGCAGGCAGCATCAGGAGGGGGAGAGGTCAACATTTCATCCTGAAGAAGGGTTATACCCGAAACGTTGACCTCTCCACCTCCTGATTCTGCCTGGCTTGCTGTGTTTCCAGCTTGTCTACCTTAGATTCCAACCTCTGCAGTTTGTTTTTGTCTCTAACATAGAATACAAGAGCAGGGAGGTTCTGATGGATCTGCAGAAGATGGTGTGGAGTTCTGGTCACCCCACATGGGAAGGATGTGATTGCATCAGAGGAAATTCATCAGGTGGTTACCTTGTTTAGACTGTATTAGCTATGAAGAGAGACAAGCTAGACAGGCTTGCTTTCTGTAGGGCAGAGAAAGGGTTGGGGTGAAACTCATTGCGAACTACACATTACGGGAGGAGTTGACAGGGTAGATAGGATGTGCTGTTTATGTAGTGCTCATTAATCAGGTGGCATAGGTAAGGGGGAGGAGAGCAGGAGAGCTTTTCAGGAGTATTCCTTTCGACCAGAGGGCAGTAAGTGGAAATCCCTGTCCGAAAAGGTGGAAGATGCAGGAGGCATCCAAACATTTAAGGCGTATTTAGATGAACATCATCTGAAATGCCATAATGTATGAAATAAGTTCAAAGAGGCCGGTATCCCATCAGCAAATCACCCTGTATTTACTTGTGAACAGTATATGGACTCTGACCAGCCAGCTGAGAGCCAGTCCCTAGATTGACGTGACTCTCTGAATCTCCTGGTTATATCTGTCAGCCACGGCTCCCTGATTGGACCGTTAACAAACTCCAATCAAGGATCTCATAGTCAATTATATCAACCTGGCCCTGGTTCCAATCACAGGGTGACAGGCCAAGTGCCAGGGAATGGGATTAGAGTGGGACAGATGCTTTTTTGCGCAGCACAGACACAATGAGCTGATGGAAACCTTTCCGTAGTAACACTCTAGGACGACACCATTGATTTGTTTCTTGTTTCCCTTCCCCTCTCCATGAATGAGCCTTCACACTGTCGCCCCCTGGATTCTGGGCCTTGCCTTTTGATTGCGCCCCCCCCTCCCTCCCCTTGCTACCTCTCTTCCACTTCCCTAAAGTCTCCTAACATCACCCCTGCTAATGTCCGTGAAATTAACGGGGGCTTTTCAACTGAGCAAAAAAATGGAGGAACTGTGTGTTGGAGCGGAGGGTCTGTAAAGCGGAGAGCACAGATACAAGGTGACTGTCAAGAGAATGGGAAGAGTGAGGCACTGGAAAAGCACAGCCGGTCAGGCAGCATCCGAGGAGCAGGAGAACCAACGTTTCAGGCATAAGCTCTTCATCAGGAATGAGGCTTGTGGGCTGGGGGCTGAGAGATAAATGGGAGGATGAAACTTGTTATATTGTTGTGCAGTCATTTCAGTGATTGTTTGCAATGAATCCAAAGGAAGAAAATGTCGTCAATGTACCTGGTGCGTAGCATGGTCAGAGGTCCTGTGCAGCACAGGAGTCTTATTCAAACTTGTGCATGGAACTGTTGGCACATTGGTCTAAATGTGGTCCCCATGGCTGTTTCGTGTGTTTGGCTGAAGAGACAGTTGTCGAAGGTGAAGGTGTTCTGGTCGAGGATGAAGCAGATGGGTTATGGATGGTGCCTGGAGATTGGCAGCTGTTGGTATTGATCATCGGGGATTTCAATGTTCAGGTGGACCACGAAAATCACATTGGTAGTTGGTCGCAAGAAAAAAAAACAATAGTGGAATTTCTATGAAATGGCTTTTTGGAGCCGCTTGTGGTGGAGCCCACTAGGGGAACAGGCAATACTGAATTTAGTGTGGTGCAATGAGGCAGGTTTGATAAGGTAACTTAAGGTGAAGGAATCCTTAGGAGGCAGTGATCATAATATGATTGAATTTACTCTGCAATTTGAGAGGGAGAAGATAGAATCAGAGGTAACAGTATTACAGCTGAATAAAGGCAACTACAGAGGCTTGAGGGAGGAGCTGGGTAGAATTGACTGGGAGAGGAGCCCAGCAGGAAAGACAGTGGAACAGCAATGGCAGGAGTTTCTGGGAGTAATTCAGGAAACACAGCAGAGATTCATCCTGAGGAAAAAACAGCATGGCACAGGGAGGATGAGGCAATATGGCTGACTAGGGAAATCAGGGAAAGCATAAAAGCAAAAGTGAAAGCATTTCAAGTAGCGAAGAACAGTGGGAAATGAAAGGATTGGGAAGCTTACAAAGATCAACAGAGAGCAAGTAAAAAAGAAATAAGGAGGGAGAAGATTAAATATGAGGGTAATATAAAGGAAGGCTGTCAGAGTTTCTTTTGATATATAAAGGGCAAAAGAGAGGCAAAAGTGGACTTTAGGCCACTGGAAAATGGAGAGATGGTAGTAGGGAATAAGGAAATGGCTGAGGAACTGAATAATTACTTTGTGTCAGTCTTTACAGTGGAACACATGAGTAATATCCCAAAACTTCAGGAGAGTGAGGGGGTAGAGCTGAGTATGGTGGCCATCACCAAGAATAAGGAGCTAGAAAAATTGAATGACCTAAAGGTGGATAAATCACCTGGACCAGATGGACTACACCCCAGAATTCTAAGGCAGATAGCTGGAGGCATTAGTGGTGATCTTTCAGGAATCGCTAGAATTAGGGCGGTTCCCAGAGGACTGGAAAATTGCTAATGTGACACCACCGTTTAAAAAGGGAGTAAGGCAAAAGATGGGAAAGTACAAATCGGTTAGCCTAACCTCAGTCACGGGTCTGATCCTGAAATCCATTGTGAAGGATGAGATTTCTGAATACTTGAAAGTGTATGGTAAAATAGGGCAAAGTCAGTATGGTTTCATCAAGGGTAGGTCATGCCTGACAAATCTTCTAGAATTCTTTGAGGAAGTAACAAGGAGGTTAGATGAAGGAGAGCCAATGGATGTTATCTATCTGGACTTCAAGAAGGCCTTTGACAAGGTGCTACACAGGAGACTACTGACTAAAATAAGAGCCCATGGTGTTAGAGGCAAGGTGCTAGATTGGATAGAAGCTTGGCTGTCTGGCAGAAAGCAGAGAGTGGGGATAAAAGGGTCCTAACTCAGGATGGCAGCTGGTGACAGGTGGTGTTCCGCAAGGCTCAGTGCTGGGACCACAACTTTTCACTTTATACATTAACGATTTAGCTGAAGGAAATGAGGGCATTCTGGCTAAGTTTGCAGATGATACAAAGATAGGTAGAGGGACAGGTAGTATTGAGAAGGCTGCAGAAGGATTTGGACAGGTTAGGAGAGTGGGCGAAGAAGTGGCAAAGGGAGTACAATGTGGGAAAGTGTGAGATCATGTACTTTGGTAGGAAAAATAGAGGCATGGACTATTTTCTAAATGGGGAGAAAATTCAGAAGTCTGCAGTGCAAAGAGATTTGGGAGTTCTAGTCCAGGATTCTTTCAAGGTAAATTTGCAGATTAAGTCAGTAGTTAGGAAGGCAAACTCAATGGTGGCATTTATTTTGAGAGGACTTGAATATAAAACAGGGATGTACTTCTGAGGCTCCATAAGGCTCTGGTCAGACCATATTTGGAGTTTTGTGAGCAGTTTTGGGCCCCATATCTCAGACAGGATGTACTGGCCCTGGGGCATGTTCAGAGAAGGTTCATGAGAATGGTCCCAGGAGTGAAAAGCTTAACATATGAGGAATGTTTGACGACTCTGGGCCTATACTCAATGGAGTTTAGAAGGATGAGGGGGGATCTAATTGAAACTTACAGAACACTGAATAGCCTGGACAATGTGGATGTTGGGAAGATGTTTCCATTGGTCGGAGAGACTGGGTCCCGAGGGCACAGTCTTTTAGAATGGCGAGAAGGAGAAACTTCTTCAGCCAGAGACTGGTGAATCTATGGAATTCATTGCCACAGAAGGCTGTGGAGGCCGGGTGGTTGAGTATATTTAAGACGGAGATAGAAAGGTTCTTGATTGTAAAGGAGATCGAGGGTTATGGGGAGAAAGTGGGAGAATAGGGTTGATTGAATGGTGGAGCAGACTCGATGAGCTGAATGGCCTAATTTTGCTCCTGTGTCATGTGATCTTATGAGTATTGAGGCTGTTGTGGGGGATACAGGTGTGGAGTGCTGAAACGTCCATTGTGAAGAGGAATGTTCTTGACTCAACTGGTCTGTGGGTGGTGAGTTTCTCTAAGAAACCTGTGGTGTCACGACAGAAGCTGGGGGTTCCTTCTACAATGGGTTTCAAGATGCCCTCGACATAGCCAGAGAGTTTCTCATGCAGGGTCCCATTGCCTGATATTTGGGACATCCAGGTGTGTTGATTTGTGATTCAGCTGTTGACACTTTACTCACACCATCTGACACTCTTGATCACCTACAGAGACTTATTACTCCACCTGCTGACACTCTGTAAATACCAGTTGTATAATCTTTTGATCTCTCTGCCTATAAATTCTGTGCCTGTGCTCTTCCCTTCACTTCACCTGACAAAGCAGCAGTGCTCTGAAAGCGTGTAAACCTGTTGGACATTAACCTCATGTCGTGTGATTTCTGTCCTTGGACATTTAACGACGAACAATGGGCGGCGTGTAATAGCAGACCATGTGATAACAAGGCCTGGTGTGTGGGGGTTAGGGTGAGGACATGGGAGAAGGTGCCTTAAGCCCTAATAGTATCGAACTCAACATTGAGTCCAGAAGGCTATAGAATTCCCAATTGGAAAATGAGGTGCTGTTCTTCCAGCTTGTGCTGAGCTTCACTGGAGCACTGCAGCAGACAGAGGTGTTGGCCAGGGAACATGGTGGGGTGTTGAAGTGGCATTGCGTGGTGAGCTGTAATGACATGAATGAGCTGCTTGGAAGAGTGTTGGGAACATAGTCCATAATAATCTTCAAAGAGAATTTAGATAAATACCTGATGAGGTGAAATTTGCTGAGATTGTTGGAGGGATAGGACTAATTGGAGAGTCCTTTTAAAGCTCCTATAGGAAAAATACCTAAAATGGTCTGTGCTGAACCGTCTGATGATTTCTTGATTCCAAATGCTGAGCAAATCATTACTTATGCAAAGTTCTTGAATTAATTCCGACGCTGACAGGTAGAGCTATTTGATCTTCCTCAAAAGGGATTTGATTGAAATTTCAAAAGGCATTTGTGAAGGTAAATTCCAACACCTTGCCAAACATCTCAGATGTGTTAATTGCAAGACATTTTCAAAATAAATAGAAGCTTCACGTCACCACTTGGGTTGACTGTTCATGTGGCTAATGTGGGGCTGAGATGTTCGATTGCGACTCTATGTTGTAACAAGTTTCAAACAAGGCAGGAGATAATCCTCAGTCTATAAAGAAACTCCTCAAACTAGAATTCTTAAAAATAAACATTGGGGAATTAGTCCTAGTGAGGAAATCGCTCTGAAATACACTTTTGGCCCATAAATACGTTACAGCTCGGAACTTGTCATCAGTGGAGAAGCAGTGCCTTCCTGCCTGTCCCCACAGAAAGCTATTCCACAAAGATCGAGCAATCTCTGTGACTTGGATTGTCCCCTTTCTCAGCCTGGCCAAGGGACGATATTAGAACGTGCCAGCAGAATGCCAGCAGCCAGTCAGGCAACCAAAGCAAAAAAAACTACCGATGCTGGAAATCAGAGTCAAAACACAGAAATTGCTGGGAAACTCAACAGGTCTGGCAGCTACTATGGAGAGAAAGCCCCTGGTTCCACTGACCCTCCTCAGAACAGACTGTAGCTCAGTGAAGGTTGGTGTACATGCTGAAGAAGGGGTGGGGGGAGGGGGAGCAGGAAGTAAACTATAGGGGCAGATGGAGCCCAGAGGTAGAGAAAAACAATTGGGCAGACAAAGGGATGGGTAAAATTCAGCCTGGGGGAATCCAATAGCTACTAATGGGGACCATTAGTGACTGATAATGGGATGGTTATGGTAGCAGCCCATGTGATGACAAGGCCTGGTGTGTAGGGGTTTGGGGTAAGGACTTGGGAGTCTCAAAGGCTACAGGGTTCCCAAGCGGAAAATGAGGTGCTGCACTTGGCTGGAGCATTGCAGCAAGCCTGAGACGGGGCTGGGGGTGGTGGGTGGGGGGTCAGCCAGGGAACATGGCAATGTGTTTACATTGCAGGCAAATGGAAGCCTGGGGTTGTTTTGATTTTGCAGGTAGAACGTGGGTACTCCACAAAGCAGTCACCCAGTCTACGTTTGTCTCCCCACTGTACACGAGGCACCCAATAACATTGGAGTATTCACACACATTGAACGTGGAAATTTAAAGCACTTAATATCTTTCACTGGTAATTGAAATTTTCTGACAATGAAGTTAACCATTATAATTGTGTAAGGAAGCGAACTGTTTCTTCTTTGTGGCAAGTTTGAAATTGCACAACTGAAATTTGGCTTTTTCGGGTTCAGTGAAGATTTTCAACAGTTGTTATAAGTTTAAGCCACCGCTAAAAGTCAAATTATACTCAACACATTCGAACATTTTCAATGTCATTTTATTCATTCATGGGATCTGGGTGTTGTAGGCTGAGACAGCATCTATTGCCCATCTGTTATTGCCCTTGAGGTGGAGGTGGTTTGAACCACTGCAGTCCATGGGTGGCACAGGGGCTCAGTGGTTAGCACTGCTACCTCACAATGCTGGGGTCCTGGGTTCGATTACACTGTGACTGACTGTGTGGTGTTTGCACATTCTCCCCGTGTCTGTGTGGGATTCCTCTGGGTGCTCTGGCTTCCTCCCACCATCCAAAGTTGTGCAAGTTAGGTGAATTGGCCATGCTAAATTGCCCCATGGTGTTCAGGGATACGTAGGTTAGGTGTGTTAGCCATGGGAAATACAAGGTTAGAGAGATGGGGGATGGGGATGCTCATCAGTGAGTTGGTGAGGATTTATTAGGCTGTTTCCACACTGTAGGGATTCTATTCTATTTGTGTGTTATCGGTAGACCAATGGTGTCATTAGGAGGGAATTCCAGGATATTGACCTCGCACCACTGAAGGAACGGTGATATATTTCTCCATCAGGATGTTGATTGGTTTGGAGGAGAACTTGCAAAGGGTGGTGTTCCCATATATTTGCAGCCCTTGTCTGTCTACCTGGTAGAGGTCACAGGTTTGGAAGGTGCTGTTAAATTAGCCTTGGTGAATTCCTGCAGTGCATTGTTAGCAGAAGCACACCAGAAGGTGAGGTAATACTGCACCCACATTTCACCTTATAGAAAGGATCTTCCTCTTAACCCACCCTACAGTGCTGTTTCCTTTGAGCTTAAATTTTAGAAAATTGGAGGGGGAAGGCGTGTCCATTTTGAAGCATTGGTTCTCCATTAGTTACAGTTCCATCAGTTACAGTTTCATCAGTTGCAGTTTCATCAGTTACAGTTTCATCAGTTACAGTTCCATCAGTTACAGTTCCATCAGTTATAGTTCCATCAGTTACTGTTCCATTAGCTACAGTTTCATCAGTTGCAGTTTCATCAGTTGCAGTTTCATCAGTTACAGTTCCATCAGTTACAGTTTCATCAGTTGCAGTTTCATCAGTTACAGTTCCATCAGTTACTGTTCCATCAGTTACAGTTCCATCAGTTACAGTTTCATCAGTTGCAGTTTCATCAGTTACTGTTCCATCAGTTACAGTTCCATCAGTTACAGTTCCATCAGTTACAGTTTCATCAGTTACAGTTCCATCAGTTACTGTTCCATCAGTTACAGTTCCATCAGTTATAGTTCCATCAGTTACTGTTCCATTAGCTACAGTTTCATCAGTTGCAGTTTCATCAGTTGCAGTTTCATCAGTTACAGTTCCATCAGTTACAGTTTCATCAGTTGCAGTTTCATCAGTTACAGTTCCATCAGTTACAGTTCCATCAGTTACTGTTCCATCAGTTACAGTTCCATCAGTTACAGTTTCATCAGTTGCAGTTTCATCAGTTACTGTTCCATCAGTTACAGTTCCATCAGTTACAGTTTCATCAGTTACAGTTCCATCAGTTACTGTTCCATCAGTTACAGTTCCATCAGTCATAGTTCCATCAGTTACTGTTCCATTAGCTACAGTTTCATCAGTTGCAGTTTCATCAGTTGCAGTTTCATCAGTTACAGTTCCATCAGTTACAGTTTCATCAGTTGCAGTTCCATCAGTTACAGTTCCATCAGTTACAGTTCCATCAGTTACAGTTCCATCAGTTGCAGTTTCATCAGTTACAGTTCCATCAGTTGCAGTTTCATCAGTTGCAGTTTCATCAGTTACAGTTTCATCAGTTACAGTTTCATCAGTTGCAGTTTCATCAGTTACAGTTTCATCAGTTGCTGTTCCATCAGTTACAGTTCCATCAGTTACAGTTTCATCAGTTGCAGTTTCATCAGTTACAGTTCCATCAGTTACAGTTTCATCAGTTGCAGTTTCATCAGTTACAGTTCCATCAGTTACTGTTCCATCAGTTACAGTTCCATCAGTTACAGTTTCATCAGTTGCAGTTTCATCAGTTACTGTTCCATCAGTTACAGTTCCATCAGTTACAGTTCCATCAGTTACTGTTCCATCAGTTACAGTTCCATCAGTTATAGTTCCATCAGTTACTGTTCCATTAGCTACAGTTTCATCAGTTGCAGTTTCATCAGTTGCAGTTTCATCAGTTACAGTTCCATCAGTTGCAGTTTCATCAGTTGCAGTTTCATCAGTTACAGTTCCATCAGTTACAGTTCCATCAGTTACTGTTCCATCAGTTACAGTTCCATCAGTTACAGTTTCATCAGTTGCAGTTTCATCAGTTACTGTTCCATCAGTTACAGTTCCATCAGTTACAGTTTCATCAGTTACAGTTCCATCAGTTACTGTTCCATCAGTTACAGTTCCATCAGTTATAGTTCCATCAGTTACTGTTCCATTAGCTACAGTTTCATCAGTTGCAGTTTCATCAGTTACAGTTCCATCAGTTACAGTTTCATCAGTTGCAGTTCCATCAGTTACAGTTCCATCAGTTACAGTTCCATCAGTTACAGTTCCATCAGTTGCAGTTTCATCAGTTACAGTTCCATCAGTTGCAGTTTCATCAGTTGCAGTTTCATCAGTTACAGTTTCATCAGTTACAGTTTCATCAGTTGCAGTTTCATCAGTTACAGTTTCATCAGTTGCTGTTCCATCAGTTACAGTTCCATCAGTTACAGTTCCATCAGTTATAGTTCCATCAGTTACAGTTCCATCAGTTACTGTTCCATTAGCTACAGTTTCATCAGTTACAGTTTCATCAGTTGCAGTTTCATCAGTTGCAGTTTCATCAGTTACAGTTTCATCAGTTACAGTTTCATCAGTTACAGTTCCATCAGTTATAGTTCCATCAGTTACATTCCATCAGTTACTGTTCCATTAGCTACAGTTTCATCAGTTACTGTTCCATCAGTTACAGTTTCATCAGTTGCAGTTTCATCAGTTACAGTTTCATCAGTTACAGTTCCATCAGTTACAGTTCCATCAGTTACAGTTCCATCAGTTATAGTTCCATCAGTTATAGTTCCATCAGTTACAGTTTCATCAGTTACTGTTCCATTAGCTACAGTTTCATCAGTTACAGTTCCATCAGTTACAGTTTCATCAGTTGCAGTTTCATCAGTTACAGTTTCATCAGTTACAGTTTCATCAGTTACAGTTCCATCAGTTACTGTTCCATCAGTTACAGTTCCATCAGTTACTGTTCCATTAGCTACAGTTTCATCAGTTACAGTTCCATCAGTTACTGTTCCATCAGTTACAGTTCCATCAGTTACTGTTCCATTAGCTACAGTTCCATCAGTTACAGTTCCATCAGTTACTGTTCCATCAGTTACTGTTCCATCAGTTACAGTTCCATCTGGGTGGAGGTCTCTGATTGTTGCGAGAGCCTATCCACAGCCATTACTTAGAGAATGAGGCCGCCCTCTGGTGTTCACATTAGGAAAATTGCAACAAACAATTGTTCCCTACATGGTGCCTGTTTCTTAACTGCCTTTCAACCTGAGGTAAGATTCAGAGGATTGTTGAGAAATTCCTGTCTCACAGTTTATCTCAGTTCTCTTACCAAAAGGCACAGCAGTGGCCAGAATGTCTACTCCTGCTCCTAATTTGTATTCATAATTTCACAAGTACTCTTGAAAACCCTCACCAGCTCTGAAAAAGCAAAGTGACATTTTTTTAAAAATTAGATTCCCTACAGTATGGAAACAGGCCCTTTGGCCCAACAAGTCCACACCGACCCTCCAAAGAGTAACCTACCCAGCCCCATTCTCCTACCCTATATTTACCCTGACTGGGCAATTTAGCATGGCCAATTCACCTGACCTGCACATCTTTGGACTGTGGGAGGAAACCAGAGCTCCTACAAGAAACCCACGCGGACACAGGGAGAATGTGCAAACTCCACACAGACAGTCAACTGAGGCTGGAATAAAACCCAGGTCCCTGGTGTTACGCAGTAGCAGTGCTAACCACTGAACCACCATGCCGTGACATTTATATAATCTCAAACTTCTTTCCAGGGAAAAAAACAATTCCATATCACTGTGAGACACAGGCGCAGAATTAGACCATTTGGCCCATCGAGTCTGCTCACCCTATAGTTTAGCTTCTTTCCTTAATCGTTATTGTTTATTTCTGAAGATTTAAATCTGCTGAAACGTTTTGGTCTTGAACCGGCACTGAGTCATGACCAATAGTAAGGATTGATATTTAATCAAACAGCAGAGAAAAAGAGACAGATAAGGTGATGTGCTCCTCACACTAGGCAGGAGAGACACTTGACGCTCAATTCTGAGAGCCAGACTTGCATGTAGAGAGGTTGTGGTTCAGGGATAGGACCGATTGAGTTCACCGGAAAAAAATGGATCCAGACAGCCATTCAAACTTCAGGCTGTATCAATGCCGGTAAAGCTCACTGGGAATTAATTGCCGTGGTTTAGGCTGTTGTCAGAGAGACTCAACTGGATTCATACCAAGTGCTTTGTTCAATGGCATAGTAATTATTCATCAAGCTTAGGAATGTGAATGACCAGAGATCTGAAAAATGTTGCTTACTTCTGGACATGAGAAAGATATTTTGCAGCCTCATGGTCAAAGGCTCATGAAATCACAGAAGACCATGATTACTCATTGGAAGCCGGATCCAAGTGAATGGAAAATGTGGTGCAATAAACTGGACCAGATAAATCTGATGAACAAATAGCTCATGCTCTTTTAATGAGCCATTTTTTTTTTTCTTATTCATTCACAGGATGTGGGCATCACTGGCTGGGCCAGCAGTTATTGTCCATTCCTAATTATCCAGAAGGCAGTTAAGAGTCAACCGCATTGTTATTGGTACAGGGGTCAGATGTAGGCCAGCCCATGGAGGGATGGCAGTTTCCTTCCCGAAAGGACATTAGGGAACCAGATGGATCTTCATAACAATCAGTGATGGTCACCACTGGCCTACCACCTTATACCGGAGACTGAGTGAATTTAGATTTTGCCGGCTGCCATAGTGGGATTTGAACCCATGCCCCTCCGAACAATGGCCTGGGTTCTGGGTTACTAGTCCAGTGGCTAATTGAACTCATGCCCTAACACTAGCAGAATTCCTCAAGTGTGTTGACAAAGTTCCTGGTGGAGAGCTCTCATTTCAACTCCTCTACTCTGGATGCCATTAGGTCAGCTTTTCTCGCGGCCTCTGATCTTGACAACAATGTACATAGAAACATAGAATCCCTACCATCAGCCCAACAAGTCCACACCGAATGCCCAAAGAGCATCCCACCCAGGCTCACCCCAGGGAGGAAACCGGAACACCCAGAGGACCTTTGTACTCCTGGTCTCTGCACAGACGTGACGAGGCATTCTCTCGGCCTTGCGAAGCGGCCTGGCATGGAGACTTCTCAGATCGACATGGCGACCTCTCGGCCTGGTATGGCCTCAGCATGGATGCCCAGTCTCGAGGTGATTTCCTGGCCTCATGAACCCCCAGATGAAGCCCAGTGCAGTCTAAAGTCAAGGCCCAGCACAGACAGGAGGTTAGATACCTGCATGGACTGGGTTGGAACACCATGTACTGAACTTTCTTCTCTCCATGATATAAATTATTCCTAACATATGCAATGCCAGACTTCTTATTTCTTTATTTTTCTAAGAACGATACGTAGGGACCTTGTACCTAAGATGATTTTCACCATCTGCCACAATGTGACTATGAACTGAGATCACTAACCTAGAGTTCTGGATTGCTAGTCCAGTCTGATTACCACCACCTCCCTACACACTGAAGCAGTGATGCATCTCTTCAACATCAACAGCCTTTTCGAATAGTTTTTGAAATATGGGATTTCCCATTATTTAATGAATTTCAACTGCAGATGTTATTTGGTGGGGGACTGGTAGAGGACTTTGGTTTCCTGGTCATAGAGTCATAGAGATGTACAGTATGGAAACAGACCCTTCGGTCCAACCCGTCCATGCCGACCAGATATCCCAACCCAATCTAGTCCCATCTGCCAGCACCCGGCCCAGATCCCTCCAAACCCTTCCTATTCATATACCCATCCAAATGCCTCTTAAATGTTGCAATTATACCAGCCCCCACCACATCCTCTGGCAGTTCATTCCATACACGTACCACCCTCTGCGTGAAAAAGTTGTCCCTGAGGTCTCTTTTATATCTTTCCCCTCTCACCCTAAACCTATGCCCTCTAGTTCTGGACTCCCCAACCCCAGGGAAAAGATTTTGTCTATTCATCCTATCCATGCCCCTCATAATTTGTAAACCTCCATGAGGTCACCCCACAGCCTCCGACGCTCCAGGGAAAACAGCCCCAGCCTGTTCAGCCTTTCCCAAAGCTCAAATCCTCCAACCCTGGCAACATCCTTGTAAATCTTTTCTGAACTCTTTCAAGTTTCACAACTTCTTTCCGATAGGGTGATCAGGGGAAATCTTTTACCGTCATAAACTTTGGTAAAAAGATCAACGATCAATTGTAATCCTCTTTCAGACTGAACACTGACTTGTGCCTTATAAGTACCCTGTCATCTACACTTAAAATGTTAGCTTGCTCTCGCTCTATAGATGCTCTCTTCCCCACTGTGATCTCCAGCATTTGTTGTTTTCAGTACAGATTCCAGCATCTACAGCAACTTGCTCCTATCAGTATCCTGTAATCCTATTATACATGTGGTTGATGTCTGGGTTTTGGCTTTCAACTAATGGAAAAGACTAATATTTTATGTACTAAGCTGTACAATGCTCAATAATTATACTTCCTGACCACACTTAATGATCCCTAAGGCTTTACTTTCTCTCCAGTTTTAGGTGAATTACTGTCTCATTATAGTTAAATAATAACCATGAATTCCAAGCCACTCAGTCTGGATGTTCTTCAGCAGGGTAATGCGAATTTGGATGCTTTGCTGACCAAGGAATAGTTGGTTTCGGTCCAGCAGAAGCTGGATCTTCTGAAATGAAACTCATTTCAAAGTCAAAAGAGTTCAGAAGGCGTACGACCGCAGGAGCAGAGTTGGTACTAAGTGCCATCAAATTAAAATCCTGACAGGAAAGGCAACAAGTGAGGAAATGGGAGAACGTTACACTGATGCCATAAGGTGTTAGTGTCAAGATTAGAGTGGTGCTGGAAAAGTACAGCAGGTCAGGCAGCATCCGAGGAGCAGGAAAATCGACGTTTCGGGCAAAAGCCCTTCATCAGGAATCTGAAGAAGGGCTTTTGCCCGAAACGTTGATTTTCCTGCTCCTCGGATGCTGCCTGACCTGCTGTGCTTTTCCAGCACCACTCTAATCTTGACTCTGACCTCCAGCATCTGCAGTCCTCACTTTTGCCATAAGGTGTTAGCTCAGTGTCAGCATTCTGCATCAGAGTGACAAAGCTGGGGACTGAAGCTATACTGTAAGGCACTGGGTACATGATCCAGGCTGAAACTTCAGTGTAGTCAGTGGGAGTGCTGCAGTGCCAGAGATTCCTCCTTTCAGGTCAGACTCAGACATTCTCAGGCAGTCATAGAAATCCTCATTAAATGATCCAGGGAACAGCAGGGGGATTTTCTTAGAGATCAGGTCAATATTCAACAGGAAGATGGTTGTGGGTGTTGGATGTCAGTCATCTCAGCTCCAGGACATCTCTGCAGGAGTTCCTCAGGGTAGTGTCCACAGCCCAACCATCTTCAGCTGCTTCATCAATGACCTTCCCTCCATCTTAAGGTCAGAGGTGGGATGTTTGCCAATGATTAGACAATGTTCAGCACCATTCATGACTCCTCAGATACTGAAGCAGTCCGTGTCCAAATGCAACAAGATCTGGGCAATATCCAGGCTTGGGCTGGCAAGTGGCAAGTAACATTCGTACCACACAAATGCCAGGCTGTGACCAATAAGAGACAATCTAACCAGCACCCCCTTGACATCCAACAGTGTTACCATCACTGAATCCCCTACTATCAACATCCTTGGGGTTACCATTGACCAGAAACTCATTTGGACTCACCACATAAATGCAGTGGCTACAAGAGCAGGTCAGAAGCAAGGAATACTCCAGTGACTAATTCATCTCCTGACTCCCCAAAGCACTGCTACAAGGCACAAGTCAGTATTGTGATGGAATACTCCCCTCCCCTGGGTGAGTGCAGTCCCAACAACACTCAAGAAGCTTGACACCACCCAGGACAAAGCAGCCCACTTGAATGGCACTACACTCCTTGAACCACCAACGCTCAGGAGCAGCAGTGCGTACTTTCTACAAGATGCAATGCAGAAATTCACCAAAGATCCTTAAACAGCGCCTTCCAAATCCATGACCACTTACATCTAGAATGACAGGGACAAGGATGGCAGATATATGGGGACACCACCTTCAAGTTCCCCTCCAAATCACTCACCGCCCTGACTTGGAAATATATCGCCATTCCTTCACTGTTGTTGGGTCAGAATCCTGGAATTCCCTCCCTAAGGGCATTGTGGGTCAACCCACAGCAGATGGACTGCAACGGTTCAAGAAGGCAGCTCATACCCATCGTCCATGGGCAATGAGGGATGGGCAATAAATGCTGGGCCCAGCCAGTGACACCCACATCCCACAAAATAAATAACTATTTCAAACAAAATATTTATCTCTGAAAACTGAATCATCTCTGAAAACTGTAGCTGGCCATGATTCCATTGCAGTTTGTCAGACCTTACTGTCCACACATTGACTACTATACTCCCTACGTTGCAACACTACGATGTAAAGCACTTTGGGACCTTCTACGGTGTGAAGGGCACTATATAAATGAAAGTCTTTCTTCCTCCATCCTATATGTGACTCCAGTTGGTGAAGCATGGCGTCAATGATTTTCACTGAAGATTGGGGAGGGGGGTGTGAAAGTTACTTTGTGTGAAAACGAATTGCTTTTCAGTGTTGGACTAAGTGTAAACACATATCAAATATGTACCAGAAGGCATCTGGCTCAGCACAGGATGGTTCCTGAGCTCAGATTCTGTTGGCGCAGGGAGGCATGCCAGGAGAAGCACCGGGCATTTCTAAAAGTGAAGTGTCATTTGGCAGAGATTCAACCTGAAACTATTTGTGTGCAAAACAACATCAGCAGCAAAAGTGACGAGATTAAGTGATTCCACTGGCAACAGACGAAATCTAAGCTCTGCAGTCATGCCACCTAATTTGTTATGAACCAGACCAGACCCCCTCAAAATAGTTTCAGAAAGTAGCCTACACCTGAACTTTTTATTAATTTAAAAGCAAACATGTTCCAGACATTAGATTAGATTAGATTAGATTACTTACAGTGTGGAAACAGGCCCTTCGGCCCAACAAGTCCACACCGCCCCGCCGAAGCGCAACCCACCCATACCCCTACATCTATCCCTTACCTAACACTACGGGCAATTTAGCATGGCCAATCCACCTGACCTGCACATCTTTGGAGTGTGGGAGGAAACCGGAGCACCCGGAGGAAACCCACGCAGACACGGGGAGAATGTGCAAACTCCACATAGAGAGTCGCCTGAGGCGGGAATTGAACCCAGGTCTCTGGCGACAGGTCCAACTATTCCATGTTAAGCAAAACAGAGTTTATTGAAACACTGTAGTTAAAATGCAACCAAAGAAAGTAGTTATTAGAACATCTTAACTCTACTGGAAAACTTAACAGAATAATAGAGTAACTATTACTAATGAACTGTTCCAATATAGTAGCATCCCATAAACACAGCCCTTGGCGAAAAAGGCAAATTCAGACACAGATTCTCACATGCAGTTCTCCAGTCCAGGAGGAATAACCATCAAGAGAAAATTCAGGGAACGTAGCAGCCAGGAGACATTCACTAAAGAGCCCAACTCTGCGGAGACCCCAACAGCTTCTGATGCTACTGTGAAAACCAAAGCCCAGTATTCCTGATCTGTGAGAGCTGGTCACTCTCAGTCAGGCTGTTTAAAATAAAAACAACCCTGAGGCTTCCCAAGCTGTTTACTCAAGTGCTCTTCAGTAGCCAGCTCAGTACATCAGGACAAAATATCCTCTTACAGCTACAGCACCATCACACCAGTCAGCAATGTTTGCCATCAATTAAACAACTCACTGGAGGAGGAGGCTCCCCAAGAATCACCATCCTGAATGATGGGAGAGCCCAGTATATCAGGCAAAGCATCAGGTTGAAGCATTCGCAATAATCTTCAGCCAAAACTACCAAGTGAATGACCATCTCTGCCCCTCTACAGATATCCAGTATCACAGATGTCAGTCATAAACCATCTGATTCACTCCATGTGATATTTAGACATAACTGAAGGCAATAGATACTGTAAAATCAATGGGCCCTGACAATATTCTGTGAATAGCATTGAAGACTTGTGTTCCAGAGTTTGCCACAGCCCAAGCCAAGCTATCCCAGTATAACTGAGACCCTAGCATCCACTTGACATTTGACAAAGTATATCCTGTACACGAAAAGTCAAGACAACCCGCAGTTACCACCCCAACAGTCTGCTCTCAGTCATCGATAAAGTGACGGAAGTGGTCATCAAAGACAGCACTTGTTTAGCAATTTGTTGAAACCTGTTCACTGATGTTTAGTTCCTGTCCTTACTACAGCCTTAGGTCAAGCTTTGATAAAAGAGCTGAATTCCAGATGTGAGGTCTGACTAACTGCCTTTGACATCAAAGCCACATCCCACTGAGGGTGGCAGCGAGAAACCTGAAATCTGCAGAATGTAACGTAGCACCTGACTTTCCAAAGCCTGTCCACCATCTATAAGGCACAAACTAGGCATGTGTTGGAATATGGTAAAAACAATGACTGCAGATGCTGAAAACCAAATACTGGATTAGTGGTGCTGGAAGAGCACAGCAGTTCAGGCAGCATCCAACGAGCTGCGAGCATGTGTTGGAATATTACTCACTTGCTTAATAATGCAGCTCCAAGAACACTCAAGAAGCTTGACACCATCCAGGACACGTGGCACCACATCCAAAGCATCCACTCCCTCCACTACTGATGTTCAATAGCAGCAGTGCGTACCATCACAAAATGCTCTGCAGAGGTTCACCTTCCGTCTAGAAGGACATGGGCAGGTAAACCACCACCTGCATGTTCCCCTCCAAGTCACTCACCATCCTGACTTGAAATGATATCGCCATCCCTTCAGTGTAGTTGGGTCAAAGTCCCAGAACACTCTCCCAGCAGCATCAGATGGTCTTCAGTCATTCAAGACCTTAGCTCACAATCACTTTCACAAGTGCAACTGGGGATGGGCAATAAGTTCCCAATCAGAAAAGAACACATGCTGTGAATGAATATGAAAAAAACAATCCCGCCTAAAAGGTTACTTAAATTGTTGCGTAAGAGCTTGCTGTGCTCAAATTAACGTCACGTTTCATTACAATGATATTTATATTTATGGAGGATTTTATTAACTGCCGAGCGCTTTGGGATAAACTGAGATCATGTTTTGAATTCATCCCAGACAGATGAAGTTAATATGCAAATACATCCTGTCCTTAAATGATCTGCTTACAGCCTGTGTCCAACCCATCTGCCATGTTTGCCTAGAAGTAATTTTATTCTTGTGAAGTGATTTAGGAACATCAACATTTTTAATTCAGTCTCAAATTCCTTCTTTAGGATAATGCTGTGTTCCTTTAACAAAGATATGGAGGGGTTGGTTGGTATTGGACTGGGTTGGGCAAGGTCAGAAGTGAATGCTAGCACTCCCAGTACAGCATTGGTCCATAAAGCTAATGATGATGTGCATTTATGTAGCACCTATAGCATTGTGACATATCTTGAGAGGCTTCACAGGGTGATCACATAACAATCGACAGGAGATGTTTGGGACAGTACCATTGCATCATAAGACCCTTCCCTTTTGCCCACCACTACCCTGTTCATAAGTTTCTTTAGCCAACCGTGCTTGGCACACCTCCAGTGTGATTCTGGACAGTCAACAGTTAGAGAGGAGAGACATCAATTTAAGAGCGAGATAGGAAGAAATTTCTTCGCTCGGGATCATAGAGTACAGAAACAGACCCTTTGGTCCAACCAGTCCATCCCAACTTAATCCCAAACTAAACTGATCATTGACTTCAGTAGGAAAAGAGGAGAATACCCCCTACCTACAGCAATGGAGCAGAGGTTGAGAATGTCAAGTTCTTCAGAGTGATGATAACAGACGACCTATCCTGGACTTTCCAATGTAGATGTGACAGTCAAGAAGACACAGCAATGCCTCTTGTTCCTTAGGCAGCTCAGGAAATTCGGCACCTCTCTAAGGACCCTCGCCAATGTTTACAGATGCACCAGTGACAGCATACTGTCTGGGTGTATAATGGCCTGACAACTGCTCTGCCCAGGACCTTAAAAAACTACAGAAGGTTATGTGCACAGCCCAGACCATCAGGAAGCCAACCTCCCATCCACTGGCTCCATTTACACAGCTCGCTACCGCGGAAAGGCTGCCGACATCAACAAAGGCCTCTCCCACCCCGATAATGATTGCTTACAACCTCTTCTGTCAGACAGAAGATACAGAAACCTAAACACACAGACCGGCAGGTTCAGGAACATCTTCTTCTCAGCTGTTATGAGACTGATGGATGGGCTATCTAGCCTCAAATAACGCTGATCTTATGAATGTTGATTTTGCCTAGCCCATGCCCTGTGTGCCTCTAAGTTCTTTTTTCACCCTTTGATCTATATATCCTTGCTTACTATGATCAGCCTGTAATGCTAGTAAACAAAGCTTTTCCACTATACTTAGGTACAAGTGATGATAAATAAATCAAATCAAATCAAACTAGTCCCACCTGCCTGCTCCTGGCCAATATCCCTCCAAACCTTTCCTATTCATGTACTTATCCAAATGTCTTTTAAACATTGTAACTGTACCCACACCTACCAATTCCACACATGAATCACCCTCTGTGTAAAAATATTGCCTCTCGTGTCCTTTTTAAGATCTTTCTCCTCTCACCTTAAAAATATGCCCCTTCGTCTTGAAATCCCCCCAACCTAGGGAAAAGACACCTGCCATCCACCCAATCTACACCACTCATCATTTTATAAACCTCTATAAGGTCACCCTCCCAACCTCCTACCCTCCAGCAAAAGCTGAAGTCCCAGCCGATTCAGCCTCTTCTTTTAACTCAAACCTTGCAACATCCTGGCAATTCTTTTCCGAACCCTCTCCAATTTAATAAAATCCTTCCCAATAAATCGGAATTGCACAAAGTGCTCCAGAAGAGGCCTCACTTAACATCCTGTACAACCTCAACACTAACGTCCCAACTCCTATACTCAAAGGCCTGAGCAATAAAGGCAAGCGTGCCAAATGCCTTCTTAACCACTCTCAGAGGGTTGTGGGTCTTTGGAACTCCTTGCCACAGAGAGCTCTGGGGGCAGAGTCCTTGTGTATATTTAAGACTCATGTAGATAGATTTTTGATCAGTCGGGGAATCAAGAGGTACAGGGAAAAAGCAGGAAAGTGGACATTGAGGAATGTTGGATCAGCCATGATCCTATTGGATGGTGGAGCAGGCTTGAAGGGCCGAATGGCCTACTCCTGGTCCTACTTCTTATGGCCTGCTGGCCTCAACACTACCACTATACCTCTTTATAATGAAAGGAAATGATCAGAACTTCTATAATTGGATTGAAAACCTTGTGATTGCAGAAAGGAATACTTAATCAGGATCCCATGTAGAATCTGGGGTGGTTAATGATTCCTGCCAGAGGAGATATCTGGAAAAAAGTCAATGAAAACAGGTTTTCATTGAAAAGAACACATAAAATAAAGCAAAGAACTGGAGGGGGCTCGGTGGCTCATTGGTTTGCACTGCTACCTTACAGCACCAGGGATCTGGGTTTGATTCCACTCTCAGGTGACAGTCTGTGTTGAGTTTGTATGTTCCCCCTGTGTCTGTGTGGGCTTCCTCCCACAGTCAAAAGATGTGAAGGTTAAATGGATTGGCCATTGGGGGTTGCAGGATTGTGGTGGGATGCTTTTTCATAGAATCCTGACAGTGTGGAAACAGGCCATTCGGCCCAACAAGCCTGCACTGACCCTCTGAAGAGTAACCTGTTACTCTACATTTACCACTAACTAATGAACCTAACCAACACATCCCTGAACACCATAGGGCAGGTTAGCACGACCTATCCACCCTAACCTGTACATCTTTGTGATTGCGGGAGGGAAACCATGGAGGGAATGTGCCAACTCCACACAGACAGTCACCTGAGGCCGGAATCCAGGTCCCTGGCGCTGTGAGACAGCAGGGTTAAACACTGTACTATCCCGTGTGGAGGGTGCCTGATGGGCCAAATGGCCTGCTTCCACACTCTCAGGGATTCTACGAACCGCTGGCGGTCTGAAACCAAAATGGAAAGTGCTGGAGGAAACTCAGTAGGTCTGGCAGCACCTGTGGAGAGAGAGAGAGAGAGAGAGAGACAAACAGAGTTAGTGTTTCAGGCGCAGTGATCCAAGCTCAGAGTGGAGTTGGAAGAGCAGGAGTACACTGTCTCTGACTGGCTCCCCTCCACAACTCAGCTGGGATTGGTTGCCTCCTGAAGTAGAGCCATTGGACTGGAATTGTTAACTCGGTTTATCTCTCCATCTTCACTGCCAGACCTGCTGAGTTTCTCCAGCACTTTCTGCTTTTATTCCATAGAGAACAATTCCTTGGGGGGAAAGGGGTGGAGGAGGAAAAGATGTTGATATTCACTCTGTCTCTCTCTCTCTCTCTCTGTTTTTACTCGCAATGAAATATTTAAACGTTAAAAGGGGGACTTACATTTTGTCTTTCATTTGTGTGCAGTGGGCTGGATGTCAGAGAAACAAGACTGACATTATTGCTGCATCATTGCAAAAGGGAAGGAGATACCACCGACGACTTTCGATACTTGTCAATTATTAATGTAAAAATAATTATTTCGTTCGGGAGCTTTACATAGTTAAGAATTTACTCAAGTCTAGTTAACAACAGATCGAAAGAGTTCAGAGAATGCTTTTTCTAAAACAAAAGTCCTAATAATGACTTCTCTCCTTCTTAGTCCTCTGTAGTTGCATTTGCACAGGAAGGTAAGTGTGTTACAATTGGACCATGTGCTTCAGTTCACAAGAACTTTGTCATTTGTCGATTGACAATTTTAAAAAGGACAGCTCTTGATAAAGTGTAACAAAAGTGTGCACTGTTCCCTCACACTCAGCCCTAATGGATGCTTCATTGTCTGTTCCCTGTCCAGTTCCTATCTGGCTCCCACTCTGTGCTGATGGTATATTTGGTTAGAAAGAAATCGAAAGCTTTAAACGCTTTGTTCCAATCCTTGATAGTTAGTCCATTTTAACCGCGCTGTTTAGGAGAATGTGACATCTCTGGTTTGTATTTTCCAGCGGCTCGTTGATCCTTATCGCCCCCTGGTTCGATTAAAGTGCAGGAACAAATTAAGAACAAAATTACCTTTGCCATGACTACCCGTGTACAGGAAAGACGCCACAGTTTTGACCAGAAATTGCTGGAAAAGCTCTGGAGAGAAATCGGAGTTAATGTTTCAGCGACGTTTTCCTCAGTTTTAACCAGGCTGCTCTCTCAGTATAGAGAGAGAGAGAGAGAGAGAGGTAACTGGTGGAAGTTTAACCTGAAGATAACTACAACAGGTTGAGAAAAGGTGTACTTCATGGTAACTTTAGCCAGTGTGGAAACTGAACCCATTCTGTTGGCATCGCTCTGTATTGTAAGCCAGCTGTCCAGCCAATTGAACTAACCGACCAGTATGTATATAAATTGCTGAGTCTAGATTAGAGTGGTGCTCGACTCCTTATTGATATTGATTTACAGTCTCAGCGTTATTTTCGGTTCTTGCTTGTGAGAGACTCCAACACGAGAACTTCTTGAGACTGGCGTTACTGTAAGCATTCCCCCTATATGTTTGGCCAGAGAGCTACATAAGGGATAAAAGAAATCTTTCAAAAGTTCCCATGAAGTGTACAACACGTATTTCTCAGAGCCTGACTAAAAAGAGAAACGACCTGAAAATTGTTTTTAATATGAAATGCCATCAGCGCTTTTTTTAAAAATTTCAGATTTCTAAATGATTCCAATTGTAAAAAAAAATTCCTTTCGCCAATTTGCCTCATAAATATCTTGTTGGTGTATCACTACAATGCACATCTCTCAATTTTCCACCCTCTGTCTCTCTGCTGCTCCCTCTCAATGCCTTTATTTGTCTTGCAATGTTGTTACATTTACTCTTCTGGGAGTAATCCAGTCCAGAGCAATGAGTTTTCAGAATTAGGGGATTAATTGCACCTATATTTGGAGTTGCAGACTGGATTTTAAAGATTAATCAATTACCCTTTACCCAAACAAGGGCTTTACCCAAACAAACTTTTCCCAAAAAAAACAAAATTACTTTCTTCAAAAGCTTCTAAATGAACTTTCTTTTCTGCTAAGGGATGACAATTTAAAACAGAAATTCAGGAGGATTTTGGCAACATCTAAAGTCCTTTTCTTTCTGTAGGTCAGAGCGGAATAATGACATTGTCAGTGAATCATTAGCCACTTCGGGTTAAAGTGAAGAGATTGCCCAGGGTTGAAAGGTGACAGCTAATTTCTTGTTTAACTCCTCTGACCTCCACGGGACAGATTTAAAACTGGCTTTCAGTAAAAGATGACACCTTCATCTTGTTTTTTGACTTTTAGTTTGGCAGTGAGTTCTCATTTTCCATCACTTCTCAGAAAGAAAAAGTGCCCATATTTACTTGGGGTACTTTTTTTTAAAAAGGGTGCCAGTTACTTAAATACAAAGCCACTCAGTGCCTTGCTTCATGTACTTTATGCAGGGGACACTGCATCTTTAGAGCTGGTAGTTTGGCTGTATCGAGAGTTCTTATTACAATACTTATCTTGCACTGGTTCAGCCATTGATTGACAGATTGGTAAATATAAGGGTCAAAGGACATTCTTTGTGAAACTGCAATATAACATCAGCTTGACTGTGGTGGTAGTGTCCCAACTTCTGAACCAAAAGGCCTGGGTTCAAGTCCCACCTTCTCCAGAGGTGTATGATAGTAACTATGAATGAATTGATTTAAAAACAATATGACAGCCTATCTCAGGAGAGGAAGGCACTCTCTGTCTGTGTACAGCCAACATGGACAGGGATGAAGGGTAGGAGCTGCACACCCAGACACGGGTGATCATTTTCACCCAAATTAATTCCATGGCAGTAATAATGTGCCTTCCGGAAATGTCGTTTCCCCTTCCCCTTGGATGCTGCCTGACCTGCTGTGCTTTTTCCAGCTCCACTCTTTATCCACTCTGACCCTCCAGCATCCACAGTCCTCACTATCTCCAACAATGATGCGCTTCCAACACCAGCAGTTATTCTGGTCTCTCCATTCTCTCCTCCTCTCACTCCTGTCCATCTTCTCTCCCCTTTACTTTTCCTCTCCTTCTTGTCCCCTCTTCCCATCCCCCCTCTCCAGTTCTTCACCTCATTCTCCTTGTTTCTACCCTTCCCTTTCCCCTTTTCTCTCTCATTCTCCACTCCCCTTTCCCCCTTCCTTCTCACTGTCTTTCTCCCCCTTCCCTTTTCCCTACTATCTCTTCTCTTTAGCCCCTTCCTTTCCCAACTCCCTCTAACCCCTTTGCATCCTTCTCCCCTACTTCCCCCTCCTGTTTCTCCCTATTTCCCCTCCCCTTCTCCCCAATTCCCCCCCATCCTTCTCCACATTTACCCTTCGCTTCTACTCCCATTTTCCCCTCCCCAACTCCTTCATTTTTCCCTCCCCCCCCCCCCATCATCTGAAATTCTTAGGCATTTTAGGGACCAGCAGTACACAACTAAACAAAATCTAACAAAGGGGGACAAAGTTGATTCTGAAAGTAGATTGGCAAGATATATAAAAACAAACAGCACGGGCCTCTACGGACATATTCCACCCTCGGGCGACTGTCTGTGTGGAGTTTGCACATTCTCCCAGTGTCTGAGTGGGTTTCTTCTGGGTGCTATGGTTTCCTCCCATAGTCCAAAGATGTGCAGGTCAGGTGGATTGGCCAGGCTAAATTGTCCCATAATATCCATAGTAAATGCAGGGTTACAGGGATAGGGTGGGGGCAGCGAGGGGGGAGGGTTTGCGATGAGATGTTCTTCAGAGAGCCAGTGTGGGCTGACTAGCCTGCTTCCACACCAGAAGGATTCGATAATTTTATTCTATGATATAAAAAGAGAGAAGTTAAAGCAGGTATGGGACCTTGGAGGTTCCAACTGTGGGATTGCTAATGAGGAGCAGAGAAATTGCAGATAATTGAAACCAATATTTTACATCAGCCTACACCACGGAAAACACAATGAAGATACCAGAAAAACAAAGCGCTAATGGGATGAAAGATTTTGCGACAGTGTCTATCTTTACCTGACAAACTAATGGGACTAAAAGCTGACCAGGCATTAGGGTCCAGTGGCCTGTGTCCAAGGATTTGAAAGAAAATGCTTGTAGAAATAGTAGAGGCATTGGTCGAAATATTCTAGAACTCACTAGACTATGGAAAGTTCCCATCAAATAGGAAAACAGCCAAAGTGACATCCCTAATCAAGAAGGAAGGAAGACAGAAGCAGCAAACAACAGGCCAGTTAGCTTAACTTCTGTCATTGAAATTAATAACAAAATGTTGTGCATGCCTTTATTGGTCAGTGCATTAGTATAAGAGTCGGGAGGAGCTGTACAAGACATTGGTTCGGCCACTTTTGGAATACTGCATTCAGTTCTGGTCTCCCTGCTATAGGAAAGATGTGAAACTCGACAGGGCACAGAAAAGATTTACAAGGATGTTGCCAAGCATGCTGGAGGGTTTGAGCTATAGGGAGAGGCTGAATAGGCTGGGGGTGTTTTCCCTGGAACATCAGAGGCTGAGGGGTGACCTTATAGAGGTTTTTACAATCATGAAGGGCATGGATAGTGTAAATAGCTAAGGTATTTTCCCCAGGTTGGAGGAGTCCAGCACTAGAGGGCATAGGTGTAAGGTGAGGGGGGAAAGATTTAAAAGGGACCTAAGGGGTAACTTTTTCACACAGAGGATGGTGTGTGTATGGAAGGGGCTACCAGAGGAAATGATGGAGGCTGGTACAATTACAGCATTTAAAAGACATCTGGATGGGTATCTGAATAGGAAGGGTTTAGTGGAATATGGGAAAATGCTGGCAAACGGGATTAGGTTAATTTTGAATATTTGGTTGGCATGGATGATTTGGACTGAAGGGTCTGTTTCTGTGCTTTATAGCTCTATGACTCTACAAGTAGAAAGACATTCAGAAAAGTTTAACACAATCCAAAAGAGTCAGGATGGTTTTGTGCAAGTGAAATTATGTATGACAAATTTGCCAGTGTTCTTAATAAGCAGGGTTGATAAGGAAGAACTAGTGAATGGAATGTAGTTGGGTTTCCAGAAGGCATTTGATAAGGTGCCAAATAAAGGGTTTTTTTTTTGCATAACGTAGGAACTCATGATACTGAGGGTAATGTTTCAGCATGGACTGAGGATTGGCTAACACACAGAAGACTGTGAATCAAGATTGATTGGTCTTTTTCAGGTTGGAAATTTATAACTAGTGGAGTAGCACAAGATTCGGTGGCCTCAATTATCTATGGTCTACATTAATGACTTGGAAGTGGGGAAAGTGTATAAACCATCGAATCCCCGCAACATGGAAATAGGCTATTCAGCTCAATGGGTCGACACCAGCACTCCAGAGAGCGTCCCACCCAGACCCATTCCCCCATCTCTGTAACCCTGCAATTCCAATAGCTAATGCACCTAATCTACACATCTCTGAACATTATGGGCAATTTAGCATGGTTAATCCATCTAACTTGCACGTCTTGAGGGGGAGGAAACCCACACAGATGCAGGAAGAACGTGCAAAGAGCACACAGTCAGTGGAGTCAAACCTGGGTCCCTGGTACCAGGAATGTCGACTTCGCCATTCCGTGATGCTGCCTGGCTTGCTGCACTCCTGCCTGTCTTCCCCGCTATTGTGAGGCAGCACTGCTAACCAGTGAGTCACTGTGCCACCCACTGGAAGCAAGTAAAGATCTGCTGACAAGACAAAATTGGTGGGAGACCATACTGTGATGAGGATATAAAAAATCTGGAATGGGTTGTAGATAGGTTGAATAAGTGGGAGAAACTTGGCAGAAGTAAGGAGACATGGGTGAATGAAATGCAAAATGCTAGCATTCAGGTGCAGCAAGTCATTAAGAAGGCAAATAGAATTTTTTTTTAATTATTGGAGGGTTGGAGTTTTAAAACAGGGAAGTCTCGTTACAACTGTGCAGGGTGTTGGTGATGCTGCACTTGGAGTGCTGCCGACAGTTTTGGTCCCTGTATTTAGGAAAAGCTGAACTGGCATTGGAGGCATTGATTCCTGATGAAGGGCTCCTGCCCAAAACGTCGATACTCCTGCTCCTCGGATGCTGCCTGACCTGCTGTGCTTTTCCAACACCACTCTAACCTTGGCATTGGAGGTGATTCAAAAGAGGTTCACGAAGCAGATTCCTGGGATGATGGAGTTAACTCATCAGGAATGGCTAAACAGGGTAAACCTTTATTCATTAGAGTTTTGATAAGTATGGACTGATCTTAGCGAAACGTACAAGGTGGACAATTCTTAGGGGTATCCCAAACTCTGAGCTAGGAGGCTCCCGTTCAAGTCCCGTTGGTTCTCTAGGTATACAACATTTGAAATGAGGAAAAAATGTGAGGGAACTTGACAGGGTCAATGCTGAGAAGATGTTTTCAAGAGAGGAGCAATCACTAGTATTATTCCAGAATAAGAAGACACACTCATTTAACACTGAGACGCAAAGCAATTAGTTCTCTCAGAGGTTAGTGAATACCTGGAATTCTTTACTCCAGAGACCTGTGGAGGCTAGAATGTATGTAAAAATGATTTAGACAGATTTGTGAAATATTGGGGAGAGCTTTGATGAGCTGGCACGATGGGGGGGTGGAAGTCAAGGCTTGGGGAAGATCAGCTATGATCCTGTTGAATGGTGGTTATTGAGGGGCTGAATGGTCTATTGCTTGTATTTCTGAAGTTATGTTCCTCTTTCCATGTTTTCTTTCTCCTTGTCCTTTCCCCTCCTCCACTTTTACCAACTTCACCTTTCCCTCCTATCTCCCTCTTGTTACCCACCTTCCTTTAGCCACCCACCTCTCCTCCTCTCTCCTTCTCTGCTCCACCTCTCCTGTTCCTTTTCCCTCACCCCATTTTCCCCTCACTCTTTTGCTTCCCATTCCCCTACTCTCTTCACCTCCCTTCCCCAACTCCTGCTCTGCTTTTAAACCCTTTCCTTTCCCACTGCCCTTTTCCTTTCTCCTCCCCTTTCTCCCTTCCTCTCCAGGTTTTTATCCCTTCCCTTCATCCCCTTCCTCTCATTTCCTCTCTACTAGCACGCTGTTTTCCCCTTTCCCTGACTCCTTCTCTATCTCTCTCCCCACTCTTTGTTCCTCCAAATCATTCACCTTTTTATTTGCCCCCCTCTCCGCTCTGCAACCCCTCCATTTCCCAACACCACCACCCCTCATGCCACCCACCTACCTCTCCCCACACCCTTTCTTCCCCCCTCCCCTTTCTCCTGCTTACCTTTACCCCCTTTTCCCATCTTTCTCTCCCTTTTTTCCTTTCCCACCCACTTTTCCAAAACACCCCTCCCTTTTTACCTCCTCTTTATCTTTGATTTCCCTTGCCCCCCATCTCTAATGTATTCCCCCCCAACACTTCTCCATTTTCCCTCAATCCCACCAGTATCCTCCCTCCCCCTCACCACCACCTCCCTTTCCCCCTTCCCTGCTTTCAACCACCTCCTCCTTACCCCCATCCTCACCTTCCGCCTGTGCTCCGTCTCCCCCATTCGCTCTTTCAGCCCCTTCCCATTCTCCCTTCCCCCTCCCCATTTGCCTTTCCCTCCCTCCCCCTCCCCCATTCTCCATCCTCCCTCAACCTCTCCGCCATTTCCCCCTCTATCTTTAAACTCCTCCTTCTTCTTCCCCCACTGCCTTTTTCCTCCACCCTCAAATGTCTGCTCCCTCTCCTCTCCCCTTCCTCCAACTCTTTATGCACCCTGCCCTACTTCTCTTTTACTCCTTTTCCACCTTTCCCCCTTTTACCTGGTCTTCTCCACTCTTTCCCCTTCCCTTTTGTCTCCCTCCCCTCTTCCAGACTCCCCTCCCACCCACTCACCTCTCCCTTTCACCTTCCTTGCCCTGTCCACTCTCACCAGCCCTCCACTCCCCTCCAGCCTCCCCCATCCTATCCTCCCCTGCCCCTCTCCTCCCCATCCTTCCCTCCTCCTCTCCCCATCCTCCCCCTCCTGTATACCCCTCATTTCCCTATCGTGCCCTCCCCTCCCCATCCTCCTCTCCCTATCCTCCCTACTCCCTATCCTCCCCTATTCTCTCCCCCCCCTCCACCCTGTCCTCCCCATTCTCCCCTTCGGGTTGCCCTGTCCTCCCCTCCCTCCCATCCTCTTCACCCCTTGCCCCATCCTCCCCTCTCCCAATCCTTTCTTCTCCCTTCCCCATCCCCATCCTCTCCTCTTCTGCTTCTCCCCATCATCCCCTCCCCCAAATGTCTCTTTCCCTTTCCCCAATCCTCTCCTCTCCATTATCACCTCCGCTCCATCCTCCACTCCCTCCCCCCTTCTCTTCCCTCCCAAACACCTCCCTCTCCCTTTTCTCCCCATCCTCTATTCTCCCGCCCTCTCCTCCTCCTAACCTCCCTTCCCCCACACCCCTTTCTCCTCTCAACCTCCCTTCCGCCACACCCCTTTCTCCTCCCAACCTCCCTTCCGCCACACCCCTTTCTCCTCCTAACCTCCCTTCCCCCTACTCCCTTTACTCCTCCTAACCTCCCCCTAACCTCCCTTCCCCCATCCTCCCCTTCCTCCTCCTAACCTTCCTTCCCCCACCCTCCCCTTCCTCCTCCTAACCCTAAGCTTACCGTCTAGGGAAAGTGATGGTGTGTTCATGTGGTTTGATATGGAGGATGTGGGGGTGTTTAGAGGCAGTAGGACACCCTGAAATCTCCTGTAGTCAGGGGTACACTCTATCACCCCCACTGCCCCCAGTTTGAGGGGTATATTTGTGTGCGTGTAGCTCCAATCTCACTGCTCACAGTGAGTAGTTACCCCATTGCTCTGTTGTTGATGCCAGCAGTTGGGATTGAGTCTGGGAGTTCGGTGTGACTTCGGGAGTTGGAGATGATTCTGGGAGTTGGGGAAGAGTCTGGGAATTGGGGGCAAGCCTGGGAATTGGGAGACAATTAGTAAGTTGGGGTTGAGTCTGGGAGTTGGGAATTGAGTCTGGGATTGGGAGACAGTCTGGGAGATGGGATTGAGTCTGGAAATTGAGAATTCGTCTGGGAATTGGGGGTGAGTTTGGGAGTTGGGGTTGAGTCTGGGAATTGGGAGACAGTCCGGGAATTGGGATTAGGTCTGGGAGTTAGGGGATGAGCCTGGTTGTGGTGGGGAGGTTTGGGAGATGGGATTGAATCTGGGGAAGTTGTGGATTAGTCTGGGAGGTGGGTTAAGTCTCAGAGTTGAGGTTGGGTCTGGGAATTGGGGGACAGTCTGGGAATAGGGATTGAGTTTGGGAGTTGGGTATGAGTCTGAGAGTTGGGGTTGAGTCTGGAAATTGGGGATGAATCTTGGAGGTGGGGTTAAGTCTAGGAGTTGGGGTTGAGCCTGGGAATTGGGGGACAGTCTGGGAATTAGCATTGAGTCTGGGAGTTAGGGAATGAATCTGGGAGTTGGGGATGAGTCTGGGAGTTGGGTTGAGAGTGTGTTGCTGGAAAAGCACAGCAGGTCAGGCAGCATCCAAGGAGCAGGAGAATTGACATTTCAGGCTGGAGCCCTTCATTACAAATCGATTTTCCCGCTCCTCAGATGCTGCCTGACCTGTTGTGCCTTTTTAGCAACACACTCTCAACTCTGATCTCCAGCATCTGCAGAGCTCACTGTCCCTCTGGGAGTTGGGGGTGAGTCTGGGAGATGGGGACAGTTTGGGAGATGGGGGGGTAAGTCTGGAAGTTGGGGGTGAGTCTGGGAGATGGGGACTGAGTCTAGGAGTTGGGGGTGAGTCTAGGAGTTGGGGGTGAGTCTGGGAGATGGGGGGTGAGTCTGGGAGATGGGGACTGAGTCTAGGAGTTGGGGACTGAGTCTAGGAGTTGGGGACTGAGTCTAGGAGTTGGGGGTGAGTCTGGGAGATGGGGGTGTCTGGGAGTTGAGGTGAGTCTGGGAGTTGGGGGTGAGTCTGGGAGATGGGGACAGTTTGGGAGATGGGGGGGTAAGTCTGGAAGTTGGGGTGAGTCTGGGAGATGGGGGTGAGTCTGGGAGATGGGGACTGAGTCTAGGAGTTGGGGGTGAGTCTAGGAGTTGGGGGTGAGTCTGGGAATTGGGAGTGAGTCTGGGAGATGGGGTGGTGAGTCTGGGAGATGGGGACAGTTTGGGAGATGGGAGGTAAGTCTGGGAGATGGGGACAGTTTGGGAGATGGTGGGGGGGGGTGAGTCTGGGAGTTGGGGGTGTGGGAATTGGGGAGAATTGACCACAGGGGAGTGAGAAATGGAAGTTCAGGCCGAAAACACATCAAAGTAAACTTTTCTCTGTTTCTCTCTCAGAAAAGGGGTCGGCCTTGGTCTGATTGGCGCCGGGTTTCCATGGGAGACGATGACGCAGGCGGTTTTGGATTACCTCTCAGCTGGAATGCCTTGGGACAGTGCATTGAGAGATAGCTCTCGCTCTCATTGTTAAGCAGATTGGACACAGAGAGAGAGAGAGAGAGGGCAGCTCGCTCTGTCTCACTATCTGCCCCCTCCCTCCTTCCATCCCTCACTCCCCACCCCTTCCTGCCCTCCCTCCTCTGGGGGGTGGGGGGCTTTTCCAGCTTTTTCTCCCCCCCCCCTCCCTCCTTCAGCGAAAAACACGTGAACGCGATTGAGCAGCGAGAAAATAAAGGCAGCACTTTCAGCTTGTCTCACCTTCACTGTGCACCCTCTCCATTCACTCCCAGCACCTTTACTTTACTTTTTCCCCCCCCCTCTTTTTAAAAAAAAATAGAAGGAAGGACAACAATCCACTTTCTTTCCTTAGCCTCCACTTTTTCCCCCCCCCTTCCCTTTTTATTTCAAAGCTGCCACCCCCCCCCCCCCTTTTCTTTTGCCTTGGCATCAAGGAGCTGAATTCTTGTGTTTCTATAGGTAGTGTAGAAATTATCAGCACTGTCCACCCCCTTTCCCCCCCGTCCCTTCCCCCCCCCCCCTCCTGCTTTCCCAGCACCAGCACCAGCACCGCCTGCCCGGAATAGGGGGAACACAACGGATTCAATCGGCTCCCCAGCCATGAGCACAAAAAGTGATGAAGCGAACAACGGTGAAGAGGAGGTAAGGTTTGGGCTTGTCCAAGAGGGGAGGGAAAGGGACACTACACTACACTCGTTCTCTTCTCCCCCCCCCCCCCCCTCCTTTCCCAGGCTTTCACCTGCCACATTCATCCTGCTTTTTCCTTACCCCCCCCCCCCCCTTTCCCTGCTTTTTTTTAAAAAAAGTAACACTTTTTAAACAAAAGTTTTTTATATATATGGGGGTGCTTGCTCATATTCTCATCCTGACTTTTAAGGAGTTTTTGCTGTGCAACTTAAAAAAAAATCACCTGTTCATCTCTTTTTTAGTTGGTCAGTCGGAAATCTATTTTTTTTTAAAGTAATGTTTGGTTTCCTGTTTTAATAGTATTTACTGGTTGTGGAGGGATGTGGCCTGTTTAAAGGGCCCATTCAGGAATGGAACAGTTGTGTTGTGTTCTTGCAGGTTTGCTCTTTTAGAAGCGAGGGTTTCACTAAATCTCGCATTGTTTGTTTTTTTTAAAAATAAGCTTTTTGTTAAGTCTTCTCAGTTTTAAGACTGTTGGTGTCACCCTCTCTCCAGACTTAGACTTGCCTCTCTCTCCCTCTGCCGTTTAGTTTAATAAGGTCTTAAAGCGGGACTGTCCAGGGGAAGTTCAGACCGTAAGCCTGGTTAATAGACAGCGCCTCTTTTATAGAGAGCAAGACCTCGCTGGTCTTTTTCTTTCTTTCTCTCTTTCTCTCCTTCTGCAGTTTTTTTTTGTTTCCTCGGAGATTTGTCTGAAAAACAACGGATGAGACTCAGAGGAGCTCGGCATCTTAAACACGCCAAGTTGTGAGCTTTAAAGACGCTTAGAATTCCTGCCTTTAATTTTGGGGGACTTCCGAAATAGATTGCGGAGTCACAGAAACCGGGCCAAAACCTAACAGTCATTCCATTTTTAATGACTTTTTTTTAGTTCTGAGAACTGGGGAAGAATACTTCAGTGTGGGAGAAGGGTTGAGAGTTCAGTAGGTCATCTGGTTTGAACTTGGAAGCAACTCTGTTTTATATATTAAAAAAAAGAACCTCCACTAGGATCAGTTCACTCCTCCTAAAGTGTTCTGCAACCACTCGCCCAGTTTATTCTTGCAGTTTCTGGTGTAATCAGACTGCAGTTGGTTCTCATTTTAACTCCGAGTCTGCCATCCCTTAATTTATAATAAATGTCTATTTTTTAAAAAGTCATTGATTCAAAGATGTAATGCCACACCTCTGGGGCTGGTGAGATTTGAACCCAGGGAGCTTTGAGCCTAGAAGTAGGGACGCTACCGTCACGCCACAAGAACTGGTTTAATGTGTTTTTTTTTAAATAAAAATTCGGGGACACTTGTGGGGTCAGTGAGATTTGTACCATGACCACCTAGCCCAGAGGTAGGGTAACCACTTCAAGACCTCATCTCACTTAAATTCCCAACTAATGTCTTGCCTGTGTGTATGGAGTGGGAAAGAGAAATGGTTACAGGTTGGAGTGTTAAATCCTCAAAATGTTCCAATTTATCGACTGATGAAGATCAGTCTGCCCATTATGTCCACATTAGGAAAGAGTGATGCAATTATTCCTACTCTCTCCTGGAATGTGCCATTTACTTTGTCTCCCTTGTGCGATTAACTCCCTGTTAATTAATTTTCTCCCACCACAAGGTAACTTGCAATGCTAAAATACCCCTATATCCGTTGACTGTCTTTGGATTATCTTCATGTGCCCTGTGGTTAAGTTTCCCCCTGCCATTGAGGAAACCATTATTCCTCACTTGCTTGATCAAAATTCCTTTGTTCTCCAGTTGACACTGGCCTGAGTCTAACTTGCATCAGTTAACTAACTAAACTAGCCCAATTAGTTTGAGGCTGATCACAGCTTGCCAGAACAGTGACAAGCTGCTAATGTCTGTTGGAATTAAATGTAGATTGAAATCTTTTAAACAACTTCCTCTTCCCTTGCTTCGAGGGGAGGGTGGAGGGGTGAGAGCCTTTCAGGATTGTGAGCAAGCAGCACAGTTCAGAGTTCTGGTTCACGTCAAGGGTTGGGTTAGGGAAGGTTTAAATCCAGTCCTTAGCAATCATGTGGCTGCTTTAAAGGCTGTGCTTGCTGTATCCTCCTAGAGGAACACTGGTTCGAACTCTATTGCCACAACTTAATGACTCTGGTAATCTTGTGCAAGTGTGTCTGGCTAAGAATCACCTGACTGTAGGCATTGAGCAAACCTAGATCTCCTAACTTTACTCGACCATATCTTAATCCTGACTTTTACAATAGCTAAGGCAAATTTTAACTGCAGCTGTTCACAAGCAAACCTTGGTTTCCAGAATGTATGGAATGAGCAGGAGTAACTGGGCCATTCGGCCCCTCAAACCCACTCTCTGCTATTCAAATAAAATCGGAGGGTGGTATGGTGACTCTGGTTAGCGCTGCTACCTCACAGCACCTGGGTTCGATTCCAGCCTTAGGTGACCGTCTGCATGGTTTCTTCCAACATTGCACAGATGTGCAGGTTAGGTGAATCGGTCTTGCTAAATTGCTCAGTGTTCAGGGGTGTGTGTAGGTTAGGGATAAATGTAGAGTAATAGGATGGTGTCTGGGTGGGTTACTCTTCAGAGGATCGATATGGACTTGTTGGGTCAAATGGCCTGTTTCCACACTGTAGGGATTCTATGATCCTATGAATAGGAAGGGTCTAGAGGGATATGGGCCAAATGCTGGCAGAAAGGACTAGATATATTTAGGATATCTGTTCTGCGTGGGCTGAAGGGTCTGTTTCCGTCTCTGACTCTGTTTGTGGTTGCCACTTTCCTGTCTGCAAACCTCTCCCTCACCAAAAATTTGGAGTTACTTGATGGTCAAAAAAAATGCTCTAACTTGGCTGGTTCTTCAATAGATCTGGGAATAGAATTGCCTGTGGACAAATCCTCCTGGGACCTTGTGCATCTGAGAAGATTCCACAGGAATTTATAAACTCGTGTAACTGCAGCTGCATTGTAACAGTGATATTGGACTGACAACTGATGGAATTTTGTTTGAGTTTGCCAGACTTGCAGTCCCTCGAGGGCCTCTATTGGTGACTCGTACAGATGGGCCCTCTAACGTGTGCACTTATTCCTCCACCCCCACCCCCCCTTCTCTGAAGGCCTCACTAGAATGAAGTTTAATGATCCTAATCTGCAATACGTGCACTGCTGTATGTTGTTAGCAAGCATCAACATATGTTTTTAAAAAGTGGAACTTCTAATGAAAAATTGAGTTTAAAGGAAAAATACTGGAGAAACTCGACCAACATTTGTGGCGAGATGGCCGCAGTTAGACTTTTTGAGTAGTCTTCTCTTCAGAACTCTGAATTATTCACACCGATGAGAGTAGAAATAGAATGATGTGGATGTACTGGGGTGGACAAAGTCAGGAGCCGCATGGTATTGGGTTACGATCCCAACAGGTTTACTTGAAATCACAAGCTCTTGGAGCCTGACCAAGGAGCAGCGCTCCAAAAGCTTGTGATTTCAAATAAACCTGTTGGACTGTAATTTGGTGTCGTGTGACTTGAAACATGGCTCTGGGCTTCAGCTGTTTGCAGCATTGGGGATGTCCCTGTAGCGGGATGGATGAGTCGTCCCTCAACTAGGACCAGTGCCCTTGTAGAAAGCTTCTCCGGGGGGGTTACCAGTCGAGAGTATGGTGCTGAGAAAGCACAGCAGGTCAGGCAGCATCCGAGGAGCAGGAGAGTTGAAGTTTTTTGCATAATCCCTTAATCAGGAGTCAGCATGCTCTCGCCTCACCTCGCCTCTCCAGCATCTGCGGTCCTCACTTTCTCCTAATAGCCCCATCAACCCACTATCTGCTCTTCATGGAAGAGCTTATGCCTGAAACGTCGACTCTCCTGTTCCTCGGATGTTGCCTAACCCGCTGTGCTTTTCCAATGCCATGTTCTCAGCTCTGACCTCTAGCATCTGCAGTCCTCCCTTTCTCTGGGGGTGAGGGACCAACAAGTAGGAATTAAATTCATTACGTTAGACAATTCGGAAGGGAATAGTTTCCTGTTAGTAAGAGCAATTAAGGTGGGTTAAATATGCAGAAGGAAGTAAAAAAGAAATTACTGCACAGGTATATGGGGAAGGAGAGTAATACAAGCATTTTTTTAATGCTAGAGGTTCAAGAATTTAGATCTCGGTGTAGGGGCACAGTTGCAAAATTTGCAGCCGTATATCACTGTTATGGCTTTGTGGAAATGTGACTCAGAAATAGTCAAGTAATCATGAATGAGGTGTTCAATAATGAAGCGAGGTGGCCATAATGATTAAGGATAACATTGCAATGCTAAGAGGTCAAGAACCGAATCTTTGAGAACTAAGGAACCAATTGCGTGCTGCCAATAGACCACCTGTTAGTGGGAAAAGATGTAGAGGGACTTGCAAGGAAATGAGGGGTGAACGTAATAGAGGATTTTAATTGTCTAATAGTGGGTTGCACGTACAGGGCTGGGTAAGTGTTTTCAGGAAACTTTTCTACGCGTTTCAACCTAACCAGAATGACTTCCCTACTAAACTTGGTGAATGAGTTGCGCAAGTGGATAATGTCTATAGGGAAACACTTCACAGAATCATAGAATCCCCACAGTGTGAAAGCAAACCCTTCAGCCCATCGAGTCCACACTGACTCTCCAAAGCACATCCCACCTGATTTCCCCCCCCCCCCCCCCCCCACCCCCTTGTACTACAACCCTGCATTTCCCTTAGCTAATCCACCAAACCGGCAAGTCCCTGGACACTATGGGGCAATTTTGCATGACCAGTCCACCTAACGTGCACATCTTTTGGACTGTGGAAGGAAACACACGCAGGCACGGGAAGAAAGTGCAAACTCTACACGAACAGTCACCTGAGGGTGAAATCAAACCTGGGTCCCTGGCACTGAGAGGCAGCAGTGCTAACCACTGTCACTGTGCTGCCCATTATTGAGGGACAGTAATTATTGTAAGCTTGTTTTTGTTGTCAATGGAAAAGACCAAGGAGGAATCTTGAGTAAAAGTGATTAACTAGCTTTGTCAATGGCTGAATAAGTGATTTGATCTAAAATTGAAGCAAAAATTGACTGCAACTGACTTGCTTTAAATAAAGTGGTTAGATACAGAAAAGGCACCTTCCTCAGGTGGGAAGGTAGGGTGGATAAATTTGGAATGCTGTGAATGATGGAAGAGATTAAGATTTAGACTAGATTCCGAACAGTATGGAAACAGGCCCTCTGGCCCAACAAGTCCAAACTGACTCTCTAAGAGCAACCTACCCAGACCTATTTCCCCATATTTACCCCTGATTAACTCACCTAACACTGGGCAATTTCACATGGCCAATCCACCTGACCTGTGTCCCACATTGTGGGAGGAAACTGGAGCACCCGGAGGAAACCCACGCGGACACTGGGAGAATTGTGTGGAGTTTGCACAGTCACCGGAGGTGGGAATTGAACCCAGGTCACCGGTGCTGAGGAGTTTTTGACCAATGCCAGGTGGCCAATGCAACCCTGAACTGGGCTGAATTTCGGAAGGTTCCAAACAGAATGGAGAAACTAAACGAGAAGCAAAAGGCAGAGGATGCAAAGAGATTAGCAGCAAACATGCAAGGTGCATTCGAGTGAATTCTATATGCACAGCAAAAGGATGGTAAAAGAGAGAGTTGGCTGATTTAAGGAACCAAAATGGGATTTATTCATGGAGGTTTTGGCATAGTGAGTATTAAATGAACAACTACCATCTCAATCCTGGGTAAAGACTGATGCAGTCAGGGTCATGTCGATTGTGAATAGATTTTGGGCTCTTTGAAGAGTTTAAAATTTGATTTTTGAATAGTTTTCTTTAGAATTGAACAGGGTTGGATTGATCTGAGGATGCTAAGGCAAGTGAGGGTGGATCTTGAAGAGGTGCTGACCATAACTTTGCTGTATCCCTCACCACTGAGGTGGTGTCAGCGGACTGGGGAATGGCAAATGTTTTGGATGAATGGTATAAAAATAGGCTCCTAGTGTTCAGTGTTTGGACACCTGCTCTGGACGTACATATTTAGATGTAGATTGTGCCGAACAAAACAGTTTCAAAATGTAAGTGTGGTACAAAGCTGCAGAACTTCAGTAGGTTGAGCAGCCAAGTGACGGATTTAAGTTTAAAGCAATGTTTGGTGCAACATGATTTTTCTTGAAAGGAAGAATGAGGGGAGATAATATTAATAAAGGAGGCAATTATGAAGGAAGTGTAGGAGGAGGGGTGCCTGGGTCCATGTACATAAATCATTGAAGACAGACTGAGACTTGTTAATGAAACATACTTGTAGCCTTTTATTGGGTGGCGTGGTAGCTCAGTGGTTAGCAGTGTTGCCTCTCAGCACCTGGGTCCCAGGTTTGATTCCAGCCTCAGGTGACTGTGTGTGGAGTTTGCACATTCTCCCCGTGTCTGCATGGGATTTCCTCTGGGTGCTCCGGTTTTCTCCCACAGTCCAAAGATGTGCAGGTCGGATGAATTGGCCATGCTAAATTGCCCATAGTGTTAGGTGCATTAGTCAGAGGGAAACTGGTCTGGGTGGGTTACTCTTTGGAGGGTCAGTGTGGACTGATTTCCACACTCTATATGGAATATAATCTAATAATGAAAACCAAATTTATGTTAAACCTATATTGAAGACTGTGTTTCAACCTGAATTGAAGAATTGTGTACAGTGCAGAATGCCACACTTTAGGAAAAGTGTGAAACTATAGGAGAGGGTTTGGAAAAGATTCAAGAGAATGATTCCATTTAGTTTTGTGGAGAGACTTTATAGAGGTTTATAAAATGAGACATATGCATAGAGTTAATAGTAGTTGTTTATTCCTTAGGATGGGGGATTCAAGGTGAGGGGGCACATTTTTAAGGTGAGATGAGAGATTTTAAAAAGGACAACATTTTATACATGGTAGTTCACATGGAATGAACTTCCTGAGGAAATGGTGTTAATGTGTGCACATCCAATGTTTAAAATGTATTTTGGATAAGATGAGTCGGAAAAGTGGGGAGGAATATCAGCCAGTAGCAGGCAGTTGGTTAGTTTAGTTTGGAATGGAGGTTGGCATGGGCTAGTTAGACCGAAGAGTCTGTTTCCGTGATGTGTGACTGACTGAGTCTTAAGTTGGAGCGATTTCCTTTGGAGAAGATTGACAGGAGAGGTTCAAAATCGTGAGGGGCACTGGTGGGTAGAAGGGGAAGAGCTGTTTGATAGAAGGATCGCAGGGGAGCACATTGGGATGGCTTTTAGCAAAAGAAGCAATGGTGATACAACTGGTTCATGCTACAAGTGGGTAGGCTCTGGAATGTTCTGAGGGGGCAGATTCAATTGATGTGTTGAGGATGGGATTGGGCAGTTATGAGGATCAATGTACAAGGTGGTTGGAAGAGATAGAGAGAGGTTGGTATCAACAGTGGGGCGATGTGCTATTGGCACAGACCTGAGGGCCAAACGGCCAACTGTGCGACAACAGCTCTTGGAATAGTGATACTTGGTGTCCCCGATGGTAATTCCCTCATGGGATTCGGTGAGCATTTCCACATGCACGCAATGAGGATCGTGAGAGATATGGTCTCCAGCTATGGGCCAGGTGGTCCTGAGTTCAAGTCCCACCTGTCTCAGTGGTGCCATAACATCTTCCAATAGGGTAAGAGATCCAGTCATTTTGGAGAGCGGAATTATTTGCAGTGTCAGTGAGCTTTGGCAATGTTGGAAACCTTCACTAGCAACATAATTTCCCAGTGACTCAGGGTTGAAGTGACCTGTTCTGTATCTTCTTTTTAAGACTTGGCAAGATGATCGAAGTTGATAGCGGCGGGATGTGAAAGGAGAGATGTTTTATTTTCCAATGATTCTTTGTCCTCCCGGATGCCGGTCAAAAGAGGCAGCGGGGATCAGCCCTCTGACATGGGATTGAGAGAGTTTTGCAGCAGTCTGAATTCCTTTTGGGGTGTTGCAGAGCCTCGAGGGTTCAATTCTCCCTGTCTGAGCAGGGAAGAGCTTTTGAATTCAGCCACAGGGGGGTAAAACCCTCCTTTTCCTATCATCGGTACCTTGATTCCACTTCCTGCAATGGAATCCAAACCAACAGTTGAAGGTTGGGGGCTCAAGGGGAAGGTTTCCCCCTTGTAACTGTATTCTCAGCACCCCCTTACCCCACGCACCTAATTTTATTCAGAGTTGCTGCTTCCTGTTGCAAACAGTGATTGCCCAAGAGTAGTCTGCATCAGAAATGGTAAACTGTACAAGTGTCAATGGTTCCTAATGTTAACATCTGGGTGATGGGAGTTTGCGAGAGTAAGCTAGCCTATAACGAAGTTCACCAGACCTGACTGGTAGCTACTTTTCTTAAATACTACCACCTTAAACCCCAACACACGCACTTTTCTTGAACTTTTTCCTATTTTATTTCCACTTGTTCAAAGCATTATTGTAGGCAGCACAGTGGCTCGTGGTTAGCACTGCTGCCTCACAGCGCCAGGGACCCAGGTTTGATTCCTGCCTCAGGCGACTGTCTTTGAAGTTTGCATATTCTCCTGGTGTCTGTTTGGGTGGCCTCCAGGTGCCCCAGTTTCCTCCATAGTCCAGAGATGTGCCAGTTAGGTGAATTGGTCATGCTAAAACTGCCCATAGTGTTCAGGCATGTGTAGGCTAGGTGTATCAGTCTGGTCTGAATGTAGAGCAGTAAGGGATAGGTCTGTGTGGATCCCTGTTTGGAGGGTCAGTGTGGCCTTGTTGGGCCAAAGGGTCTCTTTCCACACTGTAGGGATTCTATATCGTTAGCTAGAGGATTAACGTGGGCTCTTGCTCTCCTATACATGCACACGCACAAATGCAAGTCTAACATCAGGCACGCTTCCGAGATGATGTGACAAGATTATAGAGTGCCAAACTTCATTGCAACATCAACTATTTAACGCCAGTTGCTTGTTCTCTGTAGGAGCTAATCAGGATTGGGAGGATGGTGGTGTTCGTGTGGGGAAAGTTTATTCTGCTTCCGGTTTCTCCGGTGTCTTTCCCTGCAGTCTCTCTGCACTTGGTTACTGGAAATATCTGCAAGTGTTCCAGTGTCCACACCTGTGACCAAACTATATGCTACTAACCCACTCTCTGTAGCATAATTGAAAGTTAATGAAATGCTGTGCTGTAATGGAGTGAGTCCACTAATTATTTTGCCCATCTAGTCAAATGAGGCTAAATAACAAGTTTTTTTTTCCCTACCTTGCTTTTTGGCATACTTTGTTCTTGGCGTTTTAGGGTATTCATACCAAAGTAACTATAGCTTGCATTTCCAGTCAGCTCCAGTGCATTCAAGTACTGCAGCTGCTGGAAACCTGAAATAAACATCAGTGCTGCAGAAACTCGGCAAGGACTGGCAATGTCTGAGGAGAGGAACAGAGTTGATGTTTTCAGTCTGCTAGGACTTTTTGGAATAGCTCGTTTCATAGAGCATTCATGAAACTTTTCCATGTCCCTTTTTAATGGATCACATTTTATTTTAAATTTTAAGGCATCTATCAATGGTGACAGATTAGAGTGCACTGTAGTTTACCTGTCGGAGCCTGACTTAGGGTGGGTGTGTGTACGTGCAAAGATCATTACTGATGTCCAGATGTTGATAACATTTTATTCTTAGCCAGGGACTAATGGGACAGTTGTCCCTTAGTAGTCATGCAGCTTGAAGTCCAGCGATTCCTTTGGAATTTACTTTTGGGTTACAGCATTTAGAGACTTGCCTTTTTTTTTTCAATTTACAACTGTCCAGCTCCCTCCTAGCCAGAGAAAATGGCAAAATTGTGCTGCGTTGTTACAGCAACTTAGCAGTGTCTTATTACGCTTTCAGCTGTTCACTGGCGGAAACTATTGTTCGAGTTAACAATACAACATTCTTGTTTAAACCACTGAAATATAACCTGGGTCAGCAAGGCCCTTAAATCCTAGAATGGATGCCAAATACGCTCGCCGTTGTTATGTTAGACCTGTATATGTTTATTAGCAGGACACTGAGTAACTGTGGAAACCCAACGGTTAACAGCAGAATCTCTGTCTGGCCAGGAATTTAGCAATGGTTGGAGTTTTACTGTCAGGGAGTTTCCTCTTTCAAGAGGAGAGTGAAAGGGAGGATGGATACCATCGCAGGGAGGTTGAGCTGAATGTTGCCCGTGATCCTGCCTTCATATAACTTGCACATTGTTTTTCTAGCTTAAAACTACCCTCCCGCCCGAGTCCCCTCATATTGAAAGTTAATCCTCCGGACAATTTTAAATCCAGTCTGACTGACCAGCCAGTGTGCGGTGCTTTTAATTGATTTTTAACTGACTTGAGATGTGATTACGCAACTCTGGAGTAAATTAGAATGCAAATCTGGGTCTCCCGGCTCAGATACAGGGACACTACCACTGTAGCATGAGAACCCCAAAAATAGTTTTTTGACTAACCCGATTTGGGTATGTGGTAAATTTTTAACAGCTGGTCCAAAAAGGTTTTCCACTCAGTTGTGGGTTTCACATCTTTCTCTCTCCTGTCACCCCTGCTGTTTTTTATAAATAAAACTGTTGGGTTAAAGCTCTCCCCTTTGACTGATTTGGCATTTAATATCAAGTTCGAGAACGTAACTTGTTTTTGTGCCTTCATTTGTATCGGCTTTGTCATCTGAAGTGTCAGTTCTGGTGAAGAAAAACACTTCATTAATCAACAATTTGGCTTATTCTTGAAACCTCTCCATCACTTTGTGCAAGCTTCACCAGCAGTTCACTTGAATGTCTTTTGAAGTATTCACATCAGCGTTTCATTCTCTTCTTCAAAATACCAATTGAGAAGTTGTAATCTCGCTTCGCCTCTGTATTCCCCTCAAACTCATCCAAACTTTGCATTCCTCATTCCATTCTGTGCCAACTCCCCTTGCTCCTGTGTGCTGGGACCTGGTGTGATGACACCTCCATTCTAGAAAAGTTTACGGTTTCCAAATCCCTCATCGCCTCACCTGTTCTTATCTTTTTTTTTGTCCCCCCTTTTTTCTCCTCTTCTGTCTCTCTACACTCCCCATTTGTTTTAAACATTCTGCATATTTATTAGTCTGTTCTCAGTAGTTGTAGCTTTAGCTACCTGGAACCCAAGCTGTATTGTTCTGTCCCTGAGCTTCTGTATTCTGTTGCTTTATGAATCGAACTTGTGGTCAGCTCTCCTGTGCTTCTTGCTCAAGTCAGTTTATTACTTCTTACTCTTTCCTGTCAGTATCAATCTTCCACTGTTTGGTGCCTTTTCTACATATTGCATTTTCAAAATGTGCCTCCTGAAGCTTTGTTAATAAGCAGCTAGCTGGTTAACTTCCTCCATCGTAGCCAGATTCCGGTTAATACATTAATTTGTTTTCCCTGATTAGACTTTCTAACAATCAGTCTTTGTCTAAATCGCCGATGTGCAATTTACTGATTCAGAATTGAACTATGTCCTTGATTCACTTGACTACAGTAAGTTTTTCCACTTTAATAGCTAGATTGCGCTACAGAAAAGAGCAGCGGAGACATTCAGGGGACTGGAGGGTAATTTCTGAAGGAGAGTTCTGTTGCTATAGAGCCAGCTGACACTTTAACCTAACGCAACTATGCAGAAGTGGGTACTGCAGATGCTGGAGATGGAGTCAAGATTAGAGTTGTGCTGGAAAAGTACAGCAGGCCAGGCAGCATTTGAGCAGGGAAATCGATGTTTTGGGCAAAAGCCTTCATCTGTTCGTGTGGCAGCCACTCTCCAGAGTGGAAGCTAAGTTCTTGTTTTGTGTACCAAGTGGTTAACCATCAAAAGGGTGGTGGAGGTTCTGGATTCATGCAGCTTGTGCTCGCAACGGGCCAAATGGCCTCATCCTGTATTGCTAATCTGCTACAACGGAATTCCAATGATTATCCCTTTTTCTGTTGCCCAGAAATGCAATAAACCATTGAAGATTACAGACGGAAGACTGGTCTGTCTTTGTTTTTAAAATAAAACTGACACTTAAGATCTTGATTTTGATGCTAGTGTTACCATAATGGGTAATGTTTTGGATCTTTTTTTAAAGTCTTATCTACCAAACCTCCTTGTATAACTGAAATATCCATACATGGCTACATCTTATGTGCATGTAAACTTGGCTGGAATGGGGCTGTCTGCTTATCGAGCAGCGCAAGGCTGGTACAGATGATTCACAGGAGATTTAAGCTACACTGCCAAAAGTACTATTTTTGGATCAGAACTTCCATAAATTGACATACAAGTCTTAGCAGCTTTTTGGACTGTTGAGTTAATCTAAACACTCGTACACTCAATGAAATAACATTTCTGTTTTGGGTGAAATCCACTGTGGACTGGTCTCCCAGTGGCTGGCTGATTTGCGTTGGGGTTGTGGTGGATGTGCAGAGCGTACGACTGAGCTTTGTTGAGGTGTTTTGAAAGGAAACTATTTATTTCTGTGGTACCTTTTTACAGTCTTGGTTTTAAAGTGTAGCAAGCATATTGTGAATTTTAAAGGTGAATGTGGTTAACTGATTTTAAAGTGTTTTTAAGGGTGGCTAGTTGAAGAAAGATGTGTTAAGAGACAAGGAAGTGTGGTTGCAGCAAATAGTTCAGTGCTATAACTTCAATGGAAACCGTGCTCCAATGATAAATCTATACAGGGATCCTAAAGAAATAGATTCAGGCTCAGTTATAGATTAGATTACTTAGTGTGGAAACAGGTCCTTCGGCCCAACAAGTCCACACCGACCCGCCGAAGCGCAACCCATCCAGATCCCTACATTTACCCCTTCACCTAACACTACGGGCAATTTAGCATGGCCAATTCACCTGACCTGCACACTTCTCTTTTTTTGGACTGTGGGAGGAAATCGGAGCACCCGAAGGAAACCCACGCAGACGCGGGGAGAACATGCAAACTCCACACAGTCAGTCGTCTGAGGCAGGAATTGAACCCGGGTCTCTGGTGCTGTGAGGCAGCAGTGCTAACCACTGTGGCACTGTGCTGTTCATCAATTCTGCTATGGCATTCAGTAAGATGATAGTTGATTTCTTGATGGTCCTGTTTGTCCCCCCACAACCTCTATCCTTGTATACTGTGACCCAGCCTCCTCTGCCCTTTGGGATAGCGAAGGCAGAAAGCTAGCTCTTTGAGTCCGAGATGCACAGCATGGAAACAGACCCTTCAGCCTAACTTGTCCATGCTGGCCAGATATCTTCCGAGAAGCAATTCCCCTCCTCTCTCTTAATCGGGATGCTCTATTTTTTAAGATCTTGAAACAGTGCCTTGTCGCTCCTGGCCCTTCCACAGGGAAACGTTCTGTCAGCATGTGAGGTCCCTCATCAGAAACCTGAACGCTTCCATAAGGTCACCCTCATCCTTAGGAAATCTAATTATACGTTCCTCAGAGGGCAACCTCTTCTTCTGGCATCAGCCAAGAGGCCTTTCAGAGAAGGTTCACAATGAATAAATGTACTTTGGAGACCAACTGTCAGTACACCAGGTTGGGACTCGGGAATGCACCTTAGTCATACCAAGACTTGCCTGACTTTAATACTCCCAACTCCCTGCAATAAATTCCAGCATTCTGTTTGCATTCCCAATTAGTTGCTGTGGCTGCACTGCTAACCTCCTGTAATTCAAGTCTTGATGGCATCTAGATGCACTCTATCATTATATCTGTCGCCCCTCTCCATTTAATGAATCTGCTTTTCTCTTTTTTTTTAAACCAAAGTCAGCAATGTCTTTCTTCCACATGGTACATCATTTACAAAGCTGTTTTTCTTCCCCTACTTTCTTAAACCAAATCTGTCCCTTTTGCAGACTGTTTGCTCTGAACTTGCAAACTATTTTCCAACTAGACTTTTGTATCATCAGCAAATGAGTCCCCAGTAAAATTGGTTCCTTTACATAAGGTTTAAGGGCAGATTGCAAACACTTGAGACCCCTGTGCTGTATCCACTAGTTGGCTAACTATTCCAATTTTGCTTCCCCCCCCCCACCTTGAATCATCATGTTTCTAACATACAGGTCCAGAGCACTGAGAAAGGCCATTCAACTTTTTGAATCTGCACCAAGTTATATTCTAATCCCATTTCTTGCCTATAGAGAAATATATAGCCTTGGCATCTCGGGTGTATACCTAAATACCATCACAATGACTGACTGCTTCTGCCTGTGCCATCCTTGCAGGCAGTGATTCCCAACAACATCTGGGTGGGGGGGAGCTGGGGAGAAAAATTCCTCAGTAAACCACTTCAAAGAATGGCCATAAAAGGGAAAACGGGATGATGTGTTTGACAAACCATAACGATTATTTTCCAACTAATTTGCATTAATGAAATGCAGAATTTGCTGTAATGTGACTCACCAATTGAGGACCTGGTTTCTAAACCAAGTACTTTTAAAGCACATGTTGGATGTAACGCGATTACATCGCCAATATTTTTAAGTGGTGTTTCTAAAGCGTGATGTTTCTACAATGTGGGGTTGCGTAAGAACACAACCATTCAGTTATAGAAGAACTGCCTGTACTGTACATAAATATTTCTATCAAAAACAGGAATTGTAGGATCCTTAAAGTCTTGAGTTTCTCTGCTTGTCGTGTAAAGCATGAACCAGCTAGTTCAGTCACTGCCAAGACCGCAAGAATCCCTAGAATATTCTGCTTCGTTTGATCATGTGTTGTGATTGTGGAGGTCAAGAAAATACATCCCTGTTATCATTTTTCAAGCAGTTCTTTTAATCCACCTGTTCAGATGAGTTGAGATACAGGTTGGTGGCACAGTGGTTCAAGTGGTTGGCACTGCTGCCTCAGCACCAGGGTCCCAGGTTTGATTCCAGCCTCTATCGACTGTCTGTGAAGTTTGCACATTCTCCCAGTGTCTGCGTGGGTTTCCTCTGGGTGCTCTGGTTTCCTCCCAAAGATGTGCAGGTCAGGTGAATAGGCCATGCTAAATTGCCCATAGTGTTAGGTGCATCATTCAGAGTGAAATGGGTCTGGGTGGGTTACTCTTCGGAGGGTTGATGTGGATTGGTTGGGTCAAAGAGCCTGTTTCCACACTAGGGAATCGAATCTAATCTAATCATCTCCGGAGCAGTTGGGACTTGAACCCAGGCCTCCTGGCTTAGAGTAGGGGCACTACTACTGTGCCACAACAGCCCCTATATTTATTCTTCTGTTCCACAGTTATTAATTCCTAGGCCTATTTAGATAGTCAGTGAATCCTATGTAATAATTTGAAGGAACTTGGTATGTATGCCAAAAGTCATGCCTTTATGGGTATGAGTTGGTTGCTCACATGCTTCCCTTTGCTATGACTTCCATACTGCAACATCTGGCACTGTTCTGGACAGAGACTATTCTGTTGTGCTGTTGGTGGACCAAGTGCTGACTAAAACTGATGGGAGTTTCAAGCAGAAGTGCTTTAGTTGTTCAGCTAATTCGGTTGACTTGATCCTTTCCCAGAATAAGGAGTCTTTCATGTGAATCTGTCTAAATTTGGTCATTAAGGCAATATTTTAATCTGTACATAAAATATTTTGTGGAGCTGAATTCAAATGGCAATTAGCTTGTGGGGAAAAAAGCATTCAACCCCGTGCCTCAAAAGCTAATTTTTCTAATCTTATCAGTCAACAGCTGTAGACATTCTTGTCATGGAGATTAAAGGAGTCTGAAGCTTCTAATGTCTGATTTTGTGCACTATATAATTGGCCTAGAAATAACAACATATGGTTTTCTACAGAAATGAGAGACTAAGTTAAATCACATCTAATATGGTTATACCTGAAATGCCTGAGCCACAAACCACCGCGCCTCCCCCTGCCACCCAACCTCATTATCTGTCCTGAAGCTTATTTAAGTAGACCTCTACAATTTGTACCAAATCATGACTTTATTTGAATGGTGAATCTTTAATGTTATGAAAATCTAGGATGAGCTTTAATGCCTGCACTTAGGAATTAGGTTTTTACTGTCACCTATACTCCAGTATAGGAGTGCAATGAAAAGTGGATGAAGTTGCTGTACATCTCTATGGCTCTGACTCTGGTGACCTCTTGATTACAAAACCAGAATAAAAAAGAAACAGCAGGAATAAACAAATTCAAAAGGAATGAGAATCATCTGGATTTTAAGTAGTCATTAATTCCATTGTCACTGATGCAGCTATTTTGGCGAAAGTGGGTACTGCAGATGCTGGAGATCAGTGGTGCTGGAAAAGCGCAGCAGGTCAGGCAGCATCTGAGCAGCAGGAAAATCAATGTTTGGAATGATTCCTGACGAAGGGTTTTTGTCCGAAACATCTATTTTCCTGCTCCTCTCCTGCCTGACCTGTGTGTTTCCAGCACCACTCTAATCTTGGCTCTGATGCAGCTACTTTAGACTGATCATTCAAATTACTGGATGGAATGATTCTGATAACATCAACATTTGACTACGATTCTTTTATCAGGTTATTCTTGTTACCAGCAGGTGAGGAAGGAGCATTGGCTCTCCTCGCTGTAACCCCCTGTGGCAACAAATCTTTTAACACTCTGCTACAGTTCTTCAATTAGAACTAAGTTGACTTGAAGGGAAGGAAGCTATTTCAACGTTTTGATGAATGAAACAAAGGAATCTTTTTGTGTCAAACCAGAGAAAAGAATAAATTGTGACTTTAAAAATGGGTAATAAGTTTACAAAGTGCTTGCGGGGTAGAGGAAGGGGGAAGGTGTCTAGCACAAACAGGAAGGTAAAAGCAGAAAGTCTTGGAGTCCTTGCGAGAATGAAACGTGTCTGCCACTGTTTAAGCTGTTGTCTTGCTTCCTGAATCTTGATTTGGAGGTGCCAATGTTGGACTGGGATGAACAAAGTTTTAAAAATTGCAACACCAGGTTATAGTCAGACAGGTGTATTTGGAAGCAACAGCTTTCGGAGCACCTTCAGGTGGTTGAAGGAACAACTCTGAAAACTAGTGCTTCTGAATAAACCTGTTGGACTATAACCTGGTGTTGCAATTTTTAACTTGCTAAATCTTGAGAGTTGTTGAATGTTTGCTTTCCCAATTTGCTTTTTCATGTGAAAGCAAAATACTGTGGCCGTTAGAAATCTAAGGAAACGTCCTTTTTGTAATTGTTCATGTGCTTCTTTCAAGAGGTGAAACGTAGAAAGAAGGTGCGAGTCTTTCAGAGATTTTATTCATATTTGTTAATCCCTCTTTCTCTTTTTTGCTGTCAAGCAAGCTATTGAAATATGCTCAGTTTCTGCATTCCTGACTTCAGCTCCATTGCTTGCAGAATAGCCATTTTGGAAAGATTCTTTCACCCTCAAAATGCAACTTTATCGTGCAAGTGTGATTCCTAAATAGGAGATGTACACTTCATGATGGTGACAGTTTGTCTCATTGTCTTTGGGTGAAATGATAACTTCAGTGCTGCTGGTTTGGGATGTTCTGAGTTCCCTGCACTAGTCTTGTTATATGGCTAGGTGAGCTCAGTTTTTTAACACTTTTTTTTTGTCTTTTTTTTTAAAAATACAAAATCACTTGGTCCACGAGGGTCTTCAGTATTAAAGTCAATTTGTGGGAGTTTTTGATAGTTCATACCATTATTGTAACAGCCTGAGTTGGTCTACTTGAGAATTTGACTTTTCTTGTAAGTGGACAGGCTGATATAGCAATTTTCCTTCTCTCTTTCTCCCCGCCACCCCCTGCCCCTCCTCAAGTGATTTCTTGCTGATCCAATTCTAAGTTGGTCTCCCTCTCATGTAAATAACTCTTTCTTTCCCATTTTAAGCTAGCTTTGAATAACTTTCCAGCGGGACCAGTTTAGTAATGTTCGTGATCCCCTGAGGATGTTTAGCATCAATCGCCTTTCCTATTTGCTGTGAGTGAGATGATGCATATTCTAACTGCCAACCAACCTGAAATTGCCTGATTTTGGAACAGTAAACTGGGATTAATGGCCGGACTAATGTGATCTTAGTTGGTGTGGTGCAATGGTAGTTTAAACAAACCTGTTAATTGCCTCATGTGACGTTTAATACAAAATGGACCTCAGATTTGCTTGTTAAAATGTATATTTTAAGGAGGTCTTTTGGTAGTATTCCATTCAATATTAGAGGCACAGTGTTATGGTGGTAATGTCACTCTACTAGTAATTCCAGAGACACTGGTTCAATTTCAATGAATCTGGAAGTTTAACCACTAGACTGCTGACCGTGAAACAATTAGGTAAAAGTGAGGACTGCAGATGCTGGAGATTAGTGGATAGTGTGGTGCTGGAAAAGCACGGCAGGTCAGGCAGCAGAGGAGCAGGAAAATCGACATTTGGGCAAAAGCCTTTCATCAGGAAATTCTGAAGGGCTTTTGCCGGAAATGTTGACTTTCCTGCTCGGATGCTACCTGACTTGTGCTTTTCCAGCACCGCATTGTCTACTGATTATCATGAAACAATTGTCAACTTGTCATTAAAAACCCATTTGGTTACTGTCTCTGTTTTTCCTAAAGGAGAAATCCTGCAATCTTTACTTGGCCTGGCCTACATGTGACTTTAGATGCACGGTGTAGTCGACTCTTAACTGACTTCTTACAATGGACTGGCTGGTATATCACTTATCAAGCCACTACAAAGCTGTGAAGGGAATGAACCTGGACCACCCAGTATTTATCTCCCTCCCTACAAGCACAGTCGGTATACCTACCCACAATAGGCCGCAGTATTTTCAGAAGGTTGCTCGTGGCCACATTAAATGATAAACATGACTGAATAGACCAGCATTTTATGTGCAATAAACTAATTAGAGAGTACTGTATCAAACCCTTGAGTTCCATGATCAATAATTCCTTGGCAGTACAGAACTTGTCGCCAGAATAAAACCTTTTCTCTTGAACTCAATAGAAACAAACCTGAAGAAAATGTTTTTGTAACATGGGAAGAAGGTGCTGATTGGCTGGGGCATCAATGGCCTGACTTTGCAGCAAGAACCGTTAACTATCAGTCTTAATTCTCATCTGGTGGGTAGCTTCTGATTGGTCATGGTGCAGCAGAAATTGACAGTCTTCATTGCATCTTTTTCATGCAGAAGGGCTATGTATGTACAAAGTTTTTGCCTACTCAGCAGGGTTATGTGAATATGCAGCTTCTAGCACATAGTAATACATCACAGTGGGCCTGGCTGGTGGTGTTGAATTGATTTCCAGGGTAACCATTGGCACAATCTGGATTAATTAGCAAATGCTTTCTAATAGCAGAATCATGGCTAAAGTTGGATATATGTATTGAGGCTTGTGATACTGGGTGTTTAAGCCCAATCAGTTTTGCTGTGAATGGTCAAGGATACATCCAGTGAGTGACCATTTGATCAGGCTATCCATTTATCATGCAGGATAGTTTTGAAATACCCCATTTTGTGTATCAAGCTTACACTGAGCAGATTGCTAGGGTCCTTTTTCTCACTTGTCGCAAGTAGCTGTTTATATTTTTGTGCATCCCCATGGCAACACTCTGATCAATCAGAATCTACTCAGTTCGGTTGACAGTTAACTGTTTTGGTGCATCACTGTGCCAGTGACGATTCAACCAATCAGCACACTCTTTGCTGTGCAGGTTCAAATCGTGTATGTTTGCATCTTCATCCCTTCAACCTTTTTTGCAATGTTTAAACGTCAACAATAATTTAGTTGTAAAACTTAACCTGTATTAAGTACTTGATTAAAATGGAGATGCACATTTTCATGGTATTCCTCACCTTGCTGAGTAGTGAAAGGTTGGTTTTAATGGTGCATGCCATTCTGTTCATGAATTTGTTTGAAGACACTGCATGTTTCAAGGTGGTCAACTGACAAGTGAGGGCTTGAATGTTGTGATGCTTATTGAGCTGGAAGCGAACGGGCGTGAGTAACTTTGACTAAACTTTAATAAATTCAAATATCATAAACTATTAAAACCAGTTGGGAGAATGGGCCAATAAATGTTATCAGTCTTTTTAAGGGTGCACAAGTTGGGGGCAAGAGAAATTAATGGCAAAGATGTCCATTTGAAGGTTGCTGATCGGGGATTAAAATTCTCTCCATGTACGGACAGGCCAAGGTTTTGATTTTGGTTTGTCGATAATGCTGTTAATTCGAACACTCCTAGCTGTAGGTAAGATATTTTGGCTTGATGGTCTTGTTTGCAATTTGGTCCTTAGTTATGAGAGATTTCAAGCTATACAAAAGGTGAAAGTACTAGATTAAGAGCTTTGGAGTACTGACTTAAACTATTCTTGTAACCAAAGTGAAAATTAAGATGTAGATAGGCAACTTGGCATGTGGCTTGCTGAAACTAATGGATGTTCTGAAGCTTTTTTGGATAAAGACTACTCGAGACAGTAAATCAACATTTATTTTGTAGATAATTTTCCTATTACTCTGAAACTAGCTCACCAGGCTCTTGAACAGGAAGATATTTCAGGCTTATGAGTTGGTTTTGTATATACAGGCAATCCCTGGATTGTGAATAGGTTCCATACTGGAGACAGTTGCAAGTTGATTTGTTATGTATCTGGGCACCTTGCTGGACAAAATAAAGGAGCTGTTCTTGAGTACAGGAAATGTCAGATCTAATCAACACAAAGTACGGGCAGTGTTTACAAGTAAGTGTCCAATTTATGAATGTCGGGGTGGGGGGGCGCTCCTGTAGTTAGGACTGACTCGCACAAACTGGAATGAAAGCACAGTTAGAAACTGAACAAGTCTGACTGCATCTGCCGGGGGGAGGCAATGTTCCAAACCTGATGTGACACTCTGGAACTCCAGCATTTTTTTTTTGTTTCTGATTTTTCAGCATCCACCATATTTTATTTGTATGAACTAGACCCTGGTTTGCCTGAAGGCGGCCAGCAATTTCTCTAGATGTGTATTGTCTCCATGTTGAAGCTAGCACAGTGACCGTTCCTTTTGCTGCTGCCTTGAGGAAGACAGCAGGACTGGAGCCTGTACATCTGCGCTCACCTCAGCTTGTCGAGGGAAGAACCAGATGCCCTTCAGTGACATAATACTACTACTGCCTTGAAGGTGGCTGGTTGGTTGAGTTAAATACTAGAATCTGTGTGCATTGCCTCCAGACAGTGGAAATAAGTAATTGTCAAAGCATCACTCTGCATCCAATGCTTGTTTTGCCCAAATAAGGGCATGATTGGAGCAATGTCACAGCCTGGCTATGTATCTAGAGAATATTAAGTATGCATAACTTGATGTGATCCAATTGGGCATTCAAGATGTCTAGTCTAATGGAAATGTTACATAATCCATTTTTTAAATAGAGAAGTCATCTCAGATTTTTAAACCTTGCTTGTGTTAAGCTTGATTGTCTCGTTTTTTTCCACCCTTAGATTTGTATCATGTTTATCAAATGAAGATGTTTGTTTATTGTGTACTAAGTTGGCATATTGTTTCCACTCCCTGTAACTTTGTCATGCTTACCATCTCCTGCTCAAAGTCATTACTGTTTAGAAACTGGGGTCCCTTGCTAGCCCCTCTGAATTTTGTCACCTTGTGACCCAGAGAGCTGTGCTCATTTTCTTTCTCCTGCCTTAATCAACTGGGAGAGAGTGCAATTGAGGGGTGCATGACATAAGCGATATGGCATTGCCCCTCCTTTTGCCAACTGGAGGTGGCTGACTTGACACAAGGTTTAAAAACAGCCAGGTGAACCCACATTGCAATATGGCGTGCATGCTGTCTCTCTGTGGTGGATTGTCTGCAGTCCCAGCTGTGACCACTGTCTTCCCAGTGGTGCTAGAGACCTGGCAGCACTCCTCAGGCAGGCCATCCTGTTAGATGGGGATGACAGCCAAGAGCATTGGTGCAAGGAAGTGTAACAAAAATAAAATTTATAGTGCAAAGTCTGAATTGGCTTTGGATGGGATGGTATAATGTTTCAATAGTCGGTGAGTTGACATGGGTAAGGAGAACTGAAGGGAAGATCCAACTCCTGAATTTAAAGAATCGCTTGGGTAAATATTTAGCGTGTGAAAATGTGACCTGGAACCTTAATTGCATTAATAATGCTGGTCATATTTGTTTTGAACTATTTTAGTTTTGTTTTGGAGTTGGCTTGTCTGGGGGAAAAGCAAAAATTAATAATTCTGCCTCTAAGAAAGTCAGACTTTCTTAGAGTGTGTTTTCACCTTTTGCGGACAATAGATGTTCCAACCCTGGAAAAATTATCGCTAGCCAATTGTTGACTGGCAGTACCTTAACCAATCAGAGGCAACCTGGTTGGCTTTAAATGTCATTGAGGTTTGGCAGTTGCTGTCAGTCATTAACTAGTAAAAGCTTTGCTCTGAACAGTACACCAATCAGTCAACTTCCCAGCTGATTAGCACTGTCCCCTCACGTGTTAACAATCTCCCTATGCATTGGTATTCTTGTGAATTGTCCTGATGGGCAAAGATGAAGAAATGAGTCTTTTTTTTTCCTTTTGTCAATACTACTCGTTTTCCAGGTGTTGTGTGGATGGTATAATTGATTAGGAGATATTCCAGGAATGCCTTTTCAATAAAAGGGAAAATAATGGCATGGCTGATTTATGCTGTGCATTTTTAATGCTGCTCACCCTAATAAGTCCATTCTTAATGAGAGCTTGTGGGGGGGACGAAGGGTTAGTCTGAGGGAAGGATTGTGTGGAGCCCTGGATGTTCCAGTTATAGCTGCCTCTGGTGAAAGGAAAGAACAAAATTGCCAAGCATTTTGGGGATATGCAAACCCATCATGAAAGGAGAAGGTTGTGTTTTTAAAAAGTCAATTGTTTTTATAATTTCCAGAATTACTTGCACGAATGTTATCCACAGTCATAGAGATGTACAGCACAGAAACAGACCCAACGGTCCAACTCGTCCATGCTGACCAGATATCCCAACCTAATCTGGTCCCACTTGCCAGCACTTGGCCCATATTCCTCCAAACCCTTCCTATTGATGTACCCATCCAGATGCCTTTTGCAGTTGTACCAGTTTCCACCACTTCTCTGGCAGTTCATTCCATACTCTCACCACCCTCTGTGAAAAAGTTGCCCCTTAGGTCTGTTTTATATCTTTCCCCTCTCACCCTAAACCTATGCCCTTTCGTTCTGGCCTCCTGCACCCCAGGGAAGAGACTTTGTCTATTTACTCTATCCATGCTCTTCATGATTTTTTAATAAAACTTTTATAACCCCTCAACGCTCCAGGGAAAACAGCCCCAGCCTATCCAGCCTCTCCCTATAGCTCAAATCCTCCAACCCTGGAAACATCCTTGTAAATCTTTTTCTGAATCCTTTCACATTTCAGAACATCCTTCTGTGAGAAAGGAGACCAGAATTGCACGCAATATTCCATCAGTGGCCTAACCAATGTCCTGTACAGCTGCAACGTAACCTCCCAACTCCTGTACTCAATACTCTGACCAATAAAGGAAAGTTTACCAAACACTGCCTTCACTATTCTCTCTACCCACAACTCTATTTCCAAGAAGCTATGAACCCGCACTCCAAGGTCTTTGTTTAGCAGCACTCCCTAGGACCTTAGCAGGACTTGTACACTTAATGGTAAGATTTGTGTTTTCAAAATGCAGCACCTCATTTATCTAAATTAAACTCCACTCTGCCATTCCTCAGCCCATTAGCCCATCGGATCAAGATCCTGTTGTAATCTGAGATAACCTTTGCTGTCCACTACACCTTCAATTTTGGTGTAATTTGCAAACTTAATAACTTATACCTCTTATGCTCATGTCTAAATGACAGATAGTGGACCCAGCACCAATCCTTGTGGCAGTCCACTAGTCACAGGCCTCCAATCTGAAAAACGACCCCCCTCCACCACCCTCTGTCTTCTCCTTTTGAGCTAGTTCTCCCTGTATTCCATGAATTCTAATCTTTCTAACCAGTCTCCCATGCAGAACCTTCTCAAATGCCTTGCTGAAGTCCAGATATATCACGTCTACTGCTCTGCCCTCATTGATCCTCTTTGTTACTACATCAAAAAAATCAAGTTTGTGAGACATGACTTCCCATGCACAGAACCACATTGACTATCGCTAATCAGTCCTTGCCTTTCCAAACAATGGAAATTTTAATTTGTGCATTAGACACTCCAGGTCTGGTGTATTTGTGTTCTCTGAAGTTTAATCTGAGCTGGTATATTGGTCTACGTACCTGGGCACAGTGCAAAGTTTTGTTTTGCATATAGTACAGACAGCTCACGTCCCACAAAGATCATAGGGTGATTGCATTCCTCGCTCTGTTCAATATTACAGCTGTAGAGGTGTACAAAGAGTTCAGCATTATGTTTGAAATTGAGGTCCATTCAGAAGTCTAACAACAGGGAGAAAGCTGGTCTTGAACCTGTTGGTATGTTGGTTTTAAGCTTTTGTGTATTCTGCATATCTAAGATACATTTGGAGATCTTCCAGATCTCTGATCTGCAATATATAATTAGATTAGATTCGAATTAGGCCATTTGGCTCATACAATCTCTTCTGCCATTTAATGACTTACCTGATTGTATCTGAACTCCAATTTCTATTCTAGCAGCTCCACCCTCTCTCCCCTTGATCAAAAATCATCTATCTTCAATCTTGAATATGTTCAATGACCACTTTTTTTTTGAAGCTGTTTCCTAAGAGTAAAGATTCTCTGAGCTAAATTACCAAGAGGAGAAAAAAGGCCTGTTTTATATATCGATATGGTCATAGGTTCTGCAGCAAGGGAAACATCTCTTCGACATCAACTGCTGAGTTCACTCAGGATCTTGTGCTTTAGTAAGGGCCCCTTCTATTCAGCATTGGTCCGAACCCTTTGACCTTTCCTCCATCAGACAATCCCATGACTCTCAATCAGCTTAATGAACCTTCTGTGCTCCCAAGGCAATTCTATCCTGTTAGGAGACCAAATCGAACACTATTCTACCTAGAGTCCAACTGTGTGCCTGTACAGTTGTAACAAGACTTCCCTGCACTTCACCATTCCCTTTTTTTCTAATGACTGCCAACATTTAATTTTGTTTTCTAATTACTTGTGCTCGAATGTCAAATTTTGTGATTTGATGTGAAAGGACACCCATTTGCCTCTACCTCCGCATTCTGCAGTCTGTTTTTAAATCCTACTTTTCTATTCTGTTGAAATGGACAAATTCTTTCATCCATTCATTGGAAATAATTAAGGCCCTTCTCTCAACAGTTACAAATTTTAATGCCTTCACCATTACACATGACATTTTTTAAATACACTCCCAGGATGTGAGCATTGCTGGCTAGTTTAACACATATTGCCCAGAGGGCAGTTAAGATTTAGCCACAATGCTGTGGGTCTGGGGTTGCATGTCGGCCAGATCAGGTAAGGATGGCGGTTTCCTTCCCTCAAGGCCATTAGTGAACCAGGTGGGTTTTTCCCACAATTGACAATGGATTCATCGTCATCATTAGACTCTTAATTCCAGATACTTATCAAAATCCAGTTCCTACCATCTGCTATGGTGAGATTTGAACTAAGGATCCCTGAAACATTGCCTAGCTCTCTGGATTAAAGGTCCAGCGAAATACCATCGGGCCGTCGCTTCCCTTTTAGGTGGTTTCCAGCTTCACTGCCAAGAACCGATTGAAGTCAAACCTTGTAAGTGAAAGGTTGCAGCCCTGTCAGCCTTGATGCATTCCATTGACCAGAAGACCCCTCCACCTTCCTGATTACTAATCTAGCCTACTCCCAGAAGTATCGGCACTTCAGTGAAATAAACAGCCTTTCTTCATTCTTTAGTTATTTTCATCTGGAATCACCTGAGAGTAGCTGTTTCAGAGTGCAGTTGAATTAGAGCCTGGAGGCCTGCCTTTCTTTCCTTAGATGATCGAGAATAGAATTCCAAAATACTTGCTTGACCTTTTTAAAGATGAAAAGTCTACGACCTCCAGCATATGCTTTTGGAGGCACCTCTCTGTTCAGTGTGCTGAAATGAGCTAAAGGTTTCTCAGATTTACTGACCCAGAGAGGGACTCCTGAGGGACCCCCGTCAACACTATATTGGTCTCGGGGGCCATGATGCATGTGAGTTTGATCAGCTTCACTTGTGTGGTAAGCTTGTGCTGCAACACACATTTAGGCCATGTGTTGGTGTGTTCACTCAATTGGGTTAATTGTCTATTTAGTCCCTGCTGCTTAATCAAAGTATTGGCATTGCAATCTTCCTTTGCACTGTGTGCAATGCAATGAGTGAACATCTCTCTATAGTCGCTTTACAATGTGTTCTTGCTGCTTGCTTATGCAAGTGATACGTTCAGTCTCTGCTTGAGTAGATCTGAGGTGAAGTTTCCATGGAATTTGTGCTCTATTGAGTCCAGGACTGCCCAGCAGATTCAGGGTGCAATTTGTAATGCTGCAGTTAATTGCTCGCCATTAATCTGCTCACAATTGACTTGGATCATCATCTTTGTAGCATTTGAACTGGCTATAAAACTGCAAATGTGTCAAGTAAAGGTTTTGCACTCTGTCTCTAAAATAAAAGAAACACTTTTTTTTTCTTCAGCATTGCAAAAGGAATTAATGTGACCTGTGTATGATTTAGATTCCCTACAGTGTGGAAACAGGCCCTTCGGCCCAACAAGTCCACACCGACCCTCTGAAGAGTATCCCACCCAGACCCATTTCCCTCTGACTAATGCACCTAACACTATGGGTAATTTAGAATGGCCAATTCGCCTAATCTGCACATCTTTGTGATTGTGGGAGGAAACCGGAGCACCCGGAGGAAACCCATGCAGACAGTGGGCAAACTCCAGACAGGCTGGGATCAAACCTGGGACCCTGGTGCTGAGAGGCAGCAGTGCTAACCACAGCCACTGTGCTGTTCATATGCTTGCCTTCTGGATTTTTTTTAACACTGACTGTAAGGGCCTACACTGCAATGTTAATGTACCCTAACTTGAGACATGGTGGAGGCTAGTACAACAACAGTATTTTATAAAGCATCTGGATAGGTATATGAATGGAAGGGTTTAGAAGGATATGGAACTAGATTAATTTAGGATATCTGATCAGCACAGAGCACTTGGACCATAGGGTCTTGTTTCTGTGCTCCTTGGATGCTGCCTGAACTGCTGTGCTTTTCCAGCACCACTAATCCAGAAGCTGCGTGACTGATGTGAATCTTCCCAGTTGAAGAAAAAATGTCTTTTAATCAGTTGAAGTTAAGTTTTTGATCATGTATTAAGCTTGACTTAGCTGGAATATTAGTGAACTTTGTTAGAAATACCACATACCAAAATGGGTAGATAATCGGAATGTTGACTTACAATGCAAAACCTTTTTTCTCCAATTATAATAAACCTGCCCTGGATGTGTGCATGTTGGCTTGGAGGGCATTTGCGATACATTGATCCACACCGTGGTTTAGATATCAGTTTTTTTTTATTGAAGTAATGTCCATCTTCCTGCAGTGGTGGGTCATGCTGCTTTTGTTTATGTCCTCTATGTTGAATGATTTGTACTATTATGGATGCAAATTTCCACTTAACTATAGTCTCTAAAATGAAATTGACTGAAATATTAATGTATAGAATATCTCCTGTCCCACTGCTTTGCTATTATTTTTAATTCCCTTCAGTGCTGTTCTAATTTTGATCCAGATTGACGCCAGCTACAATTCACTTAATTTGAAGCCGCTTTTATGTGTTCTTTATCTTGGACTTTGGTTACAAGCTTCTTTTATAAGAGAACAGGCTGGCCCTGCCTCTGATTTTACTCTTGTGCTGTCTGCATCAGTAACTGTACATTGGTTAACACAGATGTGGGAAACATCATCCTAGCAGCTGCAATTCTGAAGTTTTTGTTTTAGTCCTCCTTTTGCTTCCAGTCCTCCATAGATTATTGGCCACTATTTGAAAAATTTCTATAGCAGTCATTTTGTTTTTTTTGTATTCCTTTTTGCTTTTTGTTCTGTTCTTGTTTGTTTTTGAGCCGAGGTTAGTTTTACTCCCTTTCTACAGTGCTTGTTTCTCCAGTGATAGGTTACTTTGCCCTTCCCCCTTCAAGGGCAACAGGATCATCTTGCTGCTCGTGACCCCTTCACGTACTACAACAGTTTTCCAAGCCTTCTCCGTCGTTTCCCCCAGTTTTTACACTGCCTGTAATCCCTTCTATTCTCTTCCTCCAGTTTGTGGTTTCCACCTTCACCTTGCTTGTGCCACCTCGAGTTCTCTTTGCAATCATCTCTGCCCTCAGTGCAGTGGTTCTGCTGTAGTGCAGTAGTTCTGTTCTCGTGTAATCCTGTTATGAAAAAATAGTGTAACAGTAGCAACATTTAATCTAACTGGGCCAGAGTTGCATTATGATCAATACATACTATAAAAATTTGCATTGTAGAAACTGTCCCTGATTTGTCAATCGTATTATAGCCAGCGTGTATTATGGATAGCCTGTATTCATGTCAGTGCCTCACTTGAGAAGCCTTTTCAGATCTTCACTTTTGGGTGCACCACATTGTCTCTGTTTCTCTCTAGATTATAATGTTGTCTCTGCAGTTAAGTGCTGGCTTTCACATTGCCAGTCAGGTTGATGTGATTAACTCTGGGCTCTTGCTTGGTCACTTGCCTCTCCAAAAGCAGGTCCTTTCTGGAAAATGTTGGATTCTGTCCTTTACTCCTTGCACCTGAAATTGTCGAGAGGACGTGGTGGGTGGTAAATTGTCACTGTCCATTTTCTTACCCTCCTGGTCAAGGCTACCCTAACCCAGCATATATCTGGTGAATACACTTTTTTTTAAAGCCTCTAGTATAATTTTGATTAATCTGAAATATTTCTCCTCCTTCCCCTTCCCACACCATTTTGAAGGGAAAGACTACAAATGAGCTGCAGTTTATAACCTTTGTCTTCAGTTAAAGCTTAGCTTGGTGGTTTACTTTGTTTTAAATATAATTCTGTAGTCCTAGTGCACTGCCTCGGTATGGTATAGTTATACAGCACAGAAGCAGACTCTAGTCCAACCAGTCCTTGCTGACCATAATCCTAAACTAAACTAGTGTCACCTGTCTGTGCATGGCCTGTTTCCCTCTCAACACTTCCTGTTGTACTTCTCCAAATGTCTCTTAAATGTTGTAACTGTATCCACACAGACCCAGGAAAAGAACAAACTGTTTGTTTTGGGGGAGTGAAAGCAGTTTATACTGCATTTCAATGGGGTCTGATTCCGATCATGTTCACAATACTCTGTATATGCGTCACTATGAAGTGAATTTGGCAGTGTGTTCAGTAGCTTTTGTCTACTTTGACAATCTGCACACCAGCTAGGTGATGGTATTCTTTGGGAAAGATTAGGGAGGGATGGCTTAATGGCATTATCTCTGGACTGTTAATCTAGAGACTCAGGTAATACCCTATGAACCTGGGTTTGAATCCTGTCATGGCAGCTGGTGGAATTTGAATCAATAAAAATCAGGAACAAAGAATCTGTGCATGAATAGATTGTCAGGAAAACCCTATTTGGTTCACTAATGTCCTTTTTTTTTAGGGAAGCAAATCTGCCTTTCTTACTTGATCTGGCCTACATGTGACTCCAGACCCACAACAACGTGGTCGACTCTTAATTGCCCTCTGGGTAACCAGAGAAGGGTAGTAAATACTGGCCAAGACAGCGATTCCCCTCATCGCTGAATGAACTGAAAAAAGCTTCTGTGTTTGAGATTTTGAGATTAATGTTTCCAACTTGGAAACAAATCTGTTTACTGTTGTTAACGTCATTGATCAGACACCCAAACAATGCAGAATATTATCCTGGTCAGGATACAGAGTGAACAGTACCAGATTTTTGTTGTAATCAACCTGTTCTGGAGCAGATGGAATGGGAATAAAGGTCTCCTGCCTCAGACGCACTATTGTACCATCATTAAACATTTTTTAACTGCCATATACTTGTATACTCAAGCAATAGCCTAACTTTTTTTGACTACTTTTTAAAGTAAAGTTTATGGGGTCCACTATTACATGGATGGTTATGTTTGAGGGGCTGAAATTCATACCTGTTAAAATGCATACCATATCATTAACAGAAGTCTAATCTCTAAACAAATAGAGGAAAAATGAGTGGTAATTCTGAAGGCACCGAGCAGAACATAACAGCCAGCGGACTGGAAGACCGGGAGCAGAGTGGAACAACTTCCAGACTGGAAATCTAGAGCAGGATGTGACAACTGACACACTGACTCATAAACTTTGATCTGTTATCTGTGAAGGACTAGGGTCAACTTTTACGGGATATATGGAAAATTCCAGGTTATTTGGCTAAATACAGGGGGGTGACTACATCAGCTCAACTATTACTCACGTGGAGATGGTATTTTTAAATGGCTAATAGAAAAAGGATTATTCAAATCAATTTTTGGAAAATGTTTGTTTTATTTACAACAATGCAATACACTCTGATAACCTTCAATACACTCTCTCTGCAATTAATTTGCAATCTGGTTTAGGAGTAATTATCTATAATTGGAAGGTGGTGATTGAGTGAAGTGAAGTTTTTTGAGCTCCCTGGTAACAGCTCTGAGCATTTGACTTCCCAGTTGATGAGACTATATTTTTAGCTGAGCTGTTTAGACTTGCACACTGGTGGCTGGCAGGCTTAATCTAGCTGTCCTGTGGGCATCAGGTGGCATAACCCAGGTCTGTTCAGAGGGTGAAACATTGTGTGAACAAACCAGTTGGGTTTCTATCTTGATGGGCCTATGTTAGTTTTTTTTAAAAAAACAACTGATTTTGGGTGCTGTGACCTCCTGCTGCCTGTCCTGTCTGTGTGGAGTTTACATATTCTCCCCGTGTCTGTGTGGGTTTCCACTGATGCTCCGGTTTCCTCCTATAGTCCAGAGATGTGCAGGTTAAGTGAATTGGCCATGGGAAATTGCCCAAATTGTAAAGTATCATACTCTCCTGTATATTTGTTGGAGTTTCTCTGTATTAGCGTGATGAACGTTGGTGCCAAACTTGGGTTTGGCTTCGTTGAGTGATTTTTTTTTTTCTTCTTACTGGAGTAGTACGGTTTTTAAGCTACCAACTTTGGAGCTTTCACTGAAAAGCTGAAGAGAAATTGATTTCTGAGAAACATAGCAAGTGTGCAATGAAAATTGCTAGAGGGATGGAGTTTAAAAACAGAATGATGCTGCAAGTGTACGGGGCGCTGGTGAAGTCACACCTGGAGTACCGTGCAGTTTTTTTGTTCTTGAGGAAGCATCTACTGGCCCTGGAGGGGATGCAGATGAGGTTGACTAGGTTGCTTCCAGAGTTCAGAGGGTTGGCTTATGAGTAGACTGTTTGGAATTTGAAGAACGAAGGATGTATCTTATCTTCTCCCTTCGTGATTTTATATCTTTCTATAAGATAGAAGCAGGGAGGTTGTTCCCATTGGTGGGTGAAACTAGAACAAGGGGACAAAGCTTCAAAATAAGGGGGAACAGATTTAGGACTGAGTTGAGGAGAAACTTCTTCACCAAAAAGGTTGTGAATCTGTGGAATTCCCCACCCAGTGAAGTAGTTGAGGCTACCTCATTGTTTTTAAGACATTTTGTTTTGAACAGTAAAAGAATTAAAGGTAATGGTGTGAAGATGGGCCGAAGTGGCTGAATGGCCTACTCCTGCTCCTATTTATGTCCTTTTGAAATGTCCGATGAATGAATGCAACAATTCAAAATGCAGCAGGGGGCAGCGTGGTGGCTTAGTGGTTAGCACTGCTGCCTTGGGTACCAACGACCTATGTTCGATTCCAGCCTTGGGCGGCTGTCTGTGTGGAGTTTGCGCATTCTCCTTGTGTCTGCATGGGGTTGCTCTGATTTCCTCCCACAGTCCAAAGGGTCAGGTGAGGTGAATTGACCATGGAAAATTGCGCATAGTGTTCATGGATGCGTAGGTTAGATGTATTTGTCAGGGTAAATATAAGACAATAGGATAGGGAAATGGGTCTGAGTGGGTTGCTTTTGCTCCTAATGCAGTCCCCTCTACATTGGGGAGATTGGACACCACCTCGCAGAGTGCTTTAGGGAACATCTCTGGGACGTCCACACCAACCAATCCCACTGCCCCGTGACTGAACATTTCAACTCTCCCTCCCACTCTGAGTACATGCAGGTCCTGGGTCTCCTTCGCTGCTCCCTCACCACCTGATGCCTGGAGGAAGAACTCCTCATCTTCAACCTTGGAACACTTCGACCCCAGGGCATCAATGTGGACTTCACCAGTTTCCTCATTTCCCCTCTTTCCTTTCTTTCCCCCCCCCCCCCCCCCCCCAACCTTACCTCAGTTCCAACCTTCCAGCTCAGCACCATCCTCATGACCGGTCCTACCTGCCAATCTTCCTTCTGACCTATCCGCTGTACCCACCTCTCCCTACCCCCATTCGCCTATTGTACTCTTTGCTACCTTCTCCCCAGTGCCGCCCCCCCCAACAACCTCTCCCTGGAGGCTCCCTGTCTCCATTCCTGATGAAGGGCTGTCTATTTTCCCTGCTCATCAGATGCTACCTGACCTGTGCTTTTCCAGCACCGCTCTAATCTAAACTGATTTCCAGCATCTGCAGTCCTCACTGTTGCCCTGTTGAGCTGGCGGGCCTGTTTCCACACTGTAGAGATTCTATGATCTATCTGTTGAAGCTTGCCTTTATTCTGGAATTTTTAGTCACCAATCATAGACTAGGATTGTATGTTTTAACCTCTAAATACTGCTAACCTTTTTTTCATAAAATGAAGTTGCCAGTGTGTTCGTAATACATTGCACAAACCAACGTTTTTGACTGTTACAAAGTTGACCATCGGCACAGCACTGTTCATTTTATAATGACACTGAAAAATGAATTGATTTGTTTTTTCACTTAGCAAGAGATATTAATCTCCAATCCCTAATGAAAAGACTTGTTGGGTGTCAAAGTCAAGTCTCAGGAAAAATATTTTTACTGACAAAATCCAGTGCTCCCATAATAATGTCCTCTTTCATAAACATTGAACTTTTTTTATTTCAAAAAAACTTGGAAGTGCTCTATAAAATTGTCAATTTGAACTGCAAGTTCCATTGTTATTGGATTCTTAAGGATTCATTCCATTCTCCTTGCACTATAAACTGAGTTGTCACAAAATCCAGGGATCCACTGATTTCCTTCCCCCTTCTCTTGTTTTCCTTGTATATCCTGGGCTTGCTTGGGAACACTCCCATCAGCATCTAGTTAGGTAAATCTTCCAGCCTGCCTCGAACACGTTTCACGGCCATCCTGTATCGTGACTCCAAATCAAACCTCTCTGGCTTCTGATATTCCCTCAGTTCCTCATCCTGGCAGATTTTCTTGCCTTTCATCTATTACAGCTGAAATATGACAAAGCTAACACTTCCGGTGTCCCCTTCCACCGCAGTGGCAATGTAACTTGCGTTGTATGGCATGAAATGCAAATTATTTCTTCAGCTCAAAGGACACTATCAAAGTGCAAGTGTATGGATACGTTCTGAGGAAGGCTTGGTGGACCTGCAACATTAACTCTTGATTTCTCTCCATAGATGCTGTCAGACCTGCTGTGCTTTTCCAGCATTGTTTTTGCTTCTGAGGTTTTCCATTTGGATATATTCAAACCTTAATTTCCAACTGTCTTTTTCTTCGATCTGGAATAGAGTAATTTGTAGCAGTTTGGTTAACTCACTGGCGTGTGACAGCGAATATTGATCATTTGCTCAGTTTCCATGCCAGCTATAGTAGGTGATGGAGTGCTTTCTTGCCTCATACATTATGTGCCACTCAAACTGTCTTTAGATTAGATTACTTAGTGTGGAAACAGGCCCTTCGGCCCAACAAGTCCACACCGCCCTGCCGAAGCGCAACCCACCCATACCCCTACATTTACCCCTTACCTAACACTACGGGCAATTTAGCATGCCTGATCTGCACATCTTTGGACTGTGGGAGGAAACCGGAGCACCCGGAGGAAACCCATGCAGACGCAGGGAGAACATGCAAACTCCACACAGTCAGTCGCCTGAGGCGGGAATTGAACCCGGGTCTCTGGTGCTGTGAGGCAGCAGTACTAACTACTTGTGGAATTAAAGGCCCATGACCCTCCTCTGAGTATGGCTGGTAATCATTTCCATCCCCTCAACTCCCTTTTTTTTTCTCTCTGCAGCACATTCCTGCCCAAGGACTCAGTTTTGACCTTTGTCGACAAACATCCCATCTCAGTTGTACATCACGGAAACAAGACCCTTCGGTCTAACTTGTCCATGCCGACCAGATCCTACATTAATCTGGTCCCATTTGCCAGCACTTGACCCATATCCCTCTAAACCCTCTCTATTTATGTGCCCATCCAGATGCCTTTTAAATGTTGTAATTGCACCAACCTTCACTTCCTCTGGCAGCTTATTCCATACAGGCACCACCCTCTGTGGGAAAAGTTACTCCTCTGGTCCCTTTTTTTTTTAAAAATCTTTCCCCTCTCCTTAAACCTTTGCCCTCTAGTTTTGGGTGCCCCTTCATGATTTTATAAGGTCACCCCTCAACCTCTGACACTCCAGGGAAAACAGCCCCAGCCTGTTCAGCCTCTACCTACAGCTCAGAACCTCCAACCCTGGCAATGTCCTTGTAAAGCTTTTCTGCACCCTGTGTTTAATAAGATCTTTCCTGTCGCAGGGACATCAGATTTTAACTCCCAAGATATTTGTAAAGGCCTTCTAAATCTTTCTTGTGGGAGATCTACCCCTTTTTTCCCCTTCTGCAGCTCTAGGTCTGTCTGAAACTCTTCAAACCCCACTTTCTTCCACAAATCCTACGTTTAAAGTCAATCTCCTGAATCCTAACTATGTGTTTTTACAAGAACACATTGTGTTCTTCAATTTTTATAATTGTGATATGACCGTGTAACCTGGTGCTTTTCTGCTGTCTCAATTGAACACTGGCCTATGATATTAGGCCTGTTTCTTTCAATGTTGAAATTCAGGCCTCTATTGCTTGTGCTTTCTTTATTGGCCTGTAAAGGTCAGTTGGACTAGTTTTTTATAGTAAAAGTCTGAAAGAGTTTTATGATTTGGCTGTCCAAATGATTGTGTTTTTAGGGAAAAAATGGAAAATCCATCCAGCTAAACAGATGGACAAGTAATCCGAATTTCTATTCTATGCAAAACGTGACCCTTTTTTTTTTTAGGGAACATTCAATCCAGCCTTATCTTGGGAGGTTTTAAGTTTGCATCTGGGGAAAATAAGGCTGCCTTTGCAATGACTCTTTTAAGCAGGAAGAGGATGAAAGTTGTACCAATTTTGGAAATTGGTGGAAACTTTTGGGAATGGTGTTAAACATTTTGTTTGGAACTACTGTGAATGTGTTATACTGGGCGTTTTAAGTGAGTACAAAGTTCATTTCACCTCGGAGGTGAGTGGGTGGGAGCAGCCTCAATCCAAACCACATTCTAAGCTGGTTATGTGCAACCAGTGACCATGTGGCCTCCACATCCGATATGGGACTTGTGCACTTCCAGCTGCTGCTTTATGCTATAGCTCCACTCTGTTTAACTGTTGTTCACTTTCCTCAGCGAGTTGAGCTATTAATCAGAACCTAAATTGCTAAACCAGAGGTGAACTCTAATAACCACATTTGGATACAAGACGGTAGGGGAGGTTTTTGTTCCTTGATTTAACTCTTCCCATTTGAACTGTGACTGGTCAGGGTTTTCTGTTCTTGCGTTTTATACAATGGTGTTGACTTGATCCAGTTGGCACTGGGTTCATTAAGGCAAAAGTGAGGGCTGCAGATGCCAGAAACCAGAGTTGAGTGGTGCTGGAAAAGCACAGCAGGTCAGGCAGCATTCAAGGAGCAGGAAAATCGACGTTTTGGGCAAAAGCCCTTCAAGCTGGGTTCAATAAGCCAGTTGTGCCCTTTTGTGCATCTTGAGCATGTTAAATTTCAGGGTAATCAGAGAGGCCCTTTACTAGCTTATTTGGTATTGTCCCTTGAACCCCTCTTTCTAACCAGATTCTAACATCCAATGTCAAGCTGTGCATAAACAATAAATCTCTTTTTTTTGGTTAGAAGTCACAAGCAATCAGAATTTGATTGCATGTGTAAATTTGAATATATGGCTTGCTTGCTGTGCAGATAAACTTATGCTGCTTCTGAGGAAGGGTCAGTGGAGCTGAAACATTTAACTAAGTTCTCTCCACAGATGCTCCACAGACCGGCTGAGCTTTTCCAGCATCTGCAGTTCTCTTTTTAACTTGTACTTCACCTTGGGTGGTGGCTCTAACAAGGAAGGCAGTAACATATTTTTACTCATCCCTTTTTCTTTCTTTAGGTCCGTACACTTTTTGTCAGTGGCCTTCCTATGGATATTAAACCACGTGAGCTTTACCTTCTCTTTCGACCATTCAAGGTAAGAACTTACAATTATAATTGCAAGTTGCTTTCTAACTTGGGATATCCAAGATCCGTCCTCTAACTCTGAATTTGAGCAGACTGTTTCTGTGACTTGAGGTTAGTGGTGTTTTAGTAGTTAGACAAAATTGCTCATAACTTCTTACTATGGTGCACTTTGCACGCATAACTAATCTTATACTCTACCTATGAGAAAAGGTAGCACGTGTATATTGCCATTTTCAAATGCCCTTTACTACTGCATTTTTTTTTTGTGTGGGTGGCACAGTGGCTCAGTGGTTAGCACTGCTGCCTCACAGCACCAGGGTCCCAGGTTTGATTCTAGCCTTGGGCGCCTGACTGTCTTTGTGCAGTTTGCACATTTTCCCTGTGTCTGTGTGGGTTTCCTCTCAGTGCTCTGGTTTCCTCCCACAATCCAAAGATGTGCAGGTTAGGTGAATTGGCCGTGCTAAATTGCCCATAGTGTGAGGTGTATTGGTCAGAGGAGATGGGTCTGGGTGGGTTGGTCTTCGGAGGGTCGGTGTGGACTTGTTGGACCGAAGGGCCTGTTTCCATGCTGTGTGGAATCTAATCTAATCTAACCTCTAACGTGATTGCATATCATGTGCAATGGATAAATCAATACAGAACAGACAGTTATACACCTGGAAGACCAGAAAGAATACGTATACACAAATACAAACTATCTATAATTACTTTCGAAGTCTTGCCAATAGCCTAGACTACTTGGTGATGTCTCATTTATTTCCTACACTTCTCTCTGACTCCTGGGCAGTTAGCAGTATAAAACACTGGGCTAGATGGTCTGTGTAGGTGGCCTAAGCCATTCTGTATTTCTGACCCTTTTTATATCTTGTGCGATGGTCTCTCTCTGCTGTGAGACACCAGTACACTAAAGGCTTATGTATTCAACCCCATCTTCCAGCTCATGCTGAAGTTTTACTGAAGGGGGGGGTGGTCATAAAATTATTGTATGTTTTTTAAAATGCCACCTCATTTTCTTGGTTTAGTGAATTACAAGATAGCAGAGGCAGCGTTCCTGGTGCAATGAAAATAAAACTTGCAACTTTTTTTCCCTCCCTCTCGGAGCTGTTTTAAGCCATTTGCTCACTGACCTTGTCAGCAGCGGCTCATTGCTTGCCCTCTAACCTCCCTAGGGGTTGTATGTTCTCATTCTCAATCCAGACTTCAGATTGGGGCTCATGCTAGCATTCCAGTGCAGGAGTGCTACATTGACTAAAATGCTGTCTCTCAAATGTGTTGATAAATTGAGCCCTTCGGGTAAAAGGCTGGATGCTATCTCTCTTTTTGAAGAGGAATGGGTGTTCTGGTATCCTGGCTGATGTTTATCCCTAAATCACAAAACAATTTTTAAACATCTTGTTCAGAGCAAAACAAAAAGCAACAACATTTTTGCAATGATGAATACATGACTTACAATCATGACTACTTTTTGAGAGTACTTCATTGGCTGCAAAGTACTGTGGTTATGAAAGTTGCTATATAAATGCAGGTTCTTTTTAAAGTCAAACTTCGTTAACACACACAAATCAGACTGAAGAAAATACACTTAGCAGACTGATTAATTTTAGTTGCAGTTCTACTTTTATTATCTTGAGTTCAAGAATTCTTCATAAAATCCCTGCACTGTGTGGTAGCAGGCCACTTGGCCCATAGAATCCATACCGTTCCTCTGATTATCCCACTCCCATTACCCTATCCGTGTTAACCCTGTGCTCCCCATGGCTAACTCACCCAGCCTACACATCCCTGGGCACTGGGGCAGTTTAGCATGGCCAAGCCACCCTAACCCCCACATCTTTAGACTGTGGGAGGAAACTGGAGCATCCAGAGGAAACCTGCATAGACACAGAGCGTGGAAACTCTACACTGTTACCTGAGGATGAAGTCGAACCCAGATCCCTGACGTTGAGGCAGCACTGCTAGCCACTGTGCTGCCAATTTGTATGGATGTCTGCCACTGCTTGATCTGACCTATCTGGGATCAGATGTGTGCTGTGCTGTTACCCACTCGAGCCAGCTGCCACCCACTGTAGGACCTCCTAATGAACAAAACTTTGAACGGAATCCAACAAAGTTGGCATCCTTTTTTAATTGAGGGGGGAATCCTATGATTCCTTGTAATTGAAGGTGTAGTGTCATAGAACCGCATTGAAAACCATAACCAGCTACCTATTTTGTGCAATTAGTCAGTGGCTGTTTGCTCTATGGCTGCTTGGGAAGTCTGCAGAATACCAAGGTGAATTTATTTTTAAAAATTGTCCGGAATCTCGAGTGTTACATGTTGCAGGAAATCCTGCAGGTGATGCAACTTCCTCCAGCAAAGTTTGAAATGAGATGTCATTAAAAAAGCAGCTAAATGGTGTTTCCTGCACTCCCCGCAAAGGAACAGGAACCTTTTTTTTTGAGCCCTTTGTCCTTCAGAATATTGCTGCTTTTTAAAAAAAAAACACTTCTCATGTGTTGCTTAGGTAAGGAACAGCTGCTCCCCCTCAGTTGAAGGAGGTTTTGAACTTCAAGGTGGGCATCCTGATGAAGAGCTTATGCTCGAAACGTCAACTCTCCTGCTCGTCAGATGCTGCCTGACCTGTGCTTTTCCAGCACTACACTTTTTTTTAACTTCATAGTTGAAGGGTTAATCACAAAGGGACACAGGTTCACGGTGGGAGGTTTTAAGGAGGATGTGTTTTTACCCAGAGTGTGGTGATGTTCTGGGAATATGCTGCCCAAGGACATGGTAGAGAGTTGCTTCAATACTTTATATTAAAGTCCCTGAATGAATACTTGGCACACCATAACATTTCAAGGCAGAGGGCCAAGTGCTGATTAATGGGATGAGGCTGGAGGTCAGGTGTTTGTGTCACTGCAGACTTGATAGGCCAAAAGGCCTCTTGTAGACTGTCCTTCTATGAAAGGTATACTCAGAATTCAATATCCTGGCTGACCACCACTCAATTGGTTATGATTGATTGGCTAAAATAAGATTTGAAGTTTGAGCCAGAGGTGCTAACCATTTTCTTTAAAAGCCTATTGGTGAACTTATGGCTTTTGGTAAGCATTGCCAATTTCACAACATGACATGGTTTGTAATAAAGAGAATGTTTAATACATGGAGTGCTAATTAAGTGCTGCTTGAATTTAGGTATCTGACAAGTGCTGAAGTCATTTTAACTCTGGCCTGTGGGCTCAGTGCTTTAAAGGTGTGTGGTTAGTGGCTTTGAGTATACCATCTCTTTTTGAAGATTAGTCCTTTACAGCCATGTGGCTGTTTGTCCACGGGCTGCGACAGTTCAAGTAACAACAGCGCCACAAGGACAACTAGGTTTGAACCACAAACATAGGCCTGTCCAGTAGCAAATCCCCACCTTGTAATGAAATGCATTACCTAAATGAAATTGTGGAGATTTTTGCCAGAGTATTTAGCATTATCCCTCCGCATCTGACTGCTGAGCTGATGCACAGATTAATGCAGAAAGAGTCGGATGGGCCTGGGGGCAACACTGGCTTTGCTGTTGAAGCTGGAATCCATTTCACACGAGTGATCTAGTCAACTTCCCTCTTTTTTTGCTCAGTGTTTGAAATCCCATTGAAAATTGAACCTTACTCATTGAGGGATAACTATTTGAAATTCATCTCACTGGAACGGGTCATCACTGAGCAATTGAGCTAGACCCTGGATAGTTTTATTGCACCTAACGGAGTTGTTGAAGTTTCTAGTGATTGTTCGTGGTGTATATTTAGGTGACTGATTTATGCCATTCAGCCCATCAATCTGTGCACAGCCTAATCCCACTTCCCAGCTCTCAGTGCATTGCCCCACTGGTTGCTGCCCTTCTAGTGTACATCCAAGTGAATTGAAGTGTTTTTTAAAGTGCGTGTCTTGAGTAAGCCACAGCTGTATATAGTAATCAAAATGTGATTTCACCACTAAGTACAGCTGCAGTAAAATTTCATTTTTTTGGTATTTTCCCCCACAATTTAAAAAGCATTTCATCTGCCTTCCTATCATTTGCTGTACCCACATACTAACCCTTTTGATTAATGTAAGAGTCCCCAGATCAATCTGTTCTAGAGTCTCAATCTCTCAATTTAGATGGATAGTACAGTCTTTATTTTGTTGGGGAGAATGCCAAAACTCACATTAACTCCATCTTTACCCCAGAATTAACTGACCTGTTCCCTTTTTTTAATCTATATTTACCACTTAACGTTCTTTGCCTGTCTTTGGGGTGACTGACCAGTATGTCATTCCCTCATTTAAATCGTTTGGTGCACTGGTAGTGTCCCTGACTTTGGGCCAAGGTCAAAAAACATTTGAGCAAATTGCTTAGAAAATGCCTAGAATGTGAATAGTTGAGGCTCCAACAATGATCCCTATGTCATTTCCATAAGTTACAGCTTGCCAACCTGAACTTGCAGAAAGTCTCTCCAGCTATTTTTAGATTACTAGAGTGAGAGATGTACAGCATGGAAACAGACCCTTCAGTCCAACCCGTCCATGCTGGCCAGATATCCCAACCCAATCTAGTCCCACCTGCCAGCACCCGGCCCATATCCGTCCAAACCCTTCCTATTCATATACCCATCCAAATGCCTCTTAAATGTTGCAATTGTACCAGCCTCCGCCACTTATTCTGGCAGCTCATTCCATACTTGTACCACCCTCTCTGTGGAAAAAGTTGCTCCTTGGGTCTCTCTTTATATCTTTTTTTCCCACTCACCCTAAATCTATGCCCTCTAGTTCTGGACTCCCCTCCACCCCAGGGAAAAGACTTTGCCTATTTATCTTATCCATGCCCCTCATAATTTTGTAAGCCTCTAAGGTCACCCCTCAGCCTCTGATGCTCCAGGGAAAACCGCCCCAGCCTGTTCAGTGCCTCCCTATAGCTCAAATCCTCCAACCCTGCCAACATCTTTGCAAATTGTTTCTGAACCCTTTCAGGTTTCATAACATCTTTCTGATAGGAAGGAGACCAGCTACCTTTTTATTTCTGCCTCCTGAGAACCATAAAGAATAACCAATTCCCCTCCCACTAAATGCATTTCTTCCAATTTAGTTTGGTCCATAATCACATTTATTTAACAAAGGATGGCACACTACTCCCAATTGTTTTTCTCTGGGGTAGTTTTGAATGTTCTTAAAAGACCATGTTGTAACTCCACTGTATCTGACCCTTTTTTAATGTAGTTTCAGTTCACCTTGGTCACACTCAACATCCTTTTTCTTATGGTTTAAAAGCACTGGTGATGGACTCACATTTCTCTCCCTCAAACTGAACATGAAATTCTTATGTTGCGATTGTTCACCTAGAGGCCCCCTTCACCAAGAGTCTATTGACTCCTAAAACACAACATCACAGCACAGTACAGGCCCTTCGGCCCTCAGTGTTGCACTGACTTGTGAAAATAATCTGCCCATCTAACCTACCGTTCCATTATTATCTATATTTATGTCCAATGTCCTTCATATTGGTGAGTCTACTATTGTTGCAGGCAGGTCATTCCATGCCCCTACTACTGAGTGAACAACCTACTCCTGATATCTATCCTAAATCTATTACCCCTCTATATAAAGCTATTGTGTTAGCCATCACCATCCAAGCGAAAAGGCTCTCGCTGTCCACCCTATCTAACCCTCTGATTATCTTGTATGTCTTGATTTTAAGTCACCTTTCAACCACTTCTCCAACAAAAACAGCCTCCGTTCCCTCAGCCTTTCCTCATAAAACCTTCCTTCCATACCAGGCAATGTCCTGGTAAATCTCCTCAACCCTTCCCAAAGCTTCCACATCCTTCCTATAATGCAGTGACTAAAACTGCACGCAATACTCCAGGTGCGGCCGCACCAGTCTCCTGTACAGCTGAACATTGACCTCGTGGTTCTGAAACTCAGTCCCCCTACCAATAAACATCATCACACCATATGCTGCCTTAACAATCCTATCAACCTGGGTGGCAACTTTCAGGGATTTATGCATCCGGACACAGATCTCTGTTCATCTACACTGCCAAGAATTTTACCATTAGCCCAGTACTCTGTATTCCTGTTACTACTTCCGAAGTGAACTACCTTTTCCGCATTTAAACTCCATTTGCCACTTCTCAGACCAACTCTGCATATTACCTATGTCCCTCTGTAACCCACAACATCCTTCAGCACTATCCACAACTCTCCCTACCTTTAATGTCATCCACAAATTTACTAACCCATCCTTCTATGTCCACATCCAGATCATTTATAAAAATGACAAACGGTAGTGGTCCCACAACAGATCCCTGTGGTGCACTCCTGGTAACTGAGCACCAGGATGAACATTTCCCATCAACCACCAACCTCTGTCGTCTTACTGCTCGCCAATTTCTGATCCAAACCACTAAATCGCCTTCAAGCACAAAACTGTATTTTGTGCTATGTGGAACCTTATCAAACGCTTTACTGAAGTCCACATATATCACATCAACCGCTTTATCTTCATTTACCTAGTTTGTCACCTTTTCAAAGAACTTTGTAAGGTTAGTGAGGCACGACCTACCCTTCTCAAAACCATGTTGACTATTCTAATCAAATTTATTCATTTCCAGATGATTATAAATCCGATCTTTTAAACCTTATTCCAGCACTTACTCACAACTGAAGACTCACTGGCCTATAATTACCAGGGTTGTCCTGGCTCCCCTCCTTAAAGGAACAACATTTGCTATCCTTCAGTCTTCTGGCACTAATTCCTTTAGACAATGATGTAAAGATAGAAGCCAAAGACACTGCAATCTCCTCCCTGGCTTCCCAGAGAATCAGGATAAATCCCCTCAAGCCCAGGGGCCTTATCTATTTTCAGATTTTCCAAATTCTGAAACCTCTTTGTCAACCTCAGTCCCATCCAACCTTGTAGCCTGTATCTCTGTATTGTCACTAACATTGCCCATTTCCAATGTGAATACCGAAGAAGAAGTGCTTAATGAATGCTTTTCAATGTTCCCAGATTCCATACACAACTTCCCACTACTATCTTTGGCACTAATCTACTCTAGTCATTCTTTTATTCCTGATTTATACCTAGAGAAGGCCTTGAGGTTTTCTTTGATCCTGTCTGCCAACAACTTCTCATGTCCCCTCCTGGCTCTTGGCCCTCTCTTTAGAACTTTTTTGGCTAACTTAACTCTCAAGCCCCTATCTGAACCTTCACGTCTCCTCCTCTCACAATCCTCTTTCCTTTTGACAACTTCTTTAGTAAACCATGGCTCCCTCCCTCCCTGCATTTCAAGTGTCCATCCCCTGCAGTTTCCTTTTCCCATCCTATACATCCTAAGTCTTGCCTAGCTGCATCATCATTGACCTGCAGTGCCGTTATACCTCTTTCCCTGCAGTATATACCTATCCCTGTCAACTGCTATTGTCAACATAACTGAATTGTGGTCACTATCGCCAAAGTGCTCCCCTACCTCCAAATTAACACCGGGCTGGGTTCATTTCCCCAGTACCAAATCCAACATGGCATCGCCCCATGGATACTTTAAGCCCCTCCTTATGACTCAAACCTTACATTCCTAACAATGAACTGGTAAATCTCTTCTGAACCCTCTCCAGCTTTATAATGACCTTCCTATAACAGGGTGTGACTAGAACTGACATTCTACTTCAGAAGAAGCCTCACCCATGACCTATACAGCCTCCACACACAGTCCCAACTCCGATGCTCCATTCTGATTTGAAAAAAAACCTCCATTCAGGTCCTAGTCTTCCTCCCCCTTCAGTTGTGTCATGTCTGACATGTCAGCTGTATTTTATCTCTGTTAACAATACATTCCTTTAGTTACAAATGTTGTATGCATTTTAATTAAAGTCTCTGGCCTTATCTGTTGAGGCATTCTGACCTTTTTTGAATATTCATGTCACACATTCTTAATCATTCCCCAACTTGTTGCTTTGCTGTGCTTTGTCTCCCTATATCATACCTACCTTCACTTGACACTCTCATTTCCCCACTGCTCTTTTATTTGAAGTCTCTCTCTCTCTCTAATTCCCTAATTACAGGATTCACCAGAACAGTACAGCTCAGCTATGGACCATTCCTGTGATCCATGGCACTGTGGCTCAGTGGTTAGCACTGCTATCTCTCAGCACCAGGCACCCAAATTCAATTCCAGCCTCGGGTGATTTGTCTGTGTGGAGTTTGCACGCTTAGATTAGATTACGGTGTGGAAACAAGCCCTTCAGCCCAACAAAGCGCAACCCACTCATACCCCTACATTTACCCCTTACCTAACACTACGGGAAATTTAGCATAGTCAATTCACCTGACCTGCATATCTTTGGACTGTGGGAGGAAACCGGAGCACCCGGAGGAAACCCACGCAGACACGGGGAGAACGTGCAAACTCCACACAGTCGCCTGAGGTGGGAATTGAACCCGGGTCTCTGGCGCTGTGATGCAGCAGTGCTAACCACTGTGCCACCCATGCTCTCCGTGTCTGCATGGGTTTTCTCCAGGTGCTCTGATTTCCTTCCATAATCCAAAGGTGTGCAGATCAGGTGAATTGGCAATGCTAAATTGCCCATAATTTTAGGTGATTAGGTCATGGGTGAGGCTTCTTCTGAAGTAGCATGTCAGTTCTAGTCACACCCTGTTATAGGAAGGTCATTATAAAGCTGGAGAGGGTTCAGAAGAGATTCACCAGTTCATTGTTAGGAATGTAATGGGAATGGGTCTGGGTGGGATACTCCTTTGGAGGGTCAGTGTGGACTTGTTGGGCCAAATGGCCTGTTATCACACTGTAGGGAATCTAATCATAACTTACACCAGTAACTGGTGTTCTGTGCCCCAGGAATAAAAGCCCATATCCACCCCTCGCCAGTTTGAGTCACAAGCCCATCTCTCTCTGAAGTACCCTATGCACGTTTGCTTGTGAGACATAATCCAGAGGTTCGTGCCTTTGTGCTTCTGTGTTTTTAATTGACTCCGTAGCTGCTCAGAACACAGCACTTCCTGCCTTCCAGTTCTATGATGGTACCTGCACTGACCACACTGAATCCTCTCCAACCCAGAGGTAGTGTTCCAAACGCAGGCATACAATGTAGCCATCTGCGTTCTCGCTCTTTGCAGAGATTGGTACCCCTGTCCCTCGCTGTGCAGTTCTCTCCTATCACCACATTCCCATTAATAGCCCCAACTTGATTGGTCTCCTGTACCTTGATGCCTTAGTCAGTTCAATCATCCACACTTTTTGAGCTATAAACACTGCAAGAGCCTGGAACTTCCTGGACACTGTCAAAGGCTGAAGTTCGCTCTGCTTACCTGCCTCACTCAGTTGACTCTTTCTCTCCAAATGAGAAGCCCCTAACCTATAAGGGCTGTGACAGCCAACTTCCTCACTCTGCAGCCCAACCGCTGGTGTAGCTGCATTTAAAGCCAAACATGTTTGGCCTGGAATCCAGAAGCTCCTACATGTTGCAGATGCTGTACGTCACTGCCCAGGGGCTCCCCGTGCATCTCGATAGTCAAAAGTCATGGGAACCTCCTGTCGGTGGGTGGATAATTTTCATAATCAAACATGTGCAGTGCTTGCTCAGCCTTCTACTATCTGAGGCACAAGGTCTTTGTGAAGACCTCAAACCCAATACCACACACATTGGTTACAGTGCAGCAGTGTGCCCCACAAACCAGCCTTCCATCAATTGACTTCTCACTGTCTTGGGAAGGCATCAAACGTTGTCCAAGACCTCTCCCACCCTAGTTATAATCTCTTCCACCCTCCTCCATCAGGCAAGAGATGCAAAAGCTTAAAAGTACCAACGCATTCAAGAACCTTTTCTTCCCTGCTGTTCTGAGACTTCTGAAAGAGCCTCAAGTTTTACATTTCATGTTGAGCTTGCTCTGTGTGAAGTTTGCATGTTCTCCATGTGTCGTCTCTAGGTGCTCCAGCTTCCCCCTCAGTCCAAAGAGATGCAGATTAGGAGGATTGACAATGCTGTATTGCCCATTGTGTCCATGGTAGTCTAGATTAAGTGGAGAAGTCGTGGGAAATGCAGGGTTAATTGGATAGGATAAGGGGAGTGGGTCTGGGTGGGATGGTCTTTGGTGGGTCAGCGTGAACTCAATGGGCTGAATGGCCTGCTTCTATGATTGGAGGGTGGGAGGGGGAGTGAGGCAGCCCTTTGTTTCGGGAGTGCGGGGGGGAGGGGAAGAGAGAGGATGAGTCTAGGTGTTGGTTGGGATGTAAGTTCGCCATTGACTGCCTCCAACAACCCCCCTCCATACACTTCCTGGGCCCAAAGATAAGTGAGGCAAATACCAGCCCAAATGTGTTTCTATCTGCCCAGTAGTTTGGTAAGGTGAACCATTTGCTGCCTCTGTTCACCACCTCTCCTCCCCCTCACCACCATCAACCCCCCCCGCCCCACACCCATGTCTTTTCAACTCCTTCCCCTGAGGACTCCAGAAAAGGATCTCTCTTTTTTTAAAAAAAAATTCTCAAATCAATTGTTTACTGAAAGTTGAAGGTTTTCCTGTGAGTCACTAGAACTGTTGTCCTGGTGTGTGGTAAACACCCTTTCTACTAACTGCACAATCCAGGCCAACCAAGCTTATTAAAAAGCTACCAATGCACAAACAATAAACAAAGCCCTGTAATTTTCCCTTGCAATAATCTGCTGTGTTTCTGCAGTAGCAATGCATGTTCAGGTACGTTGGTACAGAATTGGGCTTAGTACAGCTTTAATGGATAGCTTAGCAAATATATTTCTGTACACTATTGAAAGCTTGTGCTGCTCCGTGCAACATTCCAAGGAAAGTGAACTTTGCAGGTAAAAGCAATAACTGCTCCCAACACAGCATTCCAGTTAAATTAACTGCTATACTTCAAATTGCATTTAATACTTGACTTGCGTAATCTTCATTACTAATGGATCTCTCGTGTTCTGCTGAAAAATTTTTTTTAAGCTGATCCTGGTTGTCTTTCACAGCCACAGAACTTTACATCGTTCTGCAAGCACTCGAATACTAGTTTGTTGTCATACAGCAATATATGGCAGTCAATGGGTGAATACTTGAGGTAAAGTTGATATAGCCCCAGTGGATTGTTGGGGTATTTCTCTCGTTAGAGAGACAGCTATTGATGAGGGTCACCACACCTCTGACAATGAGTGAGGTTGAGAAGGCACTGTTTCCATGGTGACCTCAGTGTGGGAATCGAACCCACTGCTATAGGTGTCACTCTGCCTTGCAAACCAGCCAATACTGCTTGTGGTTTGTTGAGACATGTTTGATCAGGATGCCAGACAGAATTTTCTCTCTCCCTTGTTCTTCCAACAGTGACTTGGGATCTTTTGTATCTGCTTGCTTTAGGGGCAACAGTGGCATTGCGGTAACATCATTGGATACAGAATTGGCTGGCCCATAGACAGGGCGATAGTTGATGGAAAGTATCCAGCCTGAAGCTTGGTGACCCGTGGTGTTCAACAGGGATCAGTTCTGGGACCTCCGCTCTTCGTGATTTTGATAAATTACTTAAAGTGGAAGCGTGGGTTAGTAAGTTTGCTGATGACATGAAGGTTGGTGGAGTGATGGATAGTGTGGAGGGCTGTTCTCAGTTGCAACAGGACATTGACAGGATGCAGAGCTGCGTTGAGAAGTGGCAGATAGAGTTCAACCTGGAAAAGTGTGAAGTGATTCATTTTGGAAGATCGAATTTGAATGCAGATTACAGTGTTATAGGGAGGATTCTGACAGTGTGGAGGAGCAGAGAGCTCTTGGGTCCACGTCCATAGATCCCTCAAAGTTGTCACTCAAGCTGATAGAGCTGTTAAGGCATTTGGTACATTGGCTTTCATTAGCGGGGAATTGAGTTTTAAGGGCTGCAAGGTTATGCTGCAGCTCTATAAAGCCCTGGCTAGACCGCACTTGGAATGTTGTGTTCCGTTCTGGTCTCCATATAGGAATAATATGGAAGCTTTAGAGAGGGTGCAGAGGTAATTGTCCAGGATGCTGCCTGGACTGGAGAGCATGCCTTCAAGGTTGAGAGCCAGAGCTTTTCTCATTGGAGTGAAGAAGGATGAGAGGTGATTTGATAGAGGTGTACAATGTGTAATGAGAGGCATAGATCGAGTGGATACTCAGACCTTTTCCCAGGGTGGAAATGTCTATCATGAGGGGGCATAATTTTAAGGTGATTGGGGGAAGGTTTAGGGGAGATGTCAGAGATCAGTTCTTTACATGGAGAGTGGTGGGTGTGTGGAATGTACTACCAGCAATGGTGGTAGTGTCAGATACATTTTAGGGACATTTAAATGTCTCTTGGATAGGCACATGGGAGATTGTACTATGAACAGTGCCTATGGTTAGTCTGATCTTAGGATAAAAGGCTGGCACAATGTAGAGGCCAAAGGGCCTATACTGTGCTGTACTGTCCAACTTGATAAAGTGAACATCTCCTTTGACCTTCCCCTTCTCACCTTAAATACATGCCCCATAGTATTAGATGCTTCAACTCGGGGTGGGGGGGGGAGGAGAGGAAAGAGATTCTGACCATCAACTGTATCTCTGCACCTTTTTATGTATTATTTTACGGATGTCTTACCAAGTCTCCCCTCTGCCTCTGCTGCTCCAGAGAAGAAAACTCCTGTTTGTCCTCCCTTTGCCTTCCCTTACTTTCTCCACAACCACCTGATGAAGGAGCAGTGCTCCAAATGTTCGTGCTCCCAAATAAATCTGTTGGGCTATAAACCTGGTGTTGTGATTTTTAACTATGTCCATCCCAGTCCAACACTGGCATCTCCAAATCCTTACTTTCTGAACTAGCCTAGTCTCTTTAGGCATCAGAAATCAGCTATTGCGAGATTTTGGAATTTCTGTATTTATCCTCCTGACACTTAATTGCTGGAGAAATTCAGTGGGTCTGGCAGCACCTGTGAAGAAAAAAATAGTGTTTGTGTTTCAGGGCCAGTGACCCCCTTCCTGAAGTTGTTTCTTCAGTAATTGCTATTTTTATTTCAGATTTCCAGCATCTGCAGCACTTTGTTTTATTTTGTAACATTGACTTAAGTTGTGTTCAACTGGTTATTACCTCACTCTATTGCTGAGGAGTACTAGCGCTTATTGTTGTGACTTGTTTAATTCCATTAATGTCTTTTTAACCCCCCCCAGGGATATGAAGGTTCACTGATCAAGCTAACATCAAAACAGGTAAACTTTTTTTTACCATAAACAACCGAGATATGGAATGTTTTGCATGCCTGATATCTTTTTTTAGGATTTGAATATACATTTTAAATCAGAATTGAATCATTATATTCTGGAATGAGTTGTCACTATCTCGTATTAAATCTCTAGGAGAAGTAACCTCCATGAGACTGAATGCTTTATTGTAGTGTAATGTATCATTCCAAGTTAATCTTTATTGCATTTTAAGGGGCTATTTTGTTTGTGGAAAACACATTACACCACTGTCCCCAGTCCAAGTTTTCACTCCCTTTCCAGTTTTTGGAAAGGGATGGAAGATTTCTGGTAAGCAACAAAAACTGAAGTAGCTGATCAAGCTCAGCAGGTCTGGCAGCATCTGTGGAGAGAAAGCAGCGTTAATATTTGGGTCCGGTGAACCTTCCTCAAAACTGGTCACTAGACCCAAAATGTTGATTTCTCTCTGTAGATGCTGCCAGACCTGCTGAGTCTTTCCAGTCATTTCTGATTTCTATCAATTGCTGTTCTTTAAATTTTTTTTGGTTAAGTGGATGGCTTATATAGGAAACTTACTAATCCCAAAACACATCCAGGGGTTAACAGAAATATAGAGACTGCCAACAGAAATGAGTGGAGGTGTATTATAAGGTGGGGCAAGCTCATCTGTTTTATAGACCAGCATTGTTGAGTTGGAGATGCCAGTGTAGATTTTAAGATATATTTTTTAGGGACATTATGGTTTGGTGGGTTAATATTGCACAAGCTGGCAATTTGTGGGAAGGAACTGTAGCTGTGTGGTTCATTGTTTGAACAGCCTTACAAATGTAAGAGAAGTTTTCACCAGGTTCAGCCATTTGCTGTTTCACTGAATATTTCACTATAATGTACATCTTATACCCTAATAAAACAATAAGTGGCAATTAAATGCTTGAAAGTGCCCTTAACTTTACTACTAAGCTGAATTAGAGCAATTTAAGTATCTCTTAAATTTGCTTAAAGTTGAATTTCACAATATTCGAACTAAAATTACACTTGTTCTCAACAGTCATAAACGGTTTGTACCTTTTTTGGCAGCACCAATAAGCCAGTGGATTCTATTTTTATCTAACATGGTTCATTGAATGTAGTTTACCCTTTTGATCTTAAATCTAAAGCTAAATGCTTTTTTTAAAAGCATATCTTTGTAATTTCTTTTGTGATTACTCTAGGTTTTAACTGTACTGGGATTCCACTTAGGTGTAGTGTGGTACTTAAAAGTTAATGAATGTGTGACCTTTCTTTGACCCCAGAATTCCACAGGGGGTCTCTGCCACTCATTTACAATCCTGGTGAATTGATCAATTAGGCAACAGAACTGCACACGTTTAGGAACCTGGAAATTATTTCTTGAGTTTACATTCTTGAATGTTGGGCATTGACTGACTAGTTTACAGCAGAGAGCTGTGTACTGAACCAGTCAGTTGTGTAACTGGGCAGGTAGAGTTAATGGCCTGGAGTTTCTGCTAGACTCTGCTAATTCTTTTGCCACAGTTTGACCAAACTCAGCACCAAAGGTTTGGGGGGAGGGGAGAACGGAGAGGGGAGGGGAGGAAGTCAGGTGAGTGTTGAATTAGTGAGCAAGTCTAGTTTCTCCATGGCATTTGCATGGGTCTGCCTTCAAACTGCTAGAAATAACTAAAATCTCTCTCTCTCTCTCTCTCTCTCTCTCTCTCTCTCTCTCTCACTCACACCCCATGCCTCCAGCTGGGTTTTCAGGGCTAATGGTTTCAGAGCATTAGTCTGTAGTCCTGTGAGATAGCATCGTTAATAGAGAGCTGGTACAAGACATGGAGGTTCATTAACCTTGTGTAGATCTAGTTTGTATGTAGCATCTGTGTGGATAAAGGTATGTTTTTAAAACAGACTGCCAACAGGAGGTGTAACATAAAGTGGGGGCAAGTTCACCCAGAGGTTTATGGACAAGGATTATTGAGTTTGAGGCACCAGTGTAGATCTTAAAGGTGTATTAGGGCATTGTGGTTTAGGGGTTAATATCCCACAAATTGGGCACTTTTGGGAAGGAACGGTAGATGTGTGCTTCAGTGTTTGAACAGCTTTGCAAATCTAAGAACTTTTGACCAGGTTCAGCTATTTGCTGTTCCTGCAGTAAACTAGCTTACTGCAAAATCACTAAGATGGAAGATTTTTGCGCCCACTTCCATCTGGCGTCTCTCTGAGGAAGGGATCTAGCCCCAGACGACCATCCATTTGAGGTTTCATCTGTTTTGAGAATCTTTGAGGAGTCTCTTCAAAAGCAAAAGCTGTTTCTGATGCCAGGACGTCGTATTAGTCCCTGAAAGGGTTAAATGAATCATGAGCTCCACCCATCAGGGTGTAAAGAGCAGTTCTTGGGAGGAGCTATATTTTCTGGATTAACTGTAATGTAAGTGTCTATCCTGGGATCTCAGGCAGCAGTTAAGCACCTTGTTATGAACCTTTTCTTGTTTTAACAACGTCATGGCCTGCTTCTGTGTATGTGTGACTATCGTTCCCCCTTTGATATCAGTAACTTGGATAAATACTGATAAACAGTATTGGTAGCTTTGAATCTGCCCAAGGCTTCTCAGATGGTACTGATATGTACAAGGGTGCCTACTGTTAGGGCTTTATAAGTGTTAATCCTTTGAGTGCAGTGAGCATCACTCACTAGTGTTGAGGTGGTGGTAGGATTTGGGGAAGGTGATGGCCTAGTGGTGTTATCGCTTTACTATTAATCTAGACACCCAAGTTCGAATCCCATCTTGCCAAGATGGTGGCATTTAAATTCAGCAAAGTATCTGGGGGAAAACTCACCCTGGATTCACTAGTGCTCTTTAGGGAAGGAAATTTGCCACCCTTACCTGTCTAGTCTACATGGGACTCCAGTTTCTCTGCAATATTGAGACTTGACCATCCTCAGGGTAATCACGGATGGCTAATGAATGTTGGCCTGGCCAATGACTTTCCTGTCCAATGAACTAATTCCTTTTTCTTAAAAAAAAGCGTGAGATTGAGATGCATTCCTGAATCTGGATCCTCCAAACAGTTTGTAATGTAAAGACTGACCTTTGTAACCTATAAGTCGTTGCAGAGATGCAATAAACTGCATCCTGCTTACTTACCAAAACTACTTGTTAGATCAGAAGGGGATGTCTTCACACACACCTAATAACACTTCAATACACAAGGCACCTTTTTACCTGTTAAAGTCGCTATATACAGAGGTAACTTTCAAATAGTTCTGTGGTGATCACTTATTGTTTGCTTTCTTCGTTCATTGGATGAGGGAGCCACTGGCTAGGCCAGCATTTATTGCCCATCCCTAATTGCCCAGAGGGTGGTTAGGGGTCAACCCCATTGCTGTGGGTCTGGAGTCACATGTAGGCCAGACCAGGTGAGGATGGCAGATTCCTTCCCTAAAGGGCATTAGTGAACCCAGTTGGGTTTTTCCCAACAATCGACAATGGATTATGGTTGGACTCTTAATTCCAGATTTTTGTTGAATTCAAGTTCCACCATCTGCTGTGGTGGGATTTGAACCTGGGACTCCAGAATATGATCTGGGTCTCTGGATTAACAAACCAGCAATAATACCACTAGGCCATCGCTGCCTCATGTCTCATGTTGTGAACTAATCATCTTGGGCCAGAGCTTCAATTAACAATACTTGTGATTTTGGGGGGGGGGGGGGGCGCGGTTATCCCACGTTCAGCTGTATTTCACTGCAAACACTTTGTAAAAATAATACCTAGGAATATTTTTGCTTCAAAATCCCTTGAATTGTATTCTGGTTTTAATCTAGTTGCATCTCGTCACTGAAGGTGAGTAGTAGAAATCTGTAAGCTAACACAGTCAATGCTTTAAACTGTTCTTTTGGCCTGTTTCTATAAGAGAATGACTGAATAATGTATTAAAATTTGGAATATGTCCTTGTTTTGAGGGGCTTTCATTTGGAGATTTTAATAGCAATGTTGGATTGCGCAACGTTATAAAATTGTGGCTGTCGTTTTCAATGGCAAGGAATATACACTCCATCTTGAAGTTCGAAAGTACTTTTTTTTATTGTAGGAGTTTGATTCTTTTTCCACGTTGAATGCAAAACAACTATTGCATTTCGTATGGACTGCAGTGATACAGAAAGGCAGCTCCCCTTCTAGAGGGCAACTAGGGAGAGCAATAAATTCTGGTTCAGCCAGTGACATCCACACCCCTTGGGTGAATAACGAGATCTACTGGCTGACTTTTTGAGCTCAAGTTTCCAAGTAGCGCACTGGCAGTTTTGCACTGTAATATTGGCAAAGATTGTGTGCAAATGATTTTGGTGCCAACCTTACCCTATTTTGCCTTTAGTGCCACCAGCCCCTGCTCTATAGCACTTTAGACTTGCTTGGCACAAAGGCTGACAAAAAGCATCAGGAACCACTTGCCCTGAAGGGGCAAGTTGAGATTCATCTACATTTAAACGCTGGTTACTTTGCCTTCACCTATGTGAGTGGAAAAGTTTGTTTTTAAAAATGCTTTGAACTGGAGGAAGTAAGGGACATTTATTTTCTAAGTCATCTGATGGAGTGATGCTCTGAAAGCTAGTGTGCTTCCAATTAAACTTGTTGGACTATAACCTGGTTTTGTGATTTTTAACTTTGTACACCCCAGTCCAACACCGGCATCTCCAAATCAGAAGTAATGTTGGCAGCGAGGTCAGCTACCTCGCTGTTCTAACTTTTCTGTTTAATTTCTGACTTCAAGCTTCTGCATTGTTTTGGTTTGTCTTTTTTTTAAACAACCATCTAATGGGACAAATAGTGTGACTAGCTCATTTTATTTTCTGACCAGGATAAGCTCTATTGAAGGCAGCAAGTTTCACATTGACAATCTAAATTGAGTCTTCCTTGCTCCAGTATCTGACTCCAATATCAAATTCCGCAAACTGATTGCTAAAGTAGCTAGGATCCAGTGAGTGAGGCAAAACCATGTACTGAGCAAATTGCAGCATTGTGTTCTGAAACCTAATCTGCTCTTTCTAAATTTCTAGAAGTGGTGCTTTATTCTGAGTAAGACTGCTCAATCTCCGAACAACAGAGGATGATATAAAATGAGCTAGTCACACTATTTGTCCCATTAGATGGTTGTTTAAAAAAAAAAGACAAACCAAAACAATGCAGAAGCTTGAAGTCAGAAATTAAACAGAAAAGTTAGAACAGCGAGGTAGCTGACCTCGCTGCCAACATTACTTCTGATTTGGAGATGCCGGTGTTGGACTGGGGTGTACAAAGTTAAAAATCACAAAACCAGGTTATAGTCCAACAAGTTTAATTGGAAGCACACTAGCTTTCGGAGCATCACTCCATCAGATGACTTAGAAAATAAATGTCCCTTACTTCCTCCAGTTCAAAGCATTTTTTAAAAAAAACTCTTTTTGCACAGGCCGGTGCTAACTTTTCTGTCCAACAGAAATTTCCGGTTTGTCCAGAGAACGGAGTTGCAGTTTGGGACAGCACCTGTTCGCTGCTGTAAAACACTGTTTCGTTGTATAAGTCTTAAAACACAACTGCTTTATTTATAATTTTGAAATAGTGGTCCACTTTCCTTCTGGATTCTTTTCTGTTGCAAAAAAAGATCAGTCAAATGGATGTAAAATTTACTGAAGGAGCTGTATAAGAAATTGGAACTTGTTAAATGAGCAATCATTTCCTGAACCAAACAAGCCTCCTGTTTCACCCTCTTGTGTCCTATGATGGACTACTCTTAATTAGGAGGAAGCATTGAGTTGGTACAAATTGCTAACAATCTTGATGCTTTACAGCCTTTAAGGTACAGAACCAGTAAAGCAGCTACGGTTTTACTTGTAGAAATACTGGGTCAAAACCCTTCCATTTTGATAAATGCACCAACTTGCATAAAGGTCTTGTGTGACCCAAATGACTGACAATGAAGGATTTAAATACCAGAGCTGGGACATCTTGCCTCAAGGGGCCTCTGAGATGACACCTGGTGTGCAGTCTTGATTTCTTTTACGAGGAAGGATATTCTGAATCTTGGAGGGAATGCAGCCATGTTTTATGAGACTGATTTGCAAGATGGCAGGACTGAGCTATGAAGAGACTAAGTCAGTTAAGACTATTCACTGGCGTTCACAATGTTGGGGGATCTCAAACCTGTGAAATTCTAGCAGGACTAGACAGGGGTTCTCATTGACTGGGGGGGCCTGGAGGTAGGCATCGCAGTCTAAGGATGTCGGCAATTTGGAACAGATGTGGAGAAACTTCTTCATCCAGAGCCTTTGGAATTATCAGCCAACAGTTGAGGTCAAAACAGAATTTAATGAGAGGTATAGTTTTTCCAGAGCTAAAGGGATTAATGGGTATGGGGTGAAAGCAGGAAACAGGGCGCTGAGCTGGATGTTTGGTATATGATATCAAAAAGTAGAGCAGGCTTGAAGGTCTGAGTGACCTCCTATTTCTACATCTGAATCCTTCCCTAATCGGATGTGTAAGAGCATCTGTTTCTTCCTTTTGAGTTTGAAATGTCAAAATCCTAGCCTTGCAAACTAGCTACATCAGGCTGTTTGATTTAAATTAAGTTCCATTGCATTGAACACTTTTTAAAAACATTGGTATTTTCCCGATTCTTCAGTTTCTGGAATAACCTTGTCCTGGCCATAAACAGCAAAAGGTCTTTTTTTTGTGATTTACTACAAACAACACTATATCTCTAATTCACGAAAACAATCCATTGTTTTGTACTAGAAATGGGATCTCACTTAATATTTCTCAATGGAAAAGTACATCTGGCTTTTGGAAATATTGATCAAGAATAATTTGCTAGAATAGATTTTTCATTTGAAGAAACCGCAAGCACTACTGTAACTTAGTCAATGATTTGCTCTCTTTTGATTTGTTTAATTGCATTTTTGAAATCGTGCCTGGCTTCAAGTGAATGCGAACATCTCTCATCAGCTGATGATTTTTTTCTGGTTTTTAATGTGCACACAAAAGCTTAACCTAGCTGCCAAATGAAGTGTTTAAAATTGAATCATTCCTCGTTTAGGGACATTGGAATTTCTTAGTTCTAGAAATGAGGCAGCCCTTGGCCCTCCAGTCTGCTCCATCTGTCAATAGGATCATGGCTGATCTGACTATTCCTCATGTCCCCTCTTTTCCAGCTTTTTCCTAGAATTCTTGGTTCCCTGACTGATCAAGTATCTATCTATCTCAGCCCTAAACGTACACGAGGGCTCTGCCCCTACCACTTTCTGCAGAGAGAAGTTTCAAAGGCAGTTGCTTCTCCAAGGAAATTCCTTCCCATCTCTGTCTTAAATTGGCTCCTCTTTAATTTTGAAACTGTATCCTCTGGTCCTGGACTCTATCCCATGAAGGAAAACACCCTGTCAGTATTTACTCTTGTCAATGCCTCATGAATCCTATTCTAAACTCCACAGAAGAGTCCGAACATGTTAGCTTTAACACATCATCTCTCCCATACCTAGTGAACCTCCTCTGACCTGCCTCCAATTGAATAATATCATAAATAAAAAAAAAGGCCAAAACTGTTCGCAGTACTCCCAGATGTCCGTCACTTTGCCAAGAATGTCAACATTTTTCAGTATGTTTGTGACATTCCTGCTCTTAGTGATTTATTTTTTGCTTATAAAATATTTATACACTACTCTTGGCCCTATAGTGATGCTTCAGTGTAAAAGTAGGTTCTTCAAATTCCAGGCTTTGAACCTTACAACTCCAGGCAAGATGACCGCTGTGGCTAAGTCAATTCACTTCGGAATCTGGACCTAATCTTGCAGCCTTGATGCATTTAAATTGCTCGCTATTGTCAGGGCATCAATGTATTTTTCTCTCTGGAATACTAGAACTAGAATTGATCCAAGTGCCTCCTGGCCACCACTTGTTTAAATTGGTGGACTGAATTGAAATTGAAGCATAAAAGCCAACTTGTAGTTGATTAAACTATAGTAACATGCCTGAGGTTGAATTGATTTAGCTGAACTGCTGTTACCAAATGAGCAAGGCAAGCAATCCACAAACATAAATCTGTTTCTACTGCAAGGTTGTTAACTAATTACTTAGTTGACTGACTAGCACATGTTCAGTAACTAGTGTTGGATTGGTTTTTTTAAGTTGTACTGTCATCCTTTCCCTCAGATTCTGGATCTGATTATTCACCCTGCAGTATTTTTCTGGCAAATTTGGATTCATGTTGAAGTTGTGCCTGTGAAGTGTCAATCTCTCCAACCACTGTGACTTGATATCATTATAACTGTCTGTTCTGCTCTAACACAGTAGTTGTGTTCTCATGCAATCCTGTGTTATAAGAAAATCGTGCAATAGCAGCACGATGTAAACTAATGGGGCCAGAATTGCATTATAACCAATATGTACGTGCTTTAAAGTTCACGTGTTGGGAACCACGTCCCCAGTTTGTCAAATTTTAGTGGATTTGCATTCACAAAATGTGCATTATATAGCAGAACGACCTGTACCTGTCATCAAACTCAAATGGTGGTTCTCCAGTCTGGCCCCTACCCTGTTCATGCCAGGTAGGGTATAACAGTGCAGATAATCAATGCTGATCCACTGTCACAGTAGTGATCTGGGAAGGGCCAAAGTTAAGGTGGCTTCCTTGGAGTACTGTACTGTGCCAACTTATGGTTCGCAAAGTTCCTCTCCTTGTCCAGCTTAACCACCTCTTGCTTAGGGTCCATTATTTTGAGGATAAAAGCGACAATGATCTCTAAATTGCAACTTGAGCATGATCAATGAGATAAAAGGTAATCGTGGTTCCAAGATTGGTGGAGGAGAAACTGGTCCAAGTTCATGGGACGTTCCCACTAGGACTGGGGGAGGAGGGGGATGTTCTGATGGGATGGGCTCCACCTGAGTTATGCTGGGGCAATAGCTCTGGTGAACTGCAGGGCTTTAAACTAAAGAATAGGGAGGGGCTTCAGGTGCATGGAACAAGTTACTGAGTTTGATAGCTCTTAACTGAGTCAGTGTTAAGACAGATTCTTAACTTCCGCCATAGTTCAGGGACAACTGAGAAAGGGAGCAGTCAAAGCAGAAGTGAGGGTGTTGTACCTAAAATGCATGCAGTATGTGAAACAAGGTAAATGAGCTTGTGGCACAGATTGCAATTGGAAAATATGATGTCGTGGGTATCATAGAGACATGGCTGCAAAGGGATCAGGGCTGGGAACTAGGTATCCATGAATACGTGTCCTATCAACACGTATTGATGGCTAGAGAGGCCAGGCTTGCCTTATTTATAGGTAGTGGAATTAAATCCATAACGGGAAGTGATGTAGAATTGGAAGGCATAGAAGCTGTGTGTGTGGGGGGTGGGCTGGGGACAGGACGGGGAGGAAAACTCCCTGATGGGTGTTCGGTACAGGCCTCCGAGCAGTAATCAGTGTGGGAAGGAAAATAAATCAGCTAGAAAAGGCATGCCAAGAAAGGTACTATTACAATAATCCTGGGGGTCTTTGATACCTCGATACACTACACATTGGATTTTCCCCCAGTGTATCTCGAGCAATTTCTGGCTTGTCATCAAGCCGGGTTTTTGTGGTTGAGCCAGCTAGGCAATGAATGTACATCAAATCCAGAACAATGAGGCAGACTTATGGAGCTTAGTGAAGGAACCCCCAAGGGGGCAATGACCACAACATGATATAACTCACTCCACAGTTTGACGGAGAAGCTGGATTCAGGTGTAACGGTATTACAGTTGTGTAAAACGAACAACAGTGAGGGAGGAGCTGGTTAGTCTGTGCAGTTCATTGCAGCAAGCTGTGGAGCCAAGTCATTGTGTAGTTAAGACTGAGCTTATTGATTTAGTAGGGGGATCAAGGGTTATGGGGACCAGGCATATCAGCCATGATCAAATAGTGGAGTGTACTCAATGGGCTGAATGGCCTATTTCTGTTCCTAGGTCTTGTGTTCTTATGATCTGCAATCGCTCTGTCTGCTGCAAAAGCGGAGCTGAGGCCTGGGGGAGATCAACCATGATCTGACAACATGGCAGGATGGGATCGTGGGGCTGAATGGCCTCCATTTCCTGGTTCTTAGGAAATTTTTCTTATGGGCTCTGCTTTATTTGCCAACATTTGATTGGGCTATCGTTTCTTCACATGGGAAATATTAGTACCTAGACCCCACAGAATATTATAGGTAAGTTTTCAGTGTCATAAAGTGGTAGAAATGCTGGAGTCAAGGAAGAGATGGTGGAGAAAGAAACTGTTCTGTTCTAAATTGGCTGATCTTTCGCCAGAACGCACTCTTTGGCATCTTTGACTAGAAATATTTAACTCTGTTCACTCTCCGCAGATGCAGTTACACTTGTACTTTCTGGTTTGAATTGCCAATTTTTGGTGCCTTCAGTGTGTGGCTTTTGTATTATGGGTATTTGCTCTCAATGTCACATGTACCTTTCATTGCTACCCATAAGGCACTTCTTTCAAGGACTTTTTACTGCAGACACTTGAAGGTTTGCCTGTTGGGTAGGAGGCGCAGGGTAATCCTTTCAATAAACAAATAGAAATAGCTGCAGCAACTCAGCTGGTCTGGTGCTATCTTGTTTTGAAATCTGATTCCTACAAAAGGATCTTGCTTTGAAGTGGCTGTTTGGGGGCTCTTGTAGTGCAGTGGTGAGCTGGGATCAAACTCTACACTCACCAGAGGTGAGTTGCAGCATTTCTCAACAGGATGTTAACAGAATTTGAAGCGACTGTTCAGGGTGGCATCAGAAGTGCTTGTTGGAAATCTAACCACTCTCTAATTTTTTTTGAAGACTGGTGAGTTAAATTAACATCTTCCGTGCAAAACCTCGGAGGTACAGATTGAAAGGCACGTCACCATTTGAAATAATGATCTCCTTCTATGGGGTTTGTTGGTTGCTAAACAAATAGATTCTTTTTGGCTTCATATCCTTATGACTGCAGTTAGCTTGTACCCTGCCCAGAATAATTGACGCTTACTGCCAGTAAATTAATGTGAGAATTTCCAAATTATACTGTTCAGCAACTTTGTAAACAATGTCCAGCATTTGCATGTTAACATAGTCCATGACTGGGCTTGGTTTGATTCATAGTGGCGAGTATACAATTGAACAAAATGGTCTAAAACCCGGTGCAAATATTCATTTTTTTTAAAAACCACACAGCAAAGCAATTAGCACCAAAGAATAACAATCCAGCAGTATTCTTTCAATGATTAATGTCCACAAATATCTCCAGTGAAGTCATCAGTTGCCTGATTTGTTAATTGTGTAATGGCTGTTTCGAGCAGTCTGGGAATTTGGAAAACATTTTCTCACGTCTTGACCAGCTAATGTTGCCAAATGTCACAAGCCTTTGTATTGACTACCTCCTCCTTCCATTCCCACTTTATCGAAGATATTGAAAGCATCGCACTTGCTAAAATACTAAAGGGGATGGGGGTATTAATAGAAATCCTTGTCTGCAGAAAGGGACATCATTAAGAGGAGTGAAGCAGCAGTGTTTAATTATTTGTAAAGCTTTTGATGGCCTGTGGGTGTTTCTACAGCAAAGTTGGGCAGTAGGAGAAGTTCTGCTTAAATAGAAAGCCAATAGAAGAACTAAGAAACACAAACCTGATTTGATCCATAGATGCTTCGGGACCAACCCCCCCCCCCCCCCCCCCCCCCAATATATTTTATGGTAGCCTAGACCCAATGTTACCTTATTTTAAAGGGAAATGTGAAGTGTCTGTTCCTGATGTGATGCGACTGGTCAAACTACTTAATGTTAAGCAGAACACAATTTATGTCAACACTATAGTTAAAATGCAACCAAAACAAAAGAATTTAGAATAACTAGCTATTGGGAAAACTAAACAGAATAGTACAGTACCTGTTACTGTATTGGAACAGCTAATTAGTAACATCCTACAAACACTCTATATAAACTGGTTCTTTATTCTTGTCTTTTGGAAGTCTTCTAATAGCACTTATTGCAATAGTGGGGGATAGAGATTACCATGTGAACCTTGTACAGTCACAGTTCTGCCTATGTCTCTCACTGTCTGACTCTACCATCACCCTATCTTTGGGAGCCTATGTTTACCGCCTGGCCTGGCTGTCAATGGTTTCCGCTCTTTCAAACTTATAAACTTCTGTTATCTACTGAAGTTCTGATCTTCTGTGTGCTAGCTTGCCTCATAATTTCACCTTCAGTTCTCTATCCAGCCTATTGCTATCTTTCTACACTTACCTCCTAATGGGTTTGTGAACAAGACCATAAACTTCATATTGGGACTTCTGTCCAAGATTGTATCCCAGCATGTAAATCTTGTTAAACAAGTCAAACTAGATCTCATATTAATGTTTTTGTTCACGGAGTGGTTGAGCACTTATCACCTATGAGAGAATTAAGAGTTCAGTGATCAGAATTCTGAGGTTGCTAGACTCAACATTCTCTTTTCCAGAGATGCTGCCAGATTGCAGTTCCTCCAGCATTCTGCTTTTGGTTTCAGATATTGGGCACCTGCAGTTCTTCTGCTTTTCTCCATCTCTGGTTACCATTGATCATGGTGAGCCACCTTGAAACACTGCAGTCCATGTCATGTGTATCCCCAAAGCTGAAGGGAGTTCCAGGATTTTGCCCCAATGATAGTGGAATGATCGTATAGTTCCACATTACAATGGTGAGTTGTTTGGAGGGGAGTTTGCAGGTGGTGTAGCTAACCATCAGTTGCCCTTGTCCTCCAAGGTGGTAGTGGTTACTGGTTTGGAAGGTGATGTTGAAGGAGCTTTGAGCTGCTACAGGGCAGCTTGCAAATGGTGCACACTGTTGCCACTGTCGGTGGTGATAGATGGGGTGGGAGAAAGTAAGGTCTGCAGACACTGAAGAGCCGGAGTCGGAATGTATGGCACTGGAAAGGCATAGCTGGTCAGGCAGCATCCGAGGAGCAGGAGAGTCGCCGTACTGGGCGTAAGCCCTTCAGGAATGTGGATGGGGAAGGGGCTTGAGATAAATGGATGGGGATAGGTGGATGCAGCTGGGGGTTGATGTCATGGGTCAAAGCGGAGGGTGGAATGGATAGGTGGGAAGGAAGATACAGGACAGTTCAAGAGAGTGGTACTGAGTTGGAGGGTTAGATTTAGGATGAGGTGGCAAGCGGTGAGATGAGGAAACTAGTGAAATCTATGTTGCTGTACAGTTGGATGGTCCCAAGACCAAGATGAGGCGTTCTTCCTCCAGGTGGCTAGGATTTGGTGGTGGAGGTGACCCAGGATGTGCATGTCCTTGGCGAAGTGGGAGGAGAGTTGACGTGATACCAAATGTGTTGATAGATGGGGTGCCAATCAATTGGGCTGCTTTGTTGTGGATGGAATTGAGCATATTGTTTTGTAGGAGCTGCACTCATTCAGGCAAATAGGGGGAGTATTCTGTCATCCTCTTGTGCCTTGTAGACAGTGGACAGAAACTGGGGAAACGGGCACAGATCCTGCTTATAAATTACATTCAAGTACAGGTCCTGAACCACCTCCAAAGCCATGACATGGATTGACATTGTGGCCACATGCTGCTGTTTTGGTCAACATGAATCAAGGTTCTTGGGAAGTTGAGGAAGGCAGATTGACCAGCTGGTGTGGGAACCCCTGCTCTTCAGAGGGTCATGAACCTCTTGCAAGTTAGTTGGAGCCATCTTGTTTTTAAAAAAAAAAATCAACCTGCACTAATCTTTTCGTTATACCAAGGTGTGGACTTAGAACCAGTCAATAGGGTTGTGATAGCAACTGAACTGACGGAGTGAAGGATCTGAGTAGTCTTGTCTGCTTCTTGGATTGGAGCGGAGCTAAAATGCTGACCGTGTTTGCTTGGTTTGCATCTCCTGGGCTTTGAGCGATCATCCGACCAATATAGTCAATAGGGAAAGAGTCACTGCCAGTAGAACAGGCAGCAGGGATTGATGTCATTTTGATTTGCTGTTTTCCTAATCCTGAATATTATTGACAGTAAAGTTAAAGCCACATGTCTGAGCTTTGGGTACCTACACACACTCCCACACCTGGAAAAAGGAATGGGAGTTTGATCAAAATGGAAGAGCTGACCCATGTGAGCTCCTGGATGGTTTGAGCAAGGCCTTCAGCCTGTCAGCAGGAGACTGTCCACTGGTCCTAGGGGTAAAGTCATGGTCTTCCCTTCTGCTTAAATTCAGCTGGATGTTCAAGTCTTGTTCTGTAAAGGTCACTGTGAGCTGCTGTCTTAGTCCATTATGTGGTATGCCTTTAGTGCTGTACAAAGGAAGTTTGAGAAGCATTCACTTTGGTCAAGTTTTGATTCATTTTGCCAAATAATTGGAACAAGTGAATGGCCACTGAGCAAACTGGTGTTTGTCCTGTCTTAAAGAACATTTGTTCACTTCAGGAGATATTAAAAGGACTTGCCTTAACTCAGTAATCTTTTGGTTTTATGTCTCTATGGATTCTTCTGTTCTGGGTGGTGTTGGGACATTACTTCCTGAGATCCTAACCATGTGCAATGCTCTTTAACTGGCTTAGCTCTTTTTTTTTTCACTTTTCTCCATCCCATGTGGATCAATGAAATAATCTGTAGATGGGATGTAAAACCGTATCTTTTTTCCTTGCACTGTTCAATCATCCTATGATCTTTGGTATGAACTGTTTGTACTGCACACCTTTTTCACTTTACTTGGGTACGTGACAATAATACATCAAATTAAGTAATGATTCTGGACTAACTTCTCCAGTTGGGGAGAGAGCAAGATGCAAGTCATTTGGTCTGACAAAGATGTGAACTGGAGTTGACTTGTTAGCTGTTTGCTGGTATAATTGTTCAGGGTAAGCCAGCTGAAGCCTGCCTATACCTAGATTAGGGTGCTGTCCACCTGTGGTTTCCTGTTACTGTAATTTGCTATACTGTTTCTGATGGACAACCACAAATAGATGATTTGGATAAATTCACTGCCATAAATTATTGTTCCTGGTCTGCATTATTGATGTCACATAGGGAAGAGACCTGATCTCTCTCAAACTGTTTATTGCATAGTATTTAATAGCTAGTTACATGAATGACTTGAATTTTTTAGACTTGAGAGTAGTGACATTAAGCTTAGCAGATAACTGGTGCTTGCAACTGGGAGCTAACTCCTCCCAGGAATAGTCTTAAAGATCCCTCTACCCTGATATAATTTCATTTATGTCAGCTAACCCTTTTTAGGTACTAGCTTATAAAAATATAATGGTTTGAAAATCATCATTGACCTGCACAAACAGTACAGCTTAATGTACTCCACTGAATGTGAATGGGGCACATTGCAGATTCTCTCTAGTCCCATAGTATCTGTGGAGGATACTTTGGATGAGTGACCTGGGATATGCTTTAATTGGATCAGTGTTAAGTATATCCCTTCCTCTCTGCAGATGCAGACTCATTTTCTCATTTCTGACAGTGTTTCTCTTCAGCCTCCTTCAGCGTTTCTGTTCTTTGGAGAGAGCTAGAGGGTGAGGGAGTGGGAAGAATAATTGTATGTAAGCAGGGGGAGGTTGCACAAATTCCAATTTCACTTCCTAAAATTACATGGAAAAACCTATTTTATTTGCAACTTCTGGTTTTAAATAAATGTAGCTTTGACAGATGGGACTTCAAACCTCTATTATTGCACCTACTGGGCAAAGGGTTGACTTTAGTCTTCAGGTTTTGCAGTTCCATGTGAAAGCCAGGTTATAACTAGCAGAGCGCAAAGGCCAGTTGATTTCTGATTTCAACTCACTGAAAACTAGAAGCAGTTTAACACTCAACTAATCTGCATGTAACTTGCATTTTAAATTTCCAGCCTAAGTTACCTGACGCACTTTGTTTCCCCTCTTTTTTTTTCCAGCCAGTTGGCTTTGTTACATTTGACAGCAGAGTGGGAGCAGAAGCAGCGAAGAATGCATTAAATGTAAGTACTATACAGCATGTGACTGCATCCCTTTTAATGGGTACATTCTCAATTCAAGAAAGAAAAGACTAATGTATTTCTTCATGCGTTCCATTTTTTTTGGATTACTGCTGGCAAACAAATTAATTTGCCTGGCTTCCCACGAGAAGTAAAATGGTAACCTCCCTCCAGTGGTGTTAGAATGTCTTGAGGTTTTTGTTAAAATCTTCTGCTATAAGATGTTGGTGCAGATGCAGGCCATTCAGTCCATCTCATTTCTCCTTTCTTCCTACCCTCTTTTAGTAAACTTCTTTTTTTGTTTCCATCAGTGTCTTGATGTTCTAATGCCCGTGGAGGGGGTGGGGCTTGAACCCTGGCTGGCACACAGAGGAATCCCTATTATGTGAAGGACACGGGCGGGGAGTATTTCGATCAGTTAATCGAATTCCAGATAATCAAATGTCGGATAACGTAGTTTAGCCAAACATTCGGATCTTGAAATTTCACTGGATAATCGAGGTTGCAGTATACTCTATACTGATGGGATGTTCACATAGGAGTTGGAAGCGGGAGTAGGCACTTCAGTCTCGAGCCCACTCACTCATTTAACATCGTCGCTAATCTTATCCTGGTCTGAACTCCACTCTCCTGTCTGCTTCCCATAGGTCTTTGTTCCTTCAGTGTAAATGTTCAGATTTGTTGTGATCCGGACTGGCTAGTGCGAACCCAATTGCTGTTGCCCAGGGACTTGGTGTAGCCTCTGAGGATCTAGCAGGTGTTGAATTGAGCAGATTGTTGTGTTCGGCCCCTGCTCACATTAGTCTTTTGACTGAGGCTGACGTATTGGCAGTGGAAGTTGAAGGATGACTTCCTCCAGGCCCTCCTGGCTGCTGGCCAGGATCAGTGTGGTGAATAGATTGCAGTGCAGACTGTTGCTGAATTTCCCTGTAACTTCCCTGGAACACACACTCCCCAGTAAGTGTCACTTGTCGAAAATGTAACTTCTGTGTTTGCACCTCAAAATAACCAGTTGATGTGAGAATCTTTGTGGGAAGATCATACAGCGCAAGAGGCTAATGGACAAATTCTCAGATTAGTCATCCTCCTATCCTTTTTTACAAAGCCCAAATCCCAACAAATATTTATCCAATTTTCTTTTAGTGAATCTGTTTTGATCCTTTTGGTGATCTGTTTGTGTACCGACCATGACTTGCAGCATTGATCTTTTCTCTTTCTCCCTCTCCCCCCTCTTTCTCCTCCTCCTCCTCCTTCTCCCTCCTCCCTTCTCCCTCCTCCCTCCTCCCTCCTCCCTCCTCCCTCCTCCCTCCTCCCTCCTCCCTTCTCCCTTCTCCCTTCTCCCTTCTCCCTTCTCCCTTCTCCCTTCTCCCTTCTCCCTTCTCCCTCCTCCCTTCTCCCCCTCCTCTCCCTCCTCTCCCTCCTCTCCCTCCTCTCCCTCCTCTCCCTCCTCTCCCTCCTCTCCCTCCTCTCCCTCCTCTCCCTCCTCTCCCTCCTCTCCCTCCTCTCCCTCCTCTCCCTCCTCTCCCTCCTCTCCCTCCTCTCCCTCCTCTCCCTCCTCTCCCTCCTCTCCCTCCTCTCCCTCCTCTCCCTCCTCTCCCTCCTCTCCCTCCTCTCCCTCCTCTCCCTCCTCTCCCTCCTCTCCCTCCTCTCCCTCCTCTCCCTCCTCTCCCTCCTCTCCCTCCTCTCCCTCCTCTCCCTCCTCTCCCTCCTCTCCCTCCTCTCCCTCCTCTCCCTCCTCTCCCTCCTCTCCCTCCTCTCCCTCCTCTCCCTCCTCTCCCTCCTCTCCCTCCTCTCCCTCCTCTCCCTCCTCTCCCTCCTCTCCCTCCTCTCCCTCCTCTTCCTCCTCTTCCTCCTCTTCCTCCTCCCCCACCTTCTAATGAGTGGTTTCAACTTCTATCATTTTTTCCACATTGACAGACGTTCTTAACTGTGAGCTTTTCGGCTTAAAGACCTGGGACGGTTCTTATTGTAGCATTTTATTGGTCTTGCTCCCATGTCCCATATTCTCGTCTCTGCCCTCCTGGATCCTGGAAATCACCTGGTAGACTCATTTATCTTCCTCTACAGCAAGACAGGCAGCACACCGATTCCTAGAGAGGTACAGCGTAGAAACTGACCCTTTAGTCCAACTCGACCATGTGACCAGATATCCTAAATTAACCTAGTCCCATTTGCCAGCATTTGGGCCATATCCCTTGAAGCCCTCCTTTGTTCATGTACCCATTGAGATGCCTTTTTAAAATATCCTCTGGCACCTCATTCCATACGCACACCACCCTCTGTGTGAAAAGATTGCCCCTTTTGGGTTCTTTTTAAGTCTCTTCCCTTTCACCTTAAACCTATGCCCTCTAGGTTGGGACTCCCACAGCCTGGGGGCAAAGACCTTGTATGTTAACTCTTTCCACGCCCCTCGTGATTTTATAAACCTCTCTAAGGCCATCCCTCTGCCTCCGACATTCCAGGCTGTTCAGCCTCTCCCTGTAGCTCAGACCCTCCAACCCTGGCAACACCCTTGTAAATCTTTTCTGAACCCTTTTCAAGTTTCACAGTATCTCTTCAATAGGAGGGAGACCTGAATTGCACACATAATTCCAAAAGTGGTCTAACCAATTTCCAGTACAGCCGCAACATGACCTCCCAACTCTTGTACTCAATGCACTGACCAATAAAGACAAGCGTCCTGAATTCCTTCACGATCCTGTCTATCTGCTAGTCCACTTTCAAGGAGCTATGAGCCTGCACTCCAAGGTCTCTATTCAGCAACCCTCCCTAGGACCTTACTATTGTGCATCAGTCCTGCCTTGATTTGCCTTTGCAAAATGCAGCACCTCGCCATTTACCTAAATTCAACTCCATCTGCCACTCCTCAGTCCATTGGCCCATCTAATTAAGATCCTGTTGTACTCTGAAGTAATCTTCTTTGTCGACTATGCTGCTGGTCACAAGCCTCCAATCTGAAAAGCAACACTTCACCATCACCACCATCTTCTACTTTCAAGCCAGTTCTGTATCCAAGTGGCTCCCTCCATTCCATGTGACCTAACCTTGCTAACCAGTCTCCCATGGGGAACCTTGTCCAATGCCTTACTGAAGTCCATATAGATCACCTTCACTGCTCTGACCTCATCAATCCACATTGTTACCACTTCAAAAATCTGCGCAGTTTCCTTTCAGGTCCAGAGATACTTTTGGTGCTCCTCCAAGCCAATTATTGTACAAGTCACTTTTTAGAAATGGGGTGGCATTGCTTTAGTTAGACTTTCAAGCTGATTTCTTACTTCCCCACCCCTCCCCTCAGGAATGAACAAAGCACAATTCCCTTTACATTGACTTTTGATCTTGTTATTGTGGAGAGACTCTGATAATAGGCATGTCCAGTTCCATTCTTCTCTGCTCCTGTCATAACTTGGAATGTTTTGTTGTTAAGTGTTTTACATAACTACCAGGTCAGATTTTGAATGAAGGAAGTAACATTTTAGATATTGTCAGTGATTCCGACCTGTTAACCTATGGCCCATTTTTAAAAAAAAGGAATATGAAGCACAAAATGCTCAGGTTCTTGCATGCTAAATTGTGGCTGAGTCTGAACATATCACTGGCATCTAGCCTCTATCCTTGGTATGAGATGCTTGCCATTTTTGCCTTGGCACTTTACAGAAATCAATGTGGAGTTTAACTTCAGGGCATTTACCTCTGATATTCCATTGGAACTCTCACCCTGGCTATCCTGTTTGTCTTTTTGACCCTGCTCTCAGCAGAGCAGATACATTTTTTTCTCCTTTTCCATGTCCTAGCATTTGCACCTATTTTACATCTCTCTCAGTCCTTTTACCACCATTAGCACTCACTTTGTCTTTTTGCTCTGGGAGCCCTCCATCTGTTTCAATTTTCGCTGGGCCTTTCCAGAGAAGAGTCTTAGCCTCTCCATTTTCTTTCCCCACAGTGATTGACAGATTTCTTACCTTGCCCTAGAGTTTTTTTATTTAAAAATCTGTTTCCCTTGATTTTTAAATTGTGGCAATGCAGAATTTTTCTTGAATGTATCTTTTGTCCAGTCTTTAGTGTAGGTGAACCCCTCATTTGATCATGACCTGCAATCACTTTCATTTGCCACATGGGTAGACAACTCCATTGTGCTTGGGGTCTACCGGTGTTGTTTTCAGAACCTTGTAATCTATTCTCAAGGCCCCTTGTTGCTGCAGAAGTGGGCATTGATAGTGCAAAGTGTTGCACAAGAGTCCCTAAGCAAATGTAGACTGACAACTGAACAAGGAGTACCAATGTAACAGTGTGGCTAAGTGGGAAATTCAAATGAGAAGCAGTGTTCATTGAATCCCTACAGTGTGGAAATAGGCTATTTACCCAGCAAGTCCCAACTGACCCTCAGTGTCCCATCAGACCCAATCCCCTACTTGTCCACGCTTACCTCTGACTAATGCACCTAGCTTACACATCCCTGGACACTACAGGCAATTTAACATGGCCAATACCTGACCTGTACATCTTTAGATTGAGAGGAAACCCATGCAGACACAGGGAGAACATGCAAGCTCTACACAAGCAGTCGCTTGAGGCTGGAATCGAACCCAGGTCCCTGGCAGCAGTGTTACCACTGAGCACTGTGCCAGTGTTCTATTTGTTACTGTTCGATGTACATATAGCTTCTGCCATTGGATTCGATGCAAAGTGGGAATTGTTAACACAACACCACAACTCTCAAACTTTTTAAGTCTGTTTGTAACGCCGCTTGAAAGCTGCGCACAATCAATATAATCATTTTCTAACTTCCTTTGGAAGGAGTACCTGTCTGTTTACTGAGCACATCTGGATATTATGTCAGCCAAGGGCTTTCTGAATACAATTGCCAATTTGCTAAGAATCGACCTGTTACTTTGCTTGGCTCTTGACCTATAACAGGTTGCTATTCCAACCTCCCCCTCTCACTTGAGTGCTTCACTGGAATGCAACGTTTGTTTTGATTTTTGACCTCTGGATGGGAACTAAAGGCTAATGAAAGGAATCATGTGCATCGTTCTTGTGGCCAACTTTCCTGAAACTTCAGTGTTGTAGGTTGTTTGAGCTGCTTTTCTCTGCGCTAATCCCAAAGCAGTCAGCCAGCTGTGAAGGGTTTAGTGCAACATGCATCTAGCAAATCATTTTTCAGTGTGCTGTAATTTTGGGCATCCTCTCAAATCAGTTTGTTTTCTTGGTATGTCTCTGCACACCACAATGTTATAAGGCTGCATGCCCACATTGCTACAATATTTTGACTTAGATCCGAAGTGATCTCTGATCTCATGCCACCAGCATTATAGGTCTTTCTAAGTGGTCATCTTGATATCTTCACATCTGATTGAATGGCTCCAGGCACGATGGGGATGAAGAACAAACTGCTTGCAACCATCAGTGTCGAAACCATTTCTCCAGGAAAGGCTGGACAAGCAAGGAATTTAGCCAGCATCCTGTCCTATTAGGATCTACAATCCCAGCCTGTAGTGTATTTTAGGTGGTAGAAGGCAATTCTTTGACCGTTGTTTCAAGAGGGTGGTAATTTGCTTGCTTGAATTAAAAGTTTTATTTGAATTTGCTCTGTCGATATTTTTTTTACAGAATGTTGAGAATATTGCCTAAGTTGTAGAAATAGTCCATTTTGGATGCTCTTGATTGACATCTTCCTTCAGAAGCATTTTAAAAATGTGCTCAGTTGCAAATTGGTTTTGCTTAATGTAACTCTGCCATTGGTATAAATGGAGTGGGACCTCCCTTGTATTGACATTGATGAAACTGGCCTTCAGTTGTCGGCATATCCCACTGGTTTGCCGTTTAGCTCTGAACCAAATGTGGTACGTAACTTCCTAATCCTCCTCCATAATCTAGTCTGTCTATTTAACGTCCTGTTTTAATACCTTTTTTAGAATGTGCTGTCTGAAATGTTGTGGGTAACATTTCAACTTTTTTTGAGAAAGTGTTCTATGGTAATATTTGATCTTGGAGGGAAAAAAATCCTTTTTTGTCTTTTGACAGGTACGTGTCTAATTTTAGAACTCCTGATGTGGATTTGAATTCTCAAGCTTTTGGAGTGCAGTTCCCTCACCAGGTGAAGGTGCGCAGCTCTGGAGACTTGAGATTTCAAATAAACCTGCCTGACTATAATATAACCCTGTGACTTCTGACTTGATCCACCCCAGTCCCAACACTGGCACCTCCACATCATAGATTTGAACTGTCAAACTCCAAAAGTTCAAAGTTGCTATTGGGTTTGGAGGCTTAATGAAGTTGATGATGATTTGAGACGCTGTGCTTGTTCCCGTTCCTGTAGGGCATTCGATTTGATCCTGAAAATCCTCAAACTCTCCGGTTGGAATTTGCAAAGGCAAACACGAAGATGGCCAAAAGCAAACTGATGGCTACACCTAACCCCACAAATATGCACCCTGCCTTGGGAGCACACTTCATCGCACGGGACCCCTGTAAGTACATTGTTTTGATTCTTGCCTCAAGGTGACTCTTCAGGCTGTTTGAAATACTTGCATTGATCTTAACAAGGACATAAACCATGAGGACTGCTTCCAGCATTACAGAGAGCAACTTGTGTGGCATTAATTGGAGTAATGCGTTGCATCGATATTTGTATCATGGCAGGGAAATTTTAAGGAGCGTTCATCTTTGTTTCCACCCTTTTTAGGTCCCCACTGCTGTGTCCCTCCACCACGCTTCCTCCAGCCGCTAGGATGGGATGTTGATCACGGATTTCTCCAAGGCCCGTCAGTACCACCCCACATGTGGCCGAGAGGTGGGCTTCTGTTGTGGTGGACTGGGTGCTCTATCAGTTTAAAACTCCCTCCTCCAACCCCTGTTCCCTCGTGGCCCACCCACCTCACCCTCGCCAAAACTTCTCTTCTGTCTGAAGGTGGCACACTTTGCTCGAACACTCTATACCCTCTAGAATAGCTTGAAGTGTTGAAACTTCCCAGTGGTCAAGTGACCAACTCAAACCAGTCCTTGAATGGAAACCTCTTTGTTACAGTACATGTTGTTTTTAGGCATTATTCCTGTTCGTTCCATGTCGCTTAAATGTACAGTATGGAAACGGATCTGTTGGTCCAATGTCTCTTTGCCAACCAGATATCCTAAACTGATCTAGTCCTATTTGCCAGCATATCTCCCCTCATCTCTTTTTATTCATATACCCATCCAGATGCCTTTTAAATGCTGTAATTGTACCAGCCTCTACCACTTCCTCTGGCAGCCCATTCCATACATGCACCACCCTCTGCATGAAAAGATTGTCCCTTAGGTCCCTTTTTTAAATCTTGCCCCTCTCGCCTTAAACCTATGCCCTCTAGCTTTGGGCTCCCCTACCCTGGGCAAAAAGACCTTGCCTGTTCACCCTATCCGTGCCCCTCATGATTTTATAAACCTCTAAAAGGTCACCCCTCAACTTCCAACATTCCAGGTATATAGCCCCAGCCTATTTGGCCCCTCTCTATGGTTCATACACTCCAACACTGGCAGCATCCTTAAATCTTTTCTGCCCCCTTTCAAGTTTCACAACATTTTTCCCATAGTAGGGAGGCCAGAATTGAACACAGTATTCCAACAGTGGCCTAACTAATGTCCTGTTCAGCTGCAACATGATCTCCCATCTCCTATACTCAATGCACTGATCAAGAAAGGCAAGTTTGCCAAATGCAGTCTTTACTACCTTGTCTGCCTGTGACTCTACTTTCAAGGAATTATGAACCTGCACTCCAAGTCTTTATTTGACAGCACTCCCCAGGACCTTTACCATGAAGTGTATAAGCCCTACCCTGTTTTGCCTTCCTAAAATGCATTTATCTAAATGAAACTCCATCTGCCACTCCTCTGCCCATTGGCTCATCTGATCAAGATTCAGTTGCATTTTGAGGTAGCCTCCTTTGCTGTCCTCTACACCTCCCTGGTTTTGGTATCATTTGCAAACCTATTATACTTCAAACATTCAGTACTAGCAACATGTGAACTCTATCTCTACTTGATGGATTGTTTCTTGGATAGTTGAAGTATTAATTTTATGGTCCATATTACAGGAATGGCAAACTGTACTGCTATCATCACATGCAATAATGATTTATTTCCCAAGCCTCTGCCAGAACGCATGCCATTAGTCACCAATTCCCTCGTATCTTGTCCAAAGTGTTGCTGAACCCAGACAATGTTGACAGTATGACGTGGGAGAATTGTACACGGTGCCAAGTGCCCGACCAACTTGATTTTCTGAAGTGATTAGGACCAAAGGCTTGCATTTTTGTCTGAAAAATACTTCTCATGGAGAGGATGCTTTTAACCATGCAAACAGCACTTCAATCCCAGGGCCTCTTGGTATGTGGATTATTGCTAACTGGTGATCTTGGGTGCTTCCAGCAGTTCTGCACTTCCTTTTGAGTAAGTCTCTAATTACTCATTTAGATTAAAGCAGCAAGACTGATGTTAAAACTGAAGCGTTTTAACCCATCAATAAAAAGATCCAACTTTGCACTTTATATGGATAACTTTATAAGTTTCTGTTGTCTGCTAAAGAACCAGGGCTAATCACCCTGGAACTGAGCCTCTGTGAGGGAAGTGTTCCAATGGAGTCGCATTTTGTGGTGGCCATAATTGTCAGCACTCATGACCTGCAGTGTCACCTGACTCTTGATCTATCAAACAGGAAGAGCTCCCTTTCCTTCCCCAGGCCTTGTGTGATTGCTCTTGTACTTCCTAGATTTGAGGTAATCAGCATCCCTGATAGGAAAACACATTCCTCCCCATTATCCCTCAAATGTGGATTATATTTTGCATTTGTTTAGAATGTTTGTTGGATTGGCACTCCAATCATGAAGTCAAATCCATTCTCGACTGAGCCAACAGTCTGATTTTTAGAAGTGCTTGGAGGAAATCAAAGATCAACTTTGTCACCCTTTTTTTTTGATTTGGATTCTTCAATGTTATTCATCCTGATTTTATAAGCAGCAAGTTTTGCTTTTGTATTGGATTTCCGAGGCAAAGCATCTTTGCCGATGCACTTGAACATCAAGGCAGTGCAGTTAATGTGATTTGTTTTGCTGATTCTCCGCCTTGCTGTGCCCTCTTTCTCCACCGCCCCCCCCCCCCCCCCCACCCCCCCCCCCCCCCCCCCCTCACGGCCTGACCCTTGACAGAGTGGCATTTGGACTGTCAGTGACTCAGTGAGTGAGACACCTAGGGCTGCTTGATCAATGGATTCACTTTGGGCTGTGTGATTGAAGTTTTTTTAAGGGTGAAGCCATTTTGCAAGACTGTGACATTGTTGGCGGTGACTTGAGGCCATTCCTGCAGTTTCAGTGGCAACAAATGCAGTCCCTCTGAAGGGATGAGTAATCTGTTCAGTCCCTCCAGTGTATAGTCCCTCTGAAGGGATGAGTAATCTGTTCAGTCCCTCCAGTGTATTCTGCCATTCCATTAGATCATGACCAATCTGGCAGTCTCAACATAGCCACTTATAGAATGATGTGTTGGCCATCCTTCCGGTGATGGTCTGTAATACTTGATCAAGCCAGGAAACCGATCGTAGTCCCAGCTATAGCTGTCCATTGACACAGCTGCCCTTCTGAAGAGCCTTTAGGCCGTTAGGACTGAGAACCTCTCTTTCTGGAGGAGCCATGTCTGAGACTGGCACCCTCAACCGTTTTGTGATGGGGAGCCTATTGCTTTTCTGCATAGAAACCAGTCCCTAATTTGGCTTGTTCATCAAAATTGTATCAGGCCCCAGACTTTGGCAGCACCGTGGCTAGCACTGCAGCCTCTCGGTGCCAGGGACCTGGGTTCAATTCCACCCTCTGCTGACTGTGCAAACTCCACACAGACATTCTTCCTGTGCATAGGTTTCCTTTGGGTGCTCTGGTTTCTTTCCATAATCCAAATAAATGCAGATTAGGTGGATTCTCAATGTTAAATTGCCCGTAGTGTCCAGGGATATGCAGGTTAGGTGGGCTAGCCATGAGAAAATACAGGGTTACAAGGGTTGAGTCACAGGCTGTGTTGGGTTGGGGAGCTCTTTGAGGGGTCAGTGCAGACTTTGAGTCAAATGGCCTCTTTTTGCACTGTAAGAATCATCTGTGATTCGATGACTCTGATCTCGACATGCATCACACAGTCCAGGTCCTGACTCCTGAACAAAAACCGCTTGTATTTTTGGTTGCACATGCTAGATGACAATTCCTGACATTTTAGGTGAGCTATGGGCATGTAGGAAATTGCAAACCAAGGAACTCCTTATTAAACTGGCACACTAACAGCTGGTTAGCACTATGTTCAAACCTGATATTCCTGTCTCCCCCACCTGTTGCAGTTAATGAAGGCAACTGACACCAAGATTGTGCTGCTTAAACTCTGAATTGATGCTGACTTAGTTATTGAGCACAAATTTATCTGCTGTCTTTTTAATCTGCAAAATCCCCACAGTATTAAGCCAGTTTTGAGTAACGTTACGCAGATGAGCTGGTAATTTTAAATGTTTCCAATCTGGAATAGGAAATGTTCATAAATTTTCCAGAAGTTTTTCTAACATGAACAGAAAAATGAATGATCTGTGAAAACAAAAGATTGCTGTGAAAACTCAGCAGGTTTGACAGCAGCAGTGGAGAGGGAAAGTTAATATTTTTGAGTCTGGTGATCCGATGGAACTCCAAATTCATCTATTGTTTTAATCAGCTTGGCAATGACACACACATGCTTTTGCTTTGAATGTGGGGTTAACTACGAACCAAATGTTGAACAGGAAGAAAGTTCTTGTCCAGGCTGCCTTTTGGTTTTTGAGGCTACAGTGGCCTCTGAATATAGGATGTTGCCAGGCTTGGAGGATTTGAGTAAAAGGGAGAGGCAGAATAGGCTGGGGCTGTTTTTCCCTGGAGCATCTGAGATTGAGGGGTGACCTTAGAAGTTCATAAAGTAATGAGGGGCATGAATAGGGTGAATAGACAGGTCTCTGCCCTGGGGTGGGGGGAGTCCAGAGCTAAAGAATTGAGGGGGGGAAAGATTAAAAAAGGAACGTAAGCTGCAACTTTTCGCGCACAGTGGTGTTATGGAATGAGCTGCCAGAGGAAGTGGTGGAGGCTGGTACAATTGCAGCATTTCATAGACATCTGATGGGTATATGAATAGGAAGGGTTTAGAGGGATATGGGCTAAGTGCTGGCAAAAGGAGTAGACTAATTTAGGATATCTGGTTGGCATGGACGAGTTGGACTGAAGGGTTTGTCTCCGTGCTGTACATCTCTATGAATGGTTATTAGTAAGATGAACTTTGAAGAAAACCAGAATCAACCTACATTTTTCAATGGTCCAATCACTTGTGAGCATTAGCTTGAACATCTAGCAACAAAAAAATGGCTGGATGTATTGAAGCTTTTGCTGTCCCTTGTAGATAATCGTCTCCACGTGTTTAGTTACGAAACATCAGACATCAAAATACTGGAAGCCACTGAGTTCAGACCGTCCCATCTGGTGGAAACTCAAACTATTGGTTGGCTTTAGGCTGAGACAGTAATGGAGGTGTACTGTACCTTTGAGTTGAATGACTTTGCAAACATAGTTCTGGAGAATTTACAATGTATCATTTGGTTGAGCAGCTAGCAGTACTTGGATTGCTATGAGACCACATTCAAATCTGGCCAATCAGTTTAAATTATGCCCCAAGATACTAAACTCCAATCAAGTTTGGCTTTAATATGGTCCAAATACCAAATTCAGTGGAATGATCTGATGCTTTGGGGTATAAAATTAAACAAATTGAACAGTTGGAGGAGAACTGCCAAGCCGTCACCACATGCAGACTGCCCACAAAATAGCTCTCAAAGGTACCTTTATCTATCAACGACCTGTAAAACAGAAACCCTAAGAAGACAAGCCGACAGAGGAAGGTATAAAGAAGATTCGACAGCTGGCCAGTTTTGAAATTTGAATTTTTTAGTAAATCTTTAATCGGGCATTTTTATTGGACAAGTATTATAGAAGGCTCAGTAAGAGGTTACAGAAAGGAGTTGTAAATTGTGGTTGGTTATTAACTTTTTTTTAAAAAACGTCTAATATTTTTACTTTAGTGACCTTTGGGATAGTTCTTGTCCTCAAATTTTAACATTGGAGCACGGGTTAAATCATTTGCTGGTTTCAGTTGGGGTTTTTTCCTCATGTCGCAACACAGTTTATATCTTTTGGTATATTCTAGGGAGGAGAGACTTGTCTACAAATGTCCTGAATCCTGGTTTCCATTGACTTGTGTGCACAGGTTGTGCTCTTGTCACCTTTCTTTAGTGTTTTCCTATGAACTTTCACACGTCAATGAATAAATCCACACTTTATCAAGTAAAAAGCAAAGGTTAAGAGGGGATGCAAGAGCAAAATGTTTTTCGAATGTTGAGGGTCGTGGAAATCTGGAACTCGCTGCCTGTAAGGATGGTAGAGGTCTCAAATCTCAACAGAGGAATTCTTTGGATTTCTTCTATGCGTTTATTGCCCATCCCTAATTGCCCAGAGGACTGTTGGGGATGGGTACTAAATGCTAGTCCAGCCAGAGACACCCTTGTCCCATGAATGAACTACTTTTTAAAAAAAAATGTATTAATGCCAAGGCTCCACCACTGGCCCAAAATGGGATTAGAAGAGTTAGATGGTGGTGGTTTTGTGACTGACTCAAGGGCCACCCTCTGTGTGAATCTCTGACCAAGTCTAGTTACCTGTTTGGACTTGTACCCTGTGTTACATCTCTCTGGAGTCTCGATGTACTGCTGACGTTTGTGGCCTTCTTCCCTTCCGAGGTCGACTGGACTAAACCCGCGACTCTGTTCTTGTGTTTCAGACGACCTTGCAGGAACAGCACTGATCCCTGCATCTCCAGAGGCCTGGGCTCCCTATCCACTGTACACAACAGAGCTGACCCCTGCCATTCCACATACTGCGTTCACCTACCCTGCTGCTGCAGCTGCAGCTGCCGCACTTCACGCTCAGGTAACTAACGGTAGCTGTGTCAGCAACCGAGCACTCCCAGCACCTCTCTGCACAGGTCCTGATTTCTTCCTTGGAGTCTGATTTTTTAAATTTTGTTCTGTTCTGCCTCACAAGACCACTTTTTCTTTCTTTCTCTCTCTCTCTCTTTCTCCCTTTCTCCCTTTCTCTCTCTCTCTTTCTCCCTTTCTCCCTTTCTCTCTTTCTCTCTCTCTCTCTCTCTCTTTCTCTCCTTCCCTCTTTCTCTCCTTCCCTCTTTCTCTCCTTCCCTCTTTCTCTCCTTCCCTCTTTCTCTCCTTCCCTCTTTCTCTCTTCCTCTCTTTCTCTCTTTCTTTCTCTCTCTTTCTCTCTCTTTCTCTCTCTCTCTTTCTCTCTTTCTCTCTCTTCTCTCTTCTCTCTTCTCTTTCTCTCTCTCTTTCTTTCCCTCTCTCTCTTTCTCTCTTTCTCTCTTTCTCTCTCTCTCTCTCTCTTTCTCTCTTTCTCTCTTTCTCTCTTTCTCTCTTTCTCTCTCTCTCTCTCTCTCTTTCTCTCTTTCTCTCTTTCTCTCTTTCTCTTTCTCTCTTTCTCTCTTTCTCTCTTTCTCTCTTTCTTTCTCTCTCCTTCTCTCCTTCTCTCCTTCTCTCCTTCTCTCCTTCTCTCTTTCTCTCCTTCTCTCCTTCTCCCTTTCTCCCTTTCTCCCTTTCTCCCTTTCTCCCTTTCTCCCTTTCTCCCTTTCTCCCTTTCTCCCTTTCTCCCTTTCTCCCTTTCTCCCTTTCTCCCTTTCTCCCTTTCTCCCTTTCTCCCTTTCTCCCTTTCTCCCTTTCTCCCTTTCTCCCTTTCTCCCTTTCTCCCTTTCTCCCTTTCTCCCTTTCTCCCTTTCTCCCTTTCTCCCTTTCTCCCTTTCTCCCTTTCTCCCTTTCTCCCTTTCTCCCTTTCTCCCTTTCTCCCTTTCTCCCTTTCTCCCTTTCTCCCTTTCTCCCTTTCTCCCTTTCTCCCTTTCTCCCTTTCTCCCTTTCTCCCTTTCTCCCTTTCTCCCTTTCTCCCTTTCTCCCTTTCTCCCTTTCTCCCTTTCTCCCTTTCTCCCTTTCTCCCTTTCTCCCTTTCTCCCTTTCTCCCTTTCTCCCTTTCTCCCTTTCTCCCTTTCTCCCTTTCTCCCTTTCTCCCTTTCTCCCTTTCTCCCTTTCTCCCTTTCTCCCTTTCTCCCTTTCTCCCTTTCTCCCTTTCTCCCTTTCTCCTTTCTCCCTTTCTCCCTTTCTCCCTTTCTCCCTTTCTCCCTTTCTCCCTTTCTCCCTTTCTCCCTTTCTCCCTTTCTCCCTTTCTCCCTTTCTCCCTTTCTCCCTTTCTCCCTTTCTCCCTTTCTCCCTTTCTCCCTTTCTCCCTTTCTCCCTTTCTCCCTTTCTCCCTTTCTCCCTTTCTCCCTTTCTCCCTTTCTCCCTTTCTCCCTTTCTCCCTTTCTCCCTTTCTCCCTTTCTCCCTTTCTCCCTTTCTCCCTTTCTCCCTTTCTCCCTTTCTCCCTTTCTCCCTTTCTCCCTTTCTCCCTTTCTCCCTTTCTCCCTTTCTCCCTTTCTCCCTTTCTCCCTTTCTCCCTTTCTCCCTTTCTCCCTTTCTCCCTTTCTCCCTTTCTCCCTTTCTCCCTTTCTCCCTTTCTCCCTTTCTCCCTTTCTCCCTTTCTCCCTTTCTCCCTTTCTCCCTTTCTCCCTTTCTCCCTTTCTCCCTTTCTCCCTTTCTCCCTTTCTCCCTTTCTCCCTTTCTCCCTTTCTCCCTTTCTCCCTTTCTCCCTTTCTCCCTTTCTCCCTTTCTCCCTTTCTCCCTTTCTCCCTTTCTCCCTTTCTCCCTTTCTCCCTTTCTCCCTTTCTCCCTTTCTCCCTTTCTCCCTTTCTCCCTTTCTCCCTTTCTCCCTTTCTCCCTTTCTCCCTTTCTCCCTTTCTCCCTTTCTCCCTTTCTCCCTTTCTCCCTTTCTCCCTTTCTCCCTTTCTCCCTTTCTCCCTTTCTCCCTTTCTCCCTTTCTCCCTTTCTCCCTTTCTCCCTTTCTCCCTTTCTCCCTTTCTCCCTTTCTCCCTTTCTCCCTTTCTCCCTTTCTCCCTTTCTCCCTTTCTCCCTTTCTCCCTTTCTCCCTTTCTCCCTTTCTCCCTTTCTCCCTTTCTCCCTTTCTCCCTTTCTCCCTTTCTCCCTTTCTCCCTTTCTCCCTTTCTCCCTTTCTCCCTTTCTCCCTTTCTCCCTTTCTCCCTTTCTCCCTTTCTCCCTTTCTCCCTTTCTCCCTTTCTCCCTTTCTCCCTTTCTCCCTTTTTTTGTTTTTGTACCTGATCAGCCACAGTTTTCTTACTAATACACAGGCCCTCATCCAATCGACTGCCGCATCGCCAATCCTTACTGCCTTGAGACAGATTTTTTTGCATGGATCACACACTACTTTCATTTTGGATCTAGGGGGCAGTAAATGGTGCTGTAACTAGTCTAGAATGAATTAGACACACCTTGTTTTCAGGGGTCAAAGGCTTGTGGTTGTGCAGGATAACTTCAAGCAAGAATGGATTATTAGACGAATTCAGTAAGTAAAACCGAGATTTTCTTTAAACACTAATGCATTGTATTTAATTGTTTGTTTGCTTTTATGTGCAGTGGTGCATTGCTTTAATGGGAGCTGTCTTGAAGATGGTGTTTCTTAAATGGGCTAGGGGGGCGAGCTAATTTTAGACTCTTTTTCTTTCCTATTCATTAAAGCCTAATGAAAAATGGCTCGCTTATGGCAAAAATTCACCAATTTGAACTTTCTACAGATTGTATATTGTACCTAGACATAGTCATCTATCTCTGAGCAGTAAGAATAGAAACATTATTCCCATTTTCTACTTTATGCTGGCAAATAATTGCTCTGTTTGGATGCACGGAAGATGAAGTAGGTTTTGTTAACTAACAGATGAAATGTCCTGGTTTGTTGAACTGCAGTTAAAACTCAATACCTTTCCTCTTAAGGAATAAGAGGAGGGAAAGAGTATTTCCAAGTTGCATTTTTTAGATTAGATTCTCTACAGTGTGGAAACAGGCCCTTCAGCCCAACAAGTCCACACCAATCCTCCGAAGAGTGCCCCACCCAGACCTATTTCCCTCTGACTAATGCACCTAACACTATGGGCAATTTAGCATGGCCAATCCACCTGACCTGCACATCTTTGACTATGGGACGAAACCAGAGCACCTGGAAGAAACCCACACAGACACTGGGAGACTGTGCGAACTCCACACAGATCGTCTCCCTAGGCTGGGATCCTGGTGCTGTAAGGCTGCAGTGCTAACCATTGAGCCACCGTGCCACCCCTAATTTCCCACCTGCTTTGGAAAAGCAAAACTATATTCAGTTTTGTTACAAACCATTCTTATTTTACAGCTTTACTTTTGTAAAACTTCTCTGATTTAGCTCCAAGATAGAGATACCTCAAGTAGAAATGTTGATGCAGTTTAGCGCAATGGTTTGGACGACTGGTCAAATTGGAATGAATTCACTGCAATCTTAGACACCAAAACTGCTGTTAAGTCTGCTGGACCTGCATGTCCTATGGAATGAGCTGAAAATGTGTTGCTGGAAAAGCGCAGCAGGTCAGGCAGCATCCAAGGAGCAGGAGAATCGACGTTTCTGGCATGAGCCCTTCAGGAAACACTTGCTGTCCTATGGAATGTTAAATTTCAGCCACTTGAGAATTATTCCACTGCACTGCCATTCATTTTTGGTCTGCACACAACAATCTGAAAACAAGCCTAGGGCTAGCCCAGCAAAGGTTCAAATCCCTGAGCGTATGAATCTCCATTTGAAAGACGAATGATGCTAGCTGGGAAAGCTTAGCTGTTCAGGCAGCAGAGGAACAGGGCCATCTACATTTAGAACACAAAGCTCTTCGTTCCTGATGAAGAGCTTTATGTTCGAAACGTAGACTCTCCTGCCTGAACGGCTGTGCTTTTCCAGCACCACACTGGTCTCTGGACCGAGATCCAATTGCACCCTCCGACTGTATGGCGTTGGCATGTTCTCCCTGTGTCTGCGTGGGTTTCCTCCTGGTCTTCTGGTTTCCTTTCTCAGACCTAAGGTATGCAGGCTAGGTGAATTGGCCATGCTAAATTGTCCAGGCATGTGCAGACTAGCTGAGTTAGCCATGGGAAATGTAGGGTTGCAGGAATACAGTATGGGGTTCAGTTTGGCCAGGCTGCTCTTTGGAGACTAGGGTCAATTGGCCTGCTTCCACACTGCAGGGGTTCTATGATTCTGTGATGGTCCTTCATTCCATGTTTGAGCCTCTTTCCTTTTGTCTTTGAAAAGGCAGCAACATAAAAGTATTTGCTGCTGCAACTAGATTTTATTAATGTCTGACCACGATGCTGTAAGCAAGTGGGAAGAATTGAGCTAGACTTTCCGACTTCCATAACTTGCTTCATGACCTGACATTCTATTTTAACCATGACAATTTTTCTTGGATTTTTGGCTTTAAAGCCAAGCGGTGTGTAACTTGAGTTCCAATTTGGTACTTCTGATTTGATGCAGTTGGTGACTGTGGAGGGGAGAGACAGCAGCTTCTTATGATTTGTGTATTTTGAGCCTGACTGTAGTCCAGCTTCCTGTCAGTTGTTTATTATCGAATACCCACAATGTGGAAATGGGCCCTTTGGCCCATCAAGTCCACACTGACCCTCCGTGTGCCCCAACCAGGCCCACTCCCTGAACCTATCACTCTCTACATTTAGGAGAAAGTGAGGACTGTAATGCTTTTCAGGTTTGATGGGTTTCTTTGTTCACTCTCAAACTGCTGCTGTTGTCAGATGGATCGCAGTTTGGCTGAAACGTGTTAAATGTGGCTGCACTATGAACTAAAGTTGATGCTGATGAAACTTAAAGTTGCGAAATTGTTTTATGGTTTACCATTTGCTGGGTTATTCCAAATGTGCTTCAGATGCCTGCTACCCCCTTGTCTTTTGTGCTGATTTTGAGAGGTGCACCTTATTGACTAATCTAGATGTGAGGTGAGATGGCTATTGACGTTCAGTTTACTTGGTGGTTGACCAACAGTATTTTGCTTTGAAAGTGCTTTTTCTCTTGTGGAAAATTAGAATCCAAATTCAGCCTCATTTACTTTGGATTCTAAAATCACTCCAGGGTAATGAGGACTGCAGATGCTGGAGGTTAGTGTAGAGTGTGGTGCTGGAAAAGCACAGCAGGTCAGCCAGTATCCGAGGAGCAGGAGAATCGCCGTTTCAGGCTCAAGCCCTTCAGGAATGAGGCTGGGAACTTTGGGGTGGAGAGATAAATGGGAGAGGGGTGGGAATAGGTGGATGGAGGTGGGAGCATGCTGGCTGCTGATATTTTTACTCATCCAAGAATAGAGAAAAATCTATTTCTAAATATTCACAAATGAGTAGGTTTTATTGCTGTTTTGACTTGCCCCAACTGAAGCTCCTCTTGAATGTCTATCTAAAATAGACCTGCGCACAGCTGCAGAGAATGCTAGGAGTTGGCATTATGCTTGGCATATTGCAGTTGGCTAGACAGTTGGTTTATGAAAGCAGTGTGATGCCAATAGCATGGGTTCACTTCCTGCACTGGCTGAGGTTACCATGAGAGAGAGCAGCCCTATGCTGTTCTGGGGGCCTGGGTTTGAATCTTACCATGGTAGAAACTCAATTCAAAAGAAATCAAATTTGGAATTGAGTCTAAGGTGCCTGTGCATCCATTGTGGATTGTCAGTGGAAATAAAAACAAAATCTGGTTCACTAATGTCCCTTTTTAGGGGAAGGAAACTGCCATACTTATCTGGTCTGGCGTACATGTGACTACAGGCTCTCAGCAATGTGGTTGACTCTTAAGTGCCCTCTGGGCAATAAATGCTAACCAAGGTATCCCTCAGTTTTTAAACAAAGACTATGGCAATATGACAGTGATTTGAGTCTGTGTAGCTCATGGCAATACTTGAATGCTTGATTCAAGCAAAATAGTTTTTGATTCTGGAAATTTGAACATTTTAAAATTATTTTTGACTGGAGAGAGGAACAGTGAGTATTCAAACTCCCAGTTTGAATAGACATGTTGTGCAAAGATAGCATCTAGTGGGGCAAAGATTGGAACTACTGTATATACTCCGTAATAATTGATCTTATGGAAAAGTCGGCCCCCTATTTTTGGCCAAATAACCAGGAATTTTCCATACATCTCATGTAAAAGGTGACCCTTGTTCTTTACAGGTAACTGATTAACATTTGAGTCAGTGTGCTGGCCGTCACATCCCACTCCAGATTTCCAGTCTGTCGGTTGTTCTGCTCCGTTCAGTCTGCTGGCTGTTGCGTTCCACTCTGGGTTTTCAGAATTACCATAATTCATTTTTTCCCTCTTTATTTGTTTAGAAATCAGTTGGTATGGTATGAATTGATAGCATGAGTGTCAACCCCTTAAATAGCAACCATACAATAGTCGACCCCATAAATTTAACCTTTTAAAAAGTAGTCAAAAACATTCAGCAATTACTCTAGTATATATGGTATGTATTAGAAGTGGTGCTGGAACAATGGTTTGAGTGGACTCCTTCTGCACTAATGCTTCTGTGAATATAACCTTTCCTCAGAAACTTGCATATCCGAATTGGGATGTAGAGTAGAGCAACTTGTAAATTATTCCCTGGCTTGTTTTGAGCTTTTGCAGTCCACCTTCATACTGGCCATGTTTACCTGTCCTGTTCACTAACCCTGAGCTCAGCTCATTTGTGGAAAATATTTTCTGCTCGGGGTTGCTTGAGGTAACTCTGTTTCAACCGCTAGTTCTTTCACTGATTTTTATCCAGCTGTTATGAGAAATGAAAGTTTTGTCTGCAACACCTGGATTTTGCTCTTCAGAAGCTGCACTGCCTGAGTCCACCTCTTACTTTCAAACACCTTCTAAATTTTGGTGTCCCTGTAATAGCTCACCCAGGTCGCCTTCACCTTGTTGCTGTTGAGTCTCTGTTAACTGCCAATTCACAACACCTCAGTTTGAATATGGAGGATCCTCAATGGCATTTGATCGCAAAGTCCTGATGCTTGGCTAAACTGTTATCTGACGTTCAATTATCCGAATGAAATACTCGTTCAGATAAACGGGGGGATTCCTCTGTACATTTTTTTCCAAAACCCTCCCAAGTAACCAATCTCCGTCAATATTATTTCCTCCAGCCCTCCAACACTCCAGAATTGTACTCCCGATTCTAACTAGGAGAAAGTGAGGACTGCAGATCAGAGCTTAAAAATGCGTTGCTGGAAAAGCGCAGCAGGTCAGGCAGCATCAAAGGAACAAGAGAATCGACATTTTGGGCATAAGCAACATCGATTCTCCTGTTCCTTTGCTGCCTGACCTGCTGCGCTTTTCCAGCAACACATTTTTAAACTCCTGATTCTAACCACCTACATGTTCCTGAATTTAATCTATTGGCAGCTTTACCTCCAGCTATCTAAGTGCTAGGCTCAAATTTGCCCTTTTACCCCTCGCTTTCTTTCTAGGCACTTCATAATCCTTGCCTGTTAAATCTCCTTGCTGTATTTTTTAAAATACTTTCTTAAAATGTTTTTTCAAACTTTTGAAATGCTTGGGTAGCATGTCTATTTTACTGCAGTTAAGAACACAACACAGATTGGGGATAGAAACATAGAAAATTAGTGCAAGAGTAGGCTCCTTTGAGCCTGGACCATCATTCAATGTCATGGCTGATCATGCAATCTCAATATCCCACTCCTGCTTTCTCTCCATACCCATGATCCCTTTAGCCCCAAGGACCATGTCCAGCTCCCTCTTGAACCTATGTAATGAACTGGCCCCGACAGCTTCCTGTGGGAGAGAATTCCATAGGTTCAGAACTTCGAGTGAAAATCTTCTTCCTCATCTCAGTCCTCAAATTACTGCCTTACCCCTTATCCTTAGACTGTGCCCCCCCCTTAGTTCTGGACTTCCCCAACATACTTCCTGCATCTAGCCTCTCCAGTCCAGATTTTGTCAGATCTCCCTGCTGCACCGCCCGCCCCCCCCCCCCCCCCCCAACCCCTCAGATTGTACAAACCAGTCTGTCTTTCTACTATCCGGAGAATCAGTCTGGTGAACATTTGAGTTCTCTAAAGAAAACCAGGAGGGATAGAGTTCCAGTAGCAGTAAGAAGTGGACCATTTCTCCTCTCCCCACCCCTAAAAAGATATTCTCTGTTTTAAACTGTTTCTTTCTTCGCCTCAATCTGTGCTGTCTTTTGGAAGCTAATTAGTTTTGGATCTGCATCTGATCAGAGTTAAATAGCTCGTTTTCTGTGACTATCTGAAGTTCATCTCAATGACTTCAGCTTGCACTCCTAGATACGTTTGGATTGAGTAACTGTTCGATTGAAGGGTTTGTTGGGAATGTTCCCTGTCATTTGAAAGCTTTCACTGTTGAGATTTTTTTTACGATGAGAATCTCTGTGGAGTTGGAGAAATCTGCTTGAAGTTGCTGGTTAGAATTGTCAGACCACCATGGTTTTTGTGATGAGCTGTTTTGGAGATTTTTGTTTTGAGAAGGGTGCTTTGAGTTGGATAGAAGTAAGAATTGCCTTTGTGTTTCTCCATGGGTAACAAGAAGGTATGCTTTTGAAAACCAATTACCTCCTTATGCTGGTGCAGAGCACTTTGCCAACTTTAGAAATTAAAATGTGTAGCCTGAATTACAAATCTGAAGCTGATTTTTCTTTTTCCCCTTGAGAATTTTTGAGTTGATGCTGTGATCCATTCCTGTATTAATGGATTAATAATAGTCATACAGCATGGAAACAGACCCGTCGGTCCAACCAGTCCATTATTCCAAACTAAACTAGTCTCAATTTGAACTGGGGTGGACAAAGTTAAGAGTCTCAACACCAAGTTATAGTCCAACAGGTTTATTTGGAAGCACCAGCTTTCAAAGTGCTGCTCCCTCATCAGGTGTTTGTGGAGCAGAATCATAAGACCCAGAATTTATACTGGTCTCACCTGCCCGTGCTTGGCCGATATCCCTCCAAACACTTTTTATTCATGAATGTATCTAGATGTCTTTTTAACTGTGATTATACCCTCATCCACCATTTCCTCTAGAAGTTCATTCCACACACAAACCACCTTTTTTTAAAAAATTGCTCGTGTCTCCTTTTTTTTTTTAAAATCTCTCCTCTACCTTAAAATATGTCCCCTAGTCTTGAAATCCCTCACACTAGGGAAAAGACAACTATCATTCACCTCATTTTAATAAAAAAACGTGAGGGATACAAATCTGAGGACATCCCCTAAACCTACGCTGAAGTGAAAAAGTCCAAGCTGCAAACCCTCCATTCCTGGCAATATCCTGATAAAGCTGGATGGGATTTAGATGAGGATTAATATCTTTGCTACAACAGGATGACTGGAACTGGATACAGTGTTCCAGCAGAGGCCTCACCAAAGTCCTGTGCAACCTCAGTGTAGCATCCCAACTCCTCTACTCCAACCTGAGCAATGAAGGCAAGTGTGCTAAACACCACCTTAACCATCTGATCTATATGTGATGCAAACTTTTAAAGAATTAATAATTGAACCCCTAGGTCTGTTTTACAACACTATCAAAGGCTTTACTTTTAATTGTACAAGTCTTGCCCTCATTTGTTTTAACAAAATGTAATACCTTGTGTTTAGCCAAATTAAACTCCATCTGCCACTTCTCAGTCCATTGACCCAATTGATCAGGTCTTTTTAATCTTGAATAACCTTCACTGTCCACTATACCACCAAGCTTGGTGTCATTCGCAAACTTACTAACCATGTTTTCTATATTCTCTCAACCATTTATGTAAATGACAAACGGGGACCCAGCACTGATCCCTACAGAATGCTGTTGGTCACTGGTCTCCAGTCTGAAAAACAATCCTCTACTATCGCTGCCTCCTTGTTTTTAAGCCAATTTTGTATCCAATTGGTTGGTTCATCCTGAAACCCATGTGATCTAACTTTACTAATTAGGCTACCGTGTGGAACCTTGTCAAAAGCTTTAGTAAAGTCCAAGTAAACTGTCTATCGCTCTGCCCTCATCAATCATCATGCTTACTTCCTCAAAATACAATGCCAATTTGAGAGACATTGTTTCCCTTGCACAAAATCCTGCTGACTCTCTAATTATCCCTTTCCTCACAGCACCAGGAACCCAGGTTCAATTCCAGCCTCTGGAGACTGCAAGCTCCACCACAGACATTCTCAGTGTCTGTGTGGATTTCTTCCGGATGCTCTGGTTTCCTCTCACAGTCCAGAAATGTGCAGGTTAGGTGAATTAGCCATGCTAAGTTGCCCATAGTGTTCAGGGATGTGTAGGTTAGGCGCATTAATCAGGCGAAATGTAGGGTAATGTGGATGGGAATGGGTCCGGGTGGTGTGGTGCTCTGAGGGTCAGTGTGGGCTTTTTGGGCCAAATGGCCTGTTTCCCCACACAGGGAATCTGAAAGGCATACAAATCCATCTTTCAGAATCATTTCCAACAACTTTCCACCCTGAAGTCAGACTCTGTTAGTAAATAACCACAATATACTTCCATTTAACTGCCCTATGCCTGATGGTCTGGAATAAATCTTGTGTGGCTCAAGGCACAGTTTGGCTCGAAGCACTATAGAAATGATCCAGACTCTGTCTTTTTAGCTGAGGACCTACTTGGCTGGGAGTGTGGTTGGATAAACTCCTGGTGAATTCTGGAGCCGATGTTCCCAGATACAATTCCCTAATTTGGTTCGGCTTTGTTTAGACACATGAGCAACCTCCAGGGTTAAAGTGACTCTTGAACTATTAAATTTTGTTAGGCTCTAATATACGTGAAACCCAATATTGCACTACCTGCTAAATTTCCAGCGATGTCAGAAGCTCATGAAATAAAATCTGTTGAAGATTTACCTACACCAGCAGAAGGAATGGCCTGATCCAAAATCCTGCTGGATTAAAGTGCACACCTCAAATTCAATAGAATATTTTGTGTGAGCGTTTTGCTAGAGTAAAATTTGTAAAGCTCTCTAGCTCCTCCTCACACTGACATCACTGAAAATGAATTTGTGGTATCCTTTTTTCTTCAGACCTTTTTTTTTGGTCTAAAAATAATCTCAAATCTTGACCCTTTCCAGAGGCCCAAGTCCTTTCAAGGTGATCCCTAAGCTTTTTTTTAAAAAGTAAGGTGTACTTCTGTAAGACTCCAAAACAAATTTGAAACCAGTTGTCATGGTAATTAAAAGCAGCAGACCAAAGGATAGTGTTTCAAGGTTTCAGGCAATAATGACAGCACTTTTTTGATCTGGTTTTTTTTGATCCCTTCATTAAGAGACTGTGAAAGCTGATAAACTAATGCTTTTGGAGGTTTCACTGCGATTGGCAAAAGTAGTGAGGAAAGAGATCAATCTTGAGACTGGTACAGTTGAGAACAGAAACGAGTCAAACAGGCAGGGACAAGGTAGGACTAATCAACTAAACTGCAGTTATTTCAATGCAAGGGGCCTAACTGGGAAGGCAGATGAATTCAGGGCGTGGTTAGGAACATGGACTGGGATATCATACCAATTACGGAAACATGGCTCAGGGATGGGCAGGACTGGCAGCTTAATGTTCCAGGATACAAATCCTACAGGAAGGATAGAAAGGGAGACGAGAGAGGAGGGGAAGTGGCCTTTTTGATAAGGGATGGAATTACAGCTGGCTGAGGGAATACATCCAGGGAAGTTATTTGGGTGGAACTGAGAAATAAGGAAGGGGTGATCACCTTATTGGGATTGTATTATAGACCCCCTAATAGTCAGAGGGAAATTGAGAAACTTGTAAGGAGATCACCGCTATCTGTAAGAATAATAGGGTAGTTATGGTAGGGGATTTTTAACTTTCTAAACATCGACTGGGACTGCCATAGTGTTAAGGGTTTAGATGGAGAGGAATTTAAGGGTGTACAAGACAATGTTCTGATTCAGTATGTGGATGTACCTGCTAGAGAAGATGCAAAACATGACGACCTCTTGGGAAATAAGGCAGGGCAGGTGACTGAGGTGTCAGTGGGGGAGCACTTTGGGGCCAGCGACCATAATTCTATTTGTTTTAAAATAGTGGCTGAAAAGGATAGACCAGATCTAAAAGTTGAAGTTCTAAATTGGAGAAAGACCAATTTTGACGGTATTCGGCAAGAACGTTTGAAAGCTGATTGGGGGCAGATGTTTGCAGGTAAAGGGACGGCTGGAAAATGGGAAGCCTTCAGAAAAGAGATAATGAGAATTCGGAGTATATTCCTGTTTGGTGTGAAAGGGAAGGCTGGTAGGTACAGGGAATGCTGGATGACTAAAGACATTGAGGGTTTGGTTAAGAAAAAAAAGGAAGCATATGTCAGGTACAGACAGGATAGATAGTGAATCCTTAGAGTATAAAGAAAGTAGGAGTATACTTGAGGGCAAAAAGGGGCATGAGATAGCTTTGGCAAATACAATTAAGGAGAATCCAAAGGGTTTTTATAAATACATTAAGGACAAAAGAGTAACTAGGGAGAGAATAGGGCCCCTCAAAGATCAGCAAGGTGGCCTTTGTGTGGACCTACAGAAAATGGGGGAGATACTAAAGTATTTTGCATCAGTATTTACTGTGGAAAAGGATATGGAAGATATAGGCTGTAGGGAAATAGATGGTGACATCTTGCAAAATGTCCAGATTATGAGGAGTAAGTGCTGGATGTCTTGAAACGGATAAAGGTGGATAAATCCCCAGGACCTGATCAGGTGTACCAGAGAACTCTGAGAAACTGGACAAAAGTGATTGCTGGGCCTCTTGCTGAGATATTTGTATCATCGATAGTCACAGGTGAGGTGCCAGAAGACTGGAGGTTGGCTAACATGGTGCCACTGTTTAAGAAGGGCACTAAGGACAAGGCAGGGAACGATAGACCAGTGAGCCTGATGTCGGTGGGCAAGTTGTTGGAGGGAATCCTGAGGGATGTACATGTTTGCAAAGGCAAGGACTGATTTTGGATAGTCAACGTGATTTTGTGCGTGGGAAATCATGTCTCAAACTTGAGTTTTTTTGAAGTAGTAACAAAGAAGATTGAGGGCAGAGCAGTAGATGTCATCTATATGGACTTCAGTAATGCGTTTGACAAGGTTTCCCATGGTAGACTGATTAGCAAGGTTAGATCTCATGGAATACACGGAGAACTAGCCATTTAGATACAGAACTGGCTCAAAGTTAGAAGACAGAGGGTGTTGGTGGTGGGGTTGTTTTTCAGACTGGAGGCCTGTGACCAGAGGAGTGCCACAAGGATTGGTGCTAGGTCCACTACTTTTTGACATTAACATAATTATTTGGATGTGAGCATAAGAGGTACAAGTTAGTAAGTTTGCAGATGACACCAAAATTGGAGGTGTAGTGGACAGTGAAGAGGTTTACCTCCGATTACAACAGGATCTTAATCAGATGGGCCAATGGGCTGAGAAATGGCAGATGGAGTTTAATTCAAATAAATGCGCGGTGCTGCATTTTGGGAAAGCAAATCTTAGCAAGACTTATACACTTAATGGTAAGGTGCTAGGGAGTGTTGCTGAACAAAGAGACCTTGGGGTGCAGGTTCATAGCTCCTTGAAAGTGGAGTCGCAGGTAGATCGGATAGTGAAGAAGGCATTTGGTATGCTTTCCTTTATTGGTCAGAATATGGAGTACAGGAGTTGGGAGGTCATGTTGCGGCTGTGCAGGGCATTGGTTAGGCCATTGTTGGAATATTGTGTGCAATTCTAGTCTCCTTCCTATCGGAAGGGTGTTGTGAAACATGAAAGGGTTCAGAAAAGATTTACAAGGATATTGCCAGGTTTGGAGTATTTGAGCTATAGGGAGAGGCTGAACAGGCTGAGGCTGTTTTCCCTGGAGCATCAGATGCTGAGGGGTGACCTTATAGAACTTTACAAAATTGAGGGGCATGGATAGGATAAATCGGCAAAGTCTTTTCCCTGGGGTCAGGGAGTCCAGAACTAAAGAGCATAAGTTTAGGGTGAGGGGAAAGATATAAAAGAGACCTAAGGGGCAACTTTTTCATGCAGAGGGTGGTAAGTGTATGGAATGAGCTGCCAGAGGAAGTGGTGGAGGCTGGTACAATTGCAACATTGAAGAGGCATTTGGATGGGTATAGGAATAGGAAGGGTTTGGAGGGATATGGGCCGGGTGCTGGCAGGTGAGACTAGATTGGGTTGGGATATCTGGTCGGTGTGGATGGGTTGGACCGAAGGGTCCGTTTCCATGTTTTGCATATCTATGACTCAAGTTGGGGTAAAACATCTCCATATAGTTCCAAATTGTCAAGGGCCAAAGAATTGAAACCTCTGTATCTACACAAAACTCTGAAGGTATTGGACAAAGTTGAAGCCTTCCTAAGAGGGGAAAAAAATGCAGACTGGAACCCTGGCTTTACAAAAAAAAGCATAAGATCGCAGAAGCGAGGATATTTACATGAGCGGCCTCTAGAGGGGACCACACTTTTTTTTGGAGAAAGAGTATCAGGGTTTCAGGGCTGCGTGCAACTTTCCTAGAATAAGCTGAGAGAAGTTTGCAGCTGTCTCCTTTTTATGAATAAAGGTAGTGAAGAGAAGGGTTAATTGAGATTTTAAAATTCAGGAGTTGCTCTTCATGAAGCAAATGAGAAACTTTATTGCAAATGTGACAATAGCCAGGTTTGCCAGAGGTACAAGAAGTGGAAGCTAACTATCTGTCATATGAACAATTTGGATGAGAATAAAGGAGGCAAGGTTCGCAAGTTGGCAGATGACAACAAAATAAGTGGTCTCGTGGATAATTAAGGTTATCTAAGAGCAAAACTGGGTCGAGGAATGGCAGATAGACTTCAATGTAGATAAACGTAAGGTGTTGCATTTTGCTAAGACAAACCAGGGCAGGACTTGCACAGGTAATGTTCGGGCCATGGCGAATATTGTAGAGACCTAAGGGCGCTGGTATGCAGTTCTTTGAAAGTGATGTCATGGGTAGAGTGGTGAAGAAGGCATTTGGCACATTTACCTTTTTTTGGTCAGAGGATTGAGTGCTGGAGTTGGGATCTCATTACAGCTGTACAAGACTTTGGTAAAGCCACATGTGGAGCCCTGCATATGATTCTGGTGATCCTGGAACGGTGGGGCTGATGTATGAAGAGAAACTAGATGGAGTTGGACAATATTCACAGGTTCAGTGGAATAGAGGAGGGAAACTCCAATCTATACAATTCTAACAGGGCTAGATAGGCTAAATGCAAGAAAAGCTGTTCCCAATGACTGAACCCAGAACTAAGGTAAGGGGTAGGCCATTTTAGGACTGAAAATATCCCTCCCCCACCCCCAAACCAATGTGTGGTGAGCCTGTGAAATTCTCTATCACAGATGAAACAAAAACATTTGTTTTCAGAAGGAGATAGTGTTCTTGGGTGCAGAGTTGGAGAATCAACCATGATCATGTTGAGCTTGCTCTACTATTCAATGGGCTGAATGGTTGGTTTGTGTGCTTGTATTCCGTCTCCAACTCTGGTTAAATCTGCTTTGATATTGACTATGATCATGGTTGATCTGATCTTGGCCATCAGCTTCACAATTCCCATCTGATCCCCATGTTCCTCAATTCCCTGAGACTGTAGACATAATAAACGCTGAATCCTCCACAATCCTCAGGAGTAGAGAATCTCAAAAATTCACAACCTGTCAAGTGACGCAATTCTCCACTGGGCCAAATGAAGTGTGCCCTTATTCTGAGAGTGTGTGTTCCAGATTTCCCCGAACATCAAAAGGCCAGAGTGAGATTTTTGCATTTTGATGGAAGTAAAGGACTTCAAGAACATTAGAATCGGGAGCAATTTATTCCCTTTGGGTTCTGACATTTGATCTGATCATGGCTGATCTGGCTGTAATCCAACTCTTCCTCCTCTTGTTTGACTCCCCCTGTTGATCTAAAATCTGTCTCACGTGACCTTGAATTGATTAAATGACCTGATCTCCACTGCTGTTCTGGGAAAAGAAAATTCCACAGACTGACCCACCAAATTCTCCTCCACTCCATCTTTTAAAGGTAACTCAGTTTTTAAATTCTGTCCCCATGTTCTGAACTCAATCCCTCTGCCCAACCAATACACAGGGTAGCCTTCTCTCCGTATGCACCCTGCCAAGTCCTTGTAATGTTGGTTTCACCTTGATCACTACTTGTATTCATTGCATGATGTGTAGTCTAAACTCTTTCCACGGCCTAACCCCTTCAATCCAGGGGTTAGTTGAGTGAACATTTTGTATGCAGAGCCACCTCCGTTACCTGACGTAATACTCCCTGGCTGTGTCATTTAAATAGTCAAGGTGGCCCTGCACTGCTAATGAAATTAAGGAGACAGTGTTGTATACAGTACTTCAGCTGTGGTCTCACTGAAGGTCCTGAATGTCTGTTGCAATCTTTATACTTTCCCTAACAAATACCAAAATTCAATTTGTGGTCTTAAGCACTTTCCACATTTGCATTCTGACTTTGATTCACTTGTTAGGATACCCAGATCCCTCTGCAGCATTTTGCAATCTCTTTAACATTCTGCCTTTATTTAAGTTTTGCCAAATTGGATTATTTCATGCTTTCCTGCATTAAGCTGTAACTGCCTCGTTTTTTTGCCCACTCCCCTTAAAGGATTCTGCAACAGGATCTAAATTGTTTTCCTCCACCTCCACCTCTGTCATCGGCTAACGTGGCAACCATATATCCTGCCCCTTCAAGTATAGCGGTAAGTTGAGGGTGTAGGAAATGTCCTTGTGGTTGTCTATGGGTTGCCAACCTGAAAATGGCCCATTATTCTCATCTCCACATCCTGCTTGCTAATTGTTCCTTTATCCCTGCCAACTAAGCAATGAGCTGCTTGGTTTGAAGAAACCTGTGGATGAGGGTAAGGCAGTTAATGTGGTGTACAAGGACTTCAGTAAGGCCTTTAAGGTTCCACAAGGTAGGTTATTGGAGAAAAGGCAGAGGCATGGGATTGAAGGTGATTTGGTAGTTTGGATTAGGAACTGGCTTTCTGTCAGAAGGCGACGAGTGGTGGTTGATGGAAAATATTCAGCCTGGAGTCACCTTGCTAGTGGTGTGCCACAAGGAGCAGTTTTGGGACCACTATTGTTTGTCATTTTTATAAACTACTTGGACGCAGGCACAGGTGGATGGGTTAGTAAGTTTGCAGATGATACTAAAGTCGGAGTGGTGGGGACAGTGTGGAAGAATGTTGGAGGGAGACTTGGATAAACTGCAGAATTGGGCTGAAAGGTGGCAAATGAACTCAATGCAGATAAATGAAGTGATTCACTTTGGGGCGACTAACAGGAAGGCAGAATACTGGGTCAATGGAAAACTTGTTGGCAGTGTGGATGTGCAGAGTGTGTCTGTGCGCACAGATCCCTGAAAGTTGCCACCAGGTTAATAGTGCTATTAAGAAGGCATACGGTGTGTTAGGTTTCATTGGTAGAGGGATTGAGTTCCGGATCAGTAGTGTCATGCTGCAACTATACAAAATGCTAGTGCGGCCTCACTTGGAATATTGTGTACAGTGCTGGTCGCCCTGTTACAAGAAGGACGTGGAAGCATTGGAAAAGGAGATTTACCAGGGTGTTGCCTGGTATGGAGCATAGGTCTCGGGAACGGCTGAGCAACTTGGGTCAGCTCTCCTTGGAGAGAAAGCTGAGAGGATTTAATAGAGACATACAAAATGATCAATGATTAGGTAGGGTGGATAGTGAGTCTTTTTTTTCCAGGATGATGTCAGCTTGTACAAGGGGGCATAACTACAAATTGAGGGGTGATAGATTTGAGACGGATGTCAGAGGCAGGTTCTTTACTCATAGTGGTAAGGATGTGGAATGCAGTGTCTGCCAATATAGTTAACTCAGCCACACTAGGGAGATTTAAACAATCTTTGGATAATGATGGGGCAGTGTAGGGGGGATGGGCTTAGATTGGTTCACAGGTCAGTGCAGCATTGAGGGCCGAGGGGCCTGTACTGTGCTGTATTATTCTATGTACCTTGGTAAATGCACATCTACAGCTGCAGATGATAACTGGTGTTATTGCTATGAGATGTTTAAACTGCATTGTCTAAATGGCAGTGGGTCCTTACCACCATCAGAGGGGTTCTCAATTTCTCCCGTCTGTTTGTGTAAAACTGTCCCATAATTTCAATCCTGAAATGGCCTGGGGCTATTTCTAATCTGCTCCTGAATTTCCACTTTTCTTAACCAATTTCCTTACTGAAATCCTAGTCCTGGAGAGAGAGCATTTCAACTCTTCTTTGTCATCCTAAACTTCAAGACAAAATCACCCTCCTAAATTCCAGGGCATGCTCTGCTAGTTTTGTGTAGTTTCTGTTTGGCATCCCAATTTTAATTTTATGAACTTGTATTGCACTTTGCCTTGCGGGTCAGTAGATCCTTTCTAAAGTATATGCAGTCTCGAGCAGCATTACCCCCTCAGCTGTTCGATTCTACCTACTTCAGACAACTTATTGTGAACCCCTCCAGCTCTAAACTTCCTTAAATCAATTCTAATGCCTCTGCTAAAGACCAGCACTTCCTGGTTTTGTTTTTTTTGGGGTTGCCTGAGCATATCACTAATTGGAATTTTGTTCTAACAGCTCAAACATGGAGGTCATGCCAGAGATGTCACGTCACTGTGTAAAACCTAGAAAGGATTTGTATTTGTGTAGTACTTTTGGTGACTACTGCAGTGTCCAATGTACTGCGCAGCCATTGCTGACGTGGTCACCTGTAATGTAGAAAGCAGCAGCCCCATTGGTTTTGTAGCAAGCGCTCTCAAGCAGAAATGCTTTTGGCCCTTTGGCTGAGGGTCACTGGCAAAACCAGCATCTGTAATTGCTGGTGGTCAGCTGTTTTGTGTCTCCTGCAGCTGATGTGGTGTAGTTAGACTCACTGTGCTGTTGGCAAGAACTTTAGGATTGTTGAATGGGCGACAATCAGCTGGTACTGTTTTCCCACTGTCTCTTTCTCCTTGTCTGGATGGTAGTTGCAGTAGATTTTGAAGGTGCTGTTGAAGAAAGTTGTTGCAGTGAATCCTGTTGTAAGTGCACACATTGCTGCCCCTGTAGTGGTGAAGGGAAGTGAAAGCTAAAAGTGGTGCTTGTGGTGTCAACTGAATTGAATTTATTGTCATGTGTACCAAGGCACAGTGAAAAGCTTTGTCTTACGAGCAATACAGGCAGATCAGAGTTAAATAACACAGCTAGTAAATAATAGGTAAACAACAAAATCAAAAATGCATGTACAGGCGAATGTTAAGAGTTTGTGCGTGCATTCAGTATTCTAACCACAGTAGGGTAGAAACTGTTACAAAACTGGCTGGTGCGTGTTCAGGCTTCTGTACCTTGTCCTTGTCCTGGATGGTGTTGAGCCTCTTTAGAACTGTTGGCGTTGCCACTTTCCAGATAAGTAAGGTGTAATCTATCACATGCCTGACGTGAGCCTTGTAGGTGTTGCACAAGTTTTGATGACCCAGTTACACTCCTCGGACTTCCCAGCTTCTGACCTACACTTGTCACCGCAGTATTTATATGGCTGGTCCAATTCAGTTTCTGATCAGTGGTTACTCCCAGGATTTTCATAGGGGGTGGTGAATGTTAAAGGGAGACGGTTTGATCTTTATTCAGAATTTGGCCTAGTGAGGACCCTGCCTGTGGGAACAATACTTTTCTTGGAGAGAAGTGGCTGGTGCTGACTATCGGCCCAAGCCTGAATGTTGTCTTGTCCTTGCCATACATGGGAAGGAGGTCTTCATTATTGGACTAAGTAATAGTAAATGCTGCAGCCATCAGTGAACCAATCTCAGACTTTTATTAGAGGATATGGCAATAACTGGATAACATCCTGTCCCTCAGTAATAAAAATGGTGCCATGGGATCCTTTATACTCAGAGGGGGCAGGTGGTGAATGTGTTTAATGCCACATTGGTGAGATGGCACCTCTCAGTGCAGCAGTCCCCCTACCCAGTGTTAGCTTTCTTTTATACTGTGCTCTAGGGGGAACCTGAATCTAGAACATCTATCTTCGATGGGCCTCCCATGACTGAAACTGCTAAAGAACCTCCCCCTTTTTGGAACAGGAATGAGGCAGTTTCTGTGGCCAGTGGAAACTAGTTGGAAGAGTCAAGGTACAAAACCAGATGTGATGCCACAACACATTTCTCTTGTTCATTTTGATTCACAAATCAAATATGAAAGGTACAAGGACATGGAACATCTGATTTCTACACTGTTGCCAGTATGATCTACTGTTGATCGTTTCCACTGTGTCTCGTGTTCCTGTCGAGAGATTATATCCTTGTTCAAGCTATCCAGTTAATTATAATCTTTAATCTTTTCAGCACCAACCTTTCCGTTCCATTTCATTTTCTGTTGCATTGAAATATCATGCATGTAGAAATGCAGTAGACTGCTTTACCTGGAGATGAACAGGTCATTTAGTCTGTTTAAGCCTGTACCATTACAGCCTGATCCATCGACTCAAATTCCAATCACATGCCACCCATCCCTTCGGTTTAGAATGAACATCTTCAATTGTGGTGGAGAGTTGTTTTTCAGGCTACAGGCCTGTGACCAGCAGTGCGCCACAAAGCTGGGTCCACTTTAAACTCATTTGAATGAGAATGTAGGAGGCATGGTGTATAAGTTTGCAGATGGCACCAAAATTGGTGGTATAGTGGATAAACTACTGTTATCCAACAGTATAATGGGATCTTGATTAACTTTGCCAGTGGGCTGAGGAATGGCAGATGGAGTTTAATGCAGATAAATGTGAGGTGTTGCATCTTGTTAAAACAAGACAAGGCAGGACTTGCACAGTAATGGTAGGGCCATGGGGAGTGTTCTCAGAAGAGACACCCCTCTGGATGAGAGTACATAGTTCCTTGAAAGTGGTGTCACAGGTAGGCAGGAATGCATTTGGCACACTTGCCTTCATTGGTCAAAGCATTAAGTTGGGGTGGCACGGTGGCTCAATGGTTAGCACTGCTCCCTCACCGCCAGGGACCCGGGTTTGATTCCTGCCTCTGGCAACCGTCTGTGTGGAGTTTGCACATTTTCCCAGTGTCTGTGTGGGTTTCCTCCCACAATCCAAAGATGTGCAGGTCAGGTGAATTGGCCATGCTAACTTGCCCATAATGTTAGGCGCATTAGTCAGCGGTAAATATAAGATCGGGGAATGAGTCTGAGTGGGTGGCGCTTTGGAGGGTGGGTGGGTCTGTTCCATGCCGTAGGGAATCTAATTTTAAAAAGTTACAGGATTTGGGAACGACATGTTACAGTTGTACAAGACACTGGTAAAACCAGTTTGGAGCCCTGCTTACAATTCTGGCTGCTCTGCTATTGGAAGGATGTTGTTAAACTGGAGAGGGCGCAAAAAAGATTTGAGGGTGTAACTGGAACAGGAAGGTTTGAGTTGTAAGCTGTATAAGCTGGGACTTTTTTTTTCCCCCCTGGAGAGTAAGAGGCTGAGGAGTGACCTTTAGAGTTTGATAAAATCGTGAGGGGCATAGATAAGGTGAATAGCCAAAGTCCCTTTTCCTGTTCCCCAGGATAGAGCCCAAAACTAGAGGGTATAGGTTTAAGGTGAGAGGGGAAAGATTGAAAAAGAACCTAAGGAGTACCTTTTTTTTGCGCAGAGGGTGGTATATGTACGGAACAAGCTTCCAGAGAAAGTAGTAGAGGTGGGTACAATTGCAATATTTAGAAGATGTTTGGACAGGCTGATGGATAGGAAAAGTTTAAAGGGATATGGGCCAAATGCAGGCAAATGGGATTAATTCAGTTCAAGAAATCTGTTTTGGCATGGGAGAGTTGGGTCAAAGGACCTGTTTCCCATGGTCTGACTCCGATTCTGTAATAGTCATGGTATGGTGTATCTCCAAAATTCATTCCTGAAGGTTGTGCTGGTTATATTAAGGTTGTCTCCTAGTTGTAGACTGTAAAATTGTCTGAAGTATTTTGCTGCTTGGCATTGCATTAATTCTCTCTTTTTTTAAAAAAATATCTTTATCAACTCACTCCATAACTTCCTGCAAAGACTAGTTTAAGTAAACCTCCCTGTTTTACTGGAGAACCACCTCTGGTTCTGCTAAGTCTATGCAGCACTTTATCCAACTCCCAGGGCATTCTCTCTCAGATGTGGGGGTGTCCAAGGTGGAGTGAGGTGTGCCTTTTGAAGAGGGATTGGTTCTGTCCTGCTTGAAAACTGATCTCAATCTGGTGCTGAGATGCCTGTCCCAGTGAAAGCACAATAAATAGCTTTTGAGTGTTTTAAAAGTTTTGACAAAACAAGCAAGAGTGGCTGGAGTCAGTCTCTCTGACTTCTGTAGGGGAGGGGGTAGTTTGGCTTTCAGTTGAAGTTGGGGTTCTTTCTCCACTGGGAGATCCATGCTTTTGGCTTTTCCTTTCTCCTGGGGTGGAAAAGGTAGCAAGTGAGGAAAATCCTTTTTTTTTAAATTTTTGCTGTATTTGCCAAGGGTGTTTATGGACTGCTATATTGGAGCAGTTGATGAATAGTAGTTAAATAATGAGGTATTTTAATGGAGTTAAAGTTGTGCCAATATTTTTTAAACTGTGGGTTAGGTAGTGTTTTGGTTAAAGCCTAGTAGTTAGTCCAATTGAATCACCTAAGGGAACACAGCACCTTTTACACTTGTCTTTTAAATAAGGTAATCGTTAGGGTCTAGGCTATCTCCAGGGTCTGTTCCATAACCAGAACTAAACCCTCTCGTCAAAATATGGCCTGATGAGGACTTTGCCCTGAGGAAGAATGACTCCTATATCTAGAATTCTAGTCCTCTAGACATGAGTGCCAACTTTGCATTAGCTTCCCCCTTTCTCTGGACCTGTCCATTATTATTTAATGTATGCAAATGGAGCTGCTTTGGATCTGAATTTGTTTCCACCATTTAGAAAGTACTCTGATCTATCCTCTCCCCGTTCAAAACTATTGAACCCTCATTGTTTACGATGGAAACCATTTTGAAGGTTTGCCAAGTTGTTCAATTAGTATCTCAATTGTCTTTTGCCTCCATCTACATGCGTCTAGTAGCAGACTTCCTGAAATTCCTCCAGGGGCAGTGTTTCCTCTGGTTTTTGGGTGAAATCAGTGGTTCCTCCCTGATACAATTCCCTTCCAAAGCTGCAGTCAGATTCCAGTGCAGCGCTTCATTGTCTCCGTCCGTCCATGTTTTCATTCTCTTTCCTTGCTTCCAAGGAAAACTGCCTCAGAACATACAGTTCTTGTCACTTGAAACAACTTGTCAAAATGATTTGGCTAAATAGTTTTATTCTTTGACTGTTTTCAGATGTCAGAAGCCACAATACTTCTCAATTTGGAATGTGACTGCCTTCATTTGTTCAGTTTTTTTTCAGATATGCAACCTTCCCAAATTTAAGTCATGAAGCACTGAAATGAGAGAGTTTGGCCCATCAACTCTCTGCCGTGTAAGCTACTCATTAGACCCATACTCTGGCTGTTCCCCTGGCCTTTTATGAATAGTCTATTTTTTTTAATAGATCCAGAGCCATTCAGAAAGTTATTAATTCTTTCCTCCACGTTTTCAGGCAGTGTTATGGAGTCCTGTAGCCCTTCAGCCCAACATTTCCATGCTGACCAGGTTTCCTAAAGTGAACTACTCCCATTTTCCTGTGTTTGGCCATATCTCTAAACTTTCCTATCCATGTACATACCTAAATGTCTTCTGAATGATGTAACTGTATCAGCCTCCTATTTCTCAGGCAGCTTGTTCCGTACATGCACCACTCTGTATGAAAATGTTGCCCCTCCGGTCCCTTTCGAATCTTTACCTCCATCTTAAACTATGCCCTCTAGTTTCAGACATCTAGATTTTTAAATAGAGTTTGCATCTCCCCTCTGGAGATGTTTAATGTTTCATCATAGAGATGTACAGCACGGAAACAGACCCTTTGATCCAACTCGTCCATGCAGACCACATGTCGTAACCTCATCTAGTCCCATTTGCCAGTGCTTGACCCATATCCCTCAAGCCTTCCAATTCATATACCCATCCAGATGCCTTTTTTGAATGCCATAATTGTACGAGCCTCCACCACTTCGTCTGGCAGCTCATTCCATACACTCACCACCCTCCGAGTGAAAAAGTTGCCCTGTAAGTCCCTTTTTACATCTTTTCCCTCTCGCCTTAAACCTCTAGTTCTGGACTCCCCTACCCTAGGGAGAAGACTTCCTCTATTTAGCCTATCCATTCCCCTCATGATTTTATAAATCTCTATAAGGTCACCCCTCAGCCTCCGACACTCCAGGGAAAACAGCCCCAGCCTGTTCAACCTCTCCCTATGGCTCAAATCCTCCAACCCTGGCAACATCCTTGTAAATCTTTTCTGAACCTTTTCAAGTTTAACAACGTCCTTCCGATAGGAATGAGACCAGAATTGCATGCAATATTCCAACAGTGGCCTAATCAGTGTCCTATACAGCCCAACATAACCTCCCAACTCCTGTACTCCATATTCTGACCAATAAAGGAAAGCATACCAAACTCCTTCACTATCCTATCTACCTGTGACTCTACTTTCAAGGAACTATGAACCTGCACTCCAAGGTCTTTGTTCAGCAACACTCCCTAGGACCTTACCATTTAAGTGTACGAGTCCTGCTAAGATTTGCTTTCCCAAAATGCAGCACCTCTCATTTATCTGAATTAAACTCCATCTGCCACCACTCAGCCTATTGGCCCATCTGATGAAGATCCCGTTGTTATCAGAGGTAACCTCCTTTGCTGTCCACTACACCTCCAATTTTGGTGTCATCAGCAAACTCGCTATCTATACCTCCTGTGTTCACATCCAAATTGTTTTATATAAATGACGAAAAGTAGAGGGCCCAGCACCGATCCTTGTGACACACCGCTGGTCACAGGCCTCCAGTCTGAAAAATGACCCTCCACCACCAACACCCTCTGTCTTCTACATTTTGAGCCAGTTCTGTATCCAAATGGCTATTTCTCTGTCTTCCATGAGATCAAACCTTGCTAATCAGTCTCCCATGGGGAACCTTGTTGAATGCCTTACTGAAGTCCATATAGATCACATCCATTGCTCTGCCCTCATCACTCCTTTGTTACTTTTTAAAAAAAAAACTCAATCAAGTTTGTGCATGGGAAATGTCTCACTAAGCTGTGCTGACTATCCCTAATCAGTCCTTGCCTTTCCAAATAAGTGTACATCCTGTCCCTCGGGACTCTCTCCAACAACTTGCCCATCACTGATATCAGGCTTACCAGTCTATAGTTCCCTGGCTTGTATCTACCGCCTTTCTTAAACAGTGGCACTACGTTTGCCACCCTCCAGTCTTCTGGCACCTCACCTGTGACTATCAGTGATAGAAATATTTCAGCAAGGGGCCCAGCAATCACTTCACCAGCTTCCCACCATGTTAATTTGGGAGCAGCCAACATTGTGGAGTGAGTGCCTGGGTGACGGCACTGCAATCAATATAGGAATATCCAGTAAAGGTTCAGTCATCAAAGCTTGACACATGTTAAAAATTTGTTTAACATCCCTGCTTCTTTATGGCCAAAATGCAGATGATGCCTGTCGCACATATTGAAATTTGATTGCTTTGAATCAAAGCTGCGCCCTCTTCTCCCCCACCCCCCCAACACCTGTCTCTTTCATTTGTGTTGCTAAACCCATTGGTCATTTTGGAAAGTAATTAAGCCTCCCATGTGATCACTTAAGGTCACTTTGTAGAATAACACACCTTTCGCAACTAATAGCCTGAAATGGGTGCAATGAATTTTGGAGAAGTGATTTCCACATTTGACTTATTTTGAATTTTCCATTCATCAAAACATTTCTCCCACTCCAGCCCCACCATATCCTTTTACATTCAGGATTTTGGGTTGGTGTCTGGACAAATTGGTGACATTCCTGTATTTCCCATAGCCATCAGAGCTCTTCTGGTCTGGAATTTGATCGTTTTTCATATGATCCTCATTAAGTGCAGCTCACTATCTCAGTGGATGGAGGGGTGTTGTGATGAAATGGTAGTGTCCTTCTCTTTGAGCTAGGTGGTCAGTGTTCACTGCCTGCCTGCTGCACAGGTGGGCATGCTATCTGGTTAACTGTATCCACATCCTGGTCTGCAGTGCAGTGGTAGTGTCCTTAACTCTGAGCCAGGAGATCAATATTCACATCTCACGTGCTCTACAGATGTATAATGACATCTCTGAACAAGTTGATTTTCGGGATTACCTAGAGTATTGTGGTGTCTCATCTATCCTCTGACCTCATACATTTGAGTTCTGATTTTACCACATCAAAATGAAAAACATGGATGTTTGTTTGAAGCTAGTTTACCTTAAGGCAACTTTTCCATCAGCTTGGAATATTTTAACCTTATGAACATCAATACTTTTCATATCAATGGTTTGCCAATGTCTGTGTTGTCCAGTTTTGCATCCCTGCGGCATTTCAACACATTGATGCTCCACCAAGTTGAGGGGAAAGATTTTAGTCTGATTACCTTCCCTGTTGTTTCATGAAACATCAGGAAGAAAAAAGCTGTCGTAATTTATAAGGCCCCTTGACCCCACTCTGCCTTTCCATTGAAATTGTGGCTGATTTTCAGCTTCAAATCCATGTTTTCTGCTTGCTGCCCTTGATTGTCTAATATACTGTAATGTGACAGTATACTGGACAAAGCAAGCATCATTGACTTCAGGCAGATCTGTGGGCTAACCTGTCTCGATTCTGATGGCCAAGGTTGTTAGATTTAGATTCCCTACAGTATGGAAACGGGCCCTTTTTGGCCCAACAAGTCCACACCAGCTGTCTAAAGAGTAACCCACCCACACCCATTCTCCTAACCTGTATTTACCCCTAATTAATTCGCCTAGCATGGCCAATTCACCTGACCTGTACATGTCTGAGCTGGTGCAGGATACCAGAGCACCCAGAGGAAACCCATGCAGACACTGAGAATGTGCAAACTCCACATAGACAGTCGCTGGAGGCTGGAATTGAACCTGGGACCCTGATGCTGAGGCAGCAGTGCTAACCACTGAGCCACCATGCTGCCCTGTGGGTGGTTTCCCTATGGCAAGGGCATAAATTGGGCAAAAGCAGTGGAAATTCCATTGGCGGGGCTGCCAGTTGGTATGCCTCAAACCAGGAAAGGTTATAAAAATTAAGTACAATTTCAATTAGAAATAGTGGTCTATATCATGCATTTTAAAGTCAGATTTTTTTGAAAGATTGAGATTTCATGTTAAAATAATCAATTTTTAACTTTTAAAGACAAAATGGTCATGCATTATTATTCATGAATAATAATGCAGAGGCCTCTGTGTACTTCTGAAATTTTTTTAATTTGGGAATTAGTGAGAAATTATCCCATATTCTCCCCAGAACTTGAAGCAGTAGGGTTCTTGAGCACTGCAGCATTAGATTGATCACTGATGGTTTGAGCCCTGCTACTCCATAGCAGTTAATGCTGAATCTATCACTGTTACTGACATGACCCAATGTGGCCCAATATAGAACCTGGTGTACAGTATTGGGTGTAGGGTAACGGGATTGGCGTCAGGAGTTTGCATCATGATCACATGTCAGGTCACATGATTGGAGGGCTGGTATGGAGCAGGAGACCTAACCTCCTGCTGAGTGAATGTTCTTGACTAAGTTCAAACTAGAAAGCTCCTGCAGCACGAACTCCAGCTTGTTACTTTGGGCGTCTAAAGCAAATTTCCAAAGCCTGGTTCTTTTGGATTGTCCCCCTCTAACTTTTGAGGTTGTCTTAAGTGTTGAGCATCCTGTTTGTTGTTAATGTGAAGGTTTTGTGGTATAATATACATAACTGTGGAGTTTGGATTACATTAAATGTGACTGTTTTCTCTCACTCTTGCATACTTGTGGGCAGCTGGAGTCCAACTTGTTTCAAATATTTATCCAACTTTGGTGTACTGAGAGCCCATGCTGCTTTCAACTTGTCCCAGGGACAGGAATTTGTTGTCCCTTTTGGTTTTTAAAAGCTTAAAAAAAACCCATAATTTATTGTAGAGACTGTAGCAAACCAGATCTTGGCCCTCCAGTATAGGCGGGTGGCTTTATAGTTTTTTTGAGTTGACTTGAATTCAAGAGGAGCAATTGTGGGAACACCCTCACATTGAGGCATTAGTCCCACTCCGGTCTCCCTTTTTAGCATTTTTGTTTAAAAACTTGAGTGCCAAGTTGGCTGCAACATCTAAACCATTCTGTTCAATGATTTATGTGCTAATCTAGAGATTGCTGGTTAATTTTGAATGTGGATCAAATGTAATAGGGATGGATAAAATGTCAACAGTTTCAGCGGAAGCTATATAGGCACTGGTCTAGTATGCGTTGATCAGCTTGTTTCCAAAGCAAGCTACATGCTTGTAGTTTGATGTATTGTGGGACTTTTTTAAAGTTAACCAGTGATTTTCCAATGCCTCCAAGATCTGAATCAGCAGCAGTTACCTGGATCTAGCAATAGCTTTTAAGGTGTGCGATGTTAGCAGCCAGTGTTCGCTATTACAGGACAACACTACTATTATAGGACAAGCCAAACCGAACAGCCAGGAAATTCCTAGAGGCATGGCACTCATCCATGAATTCAATCAATAAGCACATCGACCTGGACCCAATATACCAGCCACTGCAGCAGACAGCTGGAACTGACAACCGAAAGCAGCAGATTCAAACCACTATAAATGCCGGAGGAAACATCACAAGCTTCACAGGAGGCTCCCAAGCACTGAGGATGTCACCTAGGCAGGGGACAAAACGTCTACAACACACATTCCCAGCTCAGCAAACAGAACTACAACAACGAGCACCCGAGCTACAAATCTTCCCCCAAACTTTGTTCTCTCCGTTTATTTAACATTACCACTGGAGGCTTGGTGGTTTTGTTATTTAAAGTTTTCCACGATGTCAAAAAAGCAAACTAAACTGAGCCTTGGTTGCCAAACCAGCGAACTTGTTTTTTTCCCACACCAGGATGGCTCTTGACGTTCTGCAGATAAAGTGTCTGTCTTGCTGACTTTAGCACCAGCATACAGTAGACTTTGAATAACCCTATGGTACCCACAACTGACTTGCTATTCCAAATCTGAGCAATGCTTTGATTCAACCTTAAGTTAAAATGGTGACTTCGGATGGCCGTGAATTGCTGTGATCAGAAATACAGAATGCCTTTTAATTTGTGCATTGAAAGGAGAACTTTCCTCCTGGAGTTGTCATCTACTCCAAATTTGACTTTGTAATTACAATGAATTTTTTTTTGTCCTTCACCTCCAGATGCGCTGGTATCCTCCATCTGAAGCATCTCCACAAGGATGGAAATCTCGTCAGTTTTGTTAAGTATTTAGTAAGTACCTTTTGGATGGTAATCAGCATTGCTCGGGCTGATATTGCCTTCCCCTTTTTATTTGTCTTTCTCTTTCTGTTCATTATTAAAATTTACTTCAAAGTTTGTGTAGAAATGTCTTAATTCCCTGTTTGGTATTGACAATCCTAGTTCAAACTCCACATTGCATTCTTGGTCCTTAATTGTAGTTGAATTTATCAAGTCCATTTATTGGGTGATAGTTATACAGCACAAACGGATCCTTCTGTCCACCTCGTCCATATCAACTGGATATCCTGTATTAATCTAGTCCATTTTGCCAGCACTTGGCCCATATCCCTTTTAAACCCCCCCACCCCCCTTAATCATATACCCATCCAGATGCCTTTTTACATGTTGTATTTGTACCAGCCTCCACTACTTCCTCTGGCAGCTCATTCCATACACCACACTGTGGGGTTAGAAAAGTTGCCCCTTGGGTCCCTTTTTTAAATCTTTTCCCTCATCTTCAACCCATGACCTCTGGTTTTGGATTCCCCTATCCTGGGGGGAGGGAGGGAGGGAGGGGAGAGCTTGGCTATTTACCCTATCCATGCCCCTCATGATGTTATGGGCAAGGTCACCCCTCAGCCTCTGATGATCCAGGGAAAACAGCCCCAGCCTATTCAGCCTCTTTTCCCCCTAGCACAAACCCTCTAACCCTAGCCAACATCATTGTAAATCTTGTCTGCATCTTTTCAAGTTTTGCAACATGTTTCCTAAAGCAGGGAGACCAGACTTGAATGCAGTATTCCAATAGTGGCCTAACCAATATCCTTTGTCCTGACCACCACCTCCCACCACCCCACCCCCGGCACCCCCCTTCACTTCAGTGTTGCTTGCGTTACTTTGGCTCTTACTGACCCTCCTGGAGTGACCTAGAAAGCCCTAATGTTCAAGCGCAATTAAGGAAGGGCATAAATGCTAACCTTGTTAGTCACACCTACCTCCGAAGAACAATAGGTTTTTGTAAAGAAAACACTAAGGAAATTTGGCCTCTGATTTGGGAATTAGAATATTCCTCCAACATTACAAAAAAGTTGTGTACAAAAAGGTTCCGGAAATAATTCTCAACAAAGTCCTCCTGAAATTTGTCCAAGTCATGTTTTGTGTAATGTTATGTACTCTGGAATTAATTTCAAGCTGTACTAATAGTAGGCCGTCTAGACATGCTCTCGCTCTCGCTCAATTTTTAGTCCCTTTCCTAACTGTCCTGTAAATTTGTCTCTATCCAGTCCCTCTTTTCTCTCCTCCCTTTTCTTCTCTTTTCCCCCCCCCCCCCCCCAACAAATTGTTTGAAAGTTGACTGCATCTGCTTCAAGAACCCTGACAGGCAATGAATTGTAACCACCAACATTTGTTTTTACTTTTTTTAAAAAAAATCCAGCTTTCACTTCTGTTGTTCTGCCAGTTACTTTAAATCCATGGTTACTGACCTTCCTAGCATGAAATTTCTTATCTACTCTAGCAAATTGCTTTGGCATATCTGAAAATCTCACTCCTCTGAGGAGGACATGCCCCAGCTTCTCCGATCTCGCGACATAAATATTTATCTATCCACAGGATGTGGGTGTTGCTGGCTAGGCCCAGTATTGACTGGCTGTTCATCCTTGCCCTGGGGAAGGTAGAGATGAGCAGCTACCTTTTTTTGAGCCCCAGCAGTCTGTTGTGTAGATACATTGTGGTGTTCAGAAGGGTGTTTGAGTGGTGACAGTAGAGGAATGGTACATTATAGTTCCAGGAATCCCAAGTTTCTTATTTCTTGAGCTATCCCAATAAATCTCCACTGCACCACTTTTTTTTTAAATTCCTAAAGTGTGGTGCCTCAGTTCGTCATACTGTTGCCAGTAACTTAGCTTGCTGGTAATTTAGAGTTGGCTGTGCGGTGATGGAAAAGCACAGCAGGTTGGACAGCATCAGAGGAGCAGGAGCATTGACATTCCTCTGTTTCCTGGTGAAGGGACTATGCCAGAAGCACTGATTCTCCTGTTTCTCCGATGCTGCCTGACCTCGGCTGTGCTTTGATCTTGATTCTGATCTGCAGTCCTCACTTTCTCCTCCTCCTTGCCAGTAGCTTAATAGGATTTTATTTCTTGCTATTTAGAGTCCTCCAGCATGGCGGTGGAAGTGGGTACTGCGGATGCTGGAGATTAGTCTAGATTAGAGTGGTGCTGGAAAAGCACAGCAGGTCAGGCAGTATCTGAGGAGCAGGAAAATCAACATTTCGGGCAAAAGCCCTTCATCAGGAATGAGGTGTGCTTTTCCAGCATCACTCTAATTGTGACTCATACAGCATGGAATGAGTCTTCTGCCCAACTCGTCCATGCCAACCAGATATCCTAAATTAATCCAGTCCAGTTTGCCAGCATTTGGCCTCTTAAACCCTCCCTGTTCACGTCCCCATCTAGAGGTGTTGTGAAGGTGTGGGCATTGCCACTTATTGCCCGTGTTTAGTTGAGAAGGTGGTGTTGAGCTGTGTTGTTTTTGAGCCATTTGGACTCTAGTGATTAAAGGTGTCCACTCAGTTAGATAGGCTCTTGCAGGATTTTGACCCAGTATTTTTTATTTTCTGTTCACAGGTTGTGGGTGTTGCAGGCTAGGCCAACACTACTGTCCACCCCTAATTGCCTAGAGGGTGGAGTCAACACACTGTTATGGGTCTGGAGTTACATATAGGCCAAACCAGCTTTTAATTTGCTAAAGAACATTAGTAAACCAGATGGGTCTTTACACCATTTTAGGCTAGCTTTTGACTCCAGATTGTTTTTTGTTTTACTGGTGTAAGTTCCACCATCAGCCATGGTTGGACTTGAACTTGGGTGTCCAGAACATCAGCCTGAGCCTTTTGGATTGCAAAAACCTGTGATGCCCTCTGAAGACAATTTGCTTCTCCCCTCTTTCCCCATCTTTCCCCCCCCCCCTCCCACCAAAGACCTGAGATGGAAGTGACTACATATTTGCAACTCTTTGATTCTTGTGGGGGATGTTGTAGACCCCAGAAACATGTGCAACAACTGTGGGGCAAATATTTAGCTTGGAAATGTTTTGCAGAGCTGAGCATGTTGCCAAGTGATTTTTAAAATGGGTTTGTCTTCCTCTTTCCAGACTGCCCTTCTCCAACAATTCAGATTTCTCCATGGAGTGATGCGCAAGAACAGACTGGATTTTTGTTTTCAGGTTGGAGTTTACTGAAGGGTATTTTGGATAATTGGCTCATTTCCACTCAACTTGGAGGGGGTGGCGTGATCACTAAGGACTGTGGATTTAAGAACTTTACTGGTGAACACTTTTTTTTTCCCCCCACATGGGAGGACCTATAACCTGGCAGTCAGATCCATCTGATGCAAGGACCAACAAGAAAATGGCACCCCTGCTGTGAAGCTGCAAGGTTAAAGGTTGACATTGGAATTGTGAAGTACATTGGCAATGGCACACCACATCTAATGTATTTTCTTTTTGTACATCTTATTTTGTGAATGCACACATCGGGTCTTTGTATTTGACCTTTTTGTTTTGCCCCGTTCCCCCTTTTCTTTCCCCTCTATAGACCTGGGTTGCCTATTTTGTGAGGATGGTCCGGCAAAGTAAACTTAACAGTTCCCAGCTGGCAGTGCTGTTTTGAGGGGAAGCTATCATCATCCAGAGCCTCTTGCCATTTGGAGGGATTTTCCAGCTGACCGTTTCAGGATGTCCACCAGTTTACTTTTGAAGTTGCCACAGCCTTTTTTTTTGGTTTTGTTTAGTGCCCTTGGCTTGTTAACTTGTCTCTTCTGGAGAAAACCAGTCTTGCCAAATATCAGCTGTTCCTGTTAAAAGTATTTTGAACGATATTGAGTACAAGTATTTTTGTACTGGTGTAATGAAGAATATTTATGCATCAAGGATTTTTGTGCAATTAAAATTGTAATCTGTATTATAACTTAATGTTAGTTCAGTTGTGTTTTGGAAATGCTGATTATAAGCCCATATGGTAGTTTAAGAAAAGGTGCAATTGTATTTTTTTTTTGCTTACTTTGCTTGGTGTTAAGTACTTAAAGTATTAAGAGTGTGGTTGTTTTTGCTTGTACAAGGACTGCAAGATTTGAGATGTAAGTTGCTGATCCTTCTAGAATGTGAAACTGGATTATAAAAGACAGAATGTTCAATAGCTTGCTTTTGCAGTTGTGTATGATTCTCCAAGGTTCCGTGAAGCTGCAGATTTCTTGTACAAATTTTAGAGCCTGATTTTTGCGATCCTCATGCTGTTCCTGTGGTGTGATCATCAACTACTTTAAATACGGAAACTGACTGGTGACGCTACTGTAACTTTTTGGTGTGGTAGAATGGACCATGTCCATTGATGCCTGTGGATGAGTCAGTTGCAAACATTTGTGCAATATTTTAAACTTGTATGGGATCCTCTGATAATCCACTCAGCTGTGTAACATTTCCTCTCTCCAGAGGAAGTGAATGAATGCAATTGATTCACTGGGTTCATTGCTCATTATAATTCCAAGTCTAAGATGGTGCAAGAACTATGCACTTGTATCTTTTGGGTTTTGTAAATGCCATAAATTTATACTCCAAAGCAAGAACGTGGACCTGTAATGTTTAGTGTTAATTTTCCTCATTGCTTTTCATTTTCAAAGGTTCCTATTCATTCCTGTCTTGCTCTGACTTGCTGTGAGGTGATTCTGACTGTGTGTACATGTGTCCAGACCCTAGAATTCTGCTACCCATCCACACTCCCCTTCAGTTGTGCATTATGCACAAACCCCTTTCTTGCTGATATGTAATGACCGATTCTGGGCAGGACGATGGGCTTCGAGTTGATGTGAAGGATTTGAAATGCTTAGTGTACCGTGCATTGTCCTTTTTAAAACCTGTTAAATGCGCGGTAATTCAACTGTCAGTGATGAAAGCTGATGCTTTCTAATGCAATATTTAATACAACTGTTGGGACATTATTTCGAAGTTGATATGAACTGTTTAAATTTGTCTAAACACTATATTCTTGGTTTCTGGGCTAAGTTGTCATTTCGATATTGCAAGAAGCTAAATGTACATTTCCTGTTAACAACTTCGGGGAATTAAATTGCTGACTTTTTAGATGGAGCATAATACTACCAGATGAGACCAATAAATGCAAAGACATTAAGCATTTTTACAATAATCTGTGTTGGGACAAATGAAAACTACACGTTTGCAAATTTATATTGTAGTCTTTCAAAGTGTGGAGAGGCTGTAGTTTTACACCTGGGTGGTGGTGGAAGAGTATGGACTTGGACTTATATTTTGCCTCCATCCATTATTAGTAGGTAGCTAATTCTCACTAATAAAGTTGAGCATTTAGTCTGTTATTTAGTGTTAGTCATAGAGAGGTAGAGAACAGAAACAGACCCTTCAGTCCAACTCGTCCATGCTGACCAGATACCTGAACCTAATCTAGTCCCATTTGCCAGCACTTGGCCCATATCCCTGTTAACCCTTCCTATTTATGTGTACCCATCCAATGACTTTTAAATGTTGTATTGTGCTGGCCTCTGCCACTTCCTCTGGCACGTGCCATCCACTGAGAAAGTTGCCCCTTTATTTATACAAGTGTCATCCCATTGCAGCATCCAATTAGATCTATTTAGGCCTTTGCCTATTCATTCATGTATTCCTGTGTACCTCACCAGACTGATGCCTTGTTCTGAGCATGCTGGGTGCTGCTACTAGCAGTTTCTGTTGCATTCTTTTGAACCAGGGTTGATCTCCTGGTCTGACAGTAATAGTAGAGTGGAGGATATATTGAGCCATGTGATTTGCAGATGTGGTTAATGCATTCCTGCTGTTGCCAATGTTCCTCATGGCCAGTCTCCATTTGGCAGATTTTGTTCAAAATTGATCCTGTTTGGATGTATCTGTTGGTCAGTTGGGCTGACCACCGCAAAGTCATTGAAGAAATGAAATCCTCCCTTTACACTGAGGAGAACGGTCCACTGTTGCATGGCATTGCCTGATCATCAATGACCTTCAGTTACGAAGTCAGAAGCATAGGTGTTCAATGCACAAAGTTCAGCACCATTTGCAATGATGCAGGCACATGTGCTTCATCAGCTGATAAGTGCTGATGTAATCTAGTCTCTTCTCATGGGGACCGCAAGTGTTCCAGTTCAGAAGACTTAGTGTGACATCCAAGCGATTGGGTATTTTGCTTTCAATGCATTTGTATTTCCTGAACATATACTGTGATGGGCATTTCCACATGTGGGTCAAAATACATCAGGACTGCAGCTAATGTGCCAAACACACCTTTTGTTGTGCAGTTGTCCATTTTTATTCAGTAGCTTTAGCACATCTCCAATCCCTGCATAATTAGTGAGTTATTGGTGAAGGTTGATCTCTAATGAGTGCAACTAACTTTTGCTGTTTATCCAAGAACAACAGAAATTGCTGGAAAAACTGAGTTTAGCAGAACGTGTGGAGAGCTTCTCCTGAAACTTCCTGACCTGAGTTTCTCCAGCAATTTGTTCTTGTTTCAGATTTCCAACATCTGCATTTTTCTTTGTTTACTGCTGATCATATTCTGGTTTGCCCTTTTTTTGGGCAGTATAGTCCATCTGCTTGATGCAGTTAGTATCTAACAGCACTGACATAATAGGCTTCTGGGATGCGATGGAAAGTGAACTTGGACCATCTGTGGTACTTAAACACCTTCATGAGTGACAAAGTATAATCTGTCAGCTGTAGACTCTGCGAGTGGTATCTGCAGATTACTCCATCACACTTTGAGCTTTGTGAAGAGACTCTCCGATGGACTTGGTCTCTCAGATCAGGTTGTGAATACATATCAGGCTGATGACATTCATTACCGTGAATGACATCTCTACATGCCAATGCCAAGATGGTAAGCAGTGGGATTTGCTTCAACAGTTGGGCACCTTTTAATCATTCTTTCTCTGACACTTTTTGCAAATTACCAATGACAAGCTATCACATTGCAAACCTGGCTCCATCGACGTTTGGATGCAAGAGCCAAGACCGATCTAAAGTAGCCAAAGGTGTCACTGGGCAAACTTTTGCCTTCTGTCCCATTAATGTGGGTTACAGTAGAGTCTTCAGGTTTAAAGCCAAGTGTATTGAGCAGGTTTAGTCCTATAAGGCTGTGGAGGATATGAAGCTTTTTTGGCTGATGATCTTGTAGTGTACTAAACTTGTGATCATTCCCAAAGCTGGAATAATCAAGTTGCCTTAAGCTTAATGTCTCCGTCACAGGAGTGAGAAAGCTACAAAGAATTATCACCATTTTTCACTTTAAATAAAACATTTGTCATCAATTTAATTTGTTAAAAAGTGGCACTGCCTGACTCTTGGCTGAGCTGTGGGTAAATGTGAGATTTTTGGGTAGAATTAAAAGGCAGACTATGCAGTTACAGAATGGAGGTGTAGAGGGATCTAGGTGAACAGCAAGTGATTTAAAGAGGCCAATGAGATGGGTTTTTTTTTAAGATTCTCCACAGTGTGGAAACAGGCCCTTCGGCCCCACAAGTCCATACTGCTCCTCTGAAGAGAGCCACCCAAACCCATTCCCCTCACCCATATTTACCCCTGACTAACGCATCTAATGTGGGCAATTTAGCATAGCCAATTCACCTGACCTGTACATCTTTGGATTGTGGGAGGAAACCCACACAGACACTGGAAGAATGTGCAAACTCGACACGGGTGGAAATCGAGTCCAGGACCCTGGTGCTGTGAGGCAGCAGTGCTAACCACAGCCACCATGGCCTCTTTTTATGACAAAGGGAATTGAACATAAAGGAACTTGAGCTTAAATAGTACAAAACATTTATACGGCTACATCAGACTGCTTAAATAGAAACACCAAAATTGCGCGCACAAATGCATTGGAACTAGCTCAGAGGAGGTTTACCAGATTGATGGACTGGAATTTCCTTTTTTTGAATACGCTGGGCTTATGTTCACTGGCATTTAGTGAGAAACTATTTTGATTGATGTGCAGAAGGTCCTGAATGATCATTAAGGTGGATCGGTCCAGAACTGGGAAGGCACTCTTTTTGGGTGACTTTTTTGGAGCAGAAGGGTGGAGGAAATTCTGAAAATTTTGACATTTGAGAATGTTGTTCCCACCTCCACTGCCCAACGCAATAAATGTTTTGAGATGGGAAGGCTAGGTTCTTATTGAGTACAGATAGGAATATGGAATTCTGAGCAAAGGTTATATCTGTCATGATATTGAACAGGCTTTGGGGGGGGGGGGGGAAATGATTCTGCACCTAACTCCTAACAGACCCAATCAGGCACTAAACAGAATAATATATGCTACTGCTTTTAAAATGTTTTGTGCTGGTCATTGTGCAATTTGTTGAAAACAAAATTAAATCCAGCCGACATTTTACTTCAATTCATTCTTGGGTGACTTGACGTGCAAGTTGCATTTAGAGTTCATTACTTCTATGCTTAATGTTAAAAATCACATACCATCTGGCTGTGGTACAACAGGTATATTTGGAAGCACTAGCTTTTTGGAGCGCTTCAGAAGTTGGCTGACTATAACCTGGTGTGTTTTTTGTAAATTCGTCCATCCCAGTCCAACACCAGCACCTCCAAATTATTTTCTTAATGCTGTATCCCTTTTAAGATTGTCCTTCAAAACCTCCAATGCAGACCAACACTGAAGGGTATCCCAGTTGAGTGAGCAAGCTCTGGTTTCCTGACAGCTAGAAGTTAACTCAATCAAGCTGTAATCTCACTGGAGTGAATGATTGTTTGATCACTACTACCTGACTCTTTTTACATTTGCTTAGGCTATAGTGTTCAACGTCCTATTAGCTTTGATTTGCTCTGCACGTATTTGTCATTCACTAGGAATCAGAGGTTGCAACTTTATTTTGGTTGCCTCTGTATCTCCTTTCCATTTCTCCTTTCCAACTATTTGCAAACTTCCGTTGATCTCTCGGCATGGGGCAAAAGCTGATCTCGCTGACCTAGCTAGTGGTCACTTTACAAATCAGCCACTGTTGAGTCTTGAGATCCCAGCCACTACCTTGAGACCTTTTTTTCTATTTCGGATGGTGGTGAGTAATGATGGCTGGCTAACCAATAATGATGTTATCCAAGTGCGCTCTCAATAGTGCGTCTTAATGAATACTGAGTGAACTGCAGATATTGTAAATCAAACAAAAACAAATTGCTGGAACAGCTCGATGTGTCTGACAGCTGCTTTAGGGCGGCACGGTGACTCAGTGGTTAGCACTGCTGCCTCACAGCGCCAGGGACCTGGGTTCGATTCCAGTCTCTGGTGACTGTGCCTGTGTGGGTTTCCTCCCACGGTCCAAAGATGTGCAGGTTAGGTGAACTGGTCGTGCTAAATTGCCCACATTGTTAGCTGCATTTGTCAGGGATAAATATAGTATGTGGGAATGGGTCTGGGTGGGTTACTTCTCGGAGGGGTGGTGTGGGCTTGTTGGGCCGAAGGGCCTGTTTCCACACTAGGGATTCTAGTTCTGTGGAGAGTCAAGTGACCCTTCAGAAGTCAGTATTTTTGCTTTAAATACATTTAATAGATGTTTCAGCTTTTCTGATCCTGCTCAAAATACACAAACTGAAGGGCCTGTAAGGGATCCAAATTGAGAGGGGTACAACAATCTGAAGATTTGAACAGCTTGGAGCTTTATGCTATTGAATAGAGAGGCAGATTTGTGGCAAGCTATGAAGGTTTTGGTAAGGTAATTGTAGTGAAGGGCATTTGTAATGTCCAAAACTAGACACAGCTGATAACTTATGGTATTTATAAGAAATTTGGGGACAGTACGTACTTGTAGGGTTGAGCAATTGAGGTGATGAGGTTAGAGGATCTAGATGAGACTGGTTGGAGAGAGATGAAATAAGGGGTGAACAGGTTTTGCAGAGTATGGGGTGGGGGGGTGGTGTGGGGGACAAGGCACTTGGGGCAAATAGCTAGACTGTATCATTAATGTTAATATTGTAAGTATTGGATTTCCCCTTTAGTCCCCAGACCCTGTCTCTGAACTCTTCTAACCGTAATGTTAGACCCTATATCCAGCTCATCAAGACCAGATATTTAATTGGTTGAGGTCTGAGATTTAGATTTCAAGTTGTTCAATTTCCATTCTGAACACGGACTTGAGATTTTACCACCTTTTTATTTTAAAGGTTCATAAATGAGAGGTTCTTGAACGCAAACTGAGTGAAATAATTCCATGTACTGCAAAGTCTTCTGCATTTGTTGAAGACGTTTGAGCAATTTGTAAAAACTATGCCTTTTTCTGCACTGTTTACTTCAATTTGTTACTGTCTGTTCTCTCTGCTAATTTAATATATACTTAGCCCCTTGTAGCAATTGAAGGAATCCAAAGTGTCGAATTGCTTAATGATACTAGCATCAAGCGGTGTAATGATTTAAGTTGCCTGACCCCAAGCAAAAGGTTTGCTATTTTAAGTTGGTATTTGCAAAGATCTCCAACCAGTGAGGTGTTGCTTTATTATGATTTGACTTCGTTGGCTTTAATTCCTCTAATTAAATCAATATCCCAAGGTGGTAACTTTGTGTAAAGGAATTGGGCTAACCTTGTATATAGGAATTGGGCTAACCTTGTATATTGACCATGCATTTAGCAGTTTGATCAACATGTGGGCTTTGATCCACTCAGGATTAGATGGATTTGGCACACTAACTCTTTCTTTTTTATGTTCTGGACTCAAAATATGACACAATTACGCTTAACCTTGGGATCCATCTTCCTTCCCTTGCATTTTGAGTATCAAAAAGCTGGGTAGGACAAGGTCAAATGGGTCAGAGGACTTTGTGCACTTTCTGCAGCACAGTGGCAAAGTGGGTAGCACTGCTGCCTCTCAGTACCAGGGACCCGGGTTCAATTCCAGCCTCTGTCAACTGTCTGTGTGGAGTTTGCACATTCTCCCCATGTCTGCGTGGGTTTTCTCTGGCTTCCTCCCACAGTCCAAAAATGTGCAGGTCAGGTGAATTGGCCATGCTAAACTGCCTGCAGTGTTAGATGTGTTAGTCAGAGGGAAATGAATCTTGGAGGGTCAGTGTGGATTTGTTGGGCCAAAGGGCCTGTTTCTACACTGTAGGGGAATGGAATGTAAAATGGAATGGTATAGAATCCTGTAGAAGTCAGTCATAGTTAAAAAAATGTTGAAGCCCTCTTTCTGCCTAGCAGCAGCAACCTTTTAGCAATCTTTGGCCCGTTACTAGTCACTTAATATTTTGTAAACTTTTAAAAGTCTGACTATAATTGAATATCTCCTCCCTATTTCTTCCTCGGTATCACCATTCTCCAAAAGGAGGGATTCCATTCCAAGTTCCTATCTCCAAGTGCATACATCTGTCCCATATTTTCTCAACACTCTTCCTACTCTTTAGTATGGATTCTCCAGAGCTTATAATTAGTGATATGTTGAAAAGAGTCTTTGGTCTGCATGGTCAAGAAAGTGGGCGGTGTGACTGAGTCCATGTCTGCAGATTGTACACTGGAACTTAACAACACACAACTCCAACTGGAGTGAAAGCCAGCTTCAATCGCAGGATTGGATAAGATCAGAATCTGGTGTCTGCAGTGAGACCAGGTGGATGTGCTTCAGATAGTGTCTGACTTGACTGTCCTGTGTGGTTTAGTAATGAAACCTGCAGGAACAGCCATGGAATTGATCATGTCTTCCATCATAACTCTGTGGTAATGTAACAAATTGGTACTGCCTTGTATTGGGAAATAAAAGTTGGACAAACAATGTTTCTGAATGCTGTATAGTGCCTGAGTTGGAACATGTCCATGATCCTGTTGGAGTCACCAACTGTGGGCCTTGTTGTATCCTTGGTCAAACACTGACAGGAGAGTTTAATAGCACCAAGGAATTATTGGTGATTGAACTTTGTCAAAGAGTTGTAGCAAAGATGACTTCAGTGGGAATTGGTGCAAACTCTCCTTGGATTGAAATCTAATACCTAGTACAAAGTTTGTTTGGAGACCAATCCCTTCTCCCCAGGACATCCCTGCAGTAATTGCTCCGCTTGGTGTATTAGCCCCAACCATATTTGGTTGCTTTTTTCATTCTCCTTCTCTTGGAGATGTATGAGGTAAGATTTGCAGTGTTCCATATCACTTGCACGTCATCAGATACTTTTTATGATCCATGGGTAGTGCCAGTCACCTACATCCTTTCCTTTGTCTGCTCCTAACTGTCCAGAGGGTTGTTAGGAATTAAACACATTGCATGTTGGCCAGACCAGATAAGGATGACAGTAAACTATATTTTTTTCAACAATTGGTAATAGTCATTTGGTTGCCTTTCAATTTTTAATTCCAGATTGGCAGATGAAATTTTGATTTAATAACCTAGTAGATTTGAAACTTGTTCCCAGAACATTTTAGCCTGGACTTCTAGATTGTTAGCCCAGTGACACTATGATACAGCTTCCCTGTAGAAGTCTTTGTGCAGCAAGACCCAGCCCGTATTCAATTTTGGACTGATGTGTGTAATGATTGCCACTGAGGACTAGAACCTAACCATCTCCCTTCCACATTTAAAAGTATTACCATTCCAGCTCCTTGACTACCAACGTCCAGGTTAACCATTTCAGCGAGCAGTTAAGGGTCTCCTGTTTGGATCCGAGCAGCTAAGGATGTGTGTGCCTTCCTCCAAAGGACGTTTGTGAACCAGATGGAAGTCCCCTCCAGAGTTTTCTAATGAGTTCTATTCCAAGTCCCCAAAGACCCTGGAGTTCGAAATAATCTGCCAGCCGTCTGGCCTCTCTGGATTGCTTGGTCAGTGACCCCTACGTAGGTACAGTAGCATAACTGTATTTTCACTTCAGTTGTAAAGGAGTTATACCAGACTTAACATTAACTCTGTTTCCCTCCTCACAGATACTGCCAGACCTACTGAGTTTCTACATGTTGTTACATTAGCTTAGTGGTTGTGAGGTATCTATCTGGTGCACGGAAAACTTTAAAACCCTGAAACTGCTTTTATCTTTCCAACTCTGAGCGACTGTTTCTTTTAAGATTTTTTTTTTTCCCCATTCTGGCTGCCTACATCAAAAGTAAATGTCCCAGATCAAACCTTTTTGTTCCTCAATCCTTTCAACAGTTTATTCATGTGAACTGTCAAAGATCTTTTGAAGTTAACAATATTTTATCTCTCCATCAAACCATTAAAGAATTGGAGAAAAACTAATTTGTCAAATGTAGCATTAATTCACTCCTCCTTTATGCTAATGTTTATTAGCTTGGGTTACTCGCTCATAAGATGCAAAAGCAGAAGGTGGCTATTAGTCCATTGCATCTACTGTCATTCAATGAGATCATGGCTAATCTGATAATCCAAGGTCCACTTTCCTGCCTTGACCCCATGATGCTTGATTTCTCTAGCACTCACTTGTGCTGTCTGACCCTCGAATACTTTATGATCTAGTCTGGATATGATAAAAATTCCACAGATTCACTATCCTCTGGGAAGAGATTTCTGATGCCTTAAATGGGACAGCTCTTCACTTTAGGTTATGTCCTCTGCTCCTAGATGCTTTGCCTAAGGGAAAACATTCTCCGCATCTACCCTGTCAAGTTCTCTAAGAGTTTTTTTTAAAGTAAGTCTCCACTTTTTTTTAAAATCTAAGTTTGGATCTAAACTCGTGGGGTTTTTTCCCCTGATAAATCTTTCCATGCTCTGAAACAGCCTAGTTAAGCTTCTCTGGATAGCCTCCAATGACTGTGTGCATCTCCCTTTAGGTAAGGGGCCCGGAACCTTCCTCCCATTTTCCCCCTCGCCCCACCTCCCTTCATCTTTCTCTAGATATGGTCTGACTTGTGCCATGTATAGCTTTAACAAGACTTCCCTGATTTTTATACTCTGTTTACTTTGAAATAAAGGCCAACATTCCATTTGCCGTTCTGATTACCTGCCGCAGAACTTGGAAGCTAGCTTTAGTGATTCGTGCATGAGGATTCCTAAATAATTGTGCTCTGGTCTTCTGCAATTTTTCTCCATTTTAAGTAATATTAAGCTCCTCCTCTTTCTGTCAAACTGCCTTTCCTCACTTTCCTATATATTCCATCTGCCAAAATTTTGCCTACACCCTTACAAGAATTGCAGATGGATACAGATATGTACTTGCCTCTTCCCCATGTGTGACCCCCAATAACTTGTTTCATTTGCAAATTTGGAGATAGTACATTTGTTTCTTCCAAGTTCATTATTATCAATTGTAAATCATCGTGGCCCCAGCCTGATCTCAGTGTCACTCCATTATAGGTGGTCCTCCTCTAAATAGCCTCTTTATCTCCACTCTTTTCTACTAATTAGCCAATCCCATATTTTCCCTTAATTTTCCAATTAACCTTTGCCGATGTTGTGACATGCGTCTGGTGCAGGCAGGGCTTGAACCTGGGACTTGTGGTGCTAGACCAGAAGAATCTAGGCTAATATTTAACTTCAATACCATGGGCTGTTCCTGCACATAAGGCAGAGGTGGGTACTGCAGATGCTGGATATTAGAGTCAAGATTAGAATGGCGCTGGAAAAGCACAGCATGTCAGGCAGCATCCGAGGAGCAGGAAAATCAACATTTCAGGCCCTTCCTGATGAAGGGCTATTGCCTGAAATGTAGATTTTCCTGCTCCTCAGATGCTGCCTGACCTGTGCTTTTCCAGCACCACACTAATCCTGTTACTGTGCATAAGGCTACTTAACGTATTTTGGCAAACATTTTTTTCAGAAACACCAATGTGTCCAATGCTTTCCCTCTATTCTATTTGCATCCTCAACAAATCCTAGTAAATTTGTCAGGGATGATTTCCCTTCATGAAACTGTACTGATTCTACTTGCCTTTATAACACTGGTAATGTACATAGATCCCTGAAAGTTGCCACCCAGGTTGGTAGGGTCTTAAGGTGGTGTACGGTGTGTTAGCTTTTATTGGTAGAGGGATTAAGTTTGAGTCACGAGGTCATGCTGCAGCTGTACAAAGCTCTGGGTGGCCACACTTGGAGTATTGTGTACAGTTCTGGTCACCACATTGTGAAAGTGTTGGAAAGGGTTCAGGGGAGGTTTACCAGGATGTTGCCAGGTATGGAGGAAAGGCTGAGAGATTTGAGGCTCTTTTCGTTAAAGGGAAGGTTGAGAGGTGACTTAATTGAGACCTAAGATAATCAGAGGGTTAGATAGGTTCTCACTGTCCACCCTTTATCCTTGGATGGTGGTGGCTAGCATGAGGGGACATATATTTATCACCCCTCACTTTAAGGCTACGACAGATGTCAGAGGTAGTTTCTTTACTCAGTAGTAGGGGTGTGGAACACCCTGCTTGCAGCAGTAGTAGACTTGCCAACTTTAAGGGCATTTAAATGGTCATTCCATAAATATATGGATGAAAATGGAATATTGTAGGTTTGATGCGCTTCAGATTGGTTTCACAAGTTAGCGCAACACAGAGGGCCATAAGGCCTGTGCTGTGCTGTTATGTTCTACGTTCTATGGTAACCATTTATAAAAGGATGTAATAATAAATACCAATATTTTCCCAATGACCTGTTCAGCTAACTGATCTATAGTTTAAAAAATCTCTCTCAACACCCAGGTTCTAGTCCAACAGGTTTATTTGGAAGTATTTGTTTTGGAGCGCTGCTTTTTCATTTAGGTGGTTGTGGAGTAAGAGATTGTAAGACACAGAATTTGTAGTAAAAGTTTACAGTGTGATGGAACTGAAATTATGTATTGAAAAAGACCTGGGTGGGTTGGTTGTCTCTCATCTTTTTAGAATGAAAATGTTGGTTTCATATGTATATTGCAGAACTTTGTTAAAGTTCACTTGAGAATGTAACTTTAACAATTGGTGTCATGTTGACCCAGATAATGCATTTAAGGTGTGCTGCCCTGTGTGAGACCGTCTGTGCCCCAATGGTCAGACTGATTCTAATCATAAAAGGGATTTACAGAATCTTACATGGATTCATGTAGTTTTTGAGCAAAATAAAATGTGATTCTGCACCTTCAAGATCACCCTACAAACTTGTGTGTTCATGTGGGGGTGTGTGGTGGCGGAGGGAGGAAGTTGAGTGAGTGTAAAGGGGGTATAGGTTGGTGAGAGGGTGTTTTGGGAGTGTGTATATGAGGGGCTGTGTCTCTGACTCAACACCACCTGCTGTGTACATGGTGGGTACTCGTGCAACATAGCCAATGTTGTCTATCTCATACGCCACAGGCAAGGATGCCCTGTGGCATGGTACATTGGCAACAGAGCAGGACCTACAGCAAAGGATGAATGGACACCGCATAATAATCAACAGACAGGAGTGTTCCCTCCCAGGCACAGACACTTTTTAGTGGTCTGGGACATTTGACCTTGGACCTTTTTTTGGGTGACCATCCTCCAAGGTGGACTTTGGGACAGGCCACAGGGGTAAGTGGCCAAGCAGAAGCTGATAACCAAGCTTGGTACCAATGGGGCTGGCCTCAACCAGGACCTTGGGTTCATTTCAAACTACAGGTGACCCCCCTGCACTACAGACGCAGGCAGACACGCACACGCACACACTCACGCAGACTCTCACACACACCTTCTCACAGACTTGCAACCTGAAACACACTCACTCGCACACACTCTCACAGACACTCATAATCCCCCTCTCCTCTCCCCTCCACACCCCCCACCCACAAATTTGTGGGGTGAATTTGTACTTGCAAAATTACAATTTATTTTGCTCAAAATTGCACGAATCCGTGTAAGATTCTGTAAATCCCTTTTTTTTAAATAGATGAGAATCCGTCTGAATGTTGGGGTGCAGTCTCACGCAGGGCACCTCCCACCTTTTTTAAAATGCGTTATCTGGGCCACCATAATATCACTTGTTAAAGTTCCCTTGAGAATGAAACTTTAGAAAAGTTCTGCAATATACATATGAAAGAACTGAAACCAACATGGTCATTCTAAAAGATGAGAGATTTAACGAACAATCCAGATCTTTTTCCATATATAATTTCAGTTACATCACACTAAACTTTTTGCTGTAAGTTGTCTTATGATCTTCTACTCCGTGGCCACCTGATGAAGGAGCAGCGCTCTGAAAGCTAGTGCTTCTAAATAAACATGTTTTTAACATTTGTACACCCAGTCCAACACCGCCACCTCCAAATCATGATCTATAGTTACCTTTTTTTTAAATCTTTCCTCCCTTTCTAAGTAAAAGTGTAACATTGGCAGATTTCCAATTGTCTGGGACTTTTCCAGAATCTAAGCTGTCATCATGACTACGTTTTCTTTGCACTGTGACTTCCCATGGATGATATTAAACATTTAAAGCATGAAACGTACAACGCTTCAATCGCTTGGCAGTCTGTAGATGTCTGTTCATGCTGGAGGCATAGCCTGTTGTTCTGAAACAGCAGGTATTCGTGAAATCTCACATTTGGGGAGAGAGGACAATGTATAACTCTACCATTGCCATCAGAGTCACAACTGTGTGTTATTTCTGAGGGAACCTCCCTGTTTTATTAGTTTTGATTTTAATTTCCCTTGAGCTGTTGTCAGCAGGGTGCTGGGGAAGTTGGGATTTGCAAGGCTATGGACAAAGAGAAAGAACAGGGAAAAAGAATTGGCTGGAGCACGCACAAGATCTGGCAGAGGCAACAGGTCACATGATGGTCTCCATGCTCCTGGTCTCTGGGCAGTCACATGTGGGTTATCTGCTGTTTAAAACTTCACTCTTACCTCCAGCTGTGATTTGTAAACGTCATACGGGTAATAGTGCATTCTTTTCACTGCTCTCTGACTGCAGAAGATTGGCAGGAGCCATAGTGTTAACAGTGTTTCTGCTGGAGATTTGGAACTGAGCAGACAAACTTTAGGCAGTGCCTTTTGAATATTCCCAAATATAGTTGGACCAGTATAAAATTTCAATAAAGCTCAGTGAATTATACAGTCATGTTCTGGCTATCTTTCCAACACTTGAATCTTTTTTTTAAAAATGGTTTTGCGTACAGTTTGAAAGCATTGGGCTATTCATCAATTGCAAGTTTTTTTTTGTTTTCAATTAAGCTTTCAAGCTACTTTTTTAAAAATTCTAAACCATTCCTTAAATACTTTAAAACACGCATTTTTGAAAAATTGTATCATTACTTTATTATTGTGTCCCTGGTGTGATATATCTTAAATCCTGCTTTAATTTCTGTTTTTGTTTCTGTTCCACAACACATCGTGATCTAGCTAGTTGTATTATCCGTGCTGTAACTGTAGGTTGGGAGCACAATATTTTGAGGTCACACCCATGGGAGCCCCCACTCCCACCTCCCATGAACTTCTCTACACCTCCTCTGTTTTCTTCTTTTCTTCCCCATTCACCTCCAGGTTTAAAATAAACTGAGGCTTTAAGGAGGGGCTGCTGTTTAAAAACATTATGAAGACTCCATGACTACTTCGACCACTCCAATTAAGAATTTTGCTATGCAGGATTAGCTACAGCTGTACCCACATTTTAAAATTATACTTTGGGCTGCGTGGGTTGCGAGCAAGGTTAGTTTTTATTGTCTGTCTTAAACCGTCCTTTTATTTTCTGAAACTCCCCGTTGAGTTCTTTGGTATATTTTCTGCCAGTGATCTCGACTGGGAGATCAAGGGTAACCACTGATCTTGGGTCTAGTGGTCCAGATTCTGCAGCAGTAAAATGGAAGCAGAGAGCAAAATGTTCCTCAGCTGTTGACAGTTTCCTCAGTTAGCACTGGGGAGGCTGCCATGCTGGTAATATAGCTGCCCATCTGGTAGCTAATTGGGACAACCAAATCCTTTTCCAGTGCCGCACAGTTTTTGGCTCTAATCTCCAGTATCTGTAGCCCTCACTTTCTCCCAATCAAATGCACCTCCTGCCCTGATCAATATTTTTGCCCCTGTTTTGTATGTAAGATTTGTACCTCGGTACAAATACCGAAGATAGTACCATAAGAGGCCACATGGTAAAGCTTTTCACTGTACTCCTGTACTTGAGTGTATGTGACAAAAGGATATTCTATACCCTCCATACCTGCCGCACTAGGGGCTGTAGAGGCACTAGGCTACCCCCAAAATGAAGAGCCCACTGTCTCTCATAAGGTTAAAATAATCACACAACACCAGGTTAACGTCTGACGGGTTTATTTGGAAGCGCTGCTCCTTCATCAGGTGGTCGTTTCTCACAGGGGTGATTTGCCCAACCCTGGCAGCCTCCTTTGTCAAAACTGGGGAGTGGGTGTCTTGATGGGTAACATGGGCCAAGGAAGGTGCAATTCTGGCTAACTATGCCCAGTCCTCATGCCCTGCTGCTGGAATGTCACCCACCCTTGCCCAAGGCAATGCAGCCTATCTGCCTTGTCTTGGCATCTCCTTGTGGAAGATCCAGTAAAGGGGTGCCCCCTACCCAGCATGCCCTGCTGGCAGTGCTGCCACCATCCCGCCTGATATATTGCACCCACCCCTGGGGCTCTTGGCTTTAATTGACACCTCCATTACACAGTAAGCTCCAGTGACGCCCTGTTAACTGGGCACTGCCATCAAAAACATCTCGGGATCTTGCTGTCGTGGCTCTGCCTCTGGCTGTCGGACCTGCTGACAGAACCTTCTGTCCCTTCCAAAACGAAAAGTATTTAGGCGAGAGTCAATGTTTCAGGGTTGTGACTGGTTCTGTTGTAAAGTCGCTGATCTGAAACATTTTAAATCTGTTCCCCTCTTTTCCCAACTGAGTGTTTCCAGCTTTTTCTGTTCTTATTTCAGATTTCCAACATCTGCAATTGCTTTGCGTTTGTTCATTCTGAAGGTTATTTGCGTTTGGATTCAGACGATGTTGGCAGACTTTGAAGGGATGCTGCTATCTAGTTCAATCCCCTGCTCATCCAGTCATTTGAGCCATCAGCTGTTGATTGTAATGGAGGCCATTAGGTTTATATGTAACCCTCTGGGAAGCAGCACTCCCGATCTGTGCCACATAAAAGACCAAAGGGCATGCATCTTAGAAAGTTCCTTTTTGTGGTTTCTGAATGGCCATGTTCAGAGCTTTGGGACAGTGAAACACTTGGTGCAGCTTTGAGTCACTATGTAATGTAAGAAACATGGTGGATCACCTGTGCACTCTACATTCCCAACCCCCTCCCCCAGGCAATGTGACAATAACTGCATTAGTCTTCATTGTGACATGGGGTAGGTCCCCTCAGCTGGAGCTCATCTGCTCCGAACACACTTTTTGTTCTTAAAATTCTTTTTTTTGTTTTTCCTCAGTTTTTTTTTAACCTGGCAGCAGCAGTGGTGACTGCAGTTGCTACGCGTCTTGGTAGTTGGTCCCAAGGTGGTCGCTGTGACCAGACGAAACTCTGGTGCTCGGTGGCAATGTGGGTGTGGTGCCAGAGTGGGACAGTTGGCAGCCTGTGGTGGGGGCAGCTGGTGAACGATGGAGGGGGTCAGTGACAGGAAGGCAGAGGGATTGTGAGACTGAGCCCAGTGCAGGGAGTGAATCGAGCCCAGTGCAGGGAGACTTTATTTCTTATTTACTACTTTATGCTGACAACTGTAATATTGAACTTCTGACTTATTTTTAAATTTCTCTACTTTACTTTCTTTACCTAAGATTTTGTACCTTGAACCTAAGATGGCAACATTGTAAGCTTTCTGCTGCTGTATCCCTGTACTTGAGTAGCCAAATCTAGTATAGACTGATCATGTCACCTGATAACTACCCTCCTTTAATTCAGTGTCAGTAATCTGTTACTGGGGATTGCTTAGATCAGGTTGCTGGTTTACACTGCAGTGTGATGGTAACAGCATGGGTCCAATTGCTGCACCAGCTGAGGTGATCATGAAGGACTCTGCTTCTCCCTCTCCCCCTCTCTTTCTCTCCTTTTTTTTTCTTTTTTCTTCCTTTTTCTCTCTCCCTCTTTCTCTCTCCCCCTCTTTTTTTTTTCTTCCTCTCTTTTTCTCTGATGCCAGTGTTGGGGTGTATAAAGTTAAAAATCATACCACACCAGGTTATAGTCCAACAGGTTTATTTAGAAACAGTAGCTTTCAGAGTGCTGTTCCTTCGTTTGGTGGTTGTCACCTGATGAAGCAGCACACTGAAAGTTAGTGCTTCCAAATAAACCTGTTGGACTATAACCTGCTGCTGTGATGTTTTAGCTTTGATCTCTCTCTGAAGGTAGAGAAGCCCTATGGTCAGGTGTGACTTTACACTTAACCTTCATGCCTGATGGAGTAATATTCCACTCCAGTGCTGAGGGGGTGTCAGTCTTGGAGTTTTATTTGGTTCTGGAGTGGGATTTGAACCCAAAGCCTTGTGACGCTGCAAAATCAGAATGGAGGTGAAAGTGAGGACTGCAAATATTGGAGTTCAGAGTCCAGATTAGAGTGGTCCTGGAAAAGCGCAGCAGGTCAGGCAGCATCCGAGGAGCAGGAGAATCGATGTTTTGGGCATAAGCCTGATGAAGGGTTGATGTTCCTGATGAAGGGCTTTTGCCTGCAACATCGATTTTTCCTGCTCCTCTGACGCTGCCTGACCTGTAGCTTTCCAAATTCCGAATGGAACCTTGTTTGATCGGTGCAACAATGATACCCCCTTCGTCTCCATTATAATATTTCCAAATCTTTGGAAGATATATGTTTGTTTTAAAGCTTATAAAGCATGCTTTTTGATTCTGTCGACGATTCTAGAAACCTCACAAAGCTGCTGGAAATGTCCCATCGTTGTTTGGCCTCACTCTCTTTTTTTTCGCGTAATTCCAATTATTTTCCTCACCCCTCTTTAGATCTCTGCCCACTAAAGTTTGAACCAAAAGTTGAGACCAGACCTGACCACGTAATCCCGAAGAATTTTTTACTAACCTTTTAAACGAATGCCAGTAAAATGAATGTGGTCATGTCATAACGTGATGTTAAGTTCATTCCATGTTTTGTTGCTGTTTTGTTTGATCACAAATGGTTCCCCTCCCATAGAACTAGGTCCTAAACCACTGTATAATCAAAGCAAAAACTTTAATTACTTAATAAGTATTTTTAAACTGAAATACAAGGTGCCGTTCCAATAGGAACCTCTTCCTGCACATAAATTTATATTCTACTTTGCAGGCAAATCTTGAAGGCTGTTTATTGGATGGTTGTTAGATGACATAATCTCTATTCTACAAATATTTTTGGTTAAGTTTTGTTAACTTGTGTTGGTGTAGGAACCCTGCAAAATAACTTGCAGCGTCTTTAACGTAGTAAGAGTGAAGACACTTTGCAGGAGCATTATCTGAGAAAGCAGTTAGTGAGCCAGGTCAGGGACTGTGCTATTGCATGAGGGGTGGCTCAGTGGTTAGCACTGCTGCCTCGCAGCACCAGGGACCCAGGTTCAATTCCACCCTCGGGTGATTGCCTGTGTGGAGTTTGTACGTTCTCCCTGTGTCTGTGTGGGTATAGCTCATTGAGCTATTCAATGCAGTACAAAGAATATGCAGATTACATAGAAGATTGGAGGAGGCCATTCAGCCCTTTGAGCCTGCTGTGTAGTTCATCGCCATCATGGCTGATCATCCAACTCAATAGCCTAATCCCCCTTTCTCCCCATAACCTTTGATCCCATTCACCCCAAGTGCTAGATCTAGCTGTCCTTTGAATACCTTCAATGTTTTTGCATCAACTACTTCCTGTGGTAAGGAATTCCACAGGCTTATGTCTGTATGGGTGAAGAGATGTCTCCCCATCTCTATCCTAAATGGTCCACCCCAAATCCTCAGACTGTGACCCCTGGTTCTGGACACACCCACCATCGGGAACATCCTCCTTGCATCTACCCTGTCTAGTCCAGTTAGAATTTTTAGAATGCTCCAAGATCCCCTCATTCGTCTGAACTCCAGAGAAAACCATCCTAACCCGGTCAATGTCTCCTCATACTAGGAGAAAGTGAGGACTGCAAATGCTGGAGATCAGTTGAAAAGGTCAGGTCTATTGGCCATGCTAAATTGCCTATAGTGTTAGGTGCATTTAGTCAGAGGGAATGGGTCTGGATGGGTTACTCTTTGGAGGGTCTGTTTCCGCACTGTAGGGAATCTAACAAAAAAACCTCTTAAGCTCTCCTACTCCTCCTCTGTTTCCTGACTGGCTGGCTGTGCTTTTCCAAGACCACACTTTTTGAATCTCCCCTCATCCGTCAGTCCCGCCATCCCCAGAATTAGCCTGGGTAAACCTTTGCTGCTCTCCCTCGAGAGCAACAGTACCCTTCCTCAGAAAAGGAGACTGAAACTGCTCACAGTTATTCTTAGTGGGTTAACCATGGGAACTGCAGGGTTACAGGGATATAGGGTAGGGGGCGGGAAGTGGTTGGCAAACTCTTTGGAAGGTCAGTACGTGAATAGGGAAGGTTTGGAGGGATATGGGCCAGGGGCAGGCAGGTGGGGCTAGTTTAGTCTGGGATTGTGGTCATAGTGGATTGGTTGAACCAAAGGATATGTTTCCCTGCTGTATGACTCTGACTCTAATTCTTTAACTGTTTCAGTTCTGTTGTTATGAAAGAAGCCTGATTGCAGTTATTTGGATGTGGTGTTCCTGGGAAAAAAAAATGGGAATGGATTTGAAAGGTGACAATATTCTTTAGAATTTTAGAAGGGGTCAAGGGCAAAGAGGCTACTTCGTCTCTGCGGTGGGGCAGAGGGGTATTTTTTTTTGAGGACAGTTTGTTGGCAGTGGATTTTGAGGGACAATGTCTGAAGAGGGTGATTTAACATGGGGGACAAGAGAGGGCGTCAGGAGATCAGTTTAAACAAATTGGATCGAGGGAACTGCAGTGAATTTTGTGGATAGGAGAGGGGAGAGAAACCTGGAAGTGATGCAGGATGGGAGCATTAGTGGAGGAGAGGTAAGATTCAATGGCCTTGATGTTTGTAACCATGATGTTGTGGTCACGGGGATGGAGAGATGAGGGAGAGGGGTTTAAGGAGACAGTGGAGGAGAGAAGTGAGGAGTTGTATTTGGCTTCCAGAGCAATCCAAAACTCTGGGCCCACTTACCATTCTGTACATTAGCCTGACCCAGCTGAAATCCAAGCCACAGACTCAACAGATATGGAGCGAGAGGCCATTTGGTCCAACAAGCCTGTGCTGGTTCCCTATAGAGCCATCCATTCAATGTCAATGTAAGATCCTGAGAAGCCTCGACAGGGTCAATGTGGAGAGTGTGTTTCTGTTTGTGAGGAGATCTAGACCAAGGGTGGGGAGGAGTCACTTTGGGGGAAAGCAATAGGGGTCACCCATTGAAATGATGAGAAGGTTTGTTTGTTTTTTTCATTGTAAAGTGTCATGAGAGTTTGGAACTCTCGGATGGTTTTGGAAACAGGGCCTTTGAATGTTTGAAAGGCAGAGTAGCAAGTTCCTTGACAAATAAGGGGTGGGGTGAAAGGTTATTAGGGAGTAGGTGGGATTGTGGAGTAATCAAGTCAACCATGAGGGCGGCACTGTGACTCAGTGGCTAACATTGCTGCCTCATAGCGCCAGGAACTCTGGTTCAATTCCAGCCTCGGGTGACTGTCTGTCTGTGTGGAGTTTGCATATTCTCCCCGTGTCTGCGTGAGTTTCCTTTGGGTGCTCCGGTTTCCTCCCACAGTCCAAAGATGTGCAGTTTAGGTGAATTAGCCATGTTAAATTACCCATAGTGTCCGGAGATGCCTAGGTTAGGCGCATTAGTCAGGGGAAATGTAAAGTAATAATAGGGTAGGGGAATGGTCTGGATGGGATACCCTTCAGAGGGTCGGTATGGACTTGTTGGGCCAAATGACTTGTTTCCACACTATAGGGATTCTGATCGTATTATTGATGAGCTGATTGGCCTACTCCTAAGGTGCACACTTTCATGTCCCCATGACCCTGTAAGTTTACCATCTCCTGGCTCCATCTAATCAGTTCTAAGTCATTCATGACAGCCTCAATATTGAAATTTAATGTGACCAAGTTAATGAATTCCTCGGCTCTGCAATACAGTTTGTGACCAACTTCCCCCCACCAGGGCCGAGAGCTGGAGATTGGGAGCAGTCATTGCTGCTGAGGTTCAGGAGCAGATGTACCAATGCTCCCTGACCCTCTGTGTTCACCCTCCCCAACTTCCCCTGCCCATGATCTGCTCCCTCTCCTATTTACTCTTCCAACTGCTCCTCCCATCAGAGGTTGTTTCTTTCCTGCCCCTATCAGCCGGAAACATTGCCTCCCCTACCCACCAATGTTTACTCCATATTTAATTTGTCAGATCTATTTTGGGAGCTGTTGAGATTGATTTTTGTCCAGTGTCCCATCTCTCTGGAGCACTGGTCAATGACCTTGAGGGAATGGAGACCCGTTGGAGATGCCATAATTACAAGGCCTGGAAAAAAGATCCATTTGAAGCTGGAGCCATTTCAGAATCTCCTTGCTCTGTGCCACGTTTTCTGTTCATTGATCTCCTGCTCCCCATTGGGGGAGGTTGGATAAACTCTGAACATGAAAAGTTTTGAGGTCTGTAGCTTCGTCCACTAGGCTGCATTCCTTCCCCGAGTTAATTACCCTCCCCTGCCATGGTGAATGTGTTCCTGGCGCATTTGCGGCCTAATCATGAGCAGTCATTACTTTCCCTTGATGGAAGGCAGGAACGTTGGTCAGGTTGTATCTGACTCACTTCCACCCTGATCACAGCTCTAGGTGGCTTGGAGGAAATGTGTCTAGAGTCATACAGCATGGAAACAGGCCCTTCAGCCCAACCTGATGCCGACCATAATCCCAAACTAAGCTTGTCCTACCTGCCTGCTCCTGGCCCGTATCCCTCCAAACCTTTCCTATTCATGTACTTATCAAAATGTCTTTTAAACATGATAACTGTACCTGCATCCACCACTCCCTCTGGACGTTCATTCCACTGGTGAACCAGTTCCAGTATAAAAAACATTTAACCCTTATGTCCTTTTTAAAACACTCACCTCTTGCCTTAAAAATATGCCCCCTTGTCTTGAAGCTCTCTCATTCTAAGGGAAAGACATCCTCTCGATATCCCTTATGATTTTATCAACCTCTAAAAGGTCACCTCTCAAACTCCTACACTCCAATGCAAAACGTCCCAGTCTGTCTTTATAACTCAAACCTTTCATACCTGGTTAAATCCTGGTAAATCTCTTCTGACCCTCTTCTAGTTTAATAACATCCTTCCTTTAACAGGGTGGCACAGTTCTCACCAATGTCCTGTTCAATGTCAACACGATGTCCCAACTCCTGTACCTAAATGACTGAGCAATGAAGGTTCGCATGCTAAACGGCTGTTTAGTAACCCTGTCTACATGGGATGCAAATTTCAAAGAATTACATGTGAAAGGCCAATTTTTGAACTGATTGAGCACAATTTCTTTGAAATCATTCTTTGTCTATTCTCAGGAAGGCCGACTTTGGTCTCATTTGCTTTAGAATCATTCAGGCCACTGAGAATGGCCTGTCATCCGACGAGAGTATGGCTGATCTGATAATCCTCAGCTTCACTTTCCAAGCTTTTCCCAGTAACTTTTGATTCCATTATTGTTTAAAAATCTATCCATGTGAATATACTCAAAACCCCAGCCGCAGTAGCCCTCCAATGTAAAGCAGAGAAGCAATTCCTCCATATGTGTTAAATGGGCAACTACTTATTCCGAGATCCTCTGGTCGTACACTCTCCCACAAGGGGAAACAACCTTTCCATATTTACCCTGTCAGGTCATTTTATTTTTAAAAGAATCATAGAATCCCTACTGTGTGGAAACAGGCCATTTGGCCCAACAAGTCTACAGTGACCCTCCACGAGTAACCCACCCAGACCCATTCCCCTACCCTACATTTTCCCCTGCCTAAGGCACCTAACCTACACATCCCTGAACACTGTGCGGCAATTTAGCACAGCCAATTCACCCTGACCTGCACATCTTTGGATTGTGGGAGGAATCCCACACAGAAATGGGGAAAACATGCAAACGCCACACAGACAGTCATCAGGGGCTGGAATTGAACACTGGTTCCTGGCGCTGTGAGGCAGCAGTGCTAGCCACTGTGCCACTCTTTTTGTTTTATGGTTCTGTTTTTCAGTAAGTTTGCCCCTCATTCTTCTAAATACAGGCCCAACCTGTACAGCACTTTTTAATGTAGTAAAGCACGCCAAGATGCTTAACAGAGTCAAGCTCGGTCCAAGATGGCAGCAGAGTCAGGCACCTGTGCCAGACCTCATCAGCTCTGTCCTCTTTTATTATTTTTCTTTTTTTTTTCTTTTCTTTTCTTTTTTCTCACTTACCTTGTCCTGAGGTTGGACGGCAACGAGAGCCCAGTGCGCAGAACCCAGGGCACGGACCTCGAGCGAGTCCCTGCTTACTTTTCCAGGACAAGGAATTGGCGGCTGCTATGTGAGCACAGGTGAGGTAGGCCCAGTGGCAAAAGATGGCAGCTGAGGATCAGAGGCTTTGATTGTAGTCAGTAACACCTGTGTTGTCACCGCCGGTGACGAGCTGCCTTGAGACACATGGACTCTCTTCAAGCCTGTTTTTTATCCCCCCTTTAGAATCCATACACTGTGTAAACAGCCCCTTCAGCCCAACAGGTTCAGGCCAATTCCCCCCCCCCACTTTATCCTATATTTTCCCCCCCTGACTAATGCACCTAACCTACACCTCCCTGAACACCATGGCAATTTAGCTTGGCCAATCCACCTAACCCCCACACCTTTGGACTGTGGGAGGAAACTCCCACAGACACAGGGAGAATGTGCAAACGCCACGCAGACAGTTGCCCGAGGCTGGAATCGAACCTGGGTCCCTGGCGTTGTGAGGCAGCAGTGCTAGCCACTGTGCCACCCTATTATTCTTAAATTATTCAAAGTGGTGCTGTACAGTAGTGACAAATGAAAGCTTTTCACTGTATTTTATTGCATTCTTACCATAAATTACCTGTGACAAAATCAATAAGAATGAATTTAGATCAATCACAGGAGCACCCATAATTTGCAGTTATTATCATTATTTCAGGTGAGTGGTAGGATGCTTCTTAAAATGTAACTATGAGCAGAGGTTTATCCCGGCCATTCCAGACCCTCAGGTGGAAAACAGGAATAGCTGGAGAAACTCTGACGTAGACAGGCAGCAGCAGGAGGTGGAGAAGTTGACGTTTCAGGTGTAACCCTTCCTCAGGACTGGGGGTGGGGGTGAGGGGAGCTGCAGATAAAGGGAGGGGTTGGGGAGAAGGTTGGAGGGGTGAGGTAGGGATAGGTGAAGAAAGGTAGAGGGCAGGGCCTGGTTGGTCGATGTGGGGAATGAATCGGGTTGGTAGCTGGGAGGAAGGGTTGATCAGACGAATGGAAGGGAGGGGGTGGGAAGGGAGGTTATTTGAAATTGGAGAACTCAGTGGTGAGTCCTCCGGGCTGTAGGCTTCCCAGGCGGAAGATGAGGTGTTGTTCTTCCAATTTGCAGTGTGGTTCGTTGCGTCAATGGATGAGGCCAAAGATGGTCATGTCGGAAAGAGAGCGGGAAGGGAATTAAAATGGACGGTGACTGGGAGATCTGGTGGGCCCAGCTGAGATGCTCGGTGAGCCATTCCCTAAGTTTAGGTTTGGTCTCCCTGATGTGTAGAAGACCACATCAAGAGCACCTGATACAGTAAACTAGGTTGGAGGAGAAAGTGGGGACCTGACCAGGTAGTCACGGAGGGAATGGTCTTTGCAGAAAGCGGAAAGGGATGGGGAGGGAAATATATCCCTGGTGGTGGGGTCCGTTTGGAGGTGGCGGAAATGTTGGCGGATGTTGCGGTTTATGCGAAGGTTGATGGGGTGAAAGGTGAGGACCGGGGGAGGTTCTGTCCTTGTTGTGGTTGGAGGGGGTGGGGTTTGAGGGCAGAGGTGCGAGACGAGGATGAGATGCGCTGGAGTGCATGTTCGACCACGTGGGAGGGGAAATTAGGTCGTTAAAGAAGGAGGCCATCTGGTGTGTTCTGTGGTGGAACTGGGAGCAGATACGGCGGAGGTGGAGGAATTGGGAATACGGGATGGCATTTTTGCATGAGGTAGGGTGGGAAGAGGTGTAATCCAGGTAGCTGTGGGAGTTGGTGGGTTTGTAAAAAAAAAAATGTCGGTGTCGAGTCGGTCGTCATTAATGGAGATGGAGAGGTCCAGGAAGGGGAGGGAGGTGTCAGGGATGGTCCAGGTAAATTTAAGGTCAGGGTGGAATGTGTTGGTGAAGTTGATAAACTGCTCAACCTCCTCGCGGGAGAATGAGGTGGCACCAATGCAGTCATCAATGTAGCAGAGGAAGAGGTGGGGAGTGGTGCCGGTGTAATTACAGAAGGTGGACTGTTCTACGTAGCCAGCAAAGGGACAGGCATATCTGGGGCCCATACGGGTGCCCATGGCTACCCCTTTGGTCTGGAGGAAGTGGGAGGATTCAAAGGAGAAATTGTTTAAGGATGAGGACCAGTTCAGCCAAACAAATGAGACTGTCAGTGGAAGGGTACTGGTGGGAATGTCGGGAGAGGAAGAAACAGAGGGTTTGGAGGCACTGGTCGTGGCGGATGGAGGTGTAGAGGGATTGGATATCCATGGTGAAGGTGAGGTATTGGGTGCTTTTCCAGCACCATTTTAATCTAGGTCGGAGTAGACACAGGTGCACTTCTGTCTCACCTGGAAGGACTGTTTGGGGCCCTGGATAGAGGTGAGGAGGTTGGTGTACAGGCAGCTTTTGCATCTTTTCCGGTTGCGGGGGAAGGTACCTGGGTGTTCAGGAGTTGCGGGGGCGGGGGGGGGGGGCGGCGCGGTGGGATGTAATCAGTGGGGAGAGTGGTGCAAGCCAAGGACTGTTGAAGGGAAAGGCCCTTGTAGAAGGCAGAGAGGGGTGGGGAAGGGGATGACGTTCTTGGTGGTTGGGTGTAGAGTCGGAGTTGGCAGAAGTGTTTAAGGATCTGTGGAGAGAGAAATGGACTTAACATTTTGAGTTTTGGCATGACCTCTTTCAACCCAAGATCCAGGTAACAAAAGGCATTCTGGGAAGGGGCAGTGAAAATTCTGGATGCTGCAGAGAGTTGTAGAGCTGCAGGAGATAAGCGGTGGGTTGAAGGGATTTAAAAATAAGGCTGATACCTTTTACAAATCAGTGAGCATAGTGCTGACCAATTGAACCAAGTCAGGCTGTGGGTAGAAGTTTGAATGGCCTCATATTGACAGAGGGCGGAAAACGAGCAAGTCTCTGTCACCATTTATAACAGTAAAAGCCCAAATGCCTTTTTCCTGGTTTTATCAGCTTGTCTTTCTGCTTTTAATGGTTTCTGTAACACCTCAGGAAACAGCAGCTGCCTGCAACCCTGTTCAGATGTTTCTTGATAGCAGCTTCATGTAAGCTGTAATATAAATGAACAAACAGAGTGTGCTCATAATGTGTGAGAGTCCTCCCACCAGTTATTTTAGTGGAGACATGAATCTGTTTTCTTTTAACCGGGATTGTAATTCTGCAAAAGGACAGATGGAGCTGAGGAATGCTGGCTGTGGCTGTTAGTCTTCATTCTGTTAATGTTGTGAGGCTACGTTGTGTGTCTAGTGCTTAATACCTAAGCAGTGACAGTAGATGACTGAAATGATCTTATAATTAAAAACTTCAGAAACTCACAGCCAAGCGCCAAGCAGCTGGGGCTGAAGAGAACAGTCTTAACTCATTCATAAACTCAGTTGTTGATGACTCTCTCTGCCTCTGCAAGCTTCCACAGTGAAGGATAAAATCTGTACAGGCACTCTGATGTGGTACTACAGGACAGAGACCTGCGTTGTCAGAGGTGTTAAAACAGGGCCCTCTGTATCCATGTGGTAAAGAAAAACTAATTGTTTCTTCCAGTTCTTGGAGTCCCTACAGTGTGGAAGTAGGCTATTTGGCCCATCGAGTCCACATCAGCTCTCTAAAGAGCATCCCACCCAGTCCCTATAACCCTGCATTTCCTAAGGCTAGCCCACCTCGCCTGCATATCCTCTGATACTGTACGGCAATTTAGCATAGCCAATCCACCTAGCCTGCATGTCCCCGGATACGGTACGGCAATTTAGCATGGCCAATCCACCTAGCCTGCATATCTTTGGGAGGACACGCAGAGGAAGCCCACACAGGCACTGTGAGTCCACAGTGCTGACCTTTGGGCTATTGTGTCACCTAATGTTTTCTGGCTAATACTCACACACTTCAACCAACATGATATAGACAGCTTCTCTGGCCATATTTTCCTATCCAGCTTGGGCTGCTACATTCCTGATGACGGGCCTATGCTTTCAGGATCTTCTCAAAGAAGGAAAATGGGGTGGAGAGGTTTAAGAAGGGGGTTTCTGAGCTTGGCAATTCCATCACACTTCACAGATCTGTCCCACTTAAAGCTCTGTGCTGAATTTGGTGGAGATGCTCTGCTTGGGAAACAAAAGACCGCATAGAGCCTTGGAGTAGGCCCAAGACAGACATGTTGGCCTGGAAACATGGTGTGGTAAAGGGACAGGCAACTGGATGCTCAGGGCTTTTTTTAATGGATACGTCAAGTACAAAGACAGTCGCCCCGGCCTGCGTGTTGTCTCCTTAGTGTAGAGGACACCAGCTTGTGAGCAGCAAATGTAGTAGATTGGATTGAGTGAGGTGCAGGTAAACTGCTGCTTCACCTGGAAGCTGTGTCTGGGGTTTTGGATAGTGAAGGAAGGCGGACATAAACAGGCAGGTGTTACATTGTCTGCGTTTGCGTGGGAAGGCACTGTAGGGGTGTTGGGGTTTGCAATATCTGCTTCTGTAGACGTATTACCATGTCCTCTCTCCCCGTTTCCCCCCCATCCCAGTGGGACTGCCCACTCTTTCCAGTCTGGCAGTTAGACAAGCCATTGTTCTACCGTTCCCATATTCCGATCGTTTAACCTGCACCCTTATCAGCAGCTTCTCCCCCCTAGCACTCCACCCCTCAGTATTGTGTAAATACTGCTCCCCCCTTCACACCAGCTCTGATGAAGCCTCACCAAGACTCGAAACGTTAGTTTGCTGTCTCTCCACGGATGCTGCCTGACCCGCTGTGATCTCCAGCATTTGGTGTTTTCAGTACAGATTCCAGCACCTGCAGTACTTTACTCCTCTATAGACAAGCACAGGTGGTCAGGCAGCGTCCGAGGAGCAGGAGCATCAACATTTCAGCCATTCGCCCTTCATCATTCCTGACCCAATGCTGCCTGACCTGCTGTGCTTTTCCACCACCATGCTAATCTAGGCTCTGATTTCCAGCATCTACAGGCCTCACTTTTGCCTTTGATTTCTCTCTGCCGGACCTGCTGAGCTTTTCCAGTATTTTCTGTTTTCGTTTCTGTTATTGTGGATTGATTTTTAGCACAGTCCCTCATTTCCCCCCTACTCTTAGGTGCATTATCACAGTGACTGGGTTGCATTCACACATATCCTCATATTATCACTTATTCAACTTCTCTTCTGTCCTGGGCTTGCTGTCCATTATCTTCTGGTTTACCGACCCCTTTCCTAACTCTCTCTCTGGGCTCCCATCTCCACTGTCCACTCACCTCTCTCCTTCCCCCCCCCCAACTTCTGCATGAACCTCAGAGGAACCTTGATTATCCGGCATTCAATTAATCAATTATTGGATTATCCGACAAGATTGCAAGGTCCCGGCTAAACTATGTTATCCAGCATTGGATTTTCCGGAATTCGATTAACCGAACGAAATGCATCCTGCCCGCGTCCTTCGGATAAACAAGGTTCCTCTGTATCACTTTCTCCAAGCTGCTACCAGTTCTGAGGAAGAGATACTGGACCTCGAAACATGAACTCTGCTTTCTCTCCACTGACCTGCTGAGTTTCTGCACCAAGTTCCGTTTTTGTTGTAGATCTCTAGCATCCACAGTTCTTTGTTTTATTTATCGATATCAAGCGTGTTTGGTTTTATTTGCTACCTGGGAAGAATTTACAAGTTCACTGTCACCATGTTATAAATGCACCTTCCTTGGTCATTGAGTGTATTTAAGACAGAAGTAGATAGGTTGTTGGAGAGAAAGCAAACTCATGTTTCCAGTCTAGACGACTCTTCATCAGAGTCAAAGAGTGTGGTGCTGGAAAAGCACAGCCGGTCATGCAGCATTCGAGGAGCGGGAGAGTCGATGTTTCGGTCATAAGCCCTAAGCTCCTCGGATGCTGCCTGACCTGCTGTGCTTTTCCAGCACCATACTCTCGACTCTGATCTCCAACAGCCCTCACTTTCTCCTGCTATCACGTTCAGTCAATGCCATTGTTCGAACTTTTTTTGATTCTTGAGGGATGCAGAGTTTGGGGAATGATCTACCAGACAGAGGTGGAGGAGGCTCAATACTTCCTTAAGGAGCTTATCTGTGGTTGCATTGTCTGACACATCTGTCAAACCTCTGGTTTAATCCTACAGTCCCTTCACTTCCTTTTCCTATTGTGACCTTTCCTGATGAAGAGCTTATGATCGAAACGTTGACTCTCCTGCTCCTCAGATGCTGCCTGACTGGCTGTGCTTTTGCAAGACCAGACTTTTTGACTCTGATCTCCAGCATCTGCAGTCCTCATTTCCTCCTAAACTCTTCATCAGAGCCAGCGGGACTTGAAACGTTAGCTTGCTCTCTCTCCATGGATGCTGCCTGACCCGCTGTGATCTCCAACATTTGTTGGTTCCAGCTTCTGCATTAATTTGCTCCTGTAGCTGGGTTTTTGATTAGTGAGGGAATTGAGGGTTATGAGGTAGAGGAGAAAGGCAGGAGGATGGGGTTAAGACGCATAAGTAGCCATGACTGAATAGCGGAGCAGACTCAATGGGCTGAATGGCCTAATTCTGCTCCTGTATCTTATGGTCAAATCTGGAGTGGACGCAAACCGAAACTAAGCCTCCTGTTGGAGGCAGTGGTAGGACCCATCACACCTCCAGAACTCACCCATAAGTGTACCTTAACAGAGTATGTACATCAATAATCAATCAAACCTATCAAAAAACACATCGAGTTAGACTCCATCTACCACCCCCTGAGAAAAGGAACAGGAAGTGACTTCACCACTGGAAATGACATCACCGACCCAAAGAAACCCAAACATATCAATAGAAAGCAGGAATTTTCAGCATTGCTTCACCTGAGGCCCACTGAAGATGTTACCTAGTAAGGTAACAAAATGTCTGGAAATGAACCTTTCAGCTCAACGAGCAAACCTACATCCAAAAACAATCACCTCCCATTCCCAATAATGTTACTGGGAGTAACTTTTTATCCTGACTGGTGGAATACTGTTATCACCACTTTAAGTCTGTGAGAAAGTGAGTCATTGTCAATACTGCCTGAAGGTGACTTGAATTTCACTTTCTAGTTATCACTGAGACTATCAACTGACTGAAGATTAGTCCCTAGGCCTTTACGCTAATAGCTATTGGCTTAAAGAACAGTCTGGCACCTTGTGTATTGATTCATACAGTAGAGAGCTGGCTGAGTTTTCAATTCATCGAGGAATGGTGGATGTAATTTGCAGTCGAGAAAATGTAAACAGGGTGAGAGCAGACTGAGATCAGCAGAAGAGCAAGATCACTACAACAGCCTGCATTGACGTAGCATCGGTTCCAGGAAGGTTTTTACAGCCAAACAAGATGTTGCAACGAGGAGGTTTTAGAACAGGAGAAGAAGCTAAAGGTTTTTCTTTCAATGTTCAGTCGTGGAACGTGGGTCTTGTTGGTTGGGAAAGTCCAATCTTTAATTGCCCTGGACGAGGTTATGGTGAGCTGCCTTCTTGTACTGCTGTTAGGTGCTGGGGGTTGACTGGAATTTCACTCAAAACACCGTTGGAGAAAGAGTTTGAAGAGGAGCTTCTAAGAAGAAAGGGTGGTTGAGAGGTTTGCACAGGGAATTTCAGAGCTTAGAGATAGCTGAGTAAGTAGCAGGAAAAGATCGAATAGAATCATAGATGTATACTGTATTGGAACAGACCCTTTGGGTCAACTTATCCATGCCGACCAGATACCTGAAATTACTTTAGACCTATTTGCCAGAATTTGGTTCACATCCCTCTAACCCCTTCCTATACATATACCCATCCAGATGTCTGTTAAATGTTGTAATTGTACCAGCCTCCACCACTTCCTCAGGCAGCTCATTCCATACACGCACCACCCCCTGCATGAAAAGGTTGCCCCTTAGGACCCTTTGAAATCTTTCCCCTCTCACCTTAAGCCTAGTCCCTCTAATTTCCCCTACCCTGTGGAAAAGACCTTGTCTATTTACCCTTTCATGCCCCTCATGATTTTATAAACCTCTATAAGGTCACCCCTCCACCTCCAATGCTCCAGGGAAAACAGGCCCAGCCCAATCAGCTTCTCCCTGTAGCTCAAATCCTCCAACTCTGGCAGCATCCTTGTAAATCATTTCTGAACAATGGCTCAGTGGTTAGCACTGTTGCCTCACAGTACCAGGGACCCGGGTTCGATTCTAGCCTTGGGCGACTGTCTGTGTGGAGTTTGCACATTCTCCCTGTGTCTGTGTAGGTTTCCTCCCACAGTCCAAAGATGTGCAGGTTAGGTGAATTGGCCATGCTAAATTGCCCGTAGTGTTCAGAGATGTGTAGGTTACGTGCATTAATCAGGGGTAAATATAGGAGAATAGTGTAGGGGAATGGGTCTGGATGGGTTACTCTTTGAATGGTTGGTGTGGACTTGTTGGACCGAAGGGCCTGTTTCCACACCATAGGGATTTGATTAACCCTTTCAAGTTTAACAACATCCTTCCTGTAGTAGGGAGACCAGAATTGATTGCAGTATTCCAGACGTTGCCTCACCAATAATTTGTACAGATGCTACGTGACCTCCCAATTCCTACACTCAATGCATTGACCAACAGATACTCAATTCCATCCAAAAGTAAATTTGGTAAGGTCACTGCTGCGCAATTGTGCTCCTTGGTTCTCCCAGACTAGGAAAACACTCGGCTGTGGGGCCCATGGGATTCCCCATCCAGCACATATTGAGAATTAGTGGTTGGAAGCAGTGACCTCTATCCTTTCCATGTCTCCCTTCCTATTAGTATGGGATCCCAAATTTTGATTTGATTTATTATTGTCACATGTACCTAGATACAGTGAAAAATTTTGTTTTGCATGCAGTACAGGCAGATCATACCATACAAAGATCATAGGGTGACAGAAAAAAGCTAGGAATACAATGTTATGGCTGCAGAGAAGGTGCACAATGAAATAGGTCAACATTAGATTTAAAATTTGAGAGGTCCTTTTAGAAGTCTAATACCAGAAAGGAAGAAGCTGTTCTTGAATCTGTTGGTTTGTGTATTTAAGCTATTGTATCTTCTGCCCGATGGAAGAGGTTGGGAGAGATTATAACCGGGGTGGGAGGGGTCTTTGATGATGTTGGCTGCCTTCCCGAGACAGTGGGAAGTGTACAAAAACAATAATTGCCGGAAAAGCTCAGTAGGTCCATCAGCATTGGTGCAGTGAAGTCAGAGTTAACATTTCAGGTTGAGTGACTCTTGCTCAGAACTGCAAGAAGTGTAGGCGGAGTCAATGGATGGAAGGTTGGTTTGGGTGATGGACTAGGCTGTGTTCACAACTCTCTGGAGTTTCTTACAGCCCTGAAGCCCACTCGGGCTCTCAACTGTTTATCACATCTTCTTTGTGGATAAAACATGAAGCTGGTTAAAAGCACAGCAGGTTAGGGCAGCATCAGAGGAGAAGGGGAGTCGATGTTTCAGGTCGGAACCTTTCATCAGAACCTTCATGAATCCTCCAACTCTGACCTGAAACATTGACTTCCTTTTTCCTCTGATGCTGCCTGACCTGCTGTGCTTTGTCCAGCTCCACTCTTTATCCTCTCTGACTCTCCAGCATCCACAGTCCTCATGGGGAAAAAAAAATCCTATGCAAAGGACTGCAAAAAACACTACATAGGACAAACAGGAAGACAGCTAACGATCCGCATCCATGAACACCAACTAGCCACGAAACGACATGACCAGCTTATCCTTAGTAGCCACACACGCAGATGACGAGCAACATGAGTTTGACTGGGACAACACTACTATTATAGGGCAAGCCAAACAGAGAACAGCCAGGGAATTCCTAGAGGCATGGCACTCATCCACAGATTCAATCAATAAGCACATCAACCTGGACCCAATATACCGACCACTGTAACGGACAGCTGGAACTGACAACTGGAAGCGGCAGATACAAACCACTACAAATGCCGGAGGAAAGATCACAGAAGCGCTTCACAGGAGGCTCCCGAGCACTGAGGATGTCACCTAGACAGGGGACGAAACGTCTGCAACACAAATTCCCAGCTCGGTGAACAGAACCACAACAACGAGCACCCGAGCTACAAATCTTCTCACAAACTTTGAAGAGGTCATGGGTTTGGAGGGTGCTCTTGGTGGGTTGCTGCAGTGCATCCTGCAGATGGTACACACTGCTGCATCTGTGGTGATGGGATGGGAGTGAATGTTGCAATTGGTGAATGGATTGCTAATCGAGCAGGCTGCTTTGTTCTGGTTGAAATTTGGACTAAAGAGGACATGGAGAGGTTGAAAAGGGAATTCCTGAGCTTAGGCAGCTGGGCTGTAATTGACAATGGGGGACTGAATAAATTTGGGGAGACTGAAGAGACTGGAGTTAAGTCAGTGAAAACGTCTCAGAGGGCCATAACGACTGGAGATACTTACAGAGAAGCGAGAGGCTAAAATCATAGAGAAACTTATGGTTTAAAAATTGCGGTAAGGAGAGTCCTTACTGGTAACCTCAGCTGGTGCATCAGATGATAAGATCTAGGAGGGGGATTAGGCCATTCGGCCCATCAAGTCTGCTCCACCATTCAATCATGGCTGATATGCTTCACAACCCTATTCTCCCCATAATCCTTAATTCCTGGTGCAGGAATTAAGCTCACACAGATGGTATCACTCTGCAATGCAAACTAGCCATCCAGTCAACTGAGCCAACCAACTCCCACTTTGGGTTATCATACTGCATTGTACAGCAAAAGATGGTCCTGGATTGGGTTTTGAGTTTGTAGGCTGACTGTGGCTAATGTTGCAAACACTCACCTGAGTGTGTATACCTCCATGCTCTAGCTGCTGATAGTAATAAAGTAAGGTTAGAGCACGTGGATAAAAGGCAGTTTTGAAAATGGGAAAGTGTGATAAAATCTGAGTTCAGCTGCCCCAGAGGTATGTCAGAACACGTTGATTACTTTTTATACAAAAGCGATTTTCTATCAGCTGGGGTTGGGTCTGTGGAAGGGAACTTAATCTGCCTTTGTCATGTTGTAAATAAACCACCTTGGAAACAGTTTATTGCCTGCTTTATCCTTTTCCAGACTGATCTTTTACTGGATGAACAATTGTAAAATCATACTATCCAATGGTCCCTTCCCCTTCAGACTGAGGGGTAAAAGCTACCCGAATGGCTAACATTTCAATCTGTTAACGCCGTACTGAAGTTTCACGAGCCTGGAAATCACTAAACTCTGCTGTGACCATCTTGCAGTGTCAAATAGACTTCAAGAATCTTCATAGAGCCATAGAGTTATACAGCACAGAAACAGACCCTTTGGTTCAACCAGTCTGTGTCGAACATAATGGAGGAAGAGAAAGTGAGGACTGCAGATGCTAGAGATCAGAGTCGAAGAGCGTGGAGTTGGAAGAGCACAGCCAATCAGGCAGATTCCGAGGAGCAGGAGAGTCTATGTTTCGAACATAAGCTCTTCATCAGGAATGAAGGGCTGATGAAGAGCATATGGCCGAAACGTCCATTCTCCTGCTCCTCAGATGCTGCCTGACCTGCTGTGCTTTTCCAGCACCACAATCTTCATCTTCGTGCCAAACATAATCCTAAACTAAACTCGTCCCTCCAAACCTTTCCTATTCATGTACTGATCCAAATGTCTTTTAAATGTTGTAATTGTATCAGACTGACTTGCTTCAGAAAGATAAAACTCACACAACACCAGGTTATAGTCCAACAGCTTTATTTGGAAGTACAAGATTTCGGAGCACTGCTCCTTTGTTGGGTAACTAGTGAGGCAGGATCATAGGACACAGAAGTTATAGCAAAAGATCAAGGTGTCATATAACTGATGCATATTGAACAAACCTGGACTTGCTGTTAGAATGGGTTGCAGGTTTTGATTAATTTCTATATAAATCCCAGAACTTCTTTCAGGTCGCAGTCCCAAGATAACCGAAGGTTTTATAAAAAGGGTGACAGCTCCACTCAGACGATGCATTAAAGGTGTGAGATTAGAGTCCGTCTGTATCCCCTTTGAGTCAGACAGGTTCCATTTCCAAAGTGAGAATTTATAAAATGTGATGTGGACTGACTGCCTACAGAATGTGTGCTTTTTGAACAAAATAGAATGCATCTGCAAATGCACATTCACCCCATGGACGTGTATGTGTATGTATTGGGCACCTTTAATGCATCGTCTGAGCTAAGCTGTCACCTTTTTTATAAAACCTTAAGTTATCTCGGGACTGTGACTCAAAAGAAGTTTTGGGATTTACATATAAATGAATCAAAACCTGCAACCCATTCTAAGTAATTAAAGACTTAACAACAATCTAGGATAGTTCAATACATTGCATCAGTTGTCTGACATTTTGATGTTTTACTATAGATTCTGTGTCCTACAATCCTGCCCCACTAGCTACCTGATGAAGGAGCAGCGCTTTGAAAGCTAGTGCTTCCAAATAAACCTATCAGACTGTAACCTGGTGTTGTGCGATTTTTAAGTTGGTCCACCCCAGTCCAACACCAGCTCCTCCACATCGTTGCTTCAGAAAGGCATTGAAGAACAAAGATCGGTGCTGACTGGAAAGACTCCACAACATGTGTCACCCTTTCCCATCGTTTTCACCTTATCCCACTCCTATTAACCACTCAAATGTCCCACTTGAGTGAACCTCTAATGAATCTATCTTGGATACACTATTGCAACCTGTGCCTTTAACTACTGACGTTGGACTATACTTGGAGTACGGTGCATAGCTCTGGACTCTAGATTGAATATGGTGTAGAGAAGGGAAAAGGGGCAAGATATGTGGGCAGCACAGCGGCTCAGAGGTTAGCTCTGCTGCCTCACTGCTTCAGGGACTCGGGTTTTATTTCAGTCTCAGGTGTCTGTGTGAAGTTTGCACAGTCTCCCCTAACCCCCAGTCTTAGAGTCATAAAAATGTACAGCATGGAAACAGACCCTTCAGTCCAACCTGTTCATGCTGACCAGATATCCCAACCCAATCTAGTCCCACCTGGCAGCACCCGGCCCATATCCCTCCAAACCCCTCTCACAGTCCAAAGATGCGCAGGCTAGGTGGATTGGCCATGAGAAATATAGGGTCACAGGAATAAGATGGGGGCACGGTAGGTCGTGAGGGATGCTCTTCAGTGCTTTGGTGTGGGCTCATCAGGCCGAAAGGCCTCCTTTCACACTGTAGGGATTCTATGAATTAAACAAACTAGGATTGTACTCCCTGGGATTCAGAAGGTTATGGAGTGCTGTGAATATTTCAAAGGGATAGGTCGTGAGAAACTGTTGCTACAAGTTGTGGGAGTTTAAGACTCAGGAGCATAGTCTAAATAATAAAGTCAGACCTTCAGGAGTGAAATTAGGAAATGTTTCTTTATACAAGGGCTCATCGAAGTGTGAAACACTCTTACACAAATGACAACTGAGACTAAGTCAATTGTTAGTTTTAAATCTAAACTTGATGGAATTTTTTTAAAGATGTTAAAGAACGTAAGACAAAACAGTGATGTGGCATAAGGTGACAGGTCAACCATGACCTCATCAAACGGCAGAACAGACCCAAGGGGCCGAAAGGTCACCTTCCGTTTCCTGCATTTTTGTTGCATTCTGACACTTAAATTCTCCAGTTCTTTCAGACCCTCTCCTCTTCCTTTTTCTGATCACATTGTGTTGGATGTAATTTAGCAAATCATTTCTTATTAATGGAATAATTTTTCACTTCAAAGTTCATTAAATCACTACTTGAAGCATCTTAATTTATTAAGCATCTTTCTTTTCCTTGACTTAAAATATTAACTATATTATTCAGGTCTGTTTATTGAAATATTTATTAATTTCATATTGTCGTTACAATATGTGTTCTAATTTAGAAATGTTCAGTCTGCAACCTTCTTTTTGAAGTCCTATACATAAATGGTCAAATTTCCATCAAACAGCCTGCTCATGTTGAGGTCTATAATCCCATTCAGTGAATTCCGTTTGAAGTGACTGAATTAATGAACGTCACGAGGACCTGATCAAATTCTTGGAGATTATGACGCTGATGGACGTGAAGAAAATTATTTTCCTTGTGGGGAATCCAAAACTAGGGGCTGTAAATTTAAGAGCTAATAAATACAATAAGGGATCCAGGGGGAAAAAAAAATACAGGGTGTATGAGAGTGTGGAAACCAGGAAAGGGAAAAGGAACAGGAAGGTGAGATATGGGGCAAAAAACATTTGCCAGAGTTCACAATAGAAAATGTTGCAGATGCTGGAATTCTGTTCCTATAATTTTTTTCTCTTCCCCCACCCCCATTTTCTCAGACCCTGTTCAAAACGTCATCTTCAGCCAAGTTTTTAGTCAGTTCTCTGGATGTTTCCTTCTTTGGTTCAGTGTAAGGTTATGCTACTGTCATACTGTCAGTGTCTTACATAAGTATAACAGCTTTTGTTTATGGTAATGTGTATGTGAATGCTTCTTAGAAATCAGAACTGCAGTATGAAACTGGATGCCATTCTGCTCACTGACATCACTCAGAAAACTTTGTTTTAATCAGCACCTTAATTAACCAGCACTCTCAATACACCAGTAAAAATGAGGCCTCTGAAATACTGCAACGCTATTGTATTATCACAATGTCGGAGTAGTCAGCTGAGGGGTGCGTCAGACAGCTCTCTGCCGGTAACTTTTATTTCAGACAAATAAAGTGTAACAGTGGTGTGTATACCTCCCCCTGCACTACATAAGGCTGACAGTGTGTGTGATTTTACATTGATTAGATGTGAACGGCCCTCTTGATCAACTGGAATATTAGATCAGGTGCTGCTCCTGGAATTTCCAGTTAATAAAACGTTTGCTGTATGTACAGTGAAATAATTAGAATTAGAATCCCTACAGTGTGGAAACAGGCCCTTCAGCCCAACAAGTCCATACTGACCCTCTGAAGAGTAACCCACCCAGACCCCTACGCTATATTTACCCTGGCTAATGCACCTAACCTACTCATCCCTGAACACTATGGGCAATCTAGCACGGCCAATTCACCTTAACCTGCGCATCTTTGGACTGTGGGAGGAAACCAAAGGAAACCCACACAGACACAGGGAGAATGTGCAAACTCCACACAGACAGTCACCCGAGACTGGAATCAAACCCGGGTCCCTGGTGCTGTGAGGCAGCAGTGCTAACCACTGAGCCACCATGCCGGCCAAAAGTATTAGCTCACAAGCAGTAAATAAAACTCTGGCGATGATGTTACATTGATCTAGGATCTCTTTCATCCTTTTGCAATACTGCGTGCAATTCTGGTCTCCTTCCTTCAATGTCAGTGTTCACATTGGAAAAGGGCGATGTTAGTGAGAATATGGAGATACAGGCTACAAGGTTAGATGGGATTGAAGTTGACAAAGAGGAGGTTTTAGCAATTTTGGAACATCTGAAAATAGATAAGACCCCTGGGCTGGATGGAATTTATCCTTGGATTCTATAGGAAGCCAGGGAGGCGATTGCAGAGTCTTTGGCTTTGATCTTTATGTTTACCTTGAGAGAATCCTGGACTTCTGACTTCTGAATTTTCTCCCCATTTAGAAAATAGTCCATGCCTCTATGCTTCAGGTCCTTCATCTAGATTGTTAATGTATAAAGTTAAAAGTTGTGGTCCCAACACTGAGCCTTCTGGAATGTCTGAAAGTATTGTGCTTCTCCTATATGAAACGTCTGTCTGGGTCACAGTGTCAAATTCCTGGAGTATAGATTTGAACAACAAGCTCACAACTCCAAGCAAGGTGCCATTCAGCCTGACATTAGTTATGGACAGGTTCCTTTGAAGTAGTTTGAGATAGAATACATTACAATATGAGTAAAAGATGAAACAGCAAAAAGAGCAATATTGCTTAAAGGAGAATTAAGAAAAAACATTGCGACACACAAGGTAGAAAGAGTTCATAATAAAATCAGAAAATATTAGCAATATTCATAACTGGATCATCTATGGAGATCAAAAAATTGATTTGTAGAATGGCTACAGCTCAGAGGAGACCATTGGGCCCATTTTGTTGGTGCTAGCCCTCTGTGAGAGCAAAACTCACCTTGTCCCACCCCCAAATATAAACAGCGTTGGAGGAACTCAGCACATCTTTGGAGAAACATTAACCCTGTTTCTCTCTCCAAAGATGCTGCCAGACCTGCTGAGCTACTCCAAGAATTTCTGTTCTGAGTCCAGATTTCCAGCGTCTGCAGCCCTTGCCCTTCATTTGAGTAGCCTCACTTGCCCCTCTTGCTTTCTTCATTGCCCTGCAGATCTTTTCTCTGTTGAATTCTCTTTGGAAGGCTATGAGAAGAGATTATGACAGTGGAGGCTGCAGCTGTAATGTGGGGAGGAGGGTAAGTCTGTGTTTTAAATTCAGAGAGAGGAAGCTAAAATTCTCAGCCCCTATCCAACATGTTGGGAATAGAGGTGGAAAAAGGATGAGCTGGAGGCTTGAAAACATTTGTTTCAGCCGGTATGTTGGTATTGGGATCCATCCCCCTCTTGGAAATCTTGGAGAAAACAAGTACGGGACCTGGGAAGGCTATCCATACCCATGAAAGAGGCTATTAGGCCTCATATGTTTAAGAAGTTGATTGGAAACCTACTGGGAATTCTCAGTTTCCCTAAGCAACAGAACACCAACCAGGTTGGGGAAGGGAACAGAACAACAACAATCGAGAGGCCTCCCATCTTGTCGATGCTCCATCTACTCACTCACTGATATTGTACTGTACCCAAGTGTTCAGAGCTCGAAGGGTTCTGATTGGTCCATGTTCCTGAACAGCTCAGTGTTTAACAGGGACAGGGAGAGGCTGAATTGGCGGGGGCTATTTTCCCTGAAGCATAGGAAGATGAGGAGTGACCTTACAGAGGTTTATAAAACATGAGGAGTATGATTGGGGGGGGGGAATAGCCAAGGTCCTTGTCTCAGGTATGGAGAGCCCAAAACTAGAGGGCATAGGTTTAGGGTGAGAGGGGAAAGATAGAAAAGGGACCTAAGGGGAAACTTTTTCACAGAGACGGTGGTGCGTGTATGGAATGAGCTGCCAGAGGAAGTGGTGGAGGCTGGTACAATTACAACATTTAAAAGGCATCTGGATGGGTATATGAATAGGAAGGGTTTAGAGGGATATGAGCCAAATGCTGACAAGTGGTTCCAGATTAATGTAGGATATCTGGTCAACATGGGCAGCTTGGACTGCAGAGTCTGTTTCTGTGCCATACATCTTTATGGTTCTATGACTGTATGAGTGGGAGATGACAATTGCGGAAAGGTTGCTGGAGGCCCATTAGTATATCACGAACTTTACTTGCAGCTGGACAGGCAAAGCCGCAAGACAAAGTGAAGCAATGAATTGACCATCTTGAAAATGGCTGAGAGATCAAAGGCCAAAACGAGAGATGATGTGTTAAGGCTGCATTCATAAAGGATATTGTTCATGAATTTGCCTGGTGAAAAAGCAGGGGCAGGGCCTGAGTGTAGTAACAGAACACAGAACAGTACAGCACCGTACAGCCCTTCGGCCCTCAATATTGTGCCGACCTTTTATCCTTCTCTAACATCAAACTAACCTACATACCCTTCATTGTACTAACTTCCATGTGCCTATACAAGAGTTGCTTACATGTCCCTAATGTATCTGACTCTACTATCACTGCTGGCAGTGTCCGCACACCCACCAGTCTCCATGTAAAGAACTGATCTCTGACATCTCCCCTAAACCTTCCTCCAGTCACCTTAAAATTATGCCCCCTAGTGATAGCCTTTTCCACCCTGTGAAAAAGTCTTTGATTATCCTCCACTCTATCTATGCCTCTCATCATCTTGTACATCTCTATCAAGTCACCTCTCATCCTCCTTTATTCCAATGAGAAAAGCCCTAGCTCCTGCAACCATTTTTCATAAGACATGCCCTCCCGTCCAGGCAGCATCCTGGTAAATCTCCTCTGCACCCTCTCGAAAGTTTCTACACCATTCCTATAATGAGGCGACCAGAACTGTGCACAATATTCCAAATGTGATCTAACCAGAGCTTTATAGAGCTGCAGCATCACCTTGCGGCTCTTAAACTCAATCCCCCTGCTACTGAAAGCCGACACACCATATGCCTTCTTGACAACCTAGTCAACTTGGTTGGCAACTTTGAGGGGTCTATGGACGTGGACCCCAAGATCCCTCTCTTCCTCCACACTGCCAAGAATGCCGCCTTTAACCCTGTAATCTGCATTCAAAGTTGACCATCCAAAATTATTTACTTCATATTTTTCCAAGTTGAACTCCACCTGCCACTTCTCAGCCCAGCTCTGCATCCTGTCAATGTCCTGTTGCAACCTACATTAGAATAAACATCACCTTTTCCTGTCAGCTGTGAACTCCAAACATTAACTCTATCTTCTCTCTCCACAAAGGCTGCCAAACCTGAACTTCTGCAACAATTTCTTGTTTTTTGTTTCTATTGTTTCCAGGCTAGCAGAATGGGCAGACACATAACAGACAGAATTTGGTACAGAGAAATGTGACATGATACATTCTGGCTCTAAGGGGCAAATGTCTTCATACAGAGGGTGGGGCGTGTATGGAATGAGCTGCCAGAGGAAGTGGTGGAGGCTGGTACAATTACAACATTTAAAAGGCATCTGGATGGGTATATTAATAGGAAGGGTTTAGAGGGATGTGGGCCAAGTGCTGGCAAATGGAATTGGATTAATATAGAATATGTGGTCGGCATGGACAAGTTGGACCAAAGGGTCTGTTTCCATGCTGTATATTTATAGAACATAGAACATAGAAGAATACAGCGCAGTACAGGCCCTTCGGCCCTCGATGTTGCGCCGATCAAAGCCCACCTAACCTACACTAACCCACTATCCTCCATATACCTATCCAATGCCCGCTTAAATACCCATAAAGAGGGAGAGTCCACTACTGCTACTGGCAGGGCATTCCATGAACTTACGACTCGCTGAGTGAAGAACCTACCCCTAACATCAGTCCTATATCTACCCCCCCTTAATTTAAAGCTATGCCCCCTTGTAATAGCTGACCCCATACGTGGAAAAAGGTTCTCACTGTCAACCCTATCTAACCCCCTAATCATCTTGTACACATTTCTATAAATCTGTGGCTGAAAGGATGCAATGGGGCAAAATAAACTTAATGGCACAATTATATAGAGTTGTGCAATGACAAAAGGTACTGATGTCTGAAGCCCATATTGAAAATCGTATGGGATCTTATGCTCTGATCCATTGAGTCTAAAGGCAGAGAAAGTAAGGCTAAAGTTTTAAAAAGATCTGGTTGCGCCCCTTTGTGTCCAATTCTGGTCACTATACTTTAGGAATGATTTGGAGATGCCGGTGGTGGACTGGGATGGACAAAGTTAAAAATCACACAACACCAAGTTAAGGTCCAACAGGTTCAACCACCTGATGAAGAAGCAGCACTCCGAAAGCTAGTGCTTCCAATTAAACCTGTTGGACTATAACCTGGTGTTGTGTGATTTATACTTTAGGAAGGATTTGATGGGCCTTGAGAAGTTGCAGAGGAGATTTCCCAGAATGCTTCCAAGGTTAAATGGTTTTGATTTGATTTGATTTCCTAAGGTTCAGTGAAAAGCTTTGTTCTGCATGTGGTACAGACAGATCATACCACACAAAGTGCATTAGGGTAATAGAACAGAGCGAGGAATACAGTGTTCCAGCTGCAGAGAAGGTACACAATGAGCAAGATCAACAGTAATTTTAAAATTTGAGAGATCCATTCAGACGTTTAATAACAGCAGGGAAAAAGTTGTTCCTGAATCTGTTGGTCTGTGTGTTCAGCCGTTTTTATCTTCTCACCAATGGAAAAGGTTGGGAGAGATTATAACCGGGGTGGGAGGGGGCTTTGATGATGTTGGCTGCCTTCCTGAGGCAGTGGGAAGTGTAGATGGAGCCAATGGATGGAAGGTTGGTTTGTGTGATGGACTGGGCTGTGTTCACAAGGTTCAAGGTTATTTGGAGAATCTGAGGTTGTTCTCATTGGAGCAAAGGAGATTGAAGGGAGATTCAATGGCGACCATCGAAATCATTGTAGGCTTATGTAAAATGAACAGGGGGAATAAGAACCCATCACCAGATGGAACAGGGAATAGACAGCCACAGATTTACAGTTTTTGGCAGGAGATTTGGAAAGCCTAGAATGTGATGCCTCTGAGGGTGGTGGAAGGGGGAAATGATCAAAGATTTCTAAAGGAAATTGGATGGGACATTGAAGGATGCAAAGTTGTAGGGCCACAGGGTTTGAGTTGAGGAGTGGGTCCAACTGGATTGCTCTGCAGGAAGCTGACATGGACTAAATGGGCTGAATGGCCTTCTCCTCTGCTATAAGTAAGCTCCATGATGGTTTTAGGATGTGTGTGTCTCTAACTGGTTTAACTGTACAAGCAAGGCTGCTTTATTCTGATGGTGTCAAGCTTCTTGAGTGTTGTTGGAGCTGCACCCACCCAGCCAAGTGGGGAGTATTCCATCACACTCCTGACTTCAGCCTTGTTGATGGTGGACAGGCCTTGGAGAGTTAGGAGGCAAGTTACCCATTGCAGGGTTCCTAGCCTTTGACCTGCACTTGCATTATTTTTGGTCCACTTCAATCTCTGGACAAATGATAACTGCCCAAGGTATTGATAGTGGGGCACTCAGTGGTGATAATGCCATTGAACGTCAAAGGGCGATGGTTAGATTCTCCCTTGTTGGAGATGGTCATTGCTTGACATTTGTATAGTTAGTTACCACTTAGCAGCCCAAACCTGGATAGCGCTGCATTTGGGCATGGACTGCTTCAGTGTCTGAGGAGTTAGAAATGGTGCTGAATGTTGAGATATCATCAGCAAACATCCTCACACTGCCCTGGTAGACAGCTACGTTAGAGGATTTGACAGCAAAATTCAATGAGATTGAGTAACTTTGGTTGACTCAACATGCCCAGTCAACATGGGATACCAATCAACAATGTCAAATAAATGGTGATCAAACTGTGCAATGCTGCATTCGGATTGTTACCTTGGCACTACAGGGGCTTAGTGGTTGGCAGTGCTGCTTCACAGCACAAGGGATCCAGGTTCAATGCCACAATCGGGCGACTGCGTAGAGTTTGCATATTCTCCCCATTTCTGCTTTAATTAATAGCAAATGGGAAAAAAACTGCACGTTGGCAGGGATTTGAGTTCAGTCATGTGGGCAACTGGCAAAAAGAACAAAGAGAAAAGCAAGAGAAAAGGGAAAACAATAGCACAGACCAGCTTGCAGCTTGATCTCCAAATGAACGATGTTGTATGTACTTGGTTCTGACTGGCGTAGACTCGATGGGTGCTTTTTCGGTGCTACAGCCATCTTTGACTTTCAGCAAGAAAGTACACCAAGGATGTCAGGGAAATCCAGGGAGAATAAGAGCTAAGAAAACTGCGAAATGGATGATAAATGGTGGTGGGAACTAAAGACCTAGTGATTTCCCAGGTGTGAGCGCCAGATATTGTTCGTGCTGTTAATGAATAATAGCGACAGAGATTGCAAACAATATTATCAAACTCACAGGTTAACGGGTGAAACTGAAGTCTCGGGGTAAAATGGGTGGAGGGCAGAGGAATTACAGATAACTTTGACTGAGGAGAAATCACTGGTGATGGAGTCAGTCCTGGGAATATACCACAGCATCAGCCTTGAATAGGAACAGAGAATCAAGAAACCAGGGACCGTGATTAATTAGCTATTCGTCGAGACAAGGTGGGTGGCCTTGATAAGGTAAAACTAGTCCAGGTTTCTGGTTTGAAACACTGCAGTCTATCTTTAAGAGTACTGGGGGTTTGAGCTCCGGTGATGTGGAACCATTGTACTAGCTTCAATGGATTTTTTCTCCCTGAATGATTAACAAAGGCTACTTTGAGAGGTCGGTTTTATCTGTCTCATTGTTTGGGGTGAGGGAAATTCCAGCCTTGAGCAACCTGATAGCTGCAATATATAATTAGATCACAAGCCAACCATTATAAAGGAAGGGAATACATCAGACTTCAATACATGATTAGCCTCGTCTTTGCTACGACAATGAATTTTATAATTTCACACTTGCAGGGTGGAGATCAGATCACTATGATAACCTTTAGGAGACAGCAGGGCAATAACTTCATGACTTTATCTCAGACTGGGAGTTCCAAATCTTTCTCCATGGTTTCTAATCAAACATGCCAAAGGTCAAGCAACAAAGGTAGGTGCTGTCAGTAATGCAGCTTTGAAATGTTCTTCTCCAGAGGACAATAGTTAGAGACGTAGCATTGCACAGCACGGAAACAGACCCTTTGGTCCAACTCATCCATGCCAACCAGATACCCTAAATTAATCTGGTCCCATTTGCCAACATTTGGTCCATATCCCTCTAAACCCTTCCTATTCAGATACCCATCCAGATGCCTTTTAAATGTTGTGATTGTACCAGCCTCCACCATTTCCTTTGGCAGCTCATTCTATACACGCACCACCCTCTGTGTGAAAATGTTGTCCCTTAGGACCCTTTTGAATCTCTCTAATTTTGGAATCCCCTACCCTGGGAAAAAGACCTTGTCTATTCACCTTATCCAAACTCCTCATGATTTTATAAACTTCTACTAGATCACCCCTCAGCCTCTGATGATCGAGGGAAAACGACACCAGCCTATTCAGCTTCTCCCTGTAGCTCAAACTCTCCAACCCTGGTAACATCCTTGTAAATCTTTTCTGAACCCTTTCAAGTTTCACAACGTTCTTCCTATAGCAGGCAGACCAGAACAGAACGCAATATTCTAAAAGCGACCTAACCAATGTCCTGCACAGCCACAACATGACCTCCTAACTCCTTTATCCAATACTCTGACCAATAAAGGAAAGCATACCAAACACCTTCTTCACTATCCTATTTACCTGCTACTCCACTTTCAGGGGATTATGAACCTGTACCTAAGGTCTCTCTGTCCAGCAACATTCCCCATTTAATGTATAAGTCCTGTCCTGATTTGCCTTGCCAAAATGCAACACCTCACAATAATCTAAATAAAACTCCATCTGCCACTCGTCAGTCCATTGTCCTGTTATGCTCTGGAACAACATTGTGAAAGCAGCTCAGTAAAAGTTACACTGATAAGATTAACACTGTGTTGGAGACTAAATAAGGGTTGACTGGTGTCAAAGCTATTTCCTGATCAACCAGTTCCGAGAGATATTCTTACACGCTTCTAGAATAGGTGGGACTTGAGCCTGGCCCTTCTGGCTGAAAGGTCAGGACATTACCACTGCACCAGAAGAAGGACCTTCAAAATCCTCAGTTGTTATTCCCCTCAAAACTATGTGACACCAATACGGTGGATGGTAGACATAATGTGGACTGGGGTAGACAAAGTCAGAAGTCACATGACACCTGGTTATAGTCCAACAGGTTTATTTGAAATCATAAGCTTTTGCTGTGCTGCTCCTTCATCAGGTGAAATGGAGAGAAGCACACAGGCACAGAGTTTATAGACGGAGAGACCATTGCAACATTATTCCAGGTAATTAAGAGTGTCAAAAGACCATACAAATGGTGTAAGTGGAGTGTCAAGAGGCTGAATACCAAGTCTCTGCAGGTGATCAAGTGTGTCAGACAATGTAAGTAAAGTGTCAACAGCTGCATGGCAAGCGAAGGGATGACCTATAATCTGATAAGTTGAAGCACAGAGATAGTTACAAAAAATTAAAAATAAGGTGATGCTGGAGACAAACCAAATGACTGGAATAAGATGGTAGATATAGGAGTTACATGCCAAGGTTCTAACCAAAGTAACAAGTAATCCAAAACTGTACAAACTAATTAAGGTAGAGAGATCATGACAAGTTATCATGGTGATGCTGTCAAAACAGGATAGTAAGGAAGATCTCACAGATACAGAACTATATGGTGGGGTCACATGAATAGCGACATGAACCCAAGATCATGGTTGAGGCCGTCTTCATGGGTACAGAACTTGGCTGCCATTTTCAGCTCGGCGATTCTGCGTTGTTGCGTATCTCAAAGACCGCCTTGGAGGATACTTACCTGAAGATCAGAGGCTGAATGTCCCTGAACGATGAAGTGTTCCCCGACCAGGAGGGAACATCTATGTCTGAGCGATTGTTGCACGGTGTCCATTCATCTCTGGAGGTCCTCAGCATAAACCCTTTCAGACCCTGATACTAGAGCTCGTGCCATCATCCTCATGAACTGGAACTTTGTTAATGAGAGAAAACAGATTTAAAATAATGAGTAAGGTGATGGGGTATGCATTCCTTTCCAGTAGTGATCTGGAACGCAATGCCTGGAAAAGCTGATGGAAACAGATTGAACAGTATCGGTCAAAAATGAATCAAATCTAAACTCCAAAAAGGGATCATTTCCAGGGTTGTGTGGTGCAGAGGTGGGGGGGGGGGGAATCTAACTGAACAACACTGTCAAACAGTCAGACTTGGCACAGTGGGCCAAATGGCCTCATCTGTGCTATGGAGTGCTGCAATTTTGAGTTTTTCCAGTACACCATCAAAAACAAATTAACTTGTCACGTATGAACCTGATACAGAAATTCGAGTTTCTCGAGAGCATTACCAAATCATTGGCAGGGAATCCACGTTCCGTAACATGAATAAAAGAAAATTTAGGAGCATTTACAACAGAATTTGAGCTGATTGCAGTCATGTAATATTTAAATATTAGATCTTTGCACATTTAAGCAATCAAATTGCTTGTTAATTCTTCACGATAGCACAAAGGTACCTGTTGTTAAATTATAGCCTGCAGATACAGCATTGATGTATTTTCGGCTGAGATTTATGCACTTGTGTTATGAAGAAATGGATGTCTGTGGTGGACATTGTTTTGAAATAAATCACAGATGTTTCTGTTGTTGCCAAGCATGGTGTAATGCAAGCGAACAAATCATCACAACATTAACTTGATGACTTACTTCATGATGAATTCGATGGCCCCACGAGGGTGGATCTCATTTTGTTGATTGAGAGTTGGGACACTCGCTTGGTTTGGAGTGTTTCAGGCAGCTGCTGTGGGAGCTTCTCTTTGGTCTGTTGGGTCTTTGACAGACTCCGGCCCAGCCCGCCAAGCAGGAAGTAGGGAGGTGGGAGCCGGAGGGGGTTGGGTGGGTGTATAAGTTTGCGTCGGAATGCTTAGTGTCTCAAACATGGAGGGTAAAGACTGCGACAAGGGTTGGATCTGGTCATGCAGGGCGGGAAGTTAAACATCAGCCCTTCACATGGACTGGAATTGGGTGCAAAGTTACCACTTGGCAAAGGACGAGAGGTCTTGCATTCAGAGATTTTACATGGACCTAACGTTTTATGTTGTTTTACAGCCCATGTTGTACTCAGCATTTCTGGAGTGCAGTCACGGTTACAATGTAGTGGCAAATATGTGCACAGCAAGATCCCACAAACAGCAACCTGCTCAGCACCAGATAATCCGATTTGAACGAGGGATAATCATTGGACCAGCCATCCAGGAGAGGACACGCAAGTGGATCAGTGGTTACCACTGCTGCCTCAAAACGCCAGGGACCTGGGTTCAATTCAACCTCGGGTGACTGTATGGAGTTTGCACGTTCTCTGTGGGTTTCCTCTGGATGCTCTGGTTTCCTCCCACAGTCCAAAGATGAGCAGGTTTGGAGGATTGGCCATGCTAAATTGTCCATAGTGTCCAGGGATGTACAGGCTAGGTAGATCACCCATGGGAAACACAGGTTTACAGGGATCGGGTAGGGAATGAGTAAGATCCTTTCAACCTATCCAAGAGAACAGTCAGTTTGATATCTCATCTAAAAGCCAGCACCTCTGACAATGCAGACCTCCCTCAGTGCTGGGGTACCATGTTCCAATATGAAGCTTGAATGGTAACCTGGTGACTAGACTTGACCAGTTACTTTAGCCATGGAGGCTTTCCCAGGTCTAGTGGTGCTTGATTCCAATGCTAGCTTCTCCCTGGAGCAGGGTGTAAGCCTCACCAAGGAGGCTCTCCCATTCATACCAACTGCCATTGATGTATCCAAACGTTTTGCTGGTTGATCCATAAAGGAGACAATACAGGGTCCCCAGTGGCTGTGCAGCAAACCAGCAAGACCCCCATCACTAACAGTAAACTCCAGAGAATCAAATGTACCACCCACATACTCAGCCAGATATACACAGACACACAACCATATTTGCCAATATACACAAACACGGGTATGTACACACTCCCACCCATGGACACTGATATATACAAGAACACATACTCAGACACAAATATACCACATGGGCATGAATATAAACACTCAACAGAGTAGACAGAGACACACACAGATACTGATATATAGACAAACAGGTATTTACAGACACACACCCACGCATGCACACACACACACACACACACACACACACATAATGCCTCACACACACACACCCGCATACACAGACATCCATACATACACACACACACAGATACACACACAGACATACACACACAGGCACACACACACATACACACAGACACACACGTACACACCGAGATACAAACACGTGCACACACAGACAGACATACACACACACGTACACACACACAATCAGACATACACACACGTACACACACATAGATATGAAACAATCTGTCTTTGCTGGAAGGAAGTAGAAGGACAAAGTTGCCTTCAGACAGTGTGGACAGAGTCTGGCTGAGTACAATACCTTTGGAAGAATTTGCACAATCTATTGGCGGAACATTGTAAGGAAGGCAGTGCCAGATACTCAACAAAGCTGGATGTACCAAAAAAGGTAAAAAGAGGGGTTTTCACAGTCTGAGATCTTAGATTCCATGCCAAGGGGAGACAGAGAAGCTTAATCAGGATCGATTAGCCACAGACTGGGATGTGTTTCTTTCTATAAACAGGATTTCAGAGAGGTTACAGGAGGTAGGGGAAGGCTTGCAGCACCAGAGTAACTACTGCAGAACAGCATGCAATGGACTCTGACAACAGGAGCTTTGAATTGCTAAACTAGATGCAAAAAGTCACATAAACCAAATCATTTATAGAGACAGAAGGGATGGAGAGAGAGGTCAGCAACTAAAATGGAATGAAAGCAGCAGAACCATAATGTACACAAAAATTGTGGGGAGATAGTGCCATGATGGTACGGTCACCAAACCAGGTCCTCAGAAGAGTGTAAGAAATAAGAACATGAGTAGGCTATTCAGCCCATCGAACCTGGGCCACCGTTCAATAGGATCAAGGCCATTTCAACATTCACATGTCCCTGTAACCCTTGGTTCTCTGACTGATCAAGAATTCATCTATCTCAGCCTTAAATATACACAAGGACTCTGCCCCTGTCACAGTCAAGGGGTTCCAATGACTCACAATCCACTGAGAGAAGAAATTCTTCCTCATCCCAATCTTAAATCGGTGCTCTTTTGTTCTGAGATTGTAACCTCTGGTCCTAGACTGTCCCATGAAGAAGAAACAATCTTTCCGCATATACCCTTTCAAGATGCCTGCGTGTTTCAATAAGGTCGCCTCTCATTCTTCTACACTGTGGGTGGCACGGTGGCACAGTGGCAAGCACTGCTGCCTCACAGTACCAGGGACCTGGGTTCAATTCCAGCCTCGGGTGACTGTCTGTGTGGTGTTTGCACATTCTCCCCGTGTCTATGTGGGTTTCCTCCGAGTGCTCTGGTTTCCTCCCACAGTCCAAAGATGTGCAGGTTAGGTGAATTGGCCATGCTAAATTGCCCGTAGTGTTAGGTGGATTAGTCATGGGTAAATATAGGGAGGTGGGTTTCTTTATGGAGGGTCGGTGTGGACTTGTTGGGCCGAAGTGCCTGTTTCCACACTGTAAGTAATGTAATCTGTAAGCTAAACTCCAATTAAGTTTAGGCCCAATTGTCCTCAAAAGAAAATCTACTGAACCTTCTCTGTTCTGCTTTCAATGCTAATACATCTCTCCTTAGATAAAGGGTCCAAAATTCTCATAGTACTCTATTTGCTTTCCCTATTACCCACTGAATTATCATAGAATTCCTTCAGTGTGGAAACAGGCCATTCGGCCCAACAAGTCCACACCGACCCTCTGAAGAGTAACCCACCCAGACCCTACCCTATTATCCAATATTTACCCCTGACTAATGCACTTAACCTACACATCCCTGAACACTATGGGCAATTTAGCATGGTCAATTCACCTGACCTGCACCTCTTTGGATTGTGGGAGGAAACCAGACTACCCGGAAGAAACCCACGCAGACAAGGAGAGAATGTGCAAACTCCACGTGGTTGCCCGAGGCTGGAATCAAACACAGGTCCCTGGCGCTGTGAGGCAACAATGCTAACCACTGAGCCACCATGCCACCCTTTTGGATATTAGCTTTTGTGAGTCAGGCATGAGGACACACACGGCCCTCTGTTCTGTAGCTTTCTGCAGTCTTACTCCATTTAAATAATATTTAGCTCCTCTATCCTGAAGAAAGATTACATCCAAAATGTCAACTTCTCCACCTTCTGATGCTGTATTCCTCCAGCCTCCTGCTTGTCCACCTTGGATTCCAGCATCTGCAATTACTTTTGCCTCGATTCTTCATGGCAAAGTGCATAATCTCATGTAATCCATAACCAGGTTTTTGTCCAGTCACTTGACCTGCCTCCATCCCTCTTTCTCTATACCTCAAAACTTAACTTTCCAACTATTTTTATGTCATAGAGTCAGACAGCGTGGAATCTTGACCCTTCGGTCCAACCAGCCCATGCTGAACACAATCCCGAACTAAACTAGTCCCACCTGCCTGCTCCTGGCCCATATCCCTCCAAACCTTTCTGATTCAGGGACTTTTTCAAATGGCTTTTAAATGGTGTAATTGTAGCTGTATCCATCACTTCCTCGGAAGTTCATTTCACACACGAACCACCGTCTGTGTAAAAGATTTGCCCCGCATCTGCAAAGTTAACTACAGTAGAGTCACTTTTCTCAACCAAATCAGAAGTATGTATTGTAAATAACTGTGGTCCCAGCTCAGATCCCTATTGCACTCCACTAATTACAGGTTGTCATCCTGAAAATGCACTTATTATTCCAGTTCTCTGCCTTCTGTTAGTTAGCCAATTCTCAATCCATGTCAAGGGTGTGGTGCTGGAAAAGCACAGCAGGTCAGGCAGCATCCGAGGAGCAGGAGAATCGATGCTTCCAGCATAAGCCCTTCATCAGGAATGAGGAATTCTCAATCCATGCTAATATACTGGTTCCAATACCATATACTCTTATCTTATTAAGTAGCCTTATGTGAGATTCTCTAAGGAACGATAGTAGGGGTTAGTTACTCAACTGGAAATGGCATCCCGGTGGCAGACCAGAGTTCCAGATGGGACCAGAGCTGCTTTCAGGGCGAAGGAGATCACCCTGTAGATGGGACCCTCCTTCCCCGACACCCCCCAACCATACCATGGTAACCTAGTTACATTTCAAAGAGTTGCAGTGAGAGCTCTTCCATCTTGAGAAATTATCCCCTTCATTTCCTCCTGCTGCTGCCTTCAAAGCAAGGCAGATAGGGAGGGAGGGAGGGGGCATATTATCCTCAGAGTTAATAGGCTTACACCTCCCCGCCCCACCCCAGTACTGGAGGGCAGTAGCTAACCCACCTCCCTCTGGCTTATAAACTTCTTGAAAAACACAGGCTGCCCAGCTGCATAGGCCCAATATATCTCACCATGACCCTCAAGCTCAATCCACTTACTTATGTATGTAATGTGGGTGTGCTGTCAATGTTGGTGCTCACTCAGCCTCTATGTTAAATGGGCAAATTAGAGTGGGCGTGGGCCTGTGGTTGGCTTAGAAGGTAAGCTAGAACATAGAACATTCCGGCACAGCACAGGACTCAGCCCTCGATGTTGTGCCAACCTGTGAACCAATCAGAAGCCCATCTAACCTACACTATTCCATTATGATCCATATGTTTATCCAATGACCATTTAAATGCCCTTAAAGTTGGCGGGTCTACTACTGGTGCAGGCAGGGTGTTCCACCTGCTTGCTACTCTCTTGAGTAAAGAAACTACCTCTGGCATCTGTCCTTTTAAACAATTTAAATAAGTACATGATTAGGAAAGGTTGGAGAGATATATCTATCATATATATATTCAGGTTTGTTTGGCGATGGCTTACAAGAACCGTTGACTGGATTCATAGAATCCCTACAGTATGAAAGCAGGCCATTTATCCTAATTGGGTCCGAAGAGAATCCCACCCAGACCAACCCCTCCCCCTACCCTATAGCCCTGCATATCCCATGACCAATTCAACCTAACCTGCCCACCTTTCGAGAGAGTGAGGAACTGGAGGAACAGCACCTCACACTCCGCCAAGGGAGCTTACAGCCCAAGGGCCTCAACGTAGAGTTCACCAGCTTCAAATTCTCCCCAGCCCCATCCCATGTCCAACCCTCCCTCTCCTTCCCATCTCCTTGGCCTGACGACCTGTCCATCTTCTTTTTCACCTATCTGCTCCACCAACTGACCAACTGACCAACCACAACAACCCCCTACCCGCATCCACCTATCACCATCCCACCTGCCCTTCCCCTCACCCTCTGTTTATCTCCGAGCCCCCTTCCCCCTCCCAAATCCTGGTGAAGGGTCCCGACCCGAAACGTCAACTCTCCTGCTCCTCCGATGCTGCCTGACCTGCTGTGCCTTTCCACCGCCACACGGGATTGACTCTGACTTTCAGCATCTGCAGTTCCTCACTCTCCCCAAAGGTGGGCAGGTTAGGTTGAATTGGCCATGGGATATGCAGGGCTACAGGGTATGGGAGGGGTGGGTCTGGGTGGGATTCTCTTCGGACCCAATTAGGATAAATGGCCTGCTTTCATACTGTAGGGATTCTATGAATCCAGTCAACGGTTCTTGTAAGCCATCAAACCTGAGCTACAATAGCACTTGTATAACGAAGCAACGGCCCTGTCTGGGTGAAGTTTACATCTGGATTGTAAGGAACCTCCTTGCCCCTTCTCTCTTTGACCTTGGGACAACTTGGCGTGAAGCTGCAAAAGGTACTCCTTCATAATCCAACCCCCAAGGGCCCAAGGTTCACAGCAGAGACAGCCAATTTGCGCAGCCCGGCTCCACTTTTTCTACATGAAATGCCTCATAAAAGCACAATTACACCCTTGTCTGATTGCATTTGTCAACGAGAGCAATTGCCATCTTCTGAGTGCCGGACGCATTGGCTGTAAAAATGTGACCAAATTTCACCTGACAGGGCAAAATGTGAGGCAGCCTTTTCATTTCAATATCTGGCTGGTGTCGATTCTTCGTGTATCGGCGTCCGCTTTCCTCCCATCGCTGCTTTCCCTTTATTCATTGCTGCTTTTATTTTTGCTCATTTTTTTTTAATGATGGACAAGATATAATGAAGGCAGATTTGTTTGAGTCAGCTGTGCTTGGTGTATGGCGGAGCCTGTCTCTGATTGTCTCAAGGTTCCAAATTCAAGTCCGACTGCAGGATTGAAGCTAAAACAATCAAGGCTGACTCCCCAGTGCAGTACGGTGGGGTGGGGGGGGGGGGGGGGGGGAGGTGCTGCCCAGTTGCAGACGCCAATCTGCAGCAAGACTCTGTCTTCCCTCTCAGGTGATCATAAGCGATCACATGTCATGCAGTCATATAGCACATAACCAGGCCCTTTGACTCAACTGTTCCAAGCCGACCAGGTTTTCTAAACTGAACTAGGCCTATTTGCCCATATCTCTCTAAACCCTTCCTATTCATGTACCCATCCAAACATCTTTTAAATGCTGTAATTGTACCAGCCTCCACCACTTCCTCTGGCAGCTCATTCCATACACGCACCACCCCTCTGTGTGAAAAAGTAACCCCTCATGTCCCTTTTAAATCTTCCCCTTCTCACCTTAAACCTATGCCATCTAGTTCTGGACTCCCCCATCCTGGAGAAAACACCTTGGCTTTTCACCCTATCCATGCCCCTCATGATTTTATAAACCTCTATAAGGTCACCCCTCATCCTCCGACGCTCCGGGGAAAACAGCCCTAGCCTGTTCAGCCTCTCTTTATAACTCACATCCTCTAGACTCAGTAACATCCTTGTAAATCTTTTTTGCACCCTTTCCAGTTTATTAACATCCTTTCTGTAGCAGGGAGATCAGGATTGTACATAATACTTCCAATGTGGCCCTCACTTGATCAGGCGCCGGGGATTTATCTCCCTCTATGCAGCTGAAGGCCTCCAGCACCACCATCTCTTGTATAATGTGGATTCTTTTCAAGATATCACTATTTATTTACCTGATTTTCCAAGCTTCCATGTCTTTCTCCAAGTAAATACTGATGCAAAATATTCATTTTATGTCTCACCCATCTCCTGCAGTTCCATGTATAGATGGCCTCACTGACTCTATTCCCTCTGCAGTTTACTCTTTATTCTTGTATACCTCTTTGGATTCTCCTGCACCTTATTTTCCAAAGCTACTTGATGTCCCCTTTTTTGCTCCTTTTTCCTGATTTCCCTCTTAATTGTCCGACAATCCCCAATACTTCTCAAGGGATTCCCTTGATCCCAGCTGTCTTTACTTGACATATGGGTCCTTTTTCTTGACGAGAGCTTCAATATCTCTCATCATACAGTGATCCCTACTCTTGCCAGACTTTCCCTTCACGTTAACACGGACATCTCATTTTTGAGAACCTCCCTGTTTTCAGATGACCCCTTTTCCTGCGAACAGCCTCCGCCAGTCAACTTTTGGAAGTTCCTGTCTAATGTCATCAGAAGTGATCATGCCTCAATTTAGAACTTTAACCTGTGGACCAGGCCAATCCTTTTCCATTAATATTTTAAAACTAATAAGATTATGGTCACTGATCCCAACTAATACCTCAGTCACTATTTCGAAAATGAGGAGGGAAATTACATCTGAAGTCCTTGCCGATATTTATCCCTCAGTCGACGTCAGACACCCAGATTAACAAGTCATTGCTGTCAGTGGAGCTTGCTGCACACAAATTGTTTTTTTACAATCTCTACCATCGGGGAGAAGCGTGAATGCACTCACCAGCCGGATTCGTAACGGTTTCTACTGTTGTTAGAATGCTGAATGGACTCACAAACTCTTAACATTCACCTGTACCTGTGTTTTTGTTTTTGCTGCTATTAACCTATTATTTACTTATATATGCTACTTAACTCTGTGACTCACCTGTATTGCTCACAAGACAAATCTTTTCACTGTGCTTCGGGACACATGACAATAAATTCAATTCAATTCAATTCAATCTTTCCTACATCAAGTGAATTCACTTCAAATCCTCTTCATTGGCTCGAAAGGGCTTTCAAAGATTTTGAAGAGAGCATAGTAAAATAATTCTTCCTTTATACCTTTACTTTACTCGCGTAACCTCAGCACAATTCCTGTTTACACATTCAACCTTTTGAGTCACCTTGGTTTTTAATTCAGAGCCAAGAGACTGGGCACTTGTTAGTGTGTCAGATTTGTCTCTGAAGGGATAATTCTTTCCTCAGTTTCAGAAATTTATGGTTTGAAGAGCCATTGTTGTGTTTAAAACTAGGCTGTAACATGCAAATGGAGTGCTGCACTGTCTATTGGATGTGATGCCCGGCAGCAATCTTGGTTTCACATTTTATCTGAATGCTCGCACCCATGATAGTGCAAGAGTTATAGAGTTATAGAGATGCACAGCACAAGAACAGACCCTTTGGTCCAACTCGTCCATGTTGACCAGTATCCTAACCTAACCTAGTCCTATTTGCTAGCACTTGGCCCATATCCATCTAATCCCTTCCTATTCAAATACCCATCCAGATGCCTTTTAAATGTTTTAATTGTACCAGTGTCCACCACTTCTTCTGTGGAGCATCAGCCTAGGTTTCTATGTTCTAGAATGAGACTCAAACTCTTAAAAATATAAAGAGGCAATTGGTCCAAAGACGTGTAGGTCAGGTGAATTGGCCATGCTAAATTGCCCATAGTGTTAGGTACATTAGTCAGAGAAATGGGTCTGGGTGGGTTATTCTTAGGAAGGTCAGTGTGAACTTGTTGGGCCGAAGGGCCTGTGTCCACACTGTAGGGAATCTAATCTAATCTGAGCACAGCACTGGATCTGGAACTTGTGATGAACAAAGAATAAGACTCACTTTTTGATAATGAGGAGCTTGAAGGTTTGTAGCAAGGTGTACTTCAGCCTAGATCCACATCCACATCAGTTCACCGACACATTTGGCTATGCTTCTGCTTTACTTGTGGTGATATTGTTGGTAATAGTTCTGAAGGAGTTAATATTCATGTCACATTGTGCTCCATCCCAATGTCACAGTGTGTTCGGTTAGAGAGACAGTTGGATTCTGTGCAATTACCTCAAAGGGGCAGGTGTATTCTCTACAGTCAGTCCTTTATCACCATGTCTGGCTAGTCATGTTTACGAAAGCCATTGCTATCACACAATGAACTACCTTGCTTTACATAAGACAAGTGCTTCGTTCTGTTTAGACTGATGATGTGATGATAATCAGAAAGTCTGTCATGATAATTGGAAAATTCCTACACTCAGCACACAGAAAGGAGTATTTATGGCAGCTAAATACTCCAACTACATGTCAGTACTGAAAATATGACAAGGGCCTGACAGATTATATCCTTAATCTGTCATGCCTGAAGGTTTCACTGGTTTCGAAACCAGGCAGGACCTGGTAGGATGACCATCCTGAGAATGGCGGAGTATTACTGAGGTGGTGTTTGACTGGAAAACGTTCATGCACAAAGGAACCCTAGAGTCCTTGTACACTTGTCATTGGAAGCCTCAGCCCTTTCAGGGAGAGCATCCTAACTCTGAACACCCCTTATCTTCACTGAGGACTGCTTCTTTAAAATTTCTTGCCTTTGTGTCTGGCTGAACAGATAGGCTTAGAGTGAGCAAGCACTGTGACAGTGAGACGCAGCCTGGTCCAGTCTGTGAGCTGGGTGCGTGTGTGTCCCGAGTGCAGGGTGTCGTTGCTGCAACATTACAGTGATAGTGGCTAGTGCGGTATTGAAGGGTGGAAGTGTAAAGGGAGTGGATCAAAGTTTTGTCATGAGGATTCACAGAGACTGTCACAGATTGGGGCTAGGCCAATTTTGATGGAATTAGACACTAACTAGTGAGAGGATGGGGCACCTTAAAGCTCTACGAGGCACTCTGTGTGTGGAGCCACAGGAGATGGGTGAGATTCTAAATGAATACTTTGTGTCACTGTGGAGAAAGACATAGAAGCCAGGAAACTCGGGGAAGTAAATAATGATATCTTGAGAAGAGTCCACACAACAGAAGAGGAGGTCTTAACATGCACAAAGGTAGGTAAATCCCTGGAACGTGATCAAATGCATGGTCACATTTGGAATATTGCATACAATTCTGGTCACCCTGCTATAGGAAGGATGTTATTAAACTGGAAAGGGTGCACATGAGTAGAATGGCCAGTTCCTATGGAATATACCATGAGATGTTGGTGTCTGATGGAGGTCCTTTGGTAAAGTGATAAGCTGAATTCACCGGGTATCTGCTCCGATGGCCATGTCGAGTTTTTCTCAATATCACGCTCGCTTGGCATGTGAATTATTAATGAGATGACAGGATTGTTAGTCAGACACATGGCAACCAATAGACATAGAGTCATAGAGATGTACAGCATGGAAACAAACCCTTCAGTCCAACTCGCCCATGCCGACCAGATATCCCAACCCAATCTAGTCCCACCTGCCAGCACCCGGCCCATATCCCTCTACCCCCTTCCTATTCATATACCCACCCAGATGCCTTTTAAATGTTGTAATCATACCAGCCTCCACCACTTCCTCTGGCAGCTCATTCCAAACACGCACCACCCTCTGTGTGAAAAAGTTGCGCCTTAGGTCTCTTTTATATCTTTCCCCTCTCACCCTAAACCTGTGCCCTCTAATTCTGGACTCCCTCACCCCAGGGAAAAGACCTTGCGTATTTATCCTATCCATGCCTCTCATGATTTTATAAACCTCTTTAAGGTCACCCCTCGGCCTCTGACGCTCCAGGGAAATTGGTAACCTGCCCATTGCCTAGCACGAAACTTGGTAAAAGCAGAAATAATGGAAGAAAAGGTACTAGACGTGAAGATGGGTCTCGTCAAACCTCTCCCCTGATTCTACCACACGTCTCACCACAGCCTATCTCACTCAGACTCCTGTAAGTCTCTGACCATAATATTGTGCCAAAGTTCTGTCTTTTGCATTATTCATGAACGAGTGTGTATTGGGGTAAAAGGATGTATAGTTCAAGCTTAAATGTGGTAGCTTAATACTTAATAATCTATCTACTCGTCATTTTTGTTACTTTTAAGTGTTGATAATAAATAGAGATACTTCTGACCTAATCCGGATCACTTCTGAGTTCTGCATTGCATTCAATCAGCTGGCTAAATTGTTCGTTTCTGGTTTCATTATATTTCTGCATATTTGTCATCACTTGTGGAACAGTGGGGCTTGGTACACTCTTCCCAACTTGGTTTGTCACTAAAAAGTGAAGCAGAACAGAATAATGGACAAAGCTACATCCCTCCCTGATGCGCTCGATGTATTTTACGCTCAGTTCGAACAGAAGGTCAGTGAAACGGTGTCACCCTCCCTGCCAGCCTTGGATGGACCTGTTCCCTCAGTCACCGTCACAGATTGGCCTGTTCTGAGCGTGAACCCACGGAAAGTGTCTGGCCCTGATGGAATCCTGGGCAGTGCTCTCCCGCAGGGACCAGCTGGTGGGAGTATTCGCCCGACATCTGTAACTGTTCCTTACTCCAATCTGAAGTCCCCACCTGCTTCAGGAAGACCACCATCATCCCGCTGCCAAAGAAAGCTCACACAGCGTGCCTCAATGATGACCGCCCAGTGGTTCTGACTTCCATCGTTATGAAGGGCTTCAAGAGCTTAGTCATGGCCCATATCAACTCTCACCTCCCAGCCTTCCTTGATTCCTTGCAAGTCGCCTACTGTCACAACAGCAAATGCCATCTCCCTGGACCTACACTCATCCGTGGGAAATCTGGATAACAAGCACACCTGTGTTAGGGTCCTACTTTTTGACTACAGCTCTGCCTTCAACACTATAATTCCAACCAAACTCATTGCCAAACTCCAAGGCCTAAGTCTCTGCTCCACCGCCTAACTGGATCCTCACCTTCCTGACCCACAGACTGTAATCAGTGAGGGTAGGCAACAACACCTTCTCCATGATAATCCTCAACACCAGCACCTCACAAGGCTGTGTACTCAGCCCCTTACTCTCCTCCTTGTACACTCAGGACTAGTGGCCAACTTTGGCCCAATTCCATTCACACATTTACTGATGACAACACTGTGTCGGCCAGACCTCAAGACAGAATACAGGAAAGAGATAGAGTGCTTGGTGGTGTGGTGTAAAGACACCAATCTCTCTGTCGATGTCAGCAAAATGAAAGAGCTGGTCATTAACTTCAGGAAGCATGGTGGAGGACACTCCCCTATCTACATCAATGGATCCGAGATGGAGATGGTCCATGACATCAAGTTCCTAGGAATGATGATCACCAACAATCCCCCTGGACCACCCACGCTGATGCAACTGTCAAAAAAAGTACAACAATGCTTTTATGTTCTCAGGAGGCCAATGAAATTTGGCATTCCCATACAGACTCTTGACAATTTTTATAGATACATCATAGAAAGCAATCTTCCTGGATGCATCACGGCTTGGGGTAGCAACTGCTCTGCCCAGGACTGTAAGAAACTACAGAGAGTTGTGAACACAGCCCAGTCCCCCACACAAACCAACCTTCCATCCATTGACTCCATCTACACCTTTCACAGCCTCGGGAAGGCAGCCAACATCATCAAAGATCCCTCCCACCCCGGTTATAATCTCTTCCAAGCTCCTCTGTCTGGCAGAAGATGCAAAAGCTTAAACACATGGACCGACAGATTCAAGAACAGCTTCTGTTATTAGACTCCAGAATGGACCACTTAATTTTTAAATTTAAATGTTGATCTCACTCTTTGTGCAAGTTCTCTGTAGCCGTAACACTGTCTTCCCCACTTGCTCTATTACCCTAATGAACTGTGTATGGTATGATCTGCCTGTACTGCATGCAAAACAAAACTTTTCACTGTACCCAGGTACATGTGGCAATATTAAATCAAAGCAAATCAAATCAAACAGTACAGAGGTACTCAAACATGTGGATAGCATGCATGGTTTTCAAAATTATATATGATATACAAATACATACATGATATACAAATGTCTAGATGGGTATACAAGTTAACAAATGCCATATTTGGTACAGGTCGTTCAGCTATAACGTGCATTTCATTAACGCAAATTTGCTGTAACACGACTAACAAATTGGGGACACTGTTTCTAAAGTGTGAACTTTTAAATCGTGTGTTGGCTGTGACACGTTTACATCACCAACACTTTTAAGCGCTGTTTCTAAAGCATGATTTTTCTATAATATGGGGTTGCACAAGAACACAACCATCACTTTATAGAAGAACGTGTATGGAATGAGCTGCCAGAGGATGTGGTGGGGGCTGGTACAATTGCAACACTTAAGAGGCATCCGGATGGGTATATGAATAGGAAGGGTTTGGAGGGATATGGGCCGGGTGCTGGCAGGTGGGACTAGATTGGGTTGGGATATCTGGTCGGCGTGGACGGGTTGGACCAAAGGGTCTGTTTCCATGCTGTACATCTCTATGACTCTATAACTGTCTGTATTCAAAAGTACAGCTGCTCAACACAGTATACAAACAAAAAGGTTCTATAAGTGATACCTGGAAGATAGAAATTGGCTCAGAACTGGGAATTGCAAACTCAACTCCCTGGAGCAGGACTTGAACTCAGAACCTTTAAAGCTGATGCTGTATTTGAAGCGTTCAGTGCTGGGCTCCGGAGGTTATCTCTAATACCGTTCAATGCTAAACAGTTGGAAAGAATTCCAGTCTCTCATCCATCAAATCATCCATCAAATGGGAAGAAAATGAAACTGAATAATGTGCATTGAGTGGAGTCCGGTATTAGGTAACTCAATCTTAGCTACAACTCATGTCAAGCTGAATGGTTCAAAAGAATATTTTGAGAAATAAACACACATCTCGATCTATTTTTCATTTCAACAACTGTCTCATATTTTCCTTTTGTCTTCAGCACCAGATGCAACATTCCCAAACATTTTTAATTTCTCTCCATCCATGACTAGGAACTTGCTGAAATAAATAATCTTCAGAGAGTTGCAGCGAAACTAGGCTGAGAGGCACTACAAGCAATTCCAGGAGAGCTGGTTGGCAATAGCTGAAAGGAATAAGTGAATGGGGCTCAGCTGAGCATAAAGCCTTTAGTTATGAGAGCGGTTACTCTGTTAACTGAAACCTCAGTGAGGCAACTTAATAGCCCTAATCAGAAAGAGAGATTGTATTTGACGCTATGAAGATCACAATATGACGGCTGTTGAAATTCATGACAGACAAAGGTATAACTGAAATGTTTATTTTCATTAAATTCATCGATTCTTCTTTTTTCAAATCACTCCTGGGACATCAGCTTTCATGGTGAGACAGGAATTCCCCGGAAAAACCTGTAAACCAGCGAAGGAGACATCCAAATTGTCTTGTACGCCATAAAACAGAGCTCCAGTAGTTCCAATTCCAAGTATTAGCTTTCTTTTTAAAGTCGGAGAGTCAGAGAGATGTACAGCAAGGAAACAGACCCTTCGGTCCATCTCATCAATGCTGACCAGATATCCGAAATTAATCTATTCCTATTTGCCTGCAATTGGTCCATAAGCCTTCTTATTCATGTACCCGTGCAGATGCCTTTTTAATGTTGTCGTTATACCAGTCTCCAACACCTCCTCTGGCAGTTCATTCCACATATGCACCACCCTCTGCATGAAAACTTTGCCTCTTAGGTCCCCTTTTAAACCTTTCTCCTCTCACCTTAAACCTATGCCCTCTAGTTTTGGACTCCACTACCCTGGGGAAAAGACCTTTACTATTCAACCTATCCAAGCCCCTCAAGATTTTATAAACCTCCATATAATGTTACCCTCCATCTCTGATGCTCCAGCCTATTCAGCCTCTCCCAATAGCTCAAACAATCCAAACCTGGCAACGTCTTTGTAAATCTTTTCTGAACCCTGTCCAGTTGAACAACTTCCTTCCTATAGCAGGGAAACCAGAATTGAATGCAGTATTCCAAAAGTTGCCGAACCAATGTCCTGTACAGCCACAACGTGACCTCTTAACTCCTATACTCAATGTACTGCCCAATAATGGCAAGCATACCAAAAACCTCCTTCATGATCCTTAATTGGTCTTTTTCCTCTGGGTTTGTTCCCTGTCCCTAGTTGCCCTGAGGGATGATGGTGAGTCACCTTTTCAATTAAAACGTAGGAGTGCAATGGCATTGTGATATTATCACTTCAGTATTTCATCTAGAGACCCAGGGGAACCTGTGTTCAAATTCTGCCATGGCAGATGGAGGAATTTGAATACAATAAAAATGTGGAATTATGAATCTAATGATGACCATGAAATCATTATCAGGAAAATCCCATCTGGTTCATTAATGTCCTTTAGGGAAGGAAACTGCCATCCTTACCTGGTCTGGCCTACATGTGACTCCATAGCAAGGCAAAGCAGGGATGCTGTGGATTTGCAGGTAGGTGCTACTTGAGTGAACTCTACTTGAGTAAGGAACAGCCCCGAGATGCTGGTTGGACCATGGGCAGGTAAAAGTGCTTGTGTGGTCCAAAGTGGCACCTGGAAGTGTTGTACCAAGGAGAGGTCCCATGAGGGTTCTGAGTGGGTTATCCAATGCCAGCATCCAACAAATCTTCAACATAGGGCAGCACAGTGGCTCAGTGGTTAGCACTGCTGTCTCACAGCATCAGGGACCTGGGTTCAATTCCAGCCTCAGGCGACTGAGTGTGGAGTTTGCACTTTCTCCCCGCATCTGTGTGGGTTTCCTCCCACAGCCCAAAGATGTGCAGGTTAGATGAATTGGCCATGCTAAATTGCCCCATAGTCTTCAGGGCTGTTTAGGTTAGGTGCATAAAGTTTAAAAATCACCCGACACCAGGTTATAGTCCAACAGGTTTAGTTGGAAGCACTAGCTTTCGAACACCGACTCCTCCAAATCTAGATTAGGTGCATTAGTTAGGAGTAAATGTAGAGTAATCGTGTAGGGGAATGGGTCTGGGTGGGATACTCTTCGGAGGGTTGGTGTGGTTTTGCTGGGCCAAAGGGCCTGTTTCCACACCGTAGGGATTTTATGGTGAGGAGGAGACATGCGGTCTAGGCCCACCCTGAGACCTTGTTGCGGGCTATCCAAGGTGGCGGTCCAGAGGAGCAGCTGGAGTCACCCCGGTACCTACTTAGACTTGCGGATTTGGAATTCCGGGCATTGGGATTTCTCTCCCCAACGGCTGTAGGATAAGGAAGCTGATTCGTAATGGAGTAACAGCAAGCATGAATTTGTGCTAATGGGCATCTCACTGCTGCTTGGCAAGAATCTCCGCTCGACAGCTGGAGCTTAGTTGGAAAATGCAGCGAGTTGCTCCTTCACCCTCTCCGGGGGGGCTTTCCCAGAATGGATGAGAGGAGAAAGATTTTAAAAAAGACATGAGGGGCAACTTTTTTACACAGAGGGTGGTTCATGTGGGGAATGAACGTATGGAGGAAGTGGTGGATGCGTGTACAGTTACAACATTTAAAAGACATTTGGATAAGTGCGTGAATAGAAAAGATTTTGAAGGATATGGGCCAAGCACAGGCAGGTGGTACTAGTTTCATTTGGGATTTTAGTCAGCATGGATTGGTTGGACTGAAGGGTTAGATGATTCTATGACAATTCCTCAGTTGGAAAGGTAGCTTTATAAGAGGTAGGATTTATAATCATCCCAATATGAATAAGTTGATTAGGGATAGTTAACACGGTTTTGTGAAGGGTAAGTCATACCTCACAAATCTTATTGGATTCTTTGAGAAGGGGACCAAACAGGTGGGTGAGGGTAAAATGGTTGATGTGGTGTATATGGATTTCCAGTAAGACATTTGATAAGGTTCCCCATGGTAGGCTACTGCACAAAATACGGAGACATGGATTTGAGGGCGAGTTAGCGGTTTGGATCAGAAATTGGCTAACTGAAAGAAGACAGAGGGTGGTGGTTGATGGGAAATGTTCATCCTGGAGTTCAGTTACCAGTGGTGTGCCACAAAGATCTGTGTTGGAGTCACTGCTGTTTGTCATTTTTATAAATTATCTGGATGAAGGCGTAGAAGGATGGGTTAGTAAATGTGTGGATGACACTAAGGTCAGTGAATTGTGGATAGTGCTGAAGGATGTTATGGGTTACAGGGGGGCATAGATAAGCTGCAGAGCTGGGCTGAGAGGTGGCAAATGGAGTTTAATGCAGAAAACTGTGAGGTGATTCACTTTCAAAGGAGCAACAGGAATGCAGAGTCCTGGGCTAATGGTAAGGTACTTGGTAGTGTGGATGAGCAGAGAGATCTCGGTGTCCATGCATATAGATCCCTAAGAGTTGCCACCCGTGTTGATAGGGTTGTTAAGAAGGCATACAGTGTGTTAGCTTTTATTGGTAGAGGGACTGAGTTTCAGAGCCATGAGGTCATGCTGCAGCTGTACAAAACACTAATGCGGCTGCACATGGAGTATTGTGTACAATTGTGGTCGCCGCATTATAGGAAGGATGTGGAAGCTTTGGAAAGTGTTCAGAGGAGATTTACTAGGATGTTGCCTGGTGTGGAGGGAATGTCTTATGAGGAAAGGCTGAGGGACCTGAGGCTGTTTTCGTTAGAGAGAAGAAGATTGAGAGGCGACTTAATTGAGACATAAGATAATCAGAGGGTTAGATCGGGTGGACAGTGAGAGCCTTTTTCCTCGGATGGTGATGGCTAGCACAAGGGGACATAACTTTAAATTGAGGGGTGATCAATATAGGACAGATTTCAGAGGTAGTTTCTTTACTCAGAGAGTAGTAGAGGCATTGAATTCCCTGCCTACAACAGTAGTAGACTTGCCAACTTTAAGGCATTTAAATGGTCATTGGATAAATATATGGATGAAAATGGAATAGTGTAGGATAGGTGGGCTTCAGATTGGTTTCACAGGTTAGCGCAACATTGAGGGCTGAGGTGCCTGTCCTGTACTGTAATGTTTTATTTTCCCTGTTCTAAATCTCTTCTGAACCCTCTCCAGCTTTAATAATATCATTCCTGTAACAGGCAGGTCAGAACTGGAGGTTTATAGGAGCAAGCTCTTGATGATAACTTGGGGGCTGCAACCTGCAAGAGACAGTGAGGAAAAAGGATTTATCCAATGTTTTCAGAAATCCATTCCACAATCCAACAATATATGGAGCATTTCGGAGCAGCTTCACAAGGGTCTCTGTAATCTGTTATGGAATATCACCTTCTGTTCATTATAAACCCTAATTGTTTTTGTTTGTATATCTGCCAAATGGCATTGTTGCAAGGTAGTAATTAAGATGGAAAAAATCTCAATGAACCCAAAACATAGTCTGATGTTCACTCTGCTTCAATCCAATTAGTGAGCTTAGTTTATCCCCTACTACATCTGATCGATGGTCCATTCTCTGAGCATTCTCACACCGTTTAACCCTTCACAGTCAACACACCTCAGCTGATGTGTGCTATTACCTTCACCGTTCCCAATGCTAACACCAGTCAAGCTCCTCTGTTGTTCATTTCTTTTATTTATATGTCGGATATGGGTGTTCCTGGCTGGTCCAGCATTTCTTGGCCATTCTGTGTTGTCCTTGAGAAGGTGGCACTGTGTGGAGTTGGTGCACCCACTGGGCAGTTAGAAAGGGTATTCAAGTATTTTGACCCAGCGACATTGAAGGAACGGTTGTGTGTGTGTGTATGTGTGTGTGTGTGTGTGTGTGTGTGTGTGTGTATCTGTGTCTATGTATGAGTGTCTGAGTGTGTGTCTGTATATGTGTGTCCGAGTGTCTGTGTATGTGTGTGAGAGTTTGTATGAGTTGGTGGCACAATGGCACAGTGGTAGCACTGCTGCCTCACAGCGCCAAAGACCTGGGTTCAATTCCTGATTCAGGCGACTCCATGTGGAGTTTGCACATTCTCCCCGTGTCTGCGTGGGTTTCCTCCGGGTGCTCCGGTTTCCTCCCACAGTCCAAAGATGTCCAGGTTAGGTGAAGTGGCCATCCTAAATTGCCCGTAGTGTTGGGTGTAGGGGTAAATGTAGGGGAATGGGTCTGGGTGAGTTGCGCTTCGGCGGGCCGGTGTGGACTTGTTGGGCCAAAGGGCCTGTTTCCACACTGTAAGTAATCTAATCTAATGTGGGTGTCTGTGTGTATCTGTTTGGATGAGTGTATATGTGTGAGTGTCTGAGTGTATGTCTGTATACGTGTGTCTGTCTGTCTGTATGAGTTTGAGTACATGCATGTGAGTGTATGGGTGTGTGGCGCTAGAGGGGAATTGGCAGGAGCTGGGTGGTACTTCAGTGTATCTACAGTCCTCTGGCCTTTGGGTGGTACCATTTACAGGCTAGGAAGTGATTCCCAATTATGTACTCACTGCTGCTGTCACTCCCTTTCACTATTGGCAACATCAGACATCCAGTCCGAGCTATAGAATTCCCTCCTTAAATCTTCCCATCTCTCAACAACAACTTGCATTTGCCTAATGCCTTGAAGATAATCAAACACCTAAAGTGCCTACAGGACAGTGGTACGAGGCAAAATGGGACACTGAGCTCCATGAGCTGACTCGGGGAGGCAGCCAAGAATGAGACAGAGAGTTCAGTTTCAGAGTTAGACAGGTGACTGGGCTGTGAGGGTCTGCAATGGGGAAAGAGTGTTCCTGAGCCTAGGGCAGTGTTTCCCAATCTTTCCACCTCCCCACTGCATTTTGAGGCTTGAAAATGATGGTAAGCCCCACATGAGAGCTCCAGAGGGATTGGGGAGAGAGACCTCCGAGAGTATAGGGGAAGGGGGGGATGTTTGTGAATGTGGGTTCCTGTCTGTCTGAGCTCACCAGTCCCCAGTGCTGCCTTGAAGCCTGCAGCCTCACAGCTAGTTGTCCCAACACCCTCCCCTGACTATGGGCACATCCCTTTTTTGATTTGATATGGGTTATTATTGTCACTTGTGCCTGGGAACAGTGAACATTTTTGTTTTGTGTGCAATACAGTCAGGTCATACCACACAAGATAATAGAACAGAGCGAGGAATACAATGTGACAGCTGCAGAGAAGGTGCACAAACAGCGAGATCAACATTAAATTTAAAATTTGAAGGGTCCACGCAGATGTCTAACAACAGCAGGGAGGAAGCTGTTCTTGAATCTGTTAGTTCGTGTGTTTACATTTTTGTATCTTCTGCCTGACGGGACAGGTCAGAAGAGATTATAACCGGGTTGGAGGGGTCTTTGATGATGTTGGCTGCCTTCCCAAAACAGCGGGAAGTGTAAATGGAGTCACCACCACCTTCTCAAAGGCAATTAGAGCGATGCTATAGATAAAGCCAGTGGCACCCATATCCTATTGCTGAATAAAAAAGAAGAATTTTTTAACAATAAACTGACCAGCTCCTTCCAGAGACAGGTCATTGACATCACATTCACTGAGTGATTCCAATGCTATTGATGTCTGCTCACATCTTGAAATGCTCTCAGTACACATATAAAATGCTCATGCCAGTATTGCCAGTGGGATATTATCCTGCCCTGTCACTCACATTGCTTGTGCTTATTTGGGCGCTGCCATGTTTTTTACTGGCAGGCAGGTTCACAAAGTGAGCACGTGCATAACCTTCCACTTGTGAACCATTCGGGGTGTCTGGAGACACGACCTTTTTAGACCGATCCCCTTATGCAACAGCTTGGTGATAACACTCGTGTGGAGTAACTCGGGGAACATTATCCCATTTAAGGTGGTACATCAATACAGCGAGTCGCCGTTGTTTTGTTTCTGGACTGTCCAAGGGGGACAAACTCAGGACCAACTGTAATCTCCAAGTGATGCTGAGGGAAGGTGAAAGTTGGCCAGACACTCTCCAAATTGTGTCAAATCAGCCCTGGATGTTACATAAGGTAATGGCTCTGAAAGGGTTAATGCAGAAGAATGCATGATGGCAAAGTTATCAGGAGTGGTGTGGGCAAAGACAGAACATCTTCGTATCTCAAGGGGGCCGGATCTCTTATTCTCCCAATAGTTACAATAGTCTATCCCACTAATGTAACTGGGACCTGGTTGCTACCATGAAATAGATGTATTTAAGATCATTTCATTTCGATCACTTTCGAACCAAGTAGGCTCTACAGACTCAGGTCAGAAAAAGAGGATGGAAGCAGCTATCTGCCCAGCCACACATTGGCAATGGGTTGGTATCACATGTGCACACCACAGTGACACATTCAACTTGATAATAATTATTTATTGTGACCTGATACAACTTCTCCATGTTGCTAGCCGGGAGTATCAGAGACACTCTGTATCAGTATCTTGAATGGCTTATAACATTTGACCACATGGATGGCTCAAAGATCATGAAATAGGAACCCATTTCCACTGGCATTAGGTCGTTACAAACTGGAAGGGAAATTAAGGGTGAATCAGGATTTATTTAACATACATTTATGGATGGGCGCTTGTGGGTCACAATGGATTGAGGGATCCTTTATCTCTCTGCTCCCCTTACCTATAGGCACCTTCCCCGCTGTCAAAAACACTCTTTTGTCCAGTAAGAGTCTATTTGACTGCTCCAACTGCACTTGCAGCTTGTCACCGTTGCTACTGGAGGTCCTGTTCCCACTGGCAATTTTACATTTCCAATTGTTTCTCCAAGATTTCAGCATCATTTATTGCCCATCTCGAATTGCCCATGAACTGAACTGTTTGCAAGGGCCATTTCCAAGGTCAGTCAAGTGTCAATCACATAGCTCTGGGTCTGGAGTCACATGTAGAGCAAGCCAGATAGTGCAGCACGGTGGCTCAGTGGTTAGCACTGCTGCCTCACAGTGCCAGGGACCCAGGCACTGTGTGGAGGTTGCACATTTTCCCCATGTCTGTGTGGGTTTCCTCTGGGTGATCTGGTTTTCTCCCACAGTCCAAAGATGTGGTGGCCATGCTAAATTGCCCAAAGTGTTCGGTGCATTTGTCAGAGGGAAATGGGTCTTGTTGGGTTACTCTTCAGAGGGTCGGTGTGGACTTGTTGGGCTGCAGGCCCTGTTTCCACACTGTAGGGAATCTAATCTAATCTAATCAGGTAAGGATTGCAGTTTCCTTACCTAAAGGGCATTATTTAACCAGATGGTTGGTTCCAGAATTTCTTTTTGTCGAATTTAAACACCACTAACTGCCATGGGAGAATACAAAGAATATTACCTGGGTCTCAGGGTTAATGGCCTAGCGATAATACCATTACACCATCACCTCGGTCACAAACTTTTGTTTATTCACTTGCAAGATGTGGGCATCGCTGGCTGGTACAGCATTTATTGCCCATCTCTGGTTGCCCTTGTGAAGGTGTGAGTGAGCTGCCTTCCTGAACTGGTGCAGTTCATATGCTGCAGTTGGACCCACAATGCTGTTAGGGAGGGAATTCCAGGATTTTGATCCAATGACAGTGAAGGAATGGCAATAAATTTCCAAGTCAGGAACTTGCAGGTGGGTGGTGTTTTCTTGTATCTGCTGCCTTTGTCCATCTAGATTGACGCGGTCGTACAGTCATAGACTCTACAAACAGACTCTTCGATCCAACTCGTCCATGCCGACCAGATATCCTAACCTAATCTAGTCCCATTTGCCAGCTCTTGACTCATCCCTCTAAATCCCTCATATTCATATTCTAAATGTTGTAATTGTACCAACCTCCACTGCTTCCTCTGGCAGCTCATTCCATATACGCACCACCCACTGTATGAAAATGTTGCCCCTTCGGTCTTTTTTGTGTCATTTCCCTCACACCTTAAACTTATGCCATCTAGCTTCGGACTCTCCTACCCTGGGGGAACAACCTTGACTATTCACCCTATCCAGGCCCCCCCCATGATTTTATAAACCTCTATGATGTCACCCATCAGCCTCCAGCGTGCCAGGGAAAATAGCCCCACACTATTCAGCCTCTCTCTCTTGCTCATGGATTTGGAAGATACTATCTGAGGATCTTTTGGGTAGTGCTAATAGTACACACTGCCTCTACTGAGCATTGGTGGTGGAGGAAAGGGATGGTTGCCAATTAAATGTAGCTGCTTTGTCCTGGATAGCGCCAAGCTTCTTGAGTGTTGTTGGAGCTGCACTCATCCAGGCAAGTAGGGAGTGTTCCATCACACTCCTGACTTGTGCCTTGTAGATGCTGGACAGGCTTTGGGGAGTCAGGACTGAGTTACTAGTCACAAAATAACTAGCTTCTGGCCTTCTCTTGTAGCCTCTCCTCCCAGACATGAACCTCAATGTAATTATATTTCAAGGAGAGCTTTAGAGTGTCTTTGTAACCTTTTCTTTGTCCCCCTTTGGAACACTGGCCATTTAAGGGTTGGGAAAACAGGAGCTAGTGCATTATTCAGGGATCTGGGCGCAATGCTCAGTCCATTGTAGTTGAGTTTGAAGAGGTTTAGTCTGAATGAACAGAGAGCTGGCTTCAAAAGGAACACCCATGTTTGGTCAATGGTCCTCTTCCAGAATCCCGAGAATGTAGCAGAGATATAGCTGTGGAGCTCCCTTGCATTCTTACATGTCGCTGATGCAGCCTAGCTCTCACTGCAGTCCAACAGCACGCTGACAAATGACCTCAACAGAAATACCAAATGTACCATCCATGAATCTTCAGTTTCGACTCTCTGGAAACAGTCCAAAGTGGGCTTTAAACTTTGCACTTTCTGCCTTAGTAGCGAATGCTCACCTTAACTTGACACAAATTGATCCTCGGCTATTTAAACTTCAGACGAACTAAACATAAGTGAGCCTCTGCACTCTATATGGCAGGACTTGGTCACACAGCTGAGGGGATCTGGAATGTGATGTAAACAGAATGTAAGGAATTGAAGGCAGTTTGCAAAGTACCAGATGGTCATTTTCATACCATTGTCAGACGAAGCCCCATTAACCTATAAACAGCAGATAAACAGATATCAGAGCCATGAGCAATTTGTTTTTTCTCTCTGATGATATCATCACTCTGGAAGTTAAAACATAACAAACAGTTCCTGGGGCCACAATGTAATCTCAAGTAATTAGTCTGCAATGTAACTCAGAACAGCTTGGAGGAATAGTTTAACCATTCGAGTGAAAACTAGATATTTTTCTGGGACAGTTGTAGAATGAAATCCAATCTGTGTCAACGCCCAGGGTGTTATGAAATGTGGTGATGACGCATAATGTTACCAAATTAACACTGCCCTCCAGAACCCCATCCTTTTCACTTTCTCAACGGCACCAACCTGCAGAGGACATCTCCTCTCAGACAGGGTAGCTCAGGTAAAGGGGTCATCTCCATCTCTGACAGCCCTGAAATTTGGGCGGCATGGTGGCACAGTGGTTAGCACTGCTGCCTCACAGCGCCGGAGACCCGGGTTCAATTCCCGCCTCAGGCGACTGACTGTGTGGAGTTTGCACATTCTCCCCGTGTCTGCGTGGGTTTCCTCCGGGTGCTCCGGTTTCCTCCCACAGTCCAAAGATGTGCAGGTCAGGTGAATTGACCATGCTAAATTGCCCGTAGTGTTAGGTAAGGGGTAGATGTAGATCTCGATGTAGATGTAGGGGTATGGGTGGGTTACGCTTCGGCGGGGCAGTGTGGACTTGTTGGGCCGAAGGGCCTGTTTCCACACTGTAGGTAATCTAATCTAAACACAAGCAAGCATTGGACCAAAACCTCTCTCACAATCAGAAAATGTAATGCATTGTGTTGTTTTGATGAAGGATCACTATGCTTCCTCTCTCCACAAACGCAGCCAGACCTGTTGAATATCTCCAGCAAATTCAGTTTTTGTTTCAGATTTCCAGCTTCCAGAATTTATTCTTTCATTTAATACAATGCACCACCTTTTGGTGACAGAGGGAAAGTTCAAAGGAGATTTGAAGGGCACGTTTTTTTATACGGAGCGTGGTATGAGGCTGAAACACACTGCCAGGGGTGGTAGATATGATAGGGGTGTTTTAGGGGCTTTTAGATAAGTACATGTCCATAAGGACCCTCCCCAACCTTTACAGACACACCAGAGAAAGCATTCTATCTGTATGCATCATGACTAAGTATGGCAAGAGAGTTGTGAACACAGCTCAGTCCTTCACGGAAGCCATCCATTCTCACTGCCTCAGGAAGGCAGCCAACATCATCAAAGACCCCTCCCACCCCAGTTATCATCTCTTCCAACCTCTTCTGTACGGCAGCAGATACAAAAGCTTAAACGCAAGCACCAACAGGCTCAAGAACAGCTTCTTCCCTGCTGTTAGTAGACTTCTGAATGGACCTCCCAAATTTTAATGTTGACCTTGCATTCCTACATCTTCTTTGCAGGCGTAACCTCTACTCTGTTCAATTACCCTATGATCTTTATTTCTTTGTACATTACAATCTGCCTGTACGGCACACAAAAGTTTTCACTGTACTTAGGTACGTATGGCAATATTAAAGCAAATCAAATCAAATCACACAAATATGCAAGGAATGGACAGATATGGACCAAGGGCAGGTAGAAGGGATTAGTTTAATTTGGCATCATTTTCGGCACAACGTGATGGGGGCCAAATGGCCTGTTCCTGTGCTGTAGAGTCAGTTCTGCTATAATGCATGTTTCTTCATCACGAGTTGGCTTTAATGCGATTGAAGAATTTAGACTATTAAGTGTAGAATGGAAACTTTCCTTACCTGTGTTGATTGTAATGCAATTCAGGCTCCATTACTTTAAATGGGGTGTGACTATTGAGCAATTTTCTTATAATGCAAGATCACATGCGAACAGAAATATCACATTATTCCAGAAGCAACTGCAACGTTCTATGTTCTATGTTCAAGTGACATGGAACTACAAACACGACAGAATCTAAGTTTGTTGCTTTCAGGTGTACATATTGCACTGATCTCAGATTATGCCTTTGAGACTGAAATTCCTATCTCAATCCTCTGTTTCTTTCCTGTGGTGATTGTTTTCGAAATCAGAACACTCTTGATTCTTAAAATCATGTCTATGTGATTCATGCATGTTCACCCCCAAGAAATCATCGTCCCTCCGTCAATGTTTCCCACCCGGCGATATTAATCTGCCTTTAGTACTGTGTCCCTTTCCTGAAAATTTTTCATTGGCAATGTATTGGTGTGGGTTGTTTGGTTTGTTTTATTATTTCATTGGAGATTGACGAAGCAAGACCAACATTTATTGCCCATTCCCAACTGCCTTTGAACTGAGTGCTGTGTGAGGCCATTTCAGAAAGCAGTTAACAGTCAAACACATTGCTATTGGTCTGGAGTCACACAAAGACCAGACCAAGCAAGGACAGCAAAAGGAGATGAGTGAACAGGATTTTTTTGTTATTCTCTCTGGGACGTGAGCATTGCTGGCTGGGCCCAGCATTTATTGCCTGTCCCTTGTTGCCCCTTGAGAAGGTGATGGTGAGCTGCCTTCTTGAAGCGCTGCAGTCCATGTGCTGTGGCTAGATCCACAATGCCCTGAGGGAGGGAATTCCAGATTCTGACACATCGACATGAATGAGTGGATGTGTTTCCAATTCAGCGTGGTGAGTGGTTTGATGGGGAATTTGCAGTTGGTAGTGGTGCCATGTACCTGCTGCCCTTGTTCTCCTAGATAGAAGTGGTCATGGTTTGAAAGATACTATCTGAGGATCTTTGGTGAAGGTCTGCCATGCATCGTGTCGATTGTACACACTGCTGTTACTGAGCATTGGTGGTGGAGGGCGTAGACATTTGTGGATGTAGTGACAATCAAGTTGCTTTGTCTTGGATGGTGTCACACTCCTTTAATGTTGGAGCTGTACCCACCCAGGCAAGTGGGGAGCATTCTGTCACACTCCTGACTTGTGCCTTGTAGATGGTTGGGGAGTCAGGAGGTGAGTCATGTACATCAGTATTCCAAGTCACTGACCTGCTCTTGTAGCCTCTGTGTTTATGTGGTGAGTCCAGTTGAGTTTCTGGTCAATGATAATGTCCAGGATGTTGATAGTAGGGGATTCAGTGATGGTAACATCATTGAATGTCAAGGGGCCTTAGTTAGATTGTCTGTTACCGGGGTTGGCCATTGCCTGGCATTTGTACAGCACAAATGTTGCTTGCCACTCGTCAGCCCAAGCCTGGATATTGTCCAGATCTTGTTCCATTTGAACATGGACTGTTACAGTATCTGAGGAGTTGTGAATGGTGCTGAACGTTGTGTAATCATTGGCGAACATCCGCACTTCTGACCTTAAGATGGAGGAAAAGTCATTGATGGAGCAGCTGAAGATGGTTGGGCTGAGGACACTACCCTGAGAGACTCCTGCAGAGACTCCTGGAGCTGAGATGACTGACCTCCAACAACCACAACCATCTTCCTATGTGTCAGGTATGACTCTAACCAGTAGAGAATTTGCTCCCTAATAGCTATTGATTCCAGTTTTGCTAGGGCTCCTTGATGCCACACTCAGTCAAATGCAGTCTTGATATCAAGGGCTGTCACTCCCAGCGCCCCTCTGGAATTCAGCTCTTTAGTCCGTGTTTGAACCAAGGCTGTAATGCGGTCAGGAGCTGAGTGACCCTGGAGGAACCCAAACTGGGCATCACTGAGCAGGTTATTGCTGAGCAGGTGCTGCTTGATAGCCCTGTTGGTGACACCTTCCAACATGTTACTGATGATGGAGAGTAGACTGATGAGACAGTGATTGGCTGGGTTGGATTTGTCCTGCTTTTTATGTGCAAGACATACCTGGGCAATTTGTCTTGCTGGGTTGAACCAGAGGGTCACCACTCTTAAGGCTAGGGGAGTGGTTGAGGAGTTGGGACCCTCATGGTAAACTCAGCCAGTGCGGGAATTGAACCTGCGTAGTTGGTGTCACTCTATATCCTAAACCAGCTATCCAGCTGACTGATCCCCACTTTCCCTTCAGCATAGCGAGTCTGACTATGCCTGGCCGCTGAGAAAATCTTTAGTGATTGGAATAGGGCCAGGTGGATCTCCTTGACTATGATTGAGGTTTGTTAACCTGGGCCAATCAGGGAGCCCTGGCTGACAGATATAGCCAGGAGATTCAGAGAGACCCCTCAGACTGGGGACTGGCTCTGAGCTGGCTGGTCAGAGCCCAGTTACTATGCACATGGAAATACAGGGTGACTTGGTGACAGGATACCAGTACCTGTGCAGTTATTTGAGGATCTTTAACGTAAGGAACCATCACAAGGGATTTCACCAACGTATGCTAAGACAATAACTGCCATTGAACATGAGGATATATGGGGACAGATGAAAGACTTGGTACAGGAAGTAAGCTTTAGGGAGCATTGTAACAACAATGAGATGGAGCGTTGTAAGCAAATCTGCAAATATCTGAGTCTAAATTCAATCTGAAATTGTCAATACTAATAGATCGAACCTCATGGCAACAATGTAAGTCAGAACCTTTGTAAAACTTCGTACAGAGAAAGGGCAATTTTTTCTCATTGCAACAGAAGTAAAGTTGCAGCTTTGTGTAGAAGAGATGTGAGTGAGTTTACCAATTAACATCCTTTGAAAAGCTTTCAGCTGATACAAAGGTCAAATGGCTGATGCCTTTAACTGCATGTGTTTACCGTAAACTCCACTGGGAGTATCTTACAGTAAATGTATTATAATTGGCACAACCAGATGGGTCTGTGCCACATTTTTGGATATTTTTGTTTAACAAGGTACCAATTGGCGTCATTGCTGTCCCATAAAATGAACCAGGAGAAAGTGAGGACGGCAGATGCTGGAGATCAGAGCTTAAAAATGTGTTGCTGGAAAAGCGCAGCAGGTCAGGCAGCATCAAAGGAACAGGAGAATCGACATTTCGGGAATAAGCCCTTCCTCAGGAATGAAATAAAATGAACCATGTTAGGAAGAAAGGATCTTTTGAAGTGTGGTCTGTGTCAATGAAATTGCTAGGGGCTTGGGAGAACATTCACTTCCATATCTTGAGATTAAGAATGCTGAATGTCACAGCTGGCTGGTTGGGGTCTGTAAATTATGGAACAGGGAATTATGGAAAGTACCCATACAAGAACAAAGAACATTCCAGCACAGGAACAGGCCCTTCAGCCCTCCAAGCCTGTGCCAATCCAGATCCTCGATCTAAACCTGTCGCCTATTTTCTAAGGTTCTGTATCCCTCTGTTCCCTGCCCACTCATGTATCTGTCTAGATACATCTTAAATGACACTATTGTGCCCATCTCTACCACCTCCACTGGCAACATGTTCCAAGCACCCACCAACCTCTGCGTAAAGGACTTTCCACGCATATCTCCCTTAAACTTTTCCCCTCTCACCTTGAACTCATGACCTCTGGTAATTGAGTCCCTCACTCTGGGAAAAAGCTCCTTGCTATCCACCCTGTCTACACTTCTCATGGTTTTGTAGACCTCAACCAGGTCCCTCCTCAACCTCCATCTTTCTAATGAAAATAATCCTAATCTACTGAACTTCTCCTCATAGCAAGCACCTCTACACCAGGCAACATCCTGGTGAACCTCCTCTGCACACTCTCCAACACATCCACATCCTCCTGGTAATGTGGCAACCAGAACTATACACAATATTCTAAATGTGGCCGAACCAAAGTCCTATACAACTGTAACATGACCTGCCAACTCCTGTACTCAATACCCCATCCGATGAAGGAAAGCATGCTGTATACTTTCTTGACCACTCTACCAACCTGCGTTGCCACCTTCAGGGTACAATGGACCTGAACACCCAGATCTCTCTGTACATCAATTTTCCTCAGGGCTTTTCCGTTTACCGTATAGTTCACCCTGGATTTGGACCTTCCAAAATGCATCACCTCGCATCTGACCGGATTGAACTCCATTTGACATTTCTCCGCCCAACTCTCCAATCTATTTATATTCTGTGGTAATCTTTGACAGTCCCCTTTACCACCTGCTACTCCACCAATCTAAGTGTCATCTGCAAACTTGCTAATTAGACCACTTAAACCTTCCTCCAGATCACTTATGTATATCACAAACAACAGTGGCCCCAGCCCGGATCCCTATGGAACACCGCTGGTCACAGTTCTCCATTTTGAGAAACACCCTTCCACTCATACTCTCTGTCTCCTGTTGCCCAGTCAGTTCTCTACCCATCTAGCTAGTAGTTGGATCACATGCAACTTCACTTTCTCCATGGGGAACCTTATCAAACGCCTTACTGAAGTCCATGTATATGACATCTACAGCCCTTCCCTCATCAATCAACTTTGTCACTTCCTCAAAGAATTCTATTAAGTTGGTGAGGGGTGATCTTTCGTGCACAAAACCATGTTGCCCATTTTCTTCCAAATGGGAATGGCTCCTATTCCTCAGTATATTCTCCAGCAGCTTCCCTACCACAGACGTCAAGCTCACCGGTCTATAATTACCTGGATTATCTCTGCTATCCTTCTTAAACAAGGGGATAACATTAGCAATTCTCCAGTCCTCTGGGACCTCCCCCTGTGTTCAAGGATGCTGCAAAGATATCTGTTAAGGCCCCAGCTATTTCCTCTCTCGCTTCCCTCATAGATCCCATCTGGACCTGGGGACTTGTCCACTTTAATGCCTTTTCGAATACCCAACACTTCCTCTCTCCTTTTTTTTGTAAATATACTTATTAGCAAATTTTTTTAAATTTTGCAAACATATAAAATGATTGAAAAATACAATCAATAACAAATATCAGTATAATAAAAAGAAAAAAACACAAATTACAATACAACTACTGTCTACCAACTACCAACCTACTCTCTAATACAAAACAAACCCTAACCGTGCAAAGCAACACCAAAAAAAACCCACAAAATACAAAACAGCTATGCTCGGCGCAAAGCTCCCAAACAAAGGAATGGGAGCATTGTATATATACCCATATTAACTCAGGAGACCCCCTCCTGGGCCCAGGACTTGACAAATCTAACCATCCTGACTAAACAAACGCCCTAGTTAAGACAACTGACAAATTTATTTCCAAATAACTCAAGTAGGGCTGCCATGTCTTATAAAAATGGTCTGTTATGTGGTTCATCGTGTTTGTAAAAAAGTCCAAGGGAATGTGCTCCATAATTAATTTCTGCCATCCCAGCAAGCCAGGTGGGCTCTCAGACACTCAGTTCATCAGAATATTCTTCCGTGCACAGTATGCAAGAATATTAAATAGTTTCTTCCCATGTCCGTCTAAAGATGGTAAATTTGGTAGACTTAAGAGGAGAGATGTCGGGTCTACTTTGACTTCAGTCCTCAATACCCTCCTTATCTCTCCCAACACAGCTCTCCAATAAACATGGAGCCTGTGGCCTGTCCAGCAGCAATGGGTAAGAGTACCTACACTTATTTTACGTTTGGGCCACACTGAAGGTGCCCCTTTTTTAAACTTTGCCAGACAGTCTGGTGCCAGATGAGCCCTGTACAGAACTTTTCACTGCGTAGCGCATGTCCTATTACAGATTGAGATCTTTCGAGTAATCTCCCATATGTTCTACCATGATTCAGAAGACATCTCCACTCCTAGCTCTTGCTCCCAGACCTCACATAACCGGTTAATATCCTGCCAGGCCCAGCCTCCCAGCAGGCGATAGAGGGACTTCCTCTCTCCTTATGCCGACTTGACCTAGAGTAATCAAATATCTATCCCTAAACTCAACATCCGTCATGTCCCTCTCTCCTGTACTCATTAAGAATCTCACCCATTTTCTCTGCCTCCACGCATATCATTCCTCCTTTGTCCTTGAGTAGGCCAACCCTTTCCCTTAGGAGACAGTGAAGTCTGCAGAAGCTGGAGATCAGAGTTGAGAGTGTGTTGCTGGAAAAGCACAGCAGGTTAAGCAGCATCTGAGGAGAAGGAAAATCAACGTATTCACGCAGAGGGTGGTATGTGTATGGAATGAGCTGCCAGAGGAAGTGGTGGAGGCTGGTACAATTACAACATTTAAAATGGATTTGGATGGGTATATGAGTAGGAAGGGTTTGGAGGGAGATGGGTCAGGTGCTGGCAGGTGGGACTAGATTGGATTGGGATATCTGGTTGGCATGGACGGGTTGGACCAAAGGGTCTGTTGCCGTGCTGTACATCTCCATGACTCTGTGACTCTGTTTCCACCATCTTTTCTGGAAGAGCATTCCAAAGACTCAAGAGCAACTGAGAGAAACAAAATGTCTAATCTCTGTTTTCAATGAGTCACCTCTGATTTTCTTAAACAGTGACCCCCTCAATTCTACATTCTCCCATAAGAGGGAAGTCACTTTCCTCCCTGTCAAGACCCCTTCAGGGTCTGACATTTTAATAACTTATCGCTTACTGTTCTAAACCCCAGCAGATACAAGTCTCGGCTGTCTAACCTCTCCTCATAAGATGACCCACACCTGCCAGGTATTAATAGCAGCAAGGTGGCTCAGTGGTTAGCACTGCAGCCTCACAATGCCAGGGACCTGGGTTCGATTCCTGCCTCAGGCAACTGTCTGTGTAGAGTTTGCATGTTCCCCTCGTGTCTGTGTGGGTTTCCTCCGGGTACTCCGGTTTCCTCCCACAGTCCAAAGATGTGCAGGTCAGGTGCATTGGCCATGCTAAATTGCCCATAGTGTTAGGTGTATTAGTCAAGGGTAAATATAGGGTAGGGGAATGGGTCTGGGTGGGTTAACTCTTCGGAGGGTCAGTGTGGACTTGTTGGGCTGAAGCGCCTGTTTCCATGCTGTAGGGAATCAAATCTAAATGCCGATAGAACTGCTGATGTTGTAAGTCAGGAATTGCTGGAAAAGCTCAGCATCTGTGGAGAGAAATCAGAGTTTATATTTCGGGTTGAGTGAACCCTCCAGGTATTAGTCAGATTCGTTCCCCTCAGAGCATGAACAATTTGAAGAAGCAAATTTGGCAGCAAATAACGTGGATTTATTCTCCTGTGGTATTGTATGTTTATCACTTGTCAATTAGGAAAAAGAATGAAGCTTACAAGTGCTCCAAACCCATGATCTTTATCATCTAGAACGATGAGGGCAGCACAGAGATGGAATGCCACCCCTGCAAGTTCCCCTTCAAGCCACTCACCATCCTGACTTGGAAATATATCATCGTTCCTTCACTGTTAGTGGGTTAAAATTGTGGAACTCTCTTCACAACAGCACTGTGGATAAACTTATACCAATGAACTGTCGTAGTTCAAGAAGACGGGTCACCAGGACAAATAGAAATGAACAACAAATGCTCGCCTATCCGACACCATATCTTGCGTAAGAATTAAAAGAAATAAAGTAACTATGCTCTTCCTTCTGTCTTAAAGAGTATGTTGTAGATAAAGTCTAGTGTGAGTTTATGAAAAGGATACACTTTGAGTGGAGTGGGAAGAATAGATACATTGTAGGACACTGCTAAGAGGAATAGCAAGATCTCTTTCAAAGACACTGGTAAATTTTCTTGCCAATAGTACTTGCTTTGTCTTTCTCAATGTTTAGGTTGTTACTACGATGTCAGAGTGCTTGTCCACATTCCAACGCGAGATGAGTTTTAATTTTCTCTCGATGTATATGAGGAAGAGCACTGATTGCACCCTGCTCCCAGTCACTGTCTAAAACTGAGCCAGATTACTGTGACCCTGAAATGAGCTTCTAACTTCTTATTCTACCCTTCCTACAAAAGGTCCTACCTCTAAAATGTAACTTCCTCCCTCACTCCGACCGTGCACCCATGATTCCCATACTCTGTTATCTTAATGCTTTTCTGTCTGCACTCAACCTCCGAATTCTAGGATCTCAAGCCCAGTCCAAATTGGAATGCAGAACCTTGGAGCAGGAGTAGGCCATTGGGCCCTTCCAACTTGCACTATCATTCAATAAGATCGCAGCTGATGTGGTTGTGGTCTGAAATCCATTCTTCATCCGTGCCACCCACGCCATAATTCTCTACTACCAAAGATTGTTGTAATCTCTCCTTCCCATTTCCATGTTGTACCAAGTCTCACTCATTTATTCCTGATCTACATTGACTTGTAGTTCCACAATTATCCAAATTTGGAATCCTTGCAATTTTTTCCTCCATCTTTGTAACCTCCTGTAACACCCTCAGGTCTCTGAGTCCACTCAGCTTCACATCTTCCTGTTTCTTCCTTGTGTCTCCTCTTCAGTGTTCCCTCTGAAGGATCCTACATTTCAGGTTTGGTTCACCCTCCTTATCCTTCCCTCTTTCGCTCAGCACCCCTTTATTGCTTCTTTGAGCACATCTCTCTTTCAGGAGCTTGTCAGGATGGGGTCTCTACACAGCGAGGGAGGGCAACCTCTTCAGCATGGGATGAGGGAGCGAGTGCAAATGCAATGCTATAGGCTACTTTAGAAACATGAGGCATCTGCCAGTCACTTGGCAGTGTTGCCAAGAGTCCTTTTCATCACAGCTACACAACATTCGACCCTTCTAATCAAAAGGGCTGATTTAAAGCACGCTTTCAAATAACACTGAAGATCAAAGTGGTGGAGGCTGGTACAATCACAGCATTTAAAAGGCATCTGGATGGGTACATAGATAGGAACGATTATATGGGGATTATAAGAGGGGTATGGGCCAAATGCTGGCAAACGGGACTAGATTAATTTAGGATATCTAGTCGGCATGGACGAGTTGGACCGAAGGGTCTGTTTCCCTGCTGTACAGCCCAATGGTTCTATGACTTTGACTCATCAATGAGACCCACGTCCAGCCATTCCCACTTCACTGAATGCTCCTTTGGGTTTGGAGACAATGATATTGTAAACAAAGCACTGGAGCTCATTTCTACAGGGAAAGAATTAAGGATGTGTCGAATCCTGGTTAGATCATACTTAGAATACTGTGCACAGTCCTGGTCACCAGATTACACAAAGGGCAGCTAAAGGCACTGGAGAAAGCGCAAAAAACGTTTGAAGCCAGAACAGTGATCATAGAATCCCCACATTGTGGAAGCAGACCATTCATCCCATTGAGTCCACACTGACTCTTTGAAGAGCATACCACCTCCTGCTCTATCCCTGTAACCTTGCATTTCCCATGGCTAATCCACCTAACCTGCACATCCCTGGACACTAAGGATAATTTAGCATGGCTAATATACCAATCTCCAAATCTTTGGACTGTGGGAGTAAACTAAAGCACCCAGAGGAAACCCACACAGATACAGGGAGAATGTGCAAACTCCACATGGTCACCCAAGAGTGGGATTGAACTTGGCTCCCTGCTGCTGGGAGGTAGCAGTGCTAACCACTGAGCCATTATGCTGCCTTGGACAGCCTGAGGCAATAAAAAAAATACTAAATGGAAGGCTTTCTTCAATAGCATTTATGTTGCAACATTATATTTTAGATTGGATTTACTTGTCACCTAAGGCCTTCTGTATTAATATATTAATCTCTGCACAATATAATTGTTATGTATTAGTAGTTATAGACTGCAAGAACAAATGCCTGTATTCTTGCACTTGGTCCTTTGTAAGGGGATAACTTAACTCCCAACACATATCAGTAGAACCTTTGTAATGTCAAAACTTGAAAATTGATATATTGGAGCCAGAAAGCTTTCAGAAACAACCTTGGAGAAAATAAGCTAATTACCATTGAAAAAGCCATAAAATGAATTAAATTGAGAAAGGCTTATGAGATAGAGAGGCAGATTGCCCACAAATGTCTGGGTTGAACTCTTTCCAGTGTTGAAACTGTGAGGATTGCATCATAAATGTCTGCTCTGGGTAAACAGCAAAACAATGACAGTCACGACTTTGTTTGGAATGAAGAAGACAGATAAGGAGAATAGTCTCAAATCGTAGACGGAAGGGTGCATATCTCTGCAGGTGTCTGTTTAAACAGGCTGACCAATGGTTGTGAGGCTGTAGCCCTCCAAATTTACTGGTACAAGTCAAAGATAAAACCTCAGGTCAAACTGAGTGACTGTGAGTGTGAATTAAGTGTAACAGTTATGCTTATGCCAACTAATCTCGACGCAAGACAGAGGGGTGTTGTTTTCCTGGGTTCGGTATTTGTCCATATGAATTACATTGACATTCAGAGTTTGACGTTATAAATGTAACCACTTCACTCCCTTAACTAGAGTGACATTTTGAAGATTGAACTCCATTTTGCCTTAGTTTAGGTTGAACAGAACATGTTCCTGCATCTCACACATTGACTCTTAAAACATTATATATATGCACAGCACAGAGATTAGTCCAGTGAGCAGGTAAGGTGAACAGATGTAGTCTGTTAAAAAACACACATCATCACTAAAGAGCAGTACTCCAAAAGCTAGTGCTTCCAAATAAACTTAGTTTAAAAATCACACAACACCAGGTTATAGTCCAACAGGTTTAATTGGTGCTTCCAATGTTGTGTGATTTTTAACTTTGTACACCCTAGTCCAACACCGGCATCTCCAAATCATGCCAAATAAACCTGTTGGACTATAACCTGCTGTTGTGTGATTTTTATCTTTGTCGAGAGTGCGTTGCTGGAAAAGCACAGCAGGTCAGGCACCCCTGGTGAAGGCTTTGGCCCGAGACGTCGATTCTCCCGCTCCTCGGATGCTGCCTGACCTGCTGTGCTTTTCCAGCAACACACTCTCGACTCTGATCTCCAGCATCTGCAGACCTCACTGTCTCCTGATTTTTATCTTCATCCACCCCAATCCAACACCAGCTTCTCCAAAAGATGTATTCTGGAGGAAGCTAAATGAAGGGGACAGTGATAGGAGGATAGGCTCACGGATTAAGCCAAGAGGATGGGGAGGAGGTTTGAATGGAGCACAAGGTCTGACCTTGACCAACTGGGCTGACCATAGAACCATGACAGTGCAGAAAGAGGCCATTCAACCCATTGAGACAACACTGACCCTCTGAACAGCTTCCCATCCAGACTCACCTCCAACATATACAGTCAGTTCTGGATGGCTCAGCAGTTAGCACTGTTGCCTCACAGCACCAGGGACCCAGGTTCGATTCCAGCCTCGGGCAACTGTTTGTGTGGAGTTTGCACATTGTCTACATGGGTTTCCTCCCACAGTCCAAAGATGTGGAAATTAGGTAGATTGGTCATGTTAAATTGCCCATCGTGTTCAGGGATGTGTAGGTTAGGTGCATTCGTTGGGGGTAAATGTAGAGTAATAGGGTAGGGGAATGGGTCTGGGTGGGTTACTCTTCGGAGTGTCAGTGTAGATTTGAAGGGCCCGTTTCCAACTGTAGGAATTCTGTGATAGATCCATTCCCATATAATCCTGTGTTATAAGAATATTGTGTAATAGCAGCATCATTTAAATGAATGGCATCGGAATTGTGTTAGAGCCAATAGAGGTAAGGAAAGTTCACATTGACAAATAACAGTCTAAATTCTTCATTCATGTTAAAGCCAATTCACTTTGAAGAAACATGCGTTATAGCAAAACCGACTGTACCCGCAAACCTACATTTAGCATGACCAGTCCACCTAACCTGAGTATCTTTGGACTGTGGGAGAAGTCCGTGTGGGCAGCATGGTGGCACAGTGGTTAGCACTGCTGCCTCACAGCACCAGAGACCCAGGTTCAATTCCCTCCTCAGGCAACTGTCTGTGTGGAGTTTGCACATTCTCCCCGTGTCTGCGTGGGTTTCCTCCAGGTGCTCCGGTTTCCTCCCACAGTCCGAAAATGTGCAGGTCAGGTGAATTGGCCATGCTAAATTGCTCATAGTGTTAGGTGAAGGGGTAAATGTAGGGAAATGGGTCTGGGTTGGTTACTCTGCGGCGGGGCGGTGTGGACTTGTTGGGCCGAAGGGCCCGTTTCCACACTGTAAGTAATCTAATCTTAAAAAAAAAGTCCTGCGCAGACCTGGGGGAGAATGTGCAAACTACACGGTCACACACACACACATTCAGCCAAGGTTGGAATCAAACCTGGGGTCCCTGGAGCTATGAGGCAGCATGCTACCCACCTCTAGAAATGTTGTCACACACACCCGAATGGCTATTCCCCTCCACCGAGTCACCTGTGGCATTTTATCATCTCGTAACTACTGCTGCTAAATCATCTGTGTTTTCCGTTTTGTCACATTCTGTGCAATGTCTGAGGAGGCCAAAAGCCCTGCTCCTAAACACCAAGCTCAATGGTCATTAATATTCACAAGCAGGTCTGGAGCTTTCCCCTGACAAAAGGAACTATATTTCCAACACTGAGGTCCCACACGGTGTGGGGTTCCCTTGAGCGCCTTAGTGAGATCCAGTAATCCACAATGACAATCCAACACCCAGGCAATAACTTAATGAGTCTGGTGAAATAACATGATCTAAACCAAGGCAAGAAATCTAAAGCAGGTAACTCTATACTCGTGTAAAAGTCAAATTTTTTGACTATTTTTAAGGTTAGATTTATGGGGTTAACTATTACGTGGATACTACTTTTGAGGGGCTGAAATTCATGCTACAGTCCAAAATACTGTCTCATTAGCAGAAGCCCAGTTGGTCTCTTAACGAATAAAAAAAATACAATGAATTGTGGTAACATGACAATTCTAGGAGTGCTACAGAGGAACTGAGCTCAGCTGAGCTGCACACAAAGGGAGCTTGTCATCTGACTCTGATCTGATGCGTCTTAAACTTTCACTCCAAAATTGGTGCGAATTGTACATCAAAACACATAACAGCACAAAAAAAAGAATTCATTTCCTCATTGTGACATTTTTCAGATTAGATTAGTTTCCCTACAGTGTGGAAACAGGCCCTTCAGCTCAGCAAATCTACATCGACCCTCCAAAGAGTAACCCACCCAGACTAATTTTCACCTGATTAATGCACCCAACACTATGGGCAATTTAGCATGGCCAATTCACCTGACCTGCACATCTTTTGGAATGTGGAAGGAAACTGAAGCAAACCCACACAACATGGGGAGAATGTGCAAACTCCACACAGACATATACTCAAGTAAAATTTATTCTCATGAAAAGGTTGACCCCCAAATTTGGCGTTGTGTTGCCTGCGACTCTTTACAACAATCAGCCCGATGTCATAGACTCAGACCCATTGTGGGCAGGGTGTGGGGTTGGTGCAAGTCGGAGGATCTCCTTATTGGCTTTCCTGGGTCTGACCAAATTAACCATCAATAGGTCCAGGCAGTGACTCATGGAGGGGGGTGCACACTCCATGTTCGTGCCATGGATGCCCTTGGAAAAGCAGCATGGGATGTCCACCCTCAAGGTTTTAGAGAGATGGGCACCATGGGAGTGAGAGAGTATCTTTACCCACTGACTCTATTCTTATTTAGTCCCATCCCCTGTTTACCCCACCTTTTTGTTTTACATTATTGTGACACTACCCCTAGTCAGCAGAATTTGTCACTTGTTCACTCATCGCTGGAGTGGTTTGAAGGTGAGTTTTTCAAGATAAAATAAAAAGCTGATTTTCAGCAATGAGGGGGAAGTGGGGAGTGCTTTCTGGGCAAGGAAAGGATCCAGAAGGGAATGTTGGAAACCAGTGTTTATTCTGAATCACAAATTCACCGTAAAACCTTTGTAAGTCTCAGAGAGGATTTTACTACCTAACTCAACATGGAGTAACAGTCTATTAATGTACATGCTTACCTGGTATAGCCTCATGTGACTCTAAGCCCACAGTAATGTGGTTGATTCTTAACTGCCCTCTGGGGAATTAGGGAAGGACAATAAATGCTGCCCAGCTATTCCCATGAATGATTTTTTTTAAAATGTGAGATACCCATATTGGTTTTTCCCAGAATGGCTAATTAATGGCCAGAAGGAGGGGATGGGTGGCATTCACTGTCCATTTAAGGATGGAGGGCAGTTTCTTGAAGCTGAAGGGCTAATCATTGAGACTTGAAAGAAGCAGCAGGACCCATGCCAGGGCAGGTGAGCTGCGAGAGGATGCTTCAAGATGGAGGTGCGATTTTGTCAAATGGAGCATTGGATTTTGGGAAATGACACTCAATCTAGTGGCTGATATGCTGCTTCCATTCCCTGCCCCACCTCTCCAGGTGCTTCATAAAGCACACGAGTCAACAGAACAGGATTTGCCAATTCTGGTTGGGTATTTTCAAAATGGTTTCATCATAATGACCTCCGACCTTACACCACCGTGCACTCCAATGATTGGGAAATCCATTGACATTTCCATCTACATTATCCGTCCAGGCCAAATGAACAATTTCCAGGCCATCGTTATCCTTGGCCAAGCTGCCTTCCTCAATCGGATTAAAACTACTGAACAGAAATTCAAAAGGAATCAAAGACAATGTTTGTTATTTAATGACCCATCCATTTTTCTGACATTAAAGTTGCTGTAGTCTCCGTGATTGGCAAGTTGGAAACCCTCAGTCAAGACTGAAACAAAATAAAGAAGTGGATGCTTGAAAATAATAAACAGAAATCACTGAAGGAGTTCTGATGAATAGTCACCGGACTCAAAACATTAATTCTGCTTTCTTCCCACAGATGCTGCCAGACCTGCTGAGTTTCTCCAATGATTTCTGTTTTTAACTAAGTCAGGGCTGGTTCTCTTGAACAGTTGTAGGCTCAAATATTTCAAGTAAACTCTGGATATAGGGCTGAGTTTGCTTGCCAGATCTTGCAAATGCCCTTGACACACATACACATGCGCACACGCACACACACGCACACACACACACACACATGCACATATATACACACACAGACAAGTAAACACAAACATACACAGACACATATGCACACAGAGACACACACATGCACCCAGACACACACACATATACAAACATACACGCATGCACACATATACTGTACATACACACAGACATACACACACACGCAAATGCACATGCACATACTTGCACACGCATGCATGTTGCTGAACAAAGCGATCTTGGAGTGTGGTTTCATAGCTCCTTGAAAATGGAGTCGCAGGTAAACAGGATAGTGAAGGTGGCGGTTGGTATGCTTACCTTTATCGTTCAGTGCACTGAGTACAGGAGTTGGAACGTCACGTTGTGGCTGTACAGGACATTGGTTAGGCCATGTTGAAATAACACATGCAATTCTGGGCTCCATAGGGAGGATGTTGAGAAACTTGAAAGGGTTCAGAAAAGATTTACAAGGATGTTTCCAGGATTGGAGGATTTGAGCTGTCAGGAGATGCTGAATAGATGGGGCTATTTTCCCTAGAGAATCAAAGGCTGAGGGATGACCTTATAGAGATTAATAAAATCATGAGGGGCATGGATAGGGTGAATAGCCATGGTCTTATTCCCAGGGTAGGGAAGTCCAAAACTAGTGGGCATTCAGGTGAGAGGGGAAAGATTTAAAAGGATCCTAAGGGCACCTTTTTCACACAGAGGGTGGTGTGTGTATGGAACAGGCTGCCAGAGGAAGTGGTGGAGGCTTGTACAATTACAGCATTTAAAAGGTATTTAAGTGGATATATGAATAGGGAAGGTTTAGATGGATATGAACCAAATGCTGGCAAGTGGGACTATAATTCAGTATATCTGGTCGGCATGGATGAGTTGGACTGAAGGGTCTGTTTCAATACTGTACATCTCTGTGAGTATCTCTCTAAAGTTTGTGTCGGTTATGTATAATGTGGAGCAAATCTCTGTATGAACACCACTATTACAATTACAGCACAGAAAGAGCCCACTTGGGCAAGTTCAGGCGTTATGTTCCACTCAAACCTCCGCCCTATTCCATGACCCTATCCTTCTATAGCTAACCCCCTCATCCAGCCTCCTGTGGAACACATCTGTCTCCGATTTGACCACAGTCACACACTTGGGCTTTCTCACAGACTGGTTATTTAAATAAGAAAACAAAACAGATCTTGAACCATGTGCTTATGACATAAAGCAACAGGAATGACCACAATCCTCAACAGGTTTAATCTCGAGGAGGAATACACTAAAGCTGCCCTTCAAAGTCATAACGTTGCTAAGGGAACGCTGCGTGCAAGCCAAGCATTTAGAGGACTCAAAGTAGTCATAATGTTCAACAGAATTGAATGTAATTGTGATGACTGGTACTATCTGTCAACAGGATAATAAAATACCACATGATTTCAACAATATTTAGTAGATTGTATGGCAGAAATATAAATCAGTGTCTGCCTGGATTAGGTTTTGAGGGAATGTTTATTGAAAATAAAGCAAAAAAAAGTTTTGCTCTTATCCAGCACCTATCATGAACTTAGAACATCCCAAAACCGCTTTAATGAAGTGTTTTTGAATTGTGGTTTCTGTTGTAATGTCGGGAATGATAAATTGTCTCCAGTTATACAGAGTTGGTGGGGAATTGGCCTCATAGAATTATGCAGTGTGGGAGGCCATTCAGCCTACTCTACCTATACTAGATCTTTGAAGGATCTTTCTAATTGGTCCCACCCTCCTTCTTTTTCCCCACAGCCCTGCAATTCTATTTCTCTTTTTTTTTGCCAATCCTCCTTAAAGAGTTACCATACCTGCTCTCATCACACCTTCAGCAAATTCCTGATCAAACACGTTTTTGTGAGAACAAAGATTTCAGTCATGTCATCGATGCTTCTTTTTTGCAATTACCTTAAAACTAAAAATACATTATAATGCTCCAATTGACCTGGGTACAAATTGCAACCGGGTCTTCTGGATTTTTCTAGGCCTGTACAATAGCTGGGTTTCCTAACAATTACGACACAACCATTGTCCAAAATGCGATCGTTGTTGGTGTGGAAGGTTTTGAAGTGTAAGTAATGCGTGTGCGACATGATCGATTTGAGTTCCTGGTGGGCCTGGAGATAAAACCCTTACAAATATTTAAGCTTTTGAGTCCCACTGCAGGCCTTGATGGCCAAAGAAGTCATTTTTCTTACAAACAGGTTGAGTATCGACTTGTAAATCAAATGCAACCTGAACCAGAAACTACTGGACTTGCCATGTAAATAAAATAGCAGGTCAGAGGCTAGGACCACTTGTGTACATCTCCTGTGCGGCTGTAACTTTGTAAGTCTCTCTCTGTTCAATCACTCTGTGATCTGTATGTCCATGTATGTTATGATCTGCCCGCACTGCGTGCAAAACAAAACTTTTCACTATACTTATACATATACTTATATATGTGAAAACAACAAATCAAATCAAATCAACTCATCCCCTGACCCTCACTCCCACCAGACTGTGTCTACCATCTGCAAGGCACAGATCAGGAGTGTAATGGAATACTCCCCATTTGCAGCTCCAACAACATTCAAGAAGTTTGACACCATCCAGGACAAAACAGCCCACTTGATTGGCACAAACATCCACTCCCTCCACTGTCAACACTCCCAGTTTTGCCAATTGTCTACCATCTATAAGATGTACTAAAGAAATTCACCAAAGACCCTTAGATAACACCTTCCAAACCTATGACCACTTCCATCTAGAAGGACAAGGGTAGCAGATACATGGAAACACCACCACCTGCAAGTTCCCCTCCAAACCACTCACCATCCTCACTTGGAAATATATCGCCGTTCCTTCAGTGTCACTGGGTCAAAATCCTGGAATTCCCTCCCTAAGAACATTGTGGGTCTACCTACAGCAGGTGGACTGCAGCAGTTCAAGATGGCAGCTCACCCCACCTTCTCAAGGGCCAACTAAGGACAGATAATAAATACTGTACCAGGCAACAATATCCACAGTCTGTTAGAGAATTAAAACAAAATCCCTCCAATTGTGACCAATGGCAGGCAGTAAACACACGAGTGATTCAACCAAGGGGATGGAATGGAATTGGAGCCTCAGGCTTCATTATCCATAACTTCAGGCTGAAGTAAGTATGTGAAGTTGCTGACACACTATCCCTGGGCCTGTTCATTTCATGTCCTAATGTTTAAAGGTGGCTGAAGGTGATGATTGTATATTGTGACTGACTATTCCTTGCAAAACAGAACAACTTAAGTTGCTTCTTGCAATACATCTCCTGGGTGTTGAAATAACTCCCCAAATGCTGGTATCCCGTCACTGAGTCACTCTTTATTTACACGTGTACATGACAATGACCCAGTGAGCTCAGAGCTAGCTCCTGGAGTGAGTAGAGCCCCTGATACTCCTGTTTCTATCTGTCAACCAGAGCTGTCTGATTGAACCAAATTAACAGCCCCAATCAGGGAACTCATATACTATGATGTCCATCTGGCTGACCCCATTCCAATCACTACAGGTATATTTTATCACATGCAATACAAAACCCAGCCATTCATGCTGACATTTATACTAAAGGTAAACCTCCTCCACTCCCTTCCTCACCTGCTCCATTAGTGTAACCTCCTACTGTTCTCTGACAAAATGCCAATCCAATTCCCCTTTAAATGCATCAACACTGTTTGGTTGCACCAGCCCTTTTGGTAACAAGTTCTCACATCTCTCCGGATGCAGAAGTTCCATTTGAAGTCCCGATATCATTCATTGGTGACTATCTTAAAGTGATGGCCTCCACTTTTCCTCTTCCAAACAAGCACAAATATTTTCTTTGTGTCGACCCCTGTCAGTGTTTTAAAGACTTCGTCAGGTCATGGCTCAGCCTTATTTGTTCAAGATTATAGAGATCCAACCTATCAAAACTTTCCTAAAAATTACAACCTCATGCGGCTATCTCTTTTGATTTGTATCCCCTTGAGAGTCTCTATCGAAGAGTGTGGTGCTGGCAAAGCAACCTGATGAAGGGCTTATGCCCGAAACGTCGACTCTGCTGCTCCTCGGATACTGCCTGACCTGCTGTGCTTTTCCAGCAACACACTCTTCGACTCTGATCTCCAGCATCTGCAATCCTCACTTTCGCCGAGTGTCTCTATGTTATGTTTGACGTTTACTGTAGAATGTTCAATGTATATTGCGTGAACATTCCTTTATCTGTTGTTTTTATGGTGTGAACAGTCTCTGAGTGAGATTTTCCAGTTTGCTTTAGGATACCCCAAAATTGTTAAACTCCTGGATGACTCGAAAAGCGTGGTGCTGGAAAAGCACGGCCGGTCAGGATGCCTCTGAGGAGCAGGAGAGTCGACATTTTGGGCATAAGCCCTTCATCAGGAATAAGACCATAAGACACAGGAGTGGAAGTAAGGCCATTTGGTCCATCGAGTCCACTCCACCATACAATCATGGCTGATGGGCATTTCCACGCCACTTACCCGCACTCTCCCCATATCCCTTAATTCCTTGCGAGATTAAGAAATTATAAGACATAGGAGTGATGCCCTGGTTCCCTGATCAAGGTGGGCATTTCATCAGCCACTGGCCACCTCTGAATTGCTTCCTGAGGGGGTAATCCTGACCCCATATCACCCAAGCCTCCCTGAGATGGGAATATGGTGGGAGGGCTTTTTCCTGAAACGTCGATTTTCCTGCTCCTCGGATGCTTGCCTGACCGGCTGTGCTTTTCCAGCAGCACTCTAATCTAAATTCTGGTTTCCAACGTTTGCAGTCCTCTCTTTTGCCGATATGGTGGGAGGTGCCGGCCTTTACAAAGGGAGTGGGCCGGCAGAATTTGAAATGGAGCGAGATGGAGAAGAACAGACACAAAAAGCTGCTGTTGCAAGAAGAAACTGAATAAAAAGGGAAGATGGCATTGTCAGGACCATGGGGAAAGTTCAGGGAGAGGCGGTGGGATTGCTATTTTCAAATGAGCTAGAACAGGAACTCTAGACTTCAACATCATATCCTCATCTCAGGGAGGCGTGGGTGGTATGGGGTTGGGATCACCCCCCTCAGGAGGCAATTCAGAGGCGGCCAGTGGCTGATGAGATGCCCACTTTGATTTTCTGTGGGTTTGTTGCTCTTGTGGTAAAGGCTGTTCGACACTCTAGCCTTCAATACTCACACCCCCTCATCACATCCCTCCTTTTTGCCCCCATGCGACCACCATTCACCTTTCATGTCCCCCCCCCCCCCGTACACTCAGTCTGATGCCCATGCCCCCATGCACCTTCCATGTCTCTCCCACATCCTTTCTGCCTACACCCTCAGGATGCATTTTAATGAGACACATAATAACAAAGTCTGGATTAGTGGTGCTGGAAGGGCACAGCAGTTCAGGCAGCATCCAAGTAGCTTCAAAATCGACGTTTCGGGCAAAAGCCCTTCATCAGGAATAAAGACAGTGAGCCTGAAGCGTGGAGAGATAAGCTAGAGGAGGGTGGGGGTGGGGAGAAAGTAGCATAGAGTACAATGGGTGAGTGGGGGAGGGAATGAAGGTGATAGGTCAAGGAGGAGAGGGTGGAGTGGATAGGTGGAAAAGAAGATAGGCAGGTCGGACAAGTCCGGACAAGTCATGGGGACAGTTATTGAGCTGGAAGTTTAGTGAGGTAGGGGAAGGGGAAATGAGGAAACTGTTGAAGTCCACATTAATGCCCTGGGGTTGAAGTGTTCCGAGGCGGAAGATGAGGCGTTCTTCCTCCAGGCGTCTGGTGGTGAGGGAGCGGCGGTGAAGGAGGCCCAGGACCTCCATGTCCTCGGCAGACTGGGAGGGGGAGTTGAAATGTTGGACCACGGGGCAGTGTGGTTGATTGGTGCGGGTGTCCCGGAGATGTTCCCTAAAGCGCTCTGCTAGGAGGTGCCCAGTCTCCCCAATGTAGAGGAGACCGCATCGGGAGCAACGGATACAATAAATGATATTAGTGGATGTGCAAGTAAACCGTTTACATAATAACAAAGGTCAGCCTTGAAACGCGATCACAAAAATACCCAAACTGAAACTAGATTGGAAAATAACACCTGCTGTTATAACCTATAAAGTGTTAACAAACCAGTCTTTCAATAATTGCACCTTCTCCTCATTTTTATTGAGTCATGCAGCTCAGAAGCAGACCCTTCGGCCCAGCTCATATTTGCCAACCAGACATCCCAACCTGACCTAATTCCATTTGCCAGCATTTGGCCCCTTTCCCTGTAAACACTTCCTATTTATATCCCTTACCCTTGCCTGAACAAACATACACATTGAATGAAGGAGTTCAAAGTTGACATAATTTATTATAAGCCCATCAAGATTAAACTGACCAAACAAACATTCCACTTCTACTCATGACTTCGACCTGTTCCGCCAGACAGAAGATACAAAAGCTAAAACACACAGACCAACAGATTTAAGAACAGCTTCTTTCCTGTTGTTATTAGACTTATGAATGGACCTCTGAAATTTTAAATTTAATGTTGATCTCGCTGTTTGTGCACCTTCTGTGCAGCTGTAACACTGTACTTCCTTGCTCAGTTCTATTACCCTAATGCACTTTATATGGTATGGTGGGATTGTTATTTTCAAATGAAGTAGAGCAGGAACAGTGGGCTGAATGGCCTCTTACCATACTGTACAATTCTGTGATTCCCTAAAGACATAAAATATTCATTTGCTAAGATCAGAAATGGTCATTTCTCTGCTTCAGATTTATAATCGTGTCAGACAATCTCCTCTTTTACAGTGATCCAATCGAAGTCTGTGCTGGAAGGGAGCTGTTCCAACACCGTGACCTTGCGTGTTGCCCTTTCAAAGCCATGATCTGACTCCCTTCTCTGCACCCCACGGGAAAATACCAGCTCCCTCAGGCTCACAGCTTGCTACTGATGAGCTGGGGCCCGCTCTCCTTCATCACTTCCTAATTATCCTGTCTCTTCATTAAGGCGGAACTCTTCAAAAATTAGGTCTCCATCAAAATTAAAATGTGTTACCAGTGAGCTCACTGAACAATATTGCCACGTTTCAGCTAAACCAGAGCCACTGAGAGCTGGTGTAGTCAACGCTGAGAGCTACTTAAATCATTGATCAGATGCCTAGTTTGAGCAATGGCCACTGATTAATCAGTTTGCAGATGACAAACCAGTCGTGATTATCCATTTAGCGAAAGGAATCTCTCATTAGCCCTTATGAATAATGAAGAAACAGGGAAAGGACTCCTCTGGTAACGTCCCTACTTCTGAGCCAGGCAAACTAGGGTTCAAATCTTACCCCTTCCAGAGGGGTGTGTATTAACATCACCGAACAGGGCGCTTAAAAAGCTAGGTTAAATTAATGAAAGATGGGGGAAAAGGTGTTTGTGGCACAACGGTAATGTCCCCATCTCTGAGCCAGGCGGCCTAGTCTCAAGTCCCAGAGCTATGTGATAACATCACTGAACAGGTCAGAATTGAAAATAATGTCAAGGAATGCCTTAAAGGGGCTCTTGTGGTTCAGTGGTACTGTCCTTACTCTTGAACAGAACTGAGTTCAATTCCCACCTGCTCCAGGGATGTGCTGCAACATCCCTGACCAGGCTGACAAGGGAAAAATATTTAAAAATGCAGATCCCATTTCTCAGAGCTGACAACACTCATCGTGTTGAATATTACTTTTCTAAAAAGCTGTAAAATGAAAGGATCTTATTTTTTTAAAAGTGTAGAAATGAGAGAGGGCTTGCATTTGCATATCGCCTATCAGATGTCCCTCAGTGCTTGAGACCCACTGAGGTACTTTTGAAGGATTGCTGCAGCTGGAAAACATGTCCACCAATCTGTGCACAGCAAGATCCCACAAGTAGAAATGAAGGGGGGACAGAGGTGGAGACGTTTAAAGAGGGAAACCAGAAATTAGGACCCAGATTACTAAAAGTGGAGTGATTAAAAATAGTGAATGTGCACATTTCTCTGCGCACTTTCTCTCACCTTAAATGCTGGGAAGTAGTATTGGTCAAAAGGAAACAGTACAACAGGATCTTAACCAACCTGCAAACTGCTCAGCTACCAATGTCAGCGTTGATAACTTCCACTTCAACACGAGCCATCTACCCTATTCAAAAACTGATCCAAATATCCTATTTTTCAAGCTTGCACCTTTTCGGACTCACATTTTACTTCCAAGCTGTGTTTGGTGATATTAATTCTCCTCATGGTTTGTGATTAGTAAACTCACTTTTTGTCAAGAAATCCTGGTTCCATTGACTCCTTTCAAAACCTCGGTTAATTTGGGTATGGGAGAAAGGTATCCTGAAGAGCAGGGGACCTTTTGTCAACTGACCTTATTGTTAAAAATCACACAACACCAGGTCCAACAGGTTGATTAGGAAGCACTAGCTTTCGGAGCGCCGCTCCTTCATCAGGTAGCTTCATCAGGACACAACTACCCGATAAACCTGTCAGACTATAACCTGGTGTTGTGTGATTTCTAACTTTGTACACCTCTGTTCAACACTGGCACCTCCAAACCATAACATTATTGTGACTAACTGAAGGGGTGAATAAATAGTCAATGGGAGCAAGTTCATTCTTCCTCACCTGGGAGGATAACAATTTTAAGAAATCAAATTGGTGTCCCTGGAGTCTGAGTTACAGTATTTGTAGATAATAAGCAACAGAAATGTCCCACTGAAGTCATTTCTTTCAGGTAGAGTCTAAATTTCCTTTAAGATATGTCTTTCTGTTTTATCCTTGTTTCTAAGAGTTAGGCTATCCATACCATAGAATCACTAGAGTGTGGAAACAGGCCCTTTGGCCCAATAAGTCCACACTGACCCTCCAAAGAGTAACCCACCCAGACCCATTCTTCTATCCTATTATCCTCCATTTATCCCAGATTAATGCATCTAACCTACATATCCCTGAACACTATGGGCAATTTATCCTGGCCAATTTCCCCAACTTGCATATCTTTGAACCGTGGGAGGAAACCGGAGCACCCGGAGCAAACCCACCCGAATGTGCAAACTCCACACAGTCATCCGAGGCTGGAATTGAACCCGGGTACCTGGCGCTATGAGGCAGCAGTGCTAGCCACTGAGCCACCATGCCACCATTGGACAAAACGTTGGAATTTTCCCTGCTGTCTATAGATAATTGAGCAGGGGATTCTCCTGCTTTTTCTGCCCGCATTGGAAGGAATGGGGTGGCTCAGTGGTTAACAGTGCCAGGGACCTTGTTTGATCTTACCCTCAGGTGACTGTCTGTGTGGAGTTTGTACGATCCCCCCCTTGTCTGTGTGGGGGTGCTCCAACTTCCTCCCAGAGTCCAAAGATGTGCAGGCTGGGCTGGATTAGCCATAGGAAACATCAGACTACAGGAATAGGGTGGGTGGGTCTGGATGGGATGCTCTTTGGAGGTTTGGTCTGGCCTGCTTCCACACTGCCAGGATTCTATGATTTAAAAGCTTACAATCAAACTGTTTGGCCATGTTGCAGATCCACCATCCATGGCCAACAAGTCTGAGAATGGGACTTGAACTCAGAGCTCCTTGCCTAGAGGCTGGTTTGCTACTCATCGCACCATACAACCCATCCCCCATTCTTTAAGGTCAATAATTCAGTTAGTTTATCACATGAGTGATTTGTTATGTAGCCCTTAACAGGCCTTCATTCCTTGCTGTGTTTGTCACCTTTAATAACTCACTCATAAAATAAAAAGCTTTGCCAAGTGTTAACTAGGAACAAGGGCACATTACAAAACTGCATTTGTTTGAGCGCAGTTTGGGATATGAGTAGAATTTTCTGTTAAAACAACAGCAGGTGAATGATACACACAAACATGAGAAAATTGGACAGACTTCAGGCATTGTGATCGGTCACAACTATTTTATTTCTCCTTTTTACCTCTCTCCTCTCTCTCTCTAATCATTTAAATTTGGTTGGTAGTACAGAATATGTTGAAGGTTTTCATCAGGATAAATTGCAAGAATATTAAACTAAAGAGAAAGCAAGTTTTGTAATCTATTTGATGATGCAATTAAAGTTGGGGGGTGATCAAGAGGCAGCAATGAGAGGGGTATACTGAAATCAGCGGCTGGAGATATACCTGAAATGGAGATATACCTGATGTATCTCCTCCAGCCCCTCAACTCTCTGAGATGTCAGTACCCCTCTAATCCATCCTTCTTTAGCATCACAAAAGTTAATTGTGTCACTAGAGTCATAGAGTCATAGAGATGTACAGAACAGAAACAGACCCTTCAGTCCAACTTGTCCATGCCGACCAGATATCCTAAATTGATTCCGTCCCATGCCAACACTTGGTCCATATCCCCCTAAACCCTTCCCATTCATGTACCCATTTTAAATGTTGTAATTGTAACCAGCCTCCACCACTTCATCTGGCAGCTCATTCCATACACGCACCACGCTCTGCATGAAGATGTTGCCCCTTAGGTCCCTTTTATATCTTTCTCCTCTCACCCTATGCCCTCTAGTTCTGCACTCCCCCACCCCAGGGAAAAGACCTTGACTATTCATCCTATCCATGCTCCTCGTGATTTTATAAACCTCGATAAGGTCACTCCTCAGCCTCCGATGCTCCAGGGAAAGCAGCCCCAGCCTGTTCAACCTCTCCCTGTAGCTCAAATCCACCAACCCTGGCGACATCTTTGTAAATCTTTCCTGAACTCTTTCAAGTTTCACAACATCTTTCCGATAGGAAGGAGACCAGAATTGCACGCAATATTCCAACAGTGGCCTAACCAATGTCCTGTACAGCCACAACATGACCTCCTGACTCCTGTACTTAATACTCTGACCAATAAAGGAAAGCATACCAAACGCCTCCTTCGCTATCCTATCTACCTGCGACTCCACTTTCAAGGAGCTATGAACCTGCACTCCAAGGTCTCTTTGTTCAGCAACACTCCCTAGGACCTTACCATTAAGCATATAAGTCCTGCCCTGATTAGTCTACCAAAATAAAAACCAAAAGGACTGTGGATGCTGTAAGTTAGAAACAAGAATAGAAGCTTCTGGAAAAGCTCAGATCTAGCAGCATCTGTAAAGAGAAATCAAAGTTAACGTTTTGGGTCTGGTGACTTCTGAGGAACCGTTCTGAGGAAGGGTCACCGACACAAAACATTAACTTTGATTTCTCTTCACAGATGCTGCTAGACCTGCTGAGCTTTTCCAGCAACTTCTGTTTTTGTTTAATTGTGTCACTATTTGTGGCTGCGCCTTCAGTAACTTTGGTCCCAAATTCTCCATCTCTTGTCCTCACTCTCCTCCTCTTAAAAGCCACCTCTTTGGCCAAGACATTAGCCATCAGTCTTAAGGTCTCCTTATGTAACTCAGTGATGTTACCATCACTGAATCCTCCACTATCAATGGGGTTATCACTGACTAGAAACTCAACTGGACCCATCACATAAACACATTGGCCACAAGAGCAGGTAAGTGGCTAGGAACACTACAGCAAGTAACTCACCTCCAGACTCCCCAAAGCCTGTCCACCATTTCCAAAGCACAAGCCAGGAGTGTGATGGAATACTCGCTGCTTGCCTGGATGGGTGCAGCTCCTACAACACTCAAGAAGCTTGACAGCACCTGGGACAAAGCAGCCTGTTTCGTTGCACCATATTTACAAACATTCACTCCCTCCACTGATGCTCAACAACACCAAAACTTCATCAAAGCTCCTTAGAAGCATCTTCCAAACCCATGACCACCTAGAAGGTCAAGGACAGGAGATACATGGGAACACCACCCCTTGCAAGATCTCCCTCTAAGCCACTCACCATCCTGACTTGGAAATATATTGCTGGTCAAAATCCTGGAATTCTCTTCTCAAGAGCAATGTGCCTCCTATCCAAGGACTGCAGCAGTTTGAGTTGGTCCCTCATCTTCTCAAGGGCAATTGGGGATGGGCAATAAATGCTGACAGTTGTGTGTTTCTGTAGGTATGGTGGACTTTCACAATATAAACCTGATCATGTAATGATGACGTCGTCAGCCATTTGGGGAGCGAAACAGCTTAATTTAACCTGACAGCCTGTTAGTAAGCATCTCCCTAATAAAACTCCTGCTCTTTAACACTTTGGCCTCCTGGACCTTCTCAGAATTTAAGATTTGGAGATGCCGGTGATGGACTGGGGTGTACAAAGTTAAAAATCACACAACACCAGGTTATAGTCCAACAGGTTTAATTGGAAGCACTAGCTTTCAGAGTGCTGCTCCTTCATCAGGTGGTTGTGAAGTGTAAGATTGTAAGACACAGAGTTTATAGCAAAAGTTTACTATTTATAGTAAATTGTATTATTATATTTTTGCTATAAATTCTGAGTCTTACGACCTTATATTTCACAACCACCTGAAGAAGGGTAGCGCTCCGAAAGCTAGTGCTTTCAATTAAACCTGTTGGACTACAACCTGGCATTGTGTGATTTTTAACTCAGAATTTAACACTCTCATGTTGGAATACAATGCCAGACAATATAAAGCAGCTGTTCATAAGTACAGGGCATGCTCATATGTCAGATCTTTAGAAATACACCCCTGTCGGGGATTGTATTCATTCAGTACAAATGTTTGTAAGTTGGATGTAAATAAATCAGGATTTTCCTATAGCATTACATTTTGACAATCTTGAAACAGTATCCAAAATGTTAAAGGCACTACATAACTATGAGCTGCTGTTACTAATGAACTATCTTCTGTTGCGAATCATGGAGACCATCAGTTTGCTGTGGAGGGATTTGTGGATCAATGTGGCACTGTGGCTCATGGGTTGGCATGCTGGCTCAGTGGTTAGCACTACTGCCTCACAGCACCAGGGTCCTAGGTTCGATTCCAGCCTTGGATGACTGTCTGTGTGGAGTTTGCATGTTCTCCCCGTGCCTGTGTGGGTTTCCTCCAGTACTCCGGTTTCCTCCCACAGTCGAAAGACCTGCAGGTCAGGTGAATTGACCATGCTAAATTGCCTGTAGTGTTAGGTGCATTAGTCAGAGGGGAAATGGGTCTGAGTGGTTACTCTTTGAAGGGTCGGTGTGGACTTGTTGGGCCGAAGGGCCTATTTCCACACCGTAGGGAATCCAGTCTAATCAAAGTGCAGTGCCTCACACTTACCCAGATTAAGCTCAAGTTGTATAAACCTGTAGTTAGACACTGTAGGGAATCTAATCATGCAGCCAGTTACAAGTCTCACTGTTGTGATTGAACTGTGAAACTTCAGGAAACTTCTTATCTGTAGTGAAATATTACAGACACGCGCTTGAACAATATATTGACAGTCATAAGCAACAGTGTCTGATTGAGTGATATGACAATGAATCACAGCATGCATCATTCCAGGAAGTGATGCGGTGTCTCTCTCTTGCAGCCTTGTGGCAAGATGAAGATGAGATCAGATGTTTCTTAAATAAAATCAAAGCTTTCTTCAACCCAACGGACTCTGCAAATAATCTTTAGCACAAGGAAGCCAAGAATATGATGAACAATGTTGTGTTATATCGCACAGTCAGTCGGTCAATGTACTTTTAAGAGACATGCTCATGATATCATCAATGTGTCATAGCATGTGACCTGAGGGCATGATGTTCTCATACTCCATCTTAGTCCTGTGGCCACTTGAAGGGTTTGAGATATAAAAATAGATTGGAAACGTTGGGACTTCCTTCACTCTAGCATCGCAGGCTGAGGGGTGACCTTACAGAGGTTTATAAAATCATGAAAGGCATGGATAAGGTAAATGGTCCCCAGGGTGGGGGAGTTCAAAACAAGGGGGCATACTTTTAAGGTGAGAGGAGAAAAATTTAAAAAGGGGCAACTTTTTTACACAGAGAGTGGTTCATGATCTGCCGGATGAAGCAGTGGAAGCTGGTACAGTTACAATGTTTCATATAAGTTCATAAATAGGAAAAATTTGGAGGGATTTGGGCCAGGAGCAGGCAGGTGGGACTAGTTTGGTTTGGGAACATGGTCAGCACAGACTGATTGGATCAAAAGGGTCCGTTTCTATGTTGTATGACTTTATGAGGTATGGGACTTAACAGGATAAATACTGAGAAGATGTCTCCCCTCATGGGAGAGTTTAGAACAGAGGGTATAGTGTCAGAATAAAGGAGCCAACTTAAGACTGAGATGAGGAGGAGTTTCTTCTTTCAGAGAATTGAATGGCTTTGGAAGTCCTTGCCACTGACAGCTTTCAGAGTAGCGTCCTTGCGATCGCATGTTGTCGTTGTTGTGTATATTTAAGGTTGGGATAGAGTTTTGCTCAGTTGGGGAATGAAGGGTAATGGGGAAAGAGTACAAACATGGACTTGAGGAGTGTTGGATCAGCCATGATCCGATTGAATGACAGAGCAGCCATGTGGGGCTCAATGGTCTCCTCTTGTTCCTGTTTCTTATGGTTTCCCGCTACTGGAAGTCTGTCGCTCCCCATCTCAGTCTTACGTTGGTGTTCCTTTATTCTGAAACTACCTGACGCCTTGAGGAGGAGCACCTCATATTCCACCTTGGGACCCTGCAAATACATGGAATAAATGTGGGTTTCAACAGCTTCCTCATTTCCCCTCCCCCCCCACATTATCCCAGTCCCAAGTCTCCAACTCGGTACCGCCCTCCGGACCTGTCCATCACTCCCCCCTCTGACCTAACACCTTCTCCCTCACCTTCATCCACCTATCACTTTCTGAACTACCTTACCCCCAACCCACCCCCTCCCATTTATCTCTCAGCCCTGCCACACAAGCCTCGTTCCTAATGAAGTGCCCCTGCCCGGAACGTCGATTGTCCTGCTCCTCGATGCTGCCTGAGCTGCTGTGCTTTTCCAGCACCACATTCTTGATGCTGAGACTATGCCCCCTGGTTCTCGACTCTCCTGTGAGGGGAAATAGCCTTTCAGCATTTACCCTATTGAGCCCCATATGTCAGAGTCAATGTTGATGTAATCCAATGTTTTGTGTGGTTAAATGCTTCAGTACCATTCTAGTGTTAGGTCACTGTAACCTGAGCATTTCCACGTCAGCCCACCTGAGGAAAATGCACAATTCATCCTTGTGAATCCTTGTGAATTGCAGTCTAGATTACCTTGTGAATTGCAGCCAGTTATAGATTCCCTACAGTGTGGAAACAGGCCCTTCAGCCCAAGAAGCCCACACTGAACCTCCGAACAGTAACCCACCCAGACACACACCGCATACCCCATATTTACCCCTGACTAATGTGCCTAACCCACACATCCCTGAACACTGTGGGTAATTTAGCATGGCCAATTCACCCTAACCTGCACATCTTTGGACTCTGGGAAGAAACCCACGCAGACATGGGGAGAATGTGCAAACTCCACACATATAGTTGCCCGGGGCTGGAATCGAGCCCAGGTCCCTGGCGCTGTGAGGCAGCAGTGCTAACCACTGAGCCACCGTGCCACCTTGTGTGTGCATACATTGTGTGTAAAAGGCTCATCACGTGATTTTGTGAATCCACCCTGTTGGCACCCATGATCCTGGGAGCATGGATCAGATCATCAGAGTCAGCCCTACCACCTTCAGGTGGATGAATTCATGGGGTGTGAGCATTGCTGGCAAAACCAGAGTTTATTATTCCTCCCTATTTGCCTTTTGGAAGCGTGCTATTCATTCACTCCTGAAAGTTGTTCTCATTCGTTCATGCGATGAGGTGTCACTCTCTAGATCAGCATTTATTACCCAGAAGGCAGTTAAGAGTCAACCACATCGCTGTGGGTCTGGAGTCACATGTAGGCCAGACCAGGTAAGGATGGCAGTTTCCTTCCCTAAAGGACATTAGTGAACCAGATGGGTTTTTCCCAACAAACGTTAATGAATTAATGGTCATCATTAAGCTCTTAATGCCAGATATCATACCAATTAAATTTCAATGCCACCATGGCAGAATTTGACCCAGGTTCACCAGAACATGAGTTGAGAGTGTGGTGCTGGAAAAGCACAGCAGGTCAGGCAGTATCCGGGGAGCAGGAAAATTGACGTTTTGAGCAAAAGTTCTTCATCAGACTGTCCTGCTCCTTGGATGCTGCCTGACCTGCTGTGCTTTTTCAGCAACACACTCTCAACTCTGATCTCCAGCATCTGCAGACTCTCTGTCTCCCCAGAACATGACCTGGGTCTCTGGATTAGCAGTGCAATGATAATGCCACTGGGCCATCACCTCCCCTTCTACGCTATGGTGCCTTGTAGTGTCGGTATGTCCCTGTTAGGGAGGGAGTTCCAGGATTCTGACCTGGGGCAATGAGAAGAGGGAGCCAATAAATGTTAGGAGTAGAAGTAGGCCATTCAGGCCATCTAGTCTGCTCTGCCAGTCAATTAATGGCTGATGTGAGTCACGTAAGGATGGGGGGTGAGATTTGGAGAAGTGTGCTCCCATGTGACTTGCTGAGGTCATGCTCTTCCCTCTGGATTCCCAGAATGCTAGGATTGTGCCTTTTAAGAACTGCAATATGATATCACAGGCTGCACTGGCAAGAAATGTTCTTAATTAATCTCGCACACTGCCTGCCTCTGAACAATGTCGTGTTTTATTAATGCTGCTGATCCTAATCAATTTTTCATCCTGTCTGTGGGGTAATATACAGGCTAAACCGTCTGATATCTCAATGTGAGCAGCTGCATTTGTCTAGCACCTGCAACTTGGTAAAACATCCCGAGGTGCTTCCTGGGAATGTTTGCGGATGAGAATTAGCCTTAAACCAAAGGAGGCGATATTCCTGTTCAAAACTTTGATCTTTAAACTGAACTCGTTGGAGAAGAAAATTGGAATGGTTCAAGGGAGATAGATAGAGGGTGAGAGTCAGCGAAGTTTAGAACGAGAGATATAGAGAGGCAGAGAGATTTAGGAGAGTTGACAGAAAGAGAAAGAGAGAGAGGTTGTTGGAGTTTAGGGAAGAGAATTCCAGAACTTATGTCCTGATGCTGAAGTATCAGAAAGATTGGGATTGAAAGGCAGAGAGATAAAGAGAGACTGAGGGACAAAGAGAGATAAAGAGAATGTCAGAGGGGTCATGGATGGGCGCAGCAGAAGAGAGGGAGGGAGAGACCGAGAGAGACAATTAAAATGATTATTGAAGGAGATAGAATTAGGGGGTTTAGAAAGAGATTTTTAGAGTTTGGGACCAGAAATTGAAGGACCAACTACCAATGCTCAGGTTAAGCATATAGGGGATGCACTAATGCCCAGAGTTGGGGGAATACAGAAATCTCAGAGGTCATAGGTTTGAAGGAGGTTTTAGGAATGAATCGAGGTGAGGAAATGAAAGGATTTGAACATGATGTTCAAAAGCAAGGTTTACTTTAAAGGGTAATTGCGTTTTAAACACTCACTTGTTTTGAAGGTTAGTCCCAGAGGCAATGTGCCATGGGGGAGCAATAATTAAACCTAATTCAAACATTACCTGATCTAGGCCAGTCACTCACTCACTGAGTCATTGCCGGGGCCTCCTGTACCGAACTACTTTGTAAACAATGAAGGCCAGTAATTGATGTATCTCCCCAGACCACCCTAACTGTTCAAGGTGAAAAAGAACAGGTAGTCTCTTGTTTATATTGCAGTTTCTAATACTGGCTTGTATGTAGATAGAGGTCCCTGCTGACTGCCAGGGAACAAGGCGATTAGCATTGTAGAAACAAGTCCCTGGGATCTCCTGACCTCAGCTCTCCTCTTAATCTTCCAAAGATAAACATTCACAGACTGAATTCCTCCATATTTTTGAAATTACGGTATCTGAATTCATGCAAAGTCAGGAGGTAGGACCAAACACTTCAACAGCAGCAGCTGCCATTTCAATTTGGGGTGGTGGTGGACTTGATTTGCTTTATTATTGTCATATGTACCTAGGTACAGTGAAAAGTTTTGTTTTGCATGCAGTACCGGCAGATCATACCATACAAAGTGCATCAGGGTAATAGAACAGAGCGAGAAATATAATGCTAAGGCTGCAGAGAAGGTGCGCAAAGAGAGAGATCAACATTAGATTTGTAATTTTGAGAGGCCCATTCAGAAGTCTGAAAACAGTGGGGAAGAAGTTGTTCTTGAACCCGTTGGTACCTGTGTTTAAGCTTTTGTATCTTCTGCCCAATGGAAGAGGTCGGAAGAGATTATAAATGGGATGAGAGGGGTCTTTGAAGATGTTGACTGCCTTCCCAAGGCAGGGAGAAGTGTAGATGGAGATACTGAAGACTCCAGATGTTGGAGATTCAGAGTCGCTAAAATGTGGCACTGGAAAAAAGCACAGCAGGTCAGGCAGCATCCGAGGAGCAAGACAGTCAACGTTTCGGGCATAACCCTTCATCAGGACTGGGAAGGGGGAAGGGAGCTGAGAAATGAATAGGGAAAGGGGGTTGTGGCAAGGGGGTTGTGGCTTGAGGAAAGGCAGGCGGGATGGCGATAGGTGGGCGAAGGTAAGAGATGGAGTCAATGGATGGAAGGTTGGCTTGTATGGTGGACTGGTCTGTGTTTATAACTCTCTGCAGTTTCTTACAGTCCTGGGCCGAGCAGTTGCCACACCAAGCCATGATACATCCAGATAGAATGCTTTCTGTGTTGTATCTATAAAAATTGGTAAGAGTTTGTACGGGCACGCCCAATTTCCTTAGGAAATAGAAGCATTGTTGTGCTTTCTTGAACATTGCATTAATGTGGGAGGTCCAGGATAGATCTTTGGTGATCATTACTCCTCGAAACCTGACTCTCTCAATCATCTCCATCTCAGTTCCACTGAAGTAGATAGAGGCGTGCCCTCCATCTTGAAGTCAATGACCAGCTCTTTCATTTTGCTGATGTTGACTGAGACATTGTTGCCTTTACACCACAACACCAAGCGCTCTATCCCTTTCTTGTACTCTGGTCATTGTTTGAGATCCAGCCGACACAGTAGTGTCATCATACAGAGGGAGTTCAGATGAAATTTGGACACACAGTCATGAATGGATGAGGAGAACAGTACAGGACTGTGTTTACAGCCTTGCAGGGCACCTGTGTTGAGGATTATTGTAGAGGAGGTGTTGGTGCCTATCCTCACTAATTGTGGTCTGTGGGTCAGGAGGTTGCAGAGGGTGGAACAGAGACCTAGGTCTCAGAAATGTGACGATTAGCTTGGTTGGAATGATAGTGTTGAAGGCAGAGCTGTAGTCAGTATGTAGGATCCTGACGTAGGTGTCCTTGTTATCCAGATGTTCCAGGGATGAGGCCCTTGCAAGTCACCTACCGTCACAACAGGCCCACAGCAAACCCATCTCCCCAGCCCTATCATTGTTAAAGTAGGTATTTCCAGACATTTCAACACCTCTGTTATTATGACCCCTCTTGAAAAAACCCAAGGACAAAATAACCTTGTTAAAGTGACAGCATGGTTGCAGACTATAACCTGGTGTTGTATGATCTTAGCAATTGGGAATGAAGGTCTACACTGATGTAGCACATTTGGAGTGTCAGTCACTCCAAAAGAGATCTATAAAAGATATCGACCATATTAGACAGCCACTTCAGAATCAGGTTATTCCTCTGTTGTCATTAATTAGAATTCAGCTCATGTGGAAAGAAACATAAAGAATCTGTAGATCACTTCCTGAGCAGTTAAAAGAAAGGGATCTACAACCTTCTACTCTAAAAAGACTCGTTAGATAAACCAAAGATGTGAAGCATCTAACAGTTGTTGAACAGTAGTAGCATAGGTTTCCTCCAGGTGTTCCTGTTTCCTCCCACAGTCTAGTTTAGGTGGATTGGACATGGGAAATTGTCCAGGGATATGCCAGCAACGTGGATTAGTCATAGTAAATATGGGGACAGGTTAGGGGTCTGAATGGGATGCTCTTCAGAGGGTCAGTATGGATTCAAAGGGCAGAATGGCATCCTTCTACGCTGTTGGGATTCTAATTATTTAGAGAACAAAGCTTTATTCAAGGTCTTTAAATGGAAGAATCTTCCAGTAGTTCCATGTTGTATTATCTTATATCATGTTTTATTGTACATGCACCTTCCTTTTAAGAGAGTTCACCTTTAAGGGTGCATGTGCTGTGTGTATACAATGCTGTAAGTCTGCCTGCTATTGTTTTGCAAACCGTACACACAAAAACCAGTTGGTTGCTGTAATGTCCACTTCATGACCTACAATGTGTTTTCATGCATTAAATAAATCAATTTCTGAAAAGCGATCGATTACCATTAATGGGTATGGTGAACAGTAGTAGATGACATTAGGCTAATGAGCTTGAACCATCAGTGAGCAGGTCAATATACAGGTGACCTATACAATTTGCAGACTTACGTCTTGCAAAAGTGCATCTGAAAGGCCTTGATGTTTTTGGTTATTACAGTGAAGGATGCTGAAAAGACAACATGTTGCTAATGTGATAATCTCTGACTGAAAGGCCTGTCCAATTCATTTGAGAAAAACAAGTGATCAGAAGTGCTGGGTTGACAGCAAGCAAGGGTCAGTCAAAGACATATTGTCAGAATGTCTGCAAAATTCCTCAATTCAAAATGGGACACAGCAGACCTCTTAACAGAATTTTAAACGTTTGAACAGCATACTGAGCTATGGTTTCTAGATTTATGGCTGTCTAATGCAGGAAAACAAGCTGTTAAAATTTGTTTAGCAATTGGGAATGAAGGTCTACACGGATGTAGCATGTTAGGAGTGACCATCACAGGTCTAAGAGATTTATAAAAGATATTGGGTGCTGTGGGGAAAAACCACCAGCCTAGGAATCAGAGTCGGGGTTCAACGACAGAGTTTATTGTGCAAGGAAATACCAAAGTTCTGGGAGAAAAAGACACCGACAGCACAGTGGTCAGCTGCGAGTCTTCTCTCCCCCCAGAGCACAGGTCAAATTACTTTTATACATTGTGTAATGTAATAGGTCTTTGTAACATAGTTTTGTTTATTGTAAACATTGCAGAATTGTTAATAGTTTTGATACAGTCATTGTCAGTTCCAGTGCAGCCTTTGTTAATTTCAGTGCAGTCGTCGTCAATTTCAGTGCAGACATTGTCAGTTTCACTGTCTGCACGGAAGTCCATTGCTGTTGTAATGGGCACTAATCACTCTTCCTGAGAAGGTGATTACTGCAGCCCTGGCTATTATCACTCTGTATTGAGTCCGTATTCGAGCTGTTAGCGTTTCTACCAAAGGTGTTGTCTGTACCCAGACATTTCGGAGGGCAGTGTACGCTACTCATGTGTATTCCCTCCTCCACCAGCCTTAAACCAATCAACTGGGTTGTGAGTGAATTGTGCTGGCATTCTAGTGGCCCCAGGCAGTGTCCGTGTTTGCTCTGTGGTCTCTCTTCATATTGTGGTCCAGCAGCCATCTTGTGTGTCAAGTGGCCAATTTATGGCTCAGCGGCCATCGTGTGTGTCTGTGTGCCTAGGGTCACTCTGTCCCATGCCATCTATAGCAATTGGGAATTAAGCTCCACACTTAAGTAGCACGTTAGGAGTGACAGTCACGGGGCTAAGAGATCTATAAACGATATCGATCATATTAAATAGCCACTTCAGAATCAGGTTATTCTTCTGTAGTCATTGTTTAGAATTCAGCTCACGTGGAAAGAATCTATAAATCACTTCCTGAGCAGAAACTGAAGAAAGGGATCATTATGTGATTTTTCAAATGGTGAGCTGGAAAACAGAATTGTTCAGCTGATCACACCAGCCCCAATGGAAGCTATCCAGAAAGACTCATTGCGTTACAGAGTCCTACAGCATGGAAACAGACCCTTCGGCCCAACCCGTCCATGCCGACCATAATCTCAAACTAAACCACTCCCACCTGCCTGCTCCTGTCTCATGTCCCTCCAAATATTTTTTATTCATGTACTTCTCCAAATGTCTTTTAAACGCTGCACTGTACCCGTATCCACCGCTTCCTCTGGAAGTTCATTCCACACGTGAACCTCTCTCTTTCTAAAAAACAAATGATTTGGATGTGAGCATAAGAGGTACAGTTAGTAAGTTTGCAGATGACACCAAAATTGGAGGTGTGGTGGACAGCGAAGAGGGTTACCTCAGATTACAACAGGATCTTGACCAGATGGGCCAATGGGCTGAGAAGTGACAGATAGAGTTTAATTCGGATAAATGCGAGGTGCTGCATTTTGGGAAAGCAAATCTTAGCAGGACTTATACACTTAATGGTAAAGTCCTAGGGAGTGTTGCTGAACAAAGAGACCTTGGAGTGCAGGTTCATAGCTCCTTGAAAGTGGAGTTGCAGGTAGATAGGATAGTGAAGAAAGCGTTTGGTATGCTTTCCTTTATTGGTCAGAGTATTGAGTACAGGAGTCAGGAGGTCATGTTGTGGCTGTACAGGACATTGGTTAGGCCACTGTTGGAATATTGCATGCAATTCTGGTCTCCTTCCTATCGGAAAGATGTTGTGAAACTTGAAAGAGTTCAGGAAAGATCTACAAGGATGTTGCCAGGGTTGGAGGATCTGAGCTACAGGGAGAGGCTGAATAGGCTGGGGCTGTTTTCTCTGGAGCATCGGAGGCTGAGGGGTGACCTTATAGAGATTCACAAAATTATGAGGGGCATGGATGGGATAAATAGACAAAATCTTTTCCCTGGGGATGGGGAATCCAGAACTAGAGGGCATAGGTTTAGCGTGAGAAGGGAAAGATATAAAAGAGACCTAAGGGGCAACTTTTTCACGCAGAGGGTGGTACGTGTATGGAATGAGCTGCCAGAGGATGTGGTGGAGGCTGGTACAATTGCAACATTTAAGAGGCTTTTGGATGGGTATATGTATAGGAAGGATTTGGAGGGATATGGGCCGGGTGCTGGCAGGTGGGATTAGATTGGGTTGGGATCTGATCGGCATGGATGAGTTGGACCGAAGGGTCTGTGTCCATGCTGTACATCTCTATGACTCTATGACTCTATGTCATTTTAAAAAATCTTTCTCCATTCAGCTTAAAGATCTGTGCCCTGGTCTTGACATGCCCTACCCTGGGGAAAAAAATCACCTGCTATTCACTTTATCTGTACTCCTCATGGTTTTATAATCATTATAGGAAGGATGTGGAAGCTTTGGAAAGGGTTCAGAGGAGATTTACCAGGATGTTGCCTGGTATGGAGGGAAGGTCTTACAAGGAAAGACTGAGGGACCTGAGGCTGTTTTTGCTAGAGAGGAGGTTGAGAGGCGACTTAATTGAGACGTACAAGATAATCAGAGGATTTGATAGGGTGGACAGTGAGAGCCTTTTTCCTCAAATGGTGATGGCTAGCAGGAGGGGACATAGCTTTAAACTGAGAGGTGATTGATATAGATCAGATGTCAGAGGTAGTTTCTTTACTCAGAGAGTAGTAGGGATGTAGCACACCCTACCTGCAACAGTGGTAGACTTGCCAACTTTAAGGGCATTTAAATGGTCATTGGATAAACATATGGATGAAAATTGAATAGTGTAGGATAGGTGGGCTTCAGATTGGACCCACAGGTCAGTGCAACATCGAGGGCTGAAGGGCCTGTACTGTGTTGTAATGTTCTAATCCTTCACAAGGTCACCTCTCAACCATCTACACTAGAAAGACTCACTAGATAAACCAAAGACTTAAAGCATCTAACAGTTACTGAACAATAGCAATAATACAAAGTGATTCTTACAGGTTGACAAAGTTTCCAGGTCCTAAGTACCAATTCAGTGGTTGACACAATCACCAGAACATCCAAATATCGCAAGATGTGGCCTTCTGCATGTACCTGGAAGGAAATGTCCAGCTTGCAATCAATATAACGAGGCACGTGGCAAGAAAGGCCAATAGCAGAGGCAGTGCACGAGAGCAAAGGCTGACTCAGCTACAAAGTTCATCTGCAGTCCTTGCTTCTGCCTCATTGATTTTAACCTCATTGCGAATCCTCTTCCAAGAATGCCTTCCTTGAAGAAGTTCTCCTCTCTCTACCAAGATCTCAGTGAGTCCATCTTCCTTCCCACCCATCTGCTCCATCCTCCCCTCTTACCTATCACCATTGCCCCCCACCTCCATCCACCAATCGTAGTCTCAGCTACCTTCCCCCCAGCCCCACCCCTCTCCCATTTACCTCTCCACCCCTGAGGCTCCCAGCCTCATTCTTGATGAAGGGCTTTTGCCTGAAATGTTGATTCTCCTGCTCCTCAGCTGTTGCCTGACCTGCTGTGCTTTTCCAGCACCACACTCTCGACAGCTACAAAGAGCCATGCACTGACCCAACCAGTGTATGCACACGAGGAGCTTCTTCAAGCCACAATAATGACTGCCTGGTGTTCCACAGAGGTGCACCCATCAAATAATCGATGATCTGAGAGTTTACACAATGAAACAAAAGGCAATAAATACATTTCACTCTGTCAATCTTGTGGAATACATGAAAGACATCACACCATCTGAATTGTTTCCAAACATTCAAATCAGAAAATGAGTGACTATTCATTATTGACCAAGAATGACATTGGGGCAAGTGCCAATATTCCACCCCTGTGAATTCTAAAATAAATGCAGCACAGAAAGGGAAAGCCATGATGAAATCTAACGATGGTGCTGGAGTACAAGTAAAATCGATCTGTCACATTGCCGTTCTCATGGATTCCTCCTTCAGGTTCCATGTTTTTGTTAGAGATGTGTGTATACAGGATAACCTTTGAAGAAATTTGACATCGTAAATGTTTTAGCTCGCAGATACTGCTGAATCAGTCATCACAGGTGTATCAGTATGCCATGACTTGACACTAGCCGCAGTCCATTGAATCAATCAGATACTAGAGAAACAACAGAGACTGCAGCGGACTGTTCAAGAGTCATACAGCATGGAAACAGACCCCTTGGTCGAACTTGTCCATGCTGACCAGATATCCTAACCTAATCTAGTCTCATTTTACAGCACTTGGCCCATATCCCTCTAAACTCTTCCTATTCACGTACCCATCCTTTTAAATGTTGTAATTGTACCAGAAGAAAGGGACACTGAACTTTCTTCTGAGTTGGTGGAGATATAGTCAGCAGTGTGATGGAATACACCCCAGAGCTCCAACAGCACTTAAAAAACACCATCCAGGACAAAGCAGCCTGTTTGATTGGCATCACATGCACTCCCTCCACCACTGACTCTCAGTAGCAGCAGCGTGTACTCTGTACCGAATTCGGTACCCATAGGGAGGGCCTCAACCAGGACCTTGGGTTCATGTCACATTACAGGTGATCACCATTGCACGACACACACACAGATATTCCTACACACACACACACACTCTCACATACACACGGACACAGGTACACACAGATGTGCACACAGACACCCACACACACCCTTTATAGACACACACACTCCCACACATGCACCCCCTGACAGACTTAAGATACTCTGCACTCACTACACACACACACACACACACACACACACTTTCTCACACTCACAATCCCCAACCCCAGACACGCACACACACAGACGGACAAAGACCCACATGCACACATATATTTTGTAGGGTGAATTTGAACTTTCAGGGTTACATTGCACTTTGCTCAAAAACTGCATACATTCTGTAGAACTCTGAGCTCAAAAACTGCACGAGTTTATGTAAAACTCTGTTATCTCACTTTTTAGATTAGAATCAATCTAAACATCAGGTCATAGACAGAGAACACAGGGGGCTAACACCTTCAACATATTGTCTAGCTATCACCATTGTTAACAGCTAACCCGAGAATGCAACTTTTTTAAAAAAAGGTTTTGTGATTTACACATGAAAGAAGTGAAACTATCACTGTATTCTAACAGATGAAAGGCTTAACAGACAATCAATTTTTCAATGTATAATTTCAGTTACATCACACTGCAAATTTTTGCTATAAATTCTGTGTTACGATCGAGCCCTCCACTATCACCTGATGAAGGAGCGTCGCTCCGAAAGCTAGTGTGCTTCCCGTTAAACCTGTTGGACTATAACCTGGTGTTGTGTGATTTTTAACTTTGTACACCCCAGTCCAACACCGGCATCTCCAAATCATGAATGAACATACACTGTGTCATTCACTGCAGCCTTTGATATGCAAAATTTATACAGAACTTCCTGAAACCAGTTTAAAATGATGCCAATCTTATTAGCAGCACTCATGCCATCGTAATCTGGGGCCAGGTAGTCATAGACTTCCTTTACCGTTTCAGACCTTATTAGAGAGCTGTCTCAAGGTATACAATGGAGCTTTGATAGTCTGTTTGATCTGCAGCTTATCAGGGTTGACATCAACAGTAAAGCACAAATTGTTATACTCAATTTATTTCACAGCACACTCAGACAAGGGAGGGAACTCACAGATGAAATGATAATCCATTCAGCTTGGTCTTCCTCTTTCTGCAGTCATTACTGGTCACTCTGCGTTACTACATTAAAGGCACTATAGAAATGCAGTGGCCCATCAAACCTGGCATGTCACAGAATCAAATTTTTAAGGCTGTGTAATTGACTTTTGCGTAATCATCTTTAATCTGGTGACATCTATGTTGCTGGAGTACTGCAATAGAAGGATAAGAAAGTCTTATTACAGTCAGGCAGGAAACTGGACTGGTGTGTGTAACTCCACCGAGGCTGGTATCCCATCACCTTGTCACTCTTTATTTGCACATGGGCTGTAATGCTGCTTCTTCAGAACCAGTGCTCAATGTACCAGAACCTCTAGCACTCCTATCACATTCCTGGTGAAGAGCTTATGTTCGAAATGTCAACTCTCCTGCTCCAGATTGCTAGGTCAGTGTATAATGCTCCTCTTTATGTGTCTCAGTGGTTAGCCAGGGATCTGGGTTTGATTCCTTCAGGTGACTGTCTGTGTGGAGTTTGCACATTCTCTCCGAGTCTGCATGGATTTCCTCTGGGTGCTCTGGTTTCCTCCCACAGTCCAAAGATGTGCAGATGCTCAATCAAGCGTAGTGTCCAGGGATATGAAGGCTGTGGGGATACAGTAAGCGTCTGGGTGGGATGCTCTTTGAAGGACTTGATGGGCCATCTTTCTGTACTGTAGGGATTCTATGATTAGTTCCCTTTCCATTTCCATGCTGACAGTGGTTAAAGTGTCCAGATTGTATTAAATCCTCTTTACCAGCACTGAGCATTATTATCCTCAAGATTATGGCAAACTAGGTCTTCATCCATCTCTGCTTCAAAGGTGACAACCATAATCATATTGGCTCCTTTTCTGAAAGTCTTTCATCATTTTATTTCTCTACACTTTACCAGGTTTCCCGCGCAGTTAGAACTTCCTCAATATCACAGACTGATGTATATCAAAACCTGCTACAGAAAGGTAGCTTGGGATAGGAGGTTTGGGAGATACTAGTCGAGATCTATTGAGCTGAATGGCCTGATTCTGTGTTATAGTTTTTTTTTCTCTCTTTGACAAATCTTAATGATTGAGATCAGCATGTACCACACAATTCCTAACAAAGGCAGACAGATGAAGAGCTAAATCTCTCTGGGAATTGGCAAGAATTCCACGTGGAAGGGACCACGTGTTTTTCATTTTTAGACTGTAAACTAGAGTAGAAGTCAGACACCACTAAAACATCAGAAGTTTGGAAAACATCAAGTGGGGTAGATACTGCGCTGTTCAAAACCAAGTTGTTTTTGGAGCAATGAGGTTGTTACACTACTAAGACAGTCTTTGGGTTAAGGAAAACCTGTTTGATGATAGCCCTCAGATTAGTCAAGATCCAGTTTGCTACAGATTTCATAGTATCATAGAATCCCTACAGTGTGGAAACAAGTCATCTTAGCCCAACAAGTCCACACTGACCCTCGATAGAGTATCCCACCCAGACCCATTCCCCTACCCTATTGCTCTACATTTCCCATGATTAATGCCTACACAACCCTGAACACTATGTTAAAAATCCTGAAGAAGGGCTTATGCCCGAAACGTCGATTCTCCTGTTCCTGGGATGCTGCCTGACCTGCTGCGCTTTTCCAGCAACACATTTTCAGCTCTGATCTCCAGCATCTGCAGTCCTTACTTTCTCCTTGAAAATCACACAACACCAGGTTATAGTCCAACAGGTTTATTTGGAAGCACTAGCTTTCAGAGCAGTACTCCTTCATGCTCCAAAAGCTACTGCATCCAAATTAATCTGTTGGACTATAACCTGTGTGATTTTTAACTTGGTATTCCCCAGCCCATCACCGGCTCCCACAATGCTTTGATACTATGGGCAATTTAGCATGGCCAGTTCACCCTGACCTGCGCATTGTTGCACTGTGGGATGAAACACTCATAGACATGGGGAGCAGGTACAAACTCTACACGCACAGTCGCCCAAGGCTGGAATTGAACCCATGTCCCTGGAGTTGCGAGGCAGCAGTGCTAACCATTGGGCTGCCATCCGGAAAAAAGACGCTTTTGTCCCATCCTCTGCATTCTGCCAATCAGCCGATCCTCTCTCCATGCCTTCTGGCCTTTGAAGGAAAGAGAATTAGACCTTTCAGTTCTGGCATCATCCTGCCAGTGCGGGAAAGATGGGCCAAATGGCCTCCTTCCACTCTAATAATACAGTGTTTCTGTGTTTTTGTTTTGTATATTCCATACTGACTCTAAATCCTAATAATAATAATGGGGATTAGAACAGTCAAGCTCCTCAAGTGTGCTCTAACCAAGTTTTAATTTCAATTCTAGAGGAACAGAATTGAAAAGCATTGAGTCATATTTTGGTGGCCTCACTGACCTGCTTATTAACCCACTTCTAATGAGCTGTGAATTCGGTTTTCCGCGATTAGTCTGCTTCTTGCTAAGTGCGTCTCTTACTGTCCTACCCAAAATGTGTCACTTCACAGTTCTTTCTCATGTGACAGGGAGACATTACTTATCAAAGTTATTAATATTTTCAATTAATTTTCAGCTTCGGTAGATAAAAAGTCATTTGGAATCTTTTAATTGGTGCAGTTCATATACAAATGTAACACACACATATTACATTCTCCTCTGTCGTTACAGCTCCCTTGCAGAACATTATCTTTGCTCATTTTTTCGCTTATGACTAATAGCAACAACTCACATTGATACAGTGTATACAATAACTGTGGAAATAGAGGTGTACAATGCAAAAGCAAGGATATTATAGTGAATCTTTGTATAACAGGGCATTGTCTCAACTGAGTTGACCTTACATATAAGTTAATCAGAGGGTTAGATAAGGTGGACAGTGAGAGCCTTTTTCCTTGGATGGTGATGGCTAGCACAAGGGGACATAACTTTAAATTCAGAGGTGATAGATATAGGACAGATGTCAGAGGTAGTTTCTTTACTCAGAGAGTAATGGGGGGTTGGAATGGACTGCCTACAACTGTAGTAGACTCGCCAACTTTAAGGGCATTTAAATGGCCATTGGATATATATATGGATGAAAGTGGAATAGTGTAGGTTAGATGGGCTTCAGATTGGTTCCACAGTCGGCGCAACATTTAAGGCCGAAGGGCCTGTACTGCACTGTAATGATCTATGTTCAATGTTGTAGAAAGTCAGCATGCAATTGGCAGGCTGAATGGTCTCCTTCTGTGCCGTAACGAGTGTATGATTCTATGATTCTAAGGATCGCAAGGTACTCTACAAGGAAAGAAGGAAATGGATGACAAAGCAGAGGGGGGTAGATTAGTAGAGACCAAAAGAAGATTGATGTCAAAAGGTTTATCAAGATGACAAGAATGGGAGGTTTAGAATAGAACAAATAGAATAGAATAGGGTAACAATTTATTGTCACATGTATTTTTACAAAAGAAATACAGTGAAAACTTGTTGAAGTTGCCATATTAATGACAGAATAGAATTTCTTCAGTATGGAAACAGGCCACTGGGCCCAACAAGTCCACACTGACTTTCTGAAGGACACCCCACCTAGACTCACTCTCCTAAGCTATCCTGCATTTCCCATAGAAAATCCACCTCACCTGCACATCTTTGGACTGTGGGAGGAAACTGGAGCACCCAGAGGAAACCCACACAGAAATGGGGCAAACTCCACACAGCTTGAGGCTGGAATCAAACCCAGGTCCCTAGCGCTGCGAGGCAGCGGTGCTAACCTTTGAGTTGCCCCAAAGAAACATAGATCAGAAGAAAGAAGGAAATGTTAAGACAGAATTCAGTTTCAGTTCGGAGACAGTTGATTAAGACTGTGAATGCTGGAATACCCAGAAGCCACCACCAAAGAAGGTCTCCACACTAACAAGATCTCCACACTGGGACAAGAGCGCCAAACCTGGAGACCGCCATGCCAAGCTGAGACCGTGCCTCTGGGATGGGAGTAAAACAATGAGAGAACATCACAGCAGGAGTTCAGGAGCAAGAGCTGAAAGCTAGGTCAACATTAGAGAGGTGATAAAGACAGTGCAGGGATATATGGAAGGCCAGAGTTAGAGAGACAGATCAGCAACTAGGGAAGCAAGGTTTGTAAAATGTGAGTAGTTTGCAGGAATACAGCAAGGAAAGGAATGTTGGTGAATTTGTACAAAAGGAAAATTTATATGAAATTAATTATTTTTCATTCCTGGGTATGGGCAACGCTGGTTAAGCCTGCACTTACAGCCCAGAGGGCAGTTAAAGTGTCAACCACATTGCTGTGGGTCTGGAGTCACATGTAGGCCAGACCTGGTAAGGATGGCAGAATTTGTTCCGTAAAGGAAATTAGTGAACCAGATGGGTCACAATTGATGATGATACACAGCTATCATTAGGTGAGCTCTTTATTACAAACTTTTTTTGAAATAGGGAAAGGTTTTGGAAATCTGATGGAAGCCTAATGGGACTTGGGAGTCATTGTTCAGGATTCTCTGAAGGTTGGCATGCAGGTTCAATTAGGAGGGCAAATGACAATAGACAATAGAGAATAGACAATAGATGCAGGAGTAGGCCATTCAGCCCTTTGAGCCTGCACCGCCATTCAATATGATCATGGCTGATCTTTCCCAATCAGTATCCTGCATTCATTTCAAGAGGTATAGAATACAAGAGCAGAGATGTACAGCTGAGGCTGTATAAGGCTTGGATCAGAGCACATTTGGAATATTGTGAGCAATTTTGGACCCCATATTTAAGGCAGGATTGTGCTGGCCTTGGAGGGGGTTGAAGGACCTGTCACACAAGGAGCATTTGAGAACACTGGGTCTGCCCTGGATGGCGTTGCAAAAGTTGAGGGGGATCTCGTTGAAACTTACAGAATACTGAGAGGCCTGAACAGGGTGGACATGGAGATGTGGGAGAACTTAGGACCAAAGGACACAGCCTCTGAGTGAAGGAATGACCCTTTGGAACTGAGATGAGGTGGAATTCAGCCAGAGGATGGTGACTCTGTGGAGTTCATTGTCACAGAAGGCTGAGGAGGATGAGACATTGAGCATCATTAAAACAGAGATCGATAGTTTCTTTATTAGTATGGGGATCAAGGATTATGCAGAGAAGGCAGCAGAATAGTGCTGAGAAACATATCAATCAGCACTGCTGCCTTACAGCACCAGGGTCCCAGGTTCGATTCCAGCCTTGGGTGACTGTCTATGTGGAGGTTGCACATTCTCCCTGTGTCTGCGTGGGTTTCCTCTGGGCCGCTCCGGTTTCCTCCCACAGTCCAAAGATGTGCAGGTCAGGTGAATTGGCCACGCTAAATTGCCCCATAGTGTTAGGTGCATTAGTCAGAGGGAAATGGGCCTGGGTGGGTTACTCTTCGGAGGGTCGGTGTGAAGTTGTTGGGCCGAAGGGCCTGTTTCCACACTGTAGGGAATCTAATCTAAGCTAAAAAAAAACCATGACCAAATGCGTGAGCAGACTCGATGGGCTGAATGGTCGAATGCAGTTCCTATACCATTGGAGTGGAGGGCTGACCAATAACAGTCTGTGAGATTATCATAGTGTTTGCTGAGGTAGATTTGGGGAAGTTGTTTTCGACTGGAGTGGGGGGGGGTGAATGCTACACTTGGGGATGTAAATATTGTTCAAAGCAAATTAATGTGAACATTGAAAAAGTTGTAATAAAATGGAAAAGGTGTCGAGTTCATCATCTGTAGTTTAAAGTAGAATCAGGAGCCAGACATGGAAGAATTCTGACTCCTGACCCCTCCTATGTTGCAATGACACTGTTTTAAAATGTTTTATTTGTTCACAGTTTTTGGACCTTGCTGGAGAGACTTGCATTAATTACCTAGAGGGCAGTTAAGCACAAAGTCACTTGTTGGTCAGGCCAGGTAGTTTTCTTCCCTGTGACCCAGATAACTTTTTCCCGACAATCAGAAATACTTTCATGGTCATTTGACTTGTAACCCCAGGTTTTTATTGAATTCAAATTCCACCATCTGCCAAAGTGGGATTGGAACCCAGGTTTCCAGAACACTAGCTGGGTCTCTGGATTGATAGTCTAGTGATAATACAACTGGTTCATGGCCTTCCTCAAGATGCTGTGCAGGTCTACGACATGTGTAAAGCTCAGGGCCTGTGGTTAGTGATGCAGTCTGTGTCCAGGTGCTGGCCATGGAGTCTGTGTAACTAAGGCAGATGGCAGCCATAATGGATGCTGCAACTCTATTCAGAAGGCCCTTCGGGGTTCTGAAGAAGATATATACGTGATTTATTCATTCATGGGATGAAGGCATTGCTGGCCAGGGAGCATTTATTGCCCATCCCTAATTACCCAGAGGGCAGTTAAGAGTCAATCATATTGCTGTGGGTCTGGAGTCACATGGAGGCCAGACCAAGTAGCTTGCTTCCCTAAAGGGCCAGATGTGTTTTTCCTGATAATCAGGCAATGGATTCATGGTCATCATTAGACTCTTATATTCCAGATTTTCTTTTATTAAATTCAACTTCCGCCATCTGCCATGGCAGGATTTGAACCTGGTTCCACAGAACATTACCTGGGTCTCTAAATTAACAACCCAGTGATAATACCACTAGGCCATCACCCCCCCCAAAGCATCAACTGTTTTTCTCTCTCCACAGAAGCTGCCAAACCTGCTGGGTTTCTCCAGCACTTTCTGCTTTTATTTCAGATTTGATTTGGTTTGATCTTATTTATTTATTGCTGCATGCATTTGTTCCAAACTGCAGTGAAAAGTGTTGTATAGTGTTGCTACTGTTCGGCACCATCTTAAAACACAGAAAAATAAACTGAAACATAAGGGCATAAGAGTAACGAAGAAGTGTTCAAGTTTACAGTCCTTCTTGTTAAGTGCTCCGTCATGGGACATGGTCCAGGTGTCCAGACATGAGACTCCCTCACCACGCTGTCACTGGAACAGAGGTTTCCCTGTGAGGAAAGGCAGAGGGATTTGAGGCTGTTTTCTTTAGAGAGAAGAAGGTTAAGAGGCATAATAGATACATACAAGATAATCAGAGGGTTAGATAGGATGGATAATGAGAGCCTTTTCCTCAGATGGTGATGGCTATCACGAGGGGATATTGCTTTAAATTGAGGGCTGATAGATATAGGACAGATGTCAGAGGTAGTTTCTTTACTCAGAGAGTAGTAGGGGCATGGAACGCCCTGGCTGTAACAGTAGTAGACTCGCCAACTTTAAGGCAAAAGTGAGGACTGCAGATGCTGGTGATCAGAGTCTAGATTAGAGTGGTGCTGGAAAAGCACAGCAGGTCAGGCAGCATCTGAGGAGTAGGAAAATCGACATTTCGGGCAAAAGCCCTCCATCTGGAATCCAGCACCACTCTAATCTAGGCTCTAACCTCGCCAACTTTAAGGACATTTAAATAGTTGTTGGATAAACATATGGATGATAATGGAATAGTGTAGGCTGGATGGACTTCAGATTGGCTTCACAGGTCGGCGCAACATCAAGGGCCAAAGGGCCTGTACTGTGCCGGAATGTTCTATGTTCTTTGGTGCCATCTTTCCTCCACCAATGCCCTCGCCAATATGAGTCCTCACTGGGTCTCGCCAATGGAGATGCCACCGGGTACCACGCCAGCCCAAACTCTCCCCCGTCGCTGCCTCCATGAACCTGCACTGGGCGCAGACGCTGTCGGGAACCCACACTGTCCTCTGCCGCAGCAGCCATTAGTTGGCACTAGGGCCACCTCATCAATGGACCCAAACTCTCTCTGCCATGCGTCTGCACTGGGCTTTTTACTGCCACTGATACCATCGCCCCGAGCTCTTCAACAACAGGTCAGGTAAAATTAAAAAAAGAGAAAGAGATATTAAAAAATGAGAAAAGAGAGAAAAAAATAAAGAAAAGGAACTGACAAAAAGCAGACAACGTGGAGGAACTCAGGCAGAGACGCCCTGCTGCACATTCAGCTTTACAAAAAGAAATGGATTTCCAGCATCCGCAGTATTTGGCTTTGGCTTTTGGGGAAGCTTCCTGCTGGGTGATTGTTTCCCCCTCACAGTGCTCGGTGTGTGACTCCCTTTTAGCCGCAAAACCCAAGGCCCTAACATCAAGGGGCCATATCCTGCACTCGAAAGTCTGCTTGCTTTCCACTTGGTAATGGGGTAAATGGGGAATGGTGAACAACAATGGACAAGAGTGGGCTGGGGGTGTAAGGACGGGGACAGGGGTTTCAATCAAGAGGTCATGTCATGATGCCTCTAGCACAGCAGTGCCTCTATTTCCTCAGGGGGCTAAGGAAATTTGTCACGTCCACAAGGATTCTTACCAATATTACAGAAGCACCATAGAAAGTATTCTATCCAGATGACAATTGATTAGATTAGATTCCCTACAGTATGGAAACAGGCCCTTTGGCCCAACAAGTCCACACCAACCCTTGGAAGAGCAACCTGCCTAGACCCCCTGACTAATGTACTTAACACTATGGGCAATTTAGCATGGCCAATTCACTTGATCTTCACATCTTTGGATTGTGGGAGGAAACCAGAGCACACAGAGGAAACCCACGCAGACACGGGGAGAATGTGCAAACCCCACACAGACAGTCACCCGAGGCTGGAATCAAACCCTGGGTCCCTGGCGCTGTGAGATAGCAGTGCTAACCACTAAGCCATCATGCCACCCTTTTGTTTCATCGTCCCTCCCCAACCTTATCCCAGGCCAGATGTATGGCAACAGCTCTGCCCAGGGCCGTGAGAAACTACAGAGAGTTGTGAACACAGCCCAGTCCATCACCCAAACCAACCTTGCATCTCCATCTACACTTCTCACTGCCACAGGAAGACAGCCAACATCATCAAAGACCAATCCCCCTCCGGTTATAATCTCTCCCAACGTCTTCCGTCGGGCAGAAGGTACAGAAGCTTAAACACACAATCCATTAGATTCAAGAACAGCTTCTTCCTCGCTGTTATTAGACTTTTGAATGGACTGAAGTAAAAACAATGACTGCAGATGCTGGAAACCAGATTCTGGATTAGTGGTGCTGGAAGAGCACAGCAGGTCAGGCAGCATCCAAGTAGCTTCGAAATCGACGTTTCGAGCAAAAGCCCTTCATCAGGAATAAAGGCAGTGAGCCTGAAGCATGGAGAGATAAGCTAGAGGAGGGTGGGGGTGGGGAGAAAGTAGCATAGAGTACAATGGGTGAGTGGGGGAGGGGATGAAGGTGATAAGTCAAGGAGGAGAGGGTGGAGTGGATAGGTGGAAAAGAAGATAGGCAGGTAGGACAAGTCCGGACAAGTTATGGGAACAGTTACTGAGCTGGAAGTTTAGAACTAGGGTGAGGTGGGGGAAGGGGAAATGAGGAAGCTGTTGAAGTCCACATTGATGCCCTGGGGTTGAAGTGTTCCGAGGCGGAAGATGAGGCGTTCTTCCTCCAGGCGTCTGGTGGTGAGGGAGCGGCGGTGAAGGAGGCCCAGGACCTCCATGTCCTCGGCAGAGTGGGAGGGGGAGTTGAAATGTTGGGCCACAGGGCGGTGTGGTTGATTGGTGCGGGTGTCCCGGAGATGTTCCCTAAAGCACTCTGCTAGGAGGCGTCCAGTCTCCCCAATGTAGAGGAGACCGCATCGGGAGCAACGGATACAATAAATGATATTAGTGGATGTGCAAGTAAAACCTTGATGGATGTGGAAGGCTCCTTTAGGGCCTTGGATAGAGGTGAGGGAGGAGGTGTGGGCGCAGGTTTTACAGTTCCTGCGGTGGCAGGGGAAAGTGCCAGAATGGACTGCTCAAATTTCAAATCTAATGTTGATCTTGCTCTCTGTGCACCTTCTTTGAGCTGTAACATTGTATTCCTCACCCTGTTCTATTACACTGATGCACTTTGTATGGAATGATCTGCCTGTACTGCACATAAAACAAAACTTTTCACTGTACCTAGGTACACTTGACAATAATAAATCAAATCAAATCAAATTAAAAACCTTCAGCCTGAGTTAGCAACCCTAATTGGGAGAGACCTTTCCAAATCTTAAGTAAATGATATAAGAATGTGAATCAACATACGATCATAACAGGCTACCATCTTTTGTTATGAGAGGAATTAACAAAAAAAAGATTAAAGCAGTTCTGAAGAAAGGTCACACCAGACACAAAATATCAACCCTGTTTCTCTCTTCACAGATGCTACAGACCTGCTGTGTTTTTCCAAGCACTTTCTGTTTTTATTTCACATCTGCCGTACTTTGTGTTTATAGAAGTTGTAGAAGGTGTTGGTGAGTCCACACTTCAGATGCTGTGTGCAGTTTTGGGTCTCCTACTGAAGGAATGATGTAAATGCATTGAAGGTGGTTCATGGGAAGTTTATGAGATTGATATCTGGAAGGTGTGGGTTGTTTTAGCGGTTAGGGTGAGGGTCAGGGTTGGAGTTAAGGTCAGGATTAGGATTAGGGATAGGATTATGGTTAGAGTTAGGATTACTGTTAGGGTGAGGATTATGGTTAGGGTCAGGGTTAGAGATAGGAATAGGGTTAGGACTACAGATAAAGTTTGGATTTGGTTTAGGATTAGGTTCAGGGTTAAGGTGAGGTACAGGGTTAGGGTTAAATTTAGAGTTAGGTTAAGGGTTAGGGTTAGGGTCAGGGTAAGGGTTAGGGTGAGGGTTAGGGATAGGGTTAGGGTTAGGGTTAGGTTAAATGTTAGGGCCAGGATTAGGGATAGATTTAGGATTACAGTTACGGTTTGGGTTTATGTCAGGATTAGGTTCAGGGTTAGGGTAAGCTACAGGGTTAGGGTCAGATTCAGAGTTAGGTTTAGGGCTAGGGTTAAGGTCAGTGTTAGGATTAAGTTCCAGGTTAGGATCAGGGTTAAGATTATGGTCAGGATTACAGTTAAGGTTTGGATTTGGGTTAGGATTAGGTCAAGGCTAGGGTAAAGTACAGGGTTAAGGTTAAGTTCAGAGTTACAGTCAGGGTTAGGGTTAGGGTCAGTGTTAGTGTTAAGTTCCAGGTTAGGATCAGGGTTAGGGTTAGGGTCAGGATCTGGTTTTGGATTAGGGTCAGGATTAGGGTCTGGGTCGGGGTCCGTGTTCAAGTTAGGGTCAGGATCAAAGTTAGGATTGGACAGACTGAGCAAATGTTGACTAGAGTTTACAGGATAGGGTTAGGGTTAGGGTTAGGTTCAGGATCAGGGTTAGGGTTAGGGTTAGGTTCAGGATCAGGGTTAGGGTTAGGGTTTGGGTTAGGGTTAGGTTCTGGATTCGGGTTAGGTTTAAAGTTTGGGATAGAGTTAGGTTCAGGTTCAGGGTCAGGATTAGGGTTACACAGACTGAGCATATGCTGACTGGAACCTAGTGGAGTGAAGAGTGAGTTGACTGAAGCGTTTAACACTTTGTGACCCAGTGGATGTGGAAAGAATGGTTTCTCCTGTAGATGAGTCTCAAGCAGTTTTAAAATGAGGGCTTGCCTTTTTAAAGGCAAAGTGGAAAAGAAAAGCTTTTTCTCATTGGGTTGTGAAACTTTAGAATCCCCTCCCTACCTCATAAGGCAGCTCAGGAGGAATTATTGCATTTTTTTTAATGGTGGGGTAGGTAGATTCTTGCTAGACAGAAGGATTAAAGGTAAGATGGAAATGTGGAATTTGAGAAACAGAAAAACCATGACCTTATTGAATAGAGTAACAGACTCGAGGGGCCGAATGGTCTAATTCTGCTACTATTTCAGCTGTCCGTCTGCCACGATGCCATTCTTTCTCTCCTGATTGTGCCTCTCGGTTTAACCACTGGACATGTGCCTTGTCCTCTCATTCCCTGTTCAAACCTGGCTTTCACGGGGCATAATACCAGCAAATAATGAAACAAGTACCTTCAAAGAATGAGGTTTGTCAGGAGAAAATCTTATATCCAAGTGTGAAATTAAGATCAATAGGTTTTTTTGGCTGTTTATGCACAACAGGCGAGGAGTAAATAGACTGGGTTGACATGACTTTGCACTTGATTCACAGAAGAGCCAGTCAGGAGTCCCTTATATCAATATCTGCTATTGAACTGTCCATCAGAAACTCGTAATCCTCGGCATCTGTCTGACACAATCATTGATGTTACTCCATTGTCTGCTCTGTGTCACTGCCATCTCTTGAGTTCTCTCTCAGCCAGCAGGAAATAACCCCAGATGGTGAGGATTCGTGTAGGTAAGGATGGCAGATTTCCTTCCCTAAAGGACATTACCAGGTGGGTTTTTAACAACGATCAGCAATGATTATATGGTCACCATTAGACATCTAATTATTTAATAATAAGAATCAGAGAGACGAACAACATGAAAACAGACCCTTCAGTCCACCTTATCCATGCTGATCCGATATCCTAAATAAATCTAGTTCCATTTGCCAGCACCCGGCCCATATCCCTCTAGACCCTTCCTATTCATATACCCATCCAGATGTCTTTTAAATGCTGTAATTGTACCAGCCTCCACCACTTCCTCTGGCAGCTCATTCTGTAGATGCACCACCTTCTGCATGAAAAAGTTGCCCCCCCCACCCCGAAGTCCCTTTTAAATCTTTCCCTTCTCACCTTAGATCTAGGACCTCTAGTTTTGGACTTCCCCACCCTGGGGAAAAGACCTTGACTATTCAACTTAGCCACGCCCCACATGATTTTATAATTGAATTCAAATTCCACCATGTTGGGATTTGAAACCAGACATTACCTGGATCTTTGGATTAATATTCCAGGTGTAATGTCTCAAAGCCATCTCCACCAAAGCACAGTCGTCAGCATTGCTTAATGGGAATATTGATGACAGCCCTATGTACACTCTACATTCCTGTAATTCCTGTTTCTTGTGTGCGCTCAGTTTTCACCCCTCAGTTTGCCTTCAGTTGTCTAGCTTTTAAACTTAACAATTTCTTCCCTTTGCTTCTCTATGCCACAGGGAGAAAGTGAGGACTGCAGATGCTGGAAATCAGAGACGAGAAATGTGGTGCTGGAAAAGCACAGCCGGTGAGGCAGCATCCGAGGAGCAGGAGAGTCGACGTTTCGGGCATAAGCTCTTCATCAAGAATTGCTGATAAAGGGCTTATGCCTGAAACATCGACGCTCCTGCTCTCGGATACTGCCTGACTGGCTGCGCTTTTCCAGCGCCACACCTTTCTTCTCTATGGCACACTCTGTCCTCCTTTAACATGTTTCTTGAGACCCTATTTATTTCACCAAGCTTCCAGCTGTCTGCCTGAATGCCTCCTCTTGCAGCTCAGTGTCACGCCAGAGTGCTTGCAAAGGTTTGAGATGTTTTACAGTGTCAATGACGATTCATAAATGTGATATTCCTCTGATTTGATGCAGCTACTACAGAGAATAGACCATTAAAGGCACTAATCTCATGAGAAAACACCGTGGGTTTGAGACAGCTGAGGTTTGAGAAGATTCGTAGCATTGTCTCACAACACTTGCCAAAAAAAAGCAGAAAGTATTTTCTCCTTTAAATGGTGGTCTCCTGTAAATACAACTCATTGCTTTTGGTTGCATTTTAGTCCAATATTCCTGAATTCGGACCATAGGGCCAAAGGGGGTCAAAGGACATGGGGGGAAAGCAGGGACAGGAGGCTGAGTTGGTTGATCAGCCCTGATCACATTGAATGGTGGAGCAGATTTAAAGGGCCGGATGGACTAATTCTATTTTCTGTCGGGTTTTGAAGTCAGTGAGGTTGGAGGAGGAAAGAGGCAGGAGGTGTGGTGCTGGAAAAGCACAGCCGGTCAGGCAGCATCTGAGGAGCAGGAGAGTCGACGTTTCGAGCATAAGCTCTTCATCAGGAATGTGATCTCCAGCATCCACGGCCCTCATTTTGTCCAAAGTGGCTGGTGGGTTCAGTAAGGGGCGAGAGGGGGGAGGAAACGGCAAATAAATACTGGCCCAGTCAGCCACGTCTAGTTCTCATGAGTGAATGAAATAAATGTCAAGTTGGAGAACACGATCCTCAGTGTCCTCCTCCTGGGTGTGGAAGAGAGACAGTCACCACTTCATACAACTGGGGTCACTCTGACTTACATTTATGAGCTCATTGTGTGCCTGGGTGACATTGGAAAGTGGTATCCGTGGATTACAAGTGCATTTAGCGACTTCCACAAGTGGTGGGCCTGCAGGGAACAGACGTCTCAAGTGTCAATGCTGACGCTGTGGGCCGAATGGCCTCTTTCTACACTGCAGGGATTCTGTGATGAAGATGGTAAGATTTGGAATGAAATTGGACTCGTTGCAAATCTTTTTGACGGTGTACGTACAAATACAGCAGCTTCACGTCGTCATCCCCATTAATAAGAGCAACATTTTTTGCCTTACCTCTAGATAACATGAGTAAGCTAGCGATGAGCTGCTTTCTTGAACCTTTGCAAAATGTATGGTGTAGGGACACCCATCATGCTGTTAGGAAGCGACATTCAGAATTTTCACCCAATGACATTGAAAGAATGATGACATGCATCAAACCTTATTTTAACCTGCACATTAATGAACTGACACTCTCTATAAACTGGCAAAATCATATCCCTGAAATATCAGAAATTTACTGCATTATTGCAATCTCCGTTATAGACAATAGACAATAGACAATAGATGCAGGAGTAGGCCATTCTGCCCATCGAGCCTGCACCGCCATTCAATATGATCATGGCTGATCATTCCTAATCAGTATCCTGTTCCAGCCTTATCTCCATACCCCTTGACTCCACTACCTTTAAGAGCTCTATCCAATTCTTTCTTAAAAGAATCCAGAGACTGGGCCTCCACTGCCCTCTGGGGCAGAGCATTCCACACAGCCACCACTCTCTGGGTGAAGTAGTTTCTCCTCATCTCTGTCCTAAATTGTCTACCCCGTATTTTTAAGTTGTGTCCTCTGGTTCGGCACTCCCCCATCAACGGAAATATGTTCCCTCCTGCCAGAGTGTCCAGTCCTTTCATAATCCTATACGTTTCAATCAGATCCCCTCTCAGTCTTCTAAACTCAAGGGTATACAAGCCCAGTCGCTTCAGTCTTTCCGTGTAAGGCAATCCTGCCATTCCAGGAATTGACCTCGTGAACCTACGCTGCACTCCCTCAATAGCCAGAATGTCTTTCCTCAAATTTGGAGACCAGAACTGTACACAGTACTCCAGGTGTGGTCTCACCAGGGCCCTGTACAGCTGCAGAAGCACCTCTTTGCTTCTATACTCAATCCCTCTTGTTATGAAGGCCAGCATGCTATTAGCCTTCTTCACGACCTGCTGTACCTGCATGCTTGCCTTCATTGACTGGTGGACAAGAACACCCAGATCTCTCTGAACAGCCCCTTTACCTAATTTGATACCATTGAGGTAGTAATCTGCCTTCCTGTTCTTGCCACCAAAGTGGATAACCAGACATTTATCCACATTAAACTGCATCTGCCATGCATCTGCCCACTCACCTAACTTGTCCAGGTCACCCTGTAATCCCCTAACATCCTCATCACATCACATATCTGAGTAGTCAGTTGAGGGTGTGAATGAGATGGCTGTGTGAGGTAAGTTTTATCTGTTATTACTTAAGTAAGTTATGTTGTCAATAAAGTATAACAGTGATGTGTATATCTGCTGCATTACATTTGTATTACATAGTGTGTGGTTTTACATTAATTATATGGACCTCTTGATCAACTGGAATATTTGATCAATTGGTACACTCCTGGTCCCAAGGTGACCAGTTAATAAAAAAAAATTATAAACTCATACAGCACAGAAGCAGACCCTTCAGTCCATGCTGAACTTAATCCCAAACTAAACTAGTCCCACCTGCCTGCTCCTGGCCCATATCCCTCCAAACCTTTCCGATTCATGTACTTATCCAAATGTCTTTTAGATGTTGTAATTGTACCCACATCCACCACTTCCTCAGGCCGCTGTGTAAACAATTTACCCCTCATGTCTTTATTTAAATCTGTCTTCTCTCACCTTAAAAATGTGTCCTCTAGTCTTGAAAACCCCACCCTTGGGAAAAGACAGCCATCATTAACTCAATGTATACCCCTCATGATTTTATAAACCTCTATAAGGCACCCCTCAACTTCCTACGCTCCAGTGAAAAAAATCCCAGCCTAGCCAGCCTTTCTTTATAACTCAAACCCTCCATATCCAGCGACATCCTGGTAAATCTCTTCTGAACCCTCTCCAGCTTAATAATATCCAGCCTATAACAGGGCGATCAAACATTCCAAATCAGGATTTGGAAGGGAACTTGGAGGTAAGGTCTCTATATGTGCCAGTCCTCCCGAACTTGCGCCTCTGTCTTTTTGGATGGAAAAGGTCATAGGCATTAGAAAGTGTCATCAAAGAAGCACGAGATAAATTTCATCAACTGATGAACTAGACATACTGAGTTTAGATCAGAGTGGTGCTGGAAAAGCACAGCAGGTCAGGCAGCATCCGAGGAGCTGGCAAATCGACGTTTCAGGTAAAAGCCCTTCATCAGGGATAGAGGAAAAGACATACTGAGACCAGTCCATGTGGAACTTAGTTTCAATAATAACATGTAGTTCTAAAACCTGGGAGTACATTTGGCTGACTCATTCGACAAGCCACCAATGACTGGATACTTCAAGCATCAGAGTGTTGATGGCACTTCCAGAATATTCCAGGACCATCAGCAATTGTCCAGTCACTCCTTATATCACCAGTCAATTATATCATCATCAATCTAGTCTTCAGCTTAATTTATCCACACAACCATCCCTCATCAAAGCTGTTTAAATACACCCATGCCACAAAAATTGGTCCATTCTCTACTCTTATGTTTCAAACTGATTTCAAAGCCATTTCCTTCCAGCTTTATTAAATCTCCTCACAAAGCTACAATAATGTGACAACTTTTAATCACCACACGAGCATCCTTTGTTGCCTGGAGACACACAGAAATATCAAAGGCGCACTCTCCATGTCTGACAATCCAAGAGAAACATCAAAGCCTTAACTAGATCTAAGAGTTCTCCACTGCAGGTTTGGAAATGCAGATACGGGTAAGAAAAAGATAAGGTAAGCTCACTCCTGCCTTGATATTTTGGCAAGGTTTGCAAGTGTAAAGGGCCTTTTGTAATAGAGGATTGTACCTTAAAATCATCAGGGTGAAATTTCTGCTCCTGTGCCTGAAGCTATCAAAAGCAATGGTTCCTCTGGTCACTGGTCTCTGTAGATTAGGTGAAGTGGTTTGCCTGTGTATTTGTGATCCTGGAGTTTGTAATTATGCTGAATTTGCAGTAATTCGTCAAAGGAGTGGAGGGGAGGTGGAAATTTTTATCCATCCAATGAGTAGTATGGACTGTAGTTCATTGGCAATTGTATCTGAATGTTTTTTTTATTTGCAAACAAGTAACCAGTGGTGTTCTAAAAAAGGGTCACTGGACTCAAAATATTAATGCTTATTTCTCTTCACAGATGTTGGCAGACCTGCTGAGTCTCCCTAGCACTTTGTGCAAACTATCCTTCAAAGAGGTGTACCTTTAGATATCAGCTTGACTGGCACATTATCTGTTGTGTTCCATCTAAGATACATTGGGTAGTTTCATTGTCATCAATCCTCCTTACTAGTATTAGTCTAAGCTGCCGATACTGAGTGGGGAAAGATGCGCACACAAAATCTTCAGCTCAATCATGTAAACAGAATACGTTTATTACATAGTACTCAATAGCTACTTACACTCCATCACCATGAGAGTCCTTTGGCCTTAGGCTTGACTTAAGACTAAGTACTTACCTCCAAGTTCCCACTGCTAGAACTATCTACAATTCAATTAGAAATGAAATAGAACTTGAATTTGAGACTAAGGATAGCATAGTTACATTAGTTACATTGATTTAACACTGAATCAACTAGAACTGAACACAGTAGTTAGCTTCTCCGAAGAACAGTCCTTTATGTCCTGAACTGTGGAGGTAATTACATGGTATCAGCTAACCCTTTCAAGTGCTAACTATCTTACCCAATGCAAATGGATGCTTTTCACCCCAGAACTCTCTTTGAGGCCAGTACATCCTTCCCGAAATGCACAGCCGCAGTGAGCATTTGTCCAACTGTTCTCTGTACGGCTTAGGTGAAGCGTTGTCTCACTGGCAGGAACCCACTGTACACACACAGACGGGAAGAAATTCCAGATTTAGAATCCAGCAACAACAGGTGATAATTTCCAGACTTATAGATCATAATAACCCCCCCGAGAGTCAGCGATTGAAAATGTTTTGGGTTCGGTTTTGACGTCAATGACAAAGGACAGATATGGAAGTACAAATCAATCCACAATTTCTTCCAGAAAGCCTTACTTAATAGATTCAGGTCCCAAGTTCCAAGAGTGCTCACAGTTAGATACATGTTTGCCAAGATCCCAAAGATCTGGAAGAGATCTAATGGCCTGTAACTGTCAGATAGGCAAGGACAGAAATCTGATTCATTTCATTTTCAGGATTGCCACCTGTTTTAAAAAAAAACTGATCCAATGTTTAGAATTAAACGTTTAGAAACTTGATGCGCCACTGCTAGAATTATCTACAATTCCGTTAGAAATGAAGAAGAACTTGAATTTGATTCTAAAGATAGCATAAGAAAATTGAAAAAAAAAACTTGACTTCTAAGTAGAAGGGATGAATAGAATAATGGCAAATAAGGAAGGAAAGGAAAGAGAAATGGAAAGAATAGAGAATGAAAACTAGAGACAAATTGAAAGTGTGATGAATGTAAGAGGTGTCTGATTCTCTTCATTGCTGAATCTCTTCAGCCCCAGGCAGCGTCCTGTTGAATCCTCATGGTGTAAGCACATCTTTCCTAATGTGTTGTGACCAGAGCTGCACATAGTACTCCAGCTGTGGTCGAGCTAACATTATATACAGCACCAACATAACCACCTTACCTTTATACTCAATGCCTTGATCCATAAAGGCAAGCATATGATACGCCTTCTTAGCTACCTCAATTTACCTGTCCTGATGCCTTCAGGGATCTATGGACACATACACCAAGATTCCTCTGATTCTCTGTATGTCCTTGGGTCCTACTATTCAATATATGCCCCTTTGCCTTGTTAATCATCACAAAACAGAATCATAGAGATGTACAGCATGGAAACAGAACCTTCAGTCCAACTCACCCATGCCAACCAGATCTCCTGAATTAGTTCAGTCCCACTTACCAGCACTTGACCCATATTCCTCCAAATCCTTCCTATTCATATATCCATCATGATGCCTTGTAAATGTTGTAATTGTACCACCCTCCACCGCTTCCTCTGGCAGCTCATTCCATACATGTGCCACCTTCAGCGTGAAAAGGTTATCCCTTAGATCCCTTTTAAATCTTTCCCCTCTCACCATAAACAGGGTGGCACTGTGCCACAGTGGCTAGCACTGCTACCTCACAGCACCAGAGACCTGGGTTTGATTCCAGCCTCGGGTGACTGTCGGTGTGGAGTTTGCATGTTCTGCCTAGGTTTGTGTGGATTTCCACCAGGTGCCCCGGTATCCTCCCACAGTCCAAAGGTGTATAGGTTAGATGGATTGGCCATGGGAAATTGCCCATAGTGTCCAGGAATGTGTAGTATATGGGGATTGCAGGGATAGGGCAGGGGGTGGTGAGTCCAGGTGAAACTTTCTGCAGAGGGTCGGTGTGGACCTTTTGGGCCAAGTGGCCTCTTACTATAGTAGAGGGATTTATGGTGATACCTACAGTTTTGGACTCCCCCATTCTGGGGAAAAGACTATATCTATTTACCCTATCCATGCCCTGCATTAAGGTCAGCCCCCAGCCTCCAGGGAAAACAGCCCAAGTCTATAGCTTAAATCCTCCCACCCTGACAACATCTTTGTAAATCTTTTCTGAACCGTTTTAAATTTCACAGCATCCTTCCCATAGGGGGGCGATCAGAACTGCAGGTAGAATTGCAAAAGTGACCTAACCAATGTCCTGTACAGCCACAACATGACCTTCCAACTCCTGTACTAAATACTCTGACCAAGGAAAGCGTACCAAATGCCTTCTTCACTATCCTATCTACATGCGACTCTACTGACAAGGAACAATGAACATGCACTCCAAGGTCTCTTTGTTTAGCAGCACTTCCTAGGACCTTACCATTAAGTGTATAAGTTGTGCCCTAATTTGCCTTTCCAAAATGTAGCATTTCACATTTATCCAAATGAAACTCCATCTTCCACTCCTCAGCCCACTGGTCCATCTGATGGAGCAGTAGACCCAGCACCAATCCTTGTGGCACACTGCTGGTCACAGGCCTCCAGTCTGAAAAACAACCCTCCACCACCACCCTCTTCTACCTTCGAGCCAATTCTGTATCCAAATGGCTGTATTTCATGTGATCTAACCTTGCTAACCAGTCTCCCATGGGGAACCTTGTTGAATGCCTGACTGAAGTCCATATAGACCATGTCCACCACTCTGACCTCATCAATTCTCTTTGTTACTTCTTCAAAAAATTCAATCAAGTCTGTGAATCATGATTTCCCATTCACAAAGTCATGTTGACTATCCCGAATCAGTCCTTGCCTTTCTAAATGCGTGTAAATCCTATCTCTCAGGATTCCCTCCAAAACCTGCCCACCACCGATGTCAGGCTCACTGGCCTATAGATAGATTAGATTCCCTACAGTGTGAAAACAGGTCCTTTGGCCCAACAAGTTCACACCGACCCTGTGAAGAGTAACCCACCCAGACCCATTCCTCTGAAATTTTGCACCTAACACTATGGGCAATTTAGCATGGCCAATTCACCTGACCTGCACATCTTTGGACTGTGGGAGGAAACCGGAGCAAACCCACGCAAACATGGGGAGAATGTGCAAACTCCAAACAGACAGTCATCCGAGGCTGGAATCAAACCTGGGACCCTGGTGCTGTGAGGCAGCAGTGCTAACCACTGAGCCACCGTGCCACCCCTATTGTCGCCTGGCTTTTGCTGACTATCTTTCTTAAATAGTTAGCCAACCTTGATCACATTTTTCAGGATTAAATTCCATTTGCCACTGTTCGGTTTATCTGACCAGCTCATCTATATCATTTAGGGAGTGAAATCAAAATATCAGAATGATTTGAAAATGAATCAGAAATTGGAAGATATGTTGTCAAATTCCCTACAGTCAGCAGACGGATTATACAGAGGTGCTTGAAGATTTTGATGGAATATTCTGATCTCTCCCAGAAAATCACCAAGCTGATTTACTGAAGTAATCACAGACTTGTAAACAAACTTTTAACAAGAGGCCAGATGAAATGTCTTTAACATAAATGATATTAATGTAGGGGACCAGAAATCCATGATCCAACATCTTTGCAGACTCAGTCTAGAGAAGAGGGCAGCACGGTGGCTCAGTGGTTAGCACTGTTGCCTCACAGCACCAGATTCGATCCCAGCCTCAGGAGACTAGCTGTGTGGAGTTTGCACATCCTGCCTGTGTCTGCATGGGTTTCCTCTGGGCACTCCGGTTTCCTCCCACAGTCCAAAGATGTGCAGGTCAGGTGAATTGGCCATGCTAAGTTACCCATAGTGTTAGGTGCATTAGGCAGAGGGAAATGGGTGTGGGTGGGTTACTCTTCGACGGATCGGTGTGGATTTGTTGGGCTGAAGGGCCTGTTTCCACACTGTAGGTAATCTAATCTTTAAAAAAGAATTAGTGCAAGTGATCACATGCATGATAGCAAATTACATTCTTAAACTGAGATGCAGTAGTTGGAACTTGCCTATTTTGATGAAGCCAAATCCAGATGGATTACAATTATTATACATGGATTGTTGCAAAGTCAATGCATCTACAAAGACAGATCCATATCTGGTTTGTCAATTGGAGCATTGTATTGAAAGGATTGGCCAAGCTTATTAAGGAGATATCAGCAAGTTCCATTGGTTGGTATAGCTATAAAATGGGAACAGGTTTTGTAACCCTGTATAGACTTTAGCAATATTAAATCATGCCATATGAAATGAAAAAAATAGATCTGCAACTTTCCAATAATTAACCAACAAGGTCCTTGAAAGATTGTGTAGCTATTTTGTATTTGGTTGTGTTCAGCCAAACCTGGGAAGTGCAATTATAACATTTGACCAAATTATTTCATAAGTTACAAATAAAACTAATTTGCGTAAATTTGTGGCATTAACTTGGCTAAAAGTGAATTTGACAAAACAAAAATAAGTTATTTCGGCCACACTGTGATGCAAGACCAAAGAAGCCTATCAGCTAGAGAAGCCAAAGTGAAGGCTCTCTTCCATTTTCTCAAGTCACATTTTTGTGGTTGATTGGGATGTGTGGATTTTATGAAATTTGTCCCAATTTTCATCACTGAGATGGCTCCTCTGTCAAATTTGAGAAGGAAAGATGAGAAATATGAATGGACAAAGACATGTCAGAGCAACAAGTGATGTGAAGCCATTTAAGTTGCCTGCTGATGCCAGGAGCCCCAGTTTGCTGCAGTGTCATTACAGGAGGACCAATGGAAATTAAAAGATAAGTCAATTATTTTTCACGCAAATTAAATACATACCACCAGAATTATTCCACCATGGGGAAAGAGACTGAGTTCTGAAAAAGGGTTGCCAGACTCGAAACATTAACTCTGGTTTCTCTTCACAGATGCTGCTGAACTTTTTCAACAACTTCTGTTTTTGTCTTTGAGATTGTTATTGGCTCTACAACATTTTTAAATAAACATATCTCCAAGCTAAGTGAAAGGATTATGATCCACGGAAATAACAGTCTCTGCAGAATTGTTTCACGACAGCAGTTTGAGATTGTTTCACTGGGGTTCAATGCCGCAACCATACAATTTGAAAATCATTGCGAGGTAGTACAGAAATCCGGAACCTCAATCTGAGCTACAAGTCTTCTCAAAAGTCCCTGTTACAGAACTTAAACATTGATTCAGCAACTTATGTGCATTTATATAGATTGAGAAGGGGGTGCTAATTGGTTGGATTGTTGTTGGCGTGAAAATGCAGCAAAAATCATTAATTGTTGATTTATTTCTCAGGTAGACTTTGATTGGTCAGAGTGTTGCCATGTAAACACGATAGAAATGGGCAGTCCTTTTTTGATGGAATTGCCCTTTGATGGAAGGGCACTGCTTCTCACTGGCCACTTGGGTCTTCCCTTTCTTCCTGGTGGTGGAAATTGAATAGAAAATAAATAGAAATGGCAGTCTCTATGACCCCTTGTTTTCCCCACTTAAAAGTGTACAATGTGAATTCCTGTGCATTAATCGATATAGCTTCTGGCATACGCAGATTAATTGCAACGTGAGTCCAGTTTATAATCTTAATTTGGTCTTCACTGTATATTAGCACAGTCCAGATGATTCAATAACAGCTTTCCAGTAGCCAAATCACATTGGATGGTGGACATAACATTATGGGCAGCATGGTGGCTCAGTGGTTAGTACTGCTGCCTCACAGCACCAGAGACCTGGGTTCGATCCCAGCCTCAGGCCACGGTTTGTGTGGAGCTTGTACGTTCTCGCAGTGCCTATGTGAGTTTCCTCTCACATTCCAAAGATATACAGCTTTGGTGGGTTGGCCATGCTAAAGTGTCCAGGGATGGGTAGGCTGGCAGTGGGGAAATCCAGTGATGAGGTGGGTCTTTGAAGGGTTGCTGTGGACCTAATGGGCTGAATGGCCTGCTTCCATACTGTGGAGATTCTATGATCAATGAAAGTACATAGTGGCTGTGCATGATCAGTATTCTACCTGTTATAAAAAAAGGAAGTAATATCATGGATGGTTTTCTCCAATAACAGGATTCTCTGTGGTGATGAAACCACACCAAGATAGGACAAGGATGTTGGTCCAGATCTGATCTCCACGTGTGACCTGGTAAGCCCTCTCAATCTTCAAGCTTCTCATTCCAGCCTCCAAGTTAAGGAATTTCAGCAACCAGTCCTCAATAAATTCCACTGGTCGTTTACCATTTGGCAGACTGATGATCTGAATATTTTTTCTCCTGCCCCTGTTCTTGAGGTCATCAATCTGGTCAAGCAAGTTATGGACCTGTGTCTCCAGGGCCTGGATCCTATCCTTGGAGGAACCATTTTCAGCGTCCACCACTGTGACTCTGTGTTCTACCGCATCTGTCCTGTTCTCGAGGTCTCCCAGCTGCTGTTCATGCTTCTGCAGCATGATAGAGATCAGGACCAGCTTCCCCTCTATCTGCTGACTCAACATCTCATGAGATTTCACGAGCTCCATTATCAGGACCTGGTAGGAAATTGAGCACGGATCCTGCGGGTTAGGCCACAGGCCCAGCCTTGGATGTACCTCCTCCCTTCTTCGGCATCCCTGGGTGGCAAAAACTGAGGTAAGTTGTTCTTTAACAGTTTCCTGGGACTCCATGACCTTTCCAGGATATTGAGGTGATCTGGGTAGGGTGGGTTAGGACTTGGTCCCACTTGTGATGTGGCGAGAACTCTGTAACGTGATCTTTCTCGATCGCAGCCATCTTGGATCCTCTCAGTAACAGGATTCTGCTGTCAAAATCAAATATTTTGACTAACACACAAATAACTAATGTGATATATGAGGTTCTGTGCTGTATGATTAGATTAGATACCCTTTCTGTATGGAAACAGGCCCTTCAGCCCAAAAAGTCTACACCAACCCATTCCACTATCCTATCTTTACCCCTGACTAATACACCTAACACTATGGGCAATATAGGATGGCCAATTAGCCTGGCCTGCATATCTTTGGATTGTGGGAGGAAACCCTTACGGACACGGGGACAATGTGCAAACTCCACACAATCACCCGAGGCTGGAATCAAACCCAGGACCCTGGCACTGTGAGGCAGCAGTGCTGACCACTAAGCCACTGTGCAGCCCATATGATGCCACATATGTATGATATACATTACAATGACTGGTGGACTGTGTCAAACAACACATCCTGGTAGGCAGCCAAAATTTAACACTTAAAAAACTTAACTCAGTTTCTCCCTCCACAGATGATGCCAGACTTGCATGTTTTATGTTTTTACAACACACCATAGAAAATAGGAGCAGGAGTAGGCCATTCAGCCCTTCGAGTCTGCTCTGCCATTCAGTGTGATCAAGGTTGACCATCCAACTCAGTCCCCTGTTCCTGCTTTCTCCCCCTGACCATTGATCCTTCTAACCCTAAGAACTAGATCTAACTCCTTCTTGAAAATCATAGAATCAAACCATAGAATCCTTACAGTGTGGAAGCAGGCCATTCAGCCCGTCAGGTCCACAACGATCCTCTGAACTTCATCCCTCCCAGACACATCCCACTACCCTATCCCTGTAACCGTGCATTTCCCACGGCCAACCCACCTGACCTGCACAGCTTTGGACCGTGGGAGAAAACTGGAGCACCTGGAGGAAACCCACGCAGACACGGGGAGAAGGTGCAAACTCCACACAGACAGTCGCCCAAGGGGGGAGTCAAACCTGGGTCCCTAGTGCTGGGAGACACTATGCCGCCCCATTCAATGTTTTGGCCTCAACAACTTTCTGTGACAGAAATCTCCACGGGCTCATTGCTCTCTGGAAAAAGACATTTCTCCTCATCTCAGTCGTAAATGCCGAATTCTTAGATTGTGACCCCTGATTCTGGACTCCTCAGACCATCAGGAATATCCTTCCTGCATTTACCCTGTCTACTCCTGTTTGAATTTTATAAGTTTCTGTGAGATCATCCATTACTCTTCAAATTATTTTATTTCAGATTGGCAGTCCTTGTCATCATTTGCATGCAATTCCATTCTGCAATGATTTATATAATGCACACCTAAATCCATTTTCCTTCCACAGTTCTTTGTTATAGTGTAAAGGGCTACTTTAAATGTGTCAATAAAGTAGCCTACATCATCACTGTGATGTAAGGTCACATGATGATGTTCTCTAGGAGTCTCATGGTAGACATGAAACATTGTTCTGTACCTAGTGGGTGGCACAGTGGGCGGCACAGTGGCACAGTGGTTAGCACTGCTGCCTCACAGCGCCAGAGAGCTGGGTTCAATTCCCAACTCAGGCTGTGTGGAGTTTGCACGTTCTCCCCGTGTCTGCGTGGGTTTCCTCCGGGTGCACCGGTTTCCTCCCACAGTCCAAAGATGTGCACGCCAGGTGAATTGGCCATGCTAAATTGCCCATAGTGTTAGGTAAAAGGGGTAAATGTAGGGGAATGGGTGGGTTACGCTTCGGCAGGTCGGTGTGGACTTGTTGGGCCGAAGGGTCTGTTTCCACACTGTAAGTAATCTAATCTAAATTGCCCATAGTGTTCAGGGTTGTGTAGGTGAGGCGTATTAGTCAGGGGAAATGTAGAGTAATAGGGTAGGGGAATAGGTCTGGGTAGGTTACTCTTCAGAGGATCGAAATGGACTTGTTGGGCAGAATTGCCTGTATCCACAATGTAGGGGTTCTATCTGTAATATTTTTATTTTGTATTTCTGACAATATGGTAGTTTTATGGTCATCATTACAAATGTTTACTTGTTACTTCCAGCTTTATTTAAATGAGTGAATTTATATTCCCCCACGTTGAGATTTGAACATTCTTTCTCCCAATTAATGGTCCAGACGTATTGAAGTAATAGTCTGGTAATGTAACTGCTATGTGCAGCATGAGGGGTTATGTCTGACTGTGTGATGTGTTAATGAGACACTGCACACATCATTACAGGCCCTCATTCAATGTCTCAGGATCTTGCTTGTCTCTCACAGCCTCATGGCAAGATGAAGCAAACACTAAGTTGTTTCTCATACTAATAGAGCACAGTTACAGGCCTTCTGGCCCAACTTATTCATACTGACCAGGTGTCCTAATCTGAATCAGTCCCATCTTCCTGCATTTGGGCCGTATCCCTCTAAACCCTTCCTATCCATGTATCTGTCCAAATGTCTTTTAAATGTTGCAATTGTTCCAGCCTCCACTAACTCCTCTGGCAGCTCGTTCCATACGCACACACACAAAAAGTTGCCCCTCAGGTCCCTTTTTCATATCTTTCCCCTCTCACCTTAAACCTAGCTTTGGGCTGTTCCACCCTGAGGAAAAGACCCTGGCTATTCACCTTATCTATGGCCCTCGTGATTTTATAAATCTCTATAAGGTCACTCCTCCTACACCCCAGGGAAAAAAAGTCCCAGTCTATCCAGCCTCTCCTTATGATTTAATGTTGTCATCACCTCAGCAGATTCTGTGAATATCCTTTCGCAGACCAGTGAGGCCAAGAATATTATATTATGACACCGCAGCAAAATGTAAAGGTGTGTGTCCATTTTTCAACTGAATAGTTGGTGCAAGGGATCAAATTTGGGAATCTATGGGTAAATTAAAGAGTAGATTCAAGGCAAAAAAAATGGTATTAATATGGGAAATGATAAACGGACTGCAACATGAAAGGATAAAAGTACAAATCTAAGAGTAAGTCAATAGATAAGGTTGGAGGACAAAACTTCAGGTTCTGTACCTTAATGTAATTGAAATTCAGAACAAAATAGATGAACTGATAATGCAAATAGAAGTCAATAGTATGATATGTGAGCAATACAAGGCATAAAAAGGTAGGGCTGCAGGATGACATAGATTGAGGCTTGAATGTTGATGAGTGCAGGACGTTTAAGAAGGATGAGAAACTAGTAAAAGGTGGAGGGATGATTCAGTTAATTAGATAGAGTTATAGAGTTATATAGCACGGAAATAGACCCTTCGCACCAACCCATTGGCATCAACCAGACCTTCTAATCTGACCTAGTCCCTTTGCCAACACTTGGCCCATTTCCTTCCAAACCCTTCCTATTCATATACCCAACCCGATGCCGCTTAAATGTTGCAATTCTACCAGTCTCCACCACGTCCTCTGGCAGCTCATACCATACAGGTACCACCCTCTTGTATGAAAACGTTACCCCTCAGGTCCTTTTTATATCTTTCCCCTCTCAGCCTAAACCTATGCCCTCTAGTTTTGGTCTACCCCACCCCAGGAAAAAAGACCTTGTCTATTTACCCTCTCCATGCCCTTCATGATTTTATAAACCTCTATAATGTCTCCCCTCAGCCTCCGACGCTCCAGGGAAAAAAGCCCCAGACTATTCAGCCTCTCCCTACAGCTCAATCTGTCTAGTCCTGGAAATGTCCTTGTAAATCTTTTCTGAACCCTCTCAAATTTAACAGCATCCTTGCTAGAGGATTAACAATGGACTTGATAGGGCAGATTCATGATGGTATTACCACAACAGAGAAGGATGACCTGAATTCAGGAAATTGGGATGTAGAAGTGGTTTGGGTAAAGATGAGAAGTGTTAAAGGCAAGAATTAATTTTTGGGAGAGGTGTCCAGGCACCCTAACAGTAACCATGTGGTAGGATGGGGCAGGAAGGAGGGAGTAGTGAGAGCTTTTCGAAAAGGTGCAGTGATTGTTATGGGTAATTTTAATCTAAATATAGAAGGGAAATTTCACAGTAGGAAAATACAACCCTGACAAGTTTATAGAATTTATTAGGATAGTTTCTTAGAGTAGCACACTCTACAGCTGATTAGACAGCAGACAACGAGAGAGGATTAATTAATGAACTTCACAGTGAAGACACTCCGATGTTGCAAAAATCATTATACAATTGAAATTTACACTCAGCTTGAGTGAGAAAGGAATGGATTTAAGACGAGTACTTTAAATTTAAATAAGGGCTATTTTGGGGGCAGACCCAACTAAAGTGAGCTGGTAAATTAAGTTGAGAGGTTGGTCAGTAGAATAAGTAGCATGGAAGAGATGATTGAGAATTTCAGGGCAGGATTAAATGGGCGATTCCTGATCCTAGAGTTTAGATCAGAGCGGTGCTGGAAAAGCACAGCAGGTCAGGTAGCATCCAAGGAGCAGGAAAATCAGGATTCCTGATGAAGGCCTTATGCCCGAAACATCGATTTTCCTGCTCCTCGGATGCTACCTGACCTGCTGTGCTTTTCCAGCACTGCTCTGACCTAAACTCTAGTTTCCAGCATCTGCAGTCCTCACTTTTGCCTATTCCTGATCCTATATGTTCCTGTGTAAGTGCAGGGGCATACATTTAAAGCAGTGGTTCAGAATGCATAGAATAGATGTGAAAAGAAGAAACAAAAGATTGAAGAGGACCCAGCATTGAATAGAACTGAATTGAATTTACTGTCACGTCTACCGAGGCACAGTGAAAAGCTTTGTCTTGCGAGCAAAATGGGCAGATAACATGGTTAAGTAGCAGAGATAGTAAATAATAGGTAAACAGCGGCAAAAACAAAAACACAGGTGCAGGCGAATGTTAAGAGTTTGTGAGTCCATTCAGTATTCTAACAACAGTCGGGTAGAAACTGTTTCAAAACCGGCTGGTGCATGTGTTCAGGCCTCTGCACCTTCTCCCCAATGGAAGAGGTTGTAGAAAAACATTGCCAGGGTGGGATGGATCTTTAAGAATGCTGACGGCCTTTCCTTGACAACAGGCCTGGTAGATGGATGTTACCAAATAAGTTAAGGACAGCATCAAACTGAAATATAATTTCACAGAGATGGGTGGATGGTCAGGAGGTTGAACAAAATATAAAAACTGACTAGAAGATAAATGAGGATGGGAAAATTAGAGTACAAGAGAAAGCTAGCTAGAAAAAAATAAACAGACAGTAAGAATGTCTATAGATTTTCAAAAATGTGAGAGTTGATGATATAGAAAGGGGACTGTGGAATTAATAATGGATAATAAGGAGTTGCCCGTTGGATTAAACAGATATTTTGCATTGCTTTTCACAATTCAGTGTACAAGTAGCATTCAGAAATATCTGCAAATCAGAAAATGGAAGGGAGGGAGGAACTCAAGAACATTTTAATGACCAAGGAGGTGACATTGAACTAATTATTGGAACTTCAGGCAAACAGGTTCCTGGGTCCTGATGAACTTCATCTTATGGTCTTATACAAATTTGGCAGTGAGATGGTTGATGCATTGATTTTAACTTTCCACAGTTTCACAGAATTGGAGAAGATTATATTAAGTAGGAAGATTGCAACTGTATTGTTTTTATCCAAAAAGAGAGGGAGAAAGTCAGAAGTCGCACAACACCAGGCTATAGTCCAACAGGTTTTGAGAAGATTTGTAGCTCAGGTTGAGGTTCTGGATGTAGGTTTGCTCGCTGAGCTGGAAGGTTCATTTTCAGACATTTCATCACCATACTAGGTAACATCTTCAGTGAACCTCATCCGGAGACTCACTGAAGATATTTCCTAGTATTGTGACGAAACATCTGAAAGTGAACCTTCCAGATCAGCAAGTAAACCTACATCCAAGTCCAACAGGCACATTTGAAATCACAAACTCTCAGGGCAGTGCACTGATAATTGAACCTGTTGGACTATAACCTGGTGTCGTGTGACTTCTGACTTTGTCCACCCTAGACCAGCACCAGCACCTCTGCATCAAAAACCGAGCGAGACATAAAGCAGGAAATGAGCTGCCGGTTAGCTTAACATCTCTCGGAGGAAAGATGTTGAAAGCTATTATTAAAGAGGTTAGAACATGGCACTTAGGAAAGGTAGCTGAAAATGTGTTGCTGGAAAAGCGCAGCAGGTCAGGCAGCATCCAAGGAACAGGAGAATCGACATTTCGGGCATAAGCCCTTCTTCAGGCTTTTGCCCGAAACATTGATTCTCCTGTTCCTTGAATGCTGCCTGACCTGCTGCGCTTTTCCAGCAACACATTTTCAGCTCTGATCTCCAGCATCTGCAGTCCTCACTTTCTCCACTTAGGAAAGGTAATCAGGCAAAGTTGAAAACAAACTCATATTTAACCAATTTATCGAGGAAGGAATGCACAGAGGATTAAGGGTTTGCAAGGTGCTGTCAGAGGGAATTGATAAACTTAGTTCCTCATCATGAAGGCCCAGGTCCAACTGGAACAACGAATGAGAGGCAGGCGAAATACCTAAAACATCCCCATTTGGGAACCTCCACAGCGATGCGGACAGCTGTCTACACCAGACTCCTGCCACCATCCAGGGAATGTAACCCGAGAGACCTGACAATAGGAAATAGACCAGGAGGAAATCACATTCCCTAATTAATCTTTCCACTGGCTAAATTAGATGTAAATACATTTCTATGAAACCCGATAGACAAGCATCCACTGCAAAGTATCATTTGTGTAGCTCATTGTAATCTAAGGAGACATTCCACTGTGAGGTTCCCAACAGCTGATATTTTGTAAATCACAACATATTTGCGATGTGATAGATGAAATTAAACAGAAAACAATGGGGCAAGGTGTTCCCCTCGAAGTGTTTTGAACCCCGCTGTCAGTCTCAAATGCAGACTACAGAAATGATTTTTTTAGTCAAAGCTGTTTGTATAGGTTATGGCACATATCCAAGATTGAGCAGAGCTTGAATCCTAATTATCTGGGTCACTGTAGGTATTGTCCAATCAACCTGTTCAGGGATGTTATTGCAACACCTCTGGAGCAGGTGGACCTGAACCTAGGCCTCCCGGCTCAGAAATATGAGCACTAATACCACAACTTGAGAAGATTCTGAGAAATAAGATATACATGCATGTGGAAAGACAGGGTTTGATTAGGAGCAGTCAGCATGGCTTTGTGAGTGGGAGATCATGCCTCACAAATTTGTTAGAGTTCTTTGATGAAGTGACCAGGAAGGTTGATGAGGGCAGGGCGGGACACATAGTCTGTATGGATTTCAGTAAGGCCTTTGATAAGGTTCCACATGGTAGGCTGGTCTGGACGGTTAGATCCAATACATGAATAGGAAAGGGTTAGGAGAATGTAGGCCAAGTGCAGGGAATGGGCTTAGTGTGGATGGGCATTTTGGTTGAAGGAAGGAATCCAGGGAAAGCTGACAAATTAGATACACCATTGGCTTGATGGTATGAAGCAGAGGGTAATAGTGGAAGGATGCTTGTCGGACTGTGACTAGTGGAATGCCTCAGGGTCGGTGTTGGGCCCATTGCTGTTTGTTATCTATAATCAATGATTTGGATGAGAATGCGCATGGCATGATTAGTAAGTTTGCTGATGACACTAAAATAGACGGTATCATGAACAGTGAGGAAGGTTATCAAAAATTACAGCAGGACCTTGTTCAGTTGGGGAAGTGGGCCGAGAAATGGCAAATGGGGCTTAATATAGATAATTGTGAAGTCGTGCGTTTTGGAAAGTCAAATCAAGGCAGAAGTTTCATGTTGAATGGTAGGGCCTTAAGGAGTGTAGTGGAACAGAGGGACCTTAGAGTTCAGCTGCACGGTTCTCTGAAAGTGGAGTCCCAGGTAGACAGGGCAGTGAAGAAGGGTTTTGGCACACTGGCCTTCATCAGTCAGGGTATTGAGCATAGAAGTTGGGAAGTTATGGTGCAGTTGAACAGGACGTTGGTGAGGTCACACTTTAGGTGTTGTGTTCAGTTTTTGGTCACCTTGCAGGAAGGATGTTATTAAACTGGAAAGAGTGCAGAAGAGATTTACAAGGATGTTGCCAGGACTCAACAGTCTGAGTTACAGGGAGAGATTGGACAAGCTAAGACTTTTAATGTTAGAGCATAGGAGACTGAGAGGGAAGCTTATAGGAGTGTATAAAATCATGAGAGGCCTGGATAGGGTAAATGCACTCAGTCTTTTTCTCAGGGTTGGGGAATCGAGGACTAGAGGGCATCAGTTTAAGGTTAGAGGGGAAAGAATAAAAGGGAACCTGAGGGGAAGCTTTTTTACACAGAGAGTGGTACGCATATGGAATGAGCTACCAGCGGAAGTGGTACTTAACAATACTTAAAAAAGATTTGGACAAAAACATGGATCAGAATGGATTAGAAGGATATGGGCCAAGTGCAGGGAATTGGGATTAGTGTGAATGGGTATTTTCGTCAATATGGGCCAGTTTGCGCCGAAGGGCCTGTCTCCATGCTGTAGGACTCTATGACCCTATAACATTCCTGCTTGTGTGAATTCCAGATTGATTGATTGGTCTGACAGCAGTATTGTTGTCTGATTAAAGATGTTTTTACATCTTTCTGCTGGAAAACAGTACCAGCAGCAGCAGGCTATCAAGATAAGTGAAGGCCTAGCGTTGAATAGAGGCTCTCTCTCCATCTCACTCTCCGATATGTCACATTAAAACATTATTTTTGCAGCCAAGCCATGACTGTGGGAGGGGAGGGGCTGGGGGAAGTGTAGTGGTGGAATGGGTTACTGTTGGGTGGGTGGCGGTGGGGAAAGTGAGGATATTTGGATATGTGAGTGGGGCGACTGGGTGAAATAGTAGGACCCGTGTGGTATTTGGGAGTTTTTGGATGGGTGGGTGGAGGGGGGAATTGGTGTGAGGTGTGGGGTCATTTTTGCGACTGTGAGTTAGGAGGTTGGGGGGTGGGGGTGAGAGTTGGAGCTTGGGGATAGGACGAGTTATTGAGGAGTGGGGTCATGTTTGCGGTTGTGAGGTAGAATTGTCAAGCTGGGAGTTGGTGGGGGATGGGTGAGGTTTGTGGCTATTTCCCTAGAGCGTCGTGAAGGTTCATAAAATCATAGGGGGCATGGGATAGGGTGAATAGTCAAGGTCTTTTCCCCAGGGTAGGGGGAATCCAAAACTAGAGGGTGTAGGTTTAAGATGAGAGGGGAAAGATTTAAAAGGGACCTAAGGGAGAACCTTTTCACGCAGAGGGTGGTGCGTATATGGAGTGAGCTGCCACAGGAAGGTGGAGGCTGGTAAAATTACAACATTTGAAAGGTATCTGGATGGGTATATGAACGGGAAGGATTTAGAGGGATATGGGCCAAATGCTGGCAAATGGGAAGAGATGACGTTAGGATATTTTGTCCACATGGATGGGTTGGACCAAAGGGTCTGTTTCCATGCTATACAGCCCAATGGCTCTATGAGTGGCTGGTGGATGGAGTGGGAGAGGTTGAACTGTGGGGATGAGGCCTAGCAGGGATGCCTCTGTAAGTTGGCCTTCAACTCCAGGCAAACAGAGAGGGTCTCGAGATTGGTGGGAATCTCCCCTCCTGTCACTACCCCGGATAAAACCCTTCTACCACCATCAGGACTCCAGACAGATAACCCAGTCCATATTTTCTTCACCAACCTGGTGGTGATCCTTAAATTGGCCTAAAATGCGGTTCATTTTCCACCCCAGTGGGGGTGCTCCAGGTGGCACATAAGGAGAAGGTTTCCCTAAAATTCGGGGATCTGTCATGCCAGAGTTTGGGCATTAACAATTGGGGAAACTTGGTGTGGTTGGCATGCCCCAGAGCCCCAAGGAAAAGGTTTGGAAGAAGAGGTACAACATCCAAATCACTCACCTCTCATCCAGAAACAGTGAGTATTTCTGCGTTCAGAAAGATCCGCCAGAGATATCATTCACAATACTGGCTTATAATTTTTTTTAGAACCTCATGCTACTATCTAACATCAACAGTGTTCATTTATTTGATCTCTGTTTTTTTTAAAAAATAAAGCCCACGCTACCGTCAAACAGCAGTTGTGCTTATTTTTCCCCAGCACCCATGTCATGTGTGTGCAGGTGTCGGACACAGTGAAGGGTGTGCAGACATATTGAACACAACGAGTGCAGAAATCTTTATTCATAAATTCTGGCTTATATTGGCACAATGCCAACCCATCGAAATTAGATCCGGTATCCACCCACTGGGTTGAGTTTCATTGATTTATTTACTTATTGTCACATGTATCTTGCTACAAAATACGAGAGTGTTGTATGGTGTTGCCACTCTTGGACACCATCTTAAAATACAGAAAAATAAACCAAAACATAGAATGTAAAGGCAGAAAAATTACAATATAAAGAAAGTGTCCAACTCTACAGTTCATCTGGTTAAGTGCTCTGCCATGGGTCATGGGCCTGGTTGCCAGGTACCAGTTCCCTTCGCCATGCCAACGCTGGAATGAAAGTCCCCCACTCTTTGATGTCATCTCTCCTCCACCGACGCCTTCGCAGCTGAGTCCTTGCTGGACCTCACCAATCCAGATGCCACTGATGCAGCCAGGCACCGCACCAGCCTAAACAGGACTCCGCTGCCACTGAGAGTCCACTTCGGGCCCACCTTGCCTCCTGCCTCCATGAATCTGCGTCAGTCACTGCCAGGCACCCAAACACACCGCCACCGCTGCACTCACTACGGGGCCTACGTGACCCCTTGCTACGAGGTCTCCTCGAGTCGGTGCTACTGAGCCAATTTGAGTCTTCATTATGGGGTCTACTTGAGTCCTTGCTGCTGAGCCAACTCAAGTCCACATTATGGGGCCTACTCGAGTCCTCGCTGCTGGGCCAACTCAAGCCCTCATTATGGGGCTTACTCGAGTCCTCACTGCTAGGCCTACTTGAGTTTGTGCCACTGAGCTGATTTGAGTCCTCATTATGGTGTCTACTCGAGTCCTCATTGTTGGGCCAACTCGAGTCCTCATTACGGGGCCTACTCGAATCCTTGCAGCTGGGCCTACTCAAGTCCTCATTATGGGGCCTACTCGAGTCCCGCTGTTGGGCCTACTCAAGTCTGTGGCACTAAGCCTACTCGAATCCTCACTACAGGGACTACTCAAATCCTCGCTGCTGGGTCTACTCGAGTCCTACTTGAATCCTCATCATAGGGCCTACTTGAGTCCTTGTTGCTGAGCCTACTTGAGTCCACACTGCTGGACCTATTCGTGTCCACACTGCTGGACCTATTCGAGTCCACACTGCTGGATCTACTCAAGTCCACTCTAGGCCCACTTACTGTTACTGATGTGGTCGCCATGATGAGCTCTTCACCAAGAGGTCAATAAAACAAAATCAAAGATTTTAAAAAACTGAGAGAAGAAAAGAAACAAAATGAAAAGGGGACAGAGCGGACCAGCCCGGGGGGTCAGAAGCCCTACCCTCCTGCTACCTTACCAACCGTTCTCAGTCTGTTGCCAAACTCTAGTTCAATCCAAGGGAAGGGTCACTGATATTACTTTAAGAGTAAGTTTGGTTCCTTGCCGTCTCTCCCTGATCCCATTGCTGCATTCTGAGAGGAAAACACATTTCCTTCTTAATTCTACCCTGAGTTGCACCCGAGTGATTGAAAGGTGAGCTAGTTGCCTTTTTGTGTCTGGCCAGCCACATCCCCAGTTGCCAAGACATGAGACATGAGAGCTACCCAAGTTATTGAAGAACTGTCCTTCAGCCATCCATGGGCCATCTGCTAGATTGGTTCATCAGCCAAGTCCCATTTCTAACATTCGGTGGGAATTCTACCAGTTAATACATCACTAACTATATGGAAATACAATGTCTTTTGCAAATTATTTCAGAGTACATTGCAAGAGTAAATTTATCAACTGGGCACAGCAGATTTCTGATAACAGGGCCATCTGTCTTCTCTGAAGGTTCCAAGTTTTTAAAGAATTGCCAATTAGATCATTCATTGAAAAAACTGAATGTACTGTAAAGGAGACAGGGCAGAAGGATTCTGGGTGTTCAAGGGAGCTGGTGCGAACTAGATGGGCTGAACATACTCCTTTGGTGCAGTACCAATTCTGTGATTCTTTGGGATAAGAGGCATTTTAAGTGCACTCCCTGCCTGCCTGTCAATGTGGAGTCAGTGGCTGTCCACAAATCTTTTTAATGGATTGGACCTTTATTACAAAACAACTGGAGGATAGAGATAATGTGTTAAAAATGTCAAATACAATAATGCTTCGCTTTGAGTTGTATCTGCCTCTGAAAACTGTTGTGTCTATTAGGCCACTCTCTGTCCTCCAACACATCTCATCCACGTCCCTCATCTCTGCCCTCAAACCCCACCCCTCCAACCGCAACAAGGACCGAATGCCCCCCCCCTCCCCGCCGTCCTCACCTTCCAACATACCAACTTCTGTATAAACCACATCATCCGCCAAACAGATCCCACCACCAGGGATATATTTCCCTCCCCACCCCTATCCACTTTCCGCAAAGACCGTTCCCTCTGTGACTACCTGGTCAGGTCCACGTCCCCCTACAAGCCACCCTCTCATCCTGGCACCCTCCCCTGCCATCACAGGAATTGCAAAACCTGTGCCCACACCTCCTCCCTCACCTCCATCCAAGGCCCCAAAGGAGCCTTCCACATCCATCAGAGTTTCACCTGCACATCCACCAATGTCATTTATTGTATCCGTTGCTCCCAATACAGTCCCCTCTACATTTGGGAGACTGGATGCCTCCTCGCAGAGCGCTTCAGGGAACATCTCCACCATTCAACCCCACCCACTCCCTCTCCCACTCTGCTGAGGATATGCAGTTCCTGGGGCTCCTTCACCGCTGCTCCCTCACCACCTGACACCTGGAGGAAGAACACCTCATCTTCTGCCTCGGAACACTTCAACCCCAGGGCATCAATGTGGACTTCACCAGTTTCCTCATTTCCCCTCCCCCCACCTTACCCCAGTTCCAACCAGCTTAGCACCATCCTCATGACCCGTCTCACCTGTCAATCTTCCTTCCCACCTATCCACTCCACCCTATTCTCCAACCTTCATCCCCACCTCCATCCACCTATTACACTTTTAGCCACCTTCTCCCCAGCCCCACCACCCCTCCCATTTATCTCTCCACCCCAGAGGCTCCCTGTCTTATTCCTGATGAAGGGCTTTTGCCTGAAACGTAAAGATTTTCCTGCTCCTCAGATGCTTCCTGACCTGCTATGCTTTTCCAGCACCACTCTAATCTTCACTCTCTGGTAGGAGCTGACTGGAAATAAGCTGTCAAGCTTTTCCTGACACACCTCATGATGTTAATCTCTGATAAATATAGAATTCTGGCAATTAGGAATCAGGTCATTCGCGTCCACACCAACCCATCCCATCCCTTTAACGCTGCATTTACCATGAATGACCCATCTAGCCTGAACACCATGGGGCAATTTCCCATGGCCAATCCACCTAACCTGCACATCTTTGGACTGCGTGAGGAAACAAGAGCACCAAAAGGAAGCCCACACAGAGAATGTGCAAACTCCACACAAACAGTCACCCAAGGTGCTTGGAATTGAACCTGGGTCCCTGGTGCTGTGAGGCACCAGTGCTAACAACTGAGCCACCATGCTGTTTTGACTCTCCACGAATGAAAAGTCACTATTGTAGACTCTCAAAGAGTGATTGCTGGCTGTTATAGAAGGAATTACTCTCAAAATTGAAGAGAACCCTTTACCTTGAGCAGCTGGGGTGGGTTTGTGGGGATAGATAAATACAATGTGCTAATGTATTATGGACTAGGCGAGATATGAGAGCACCGCCTCGCCCCTCACAAGATCCTGGTCCTGATTATATTGGGCCTGTCTTGTTTGGCCAGGGCTGAGCAGACGGAATGAAAACCGGGTCCCAGTTAAGAATGGGTGAGAGTTGCATGGTCACTGGTTGGGTTGGATTGGGGGCTGAAAGTTGGGTCTGGGATGAGGCAACAGACTGGGCTGTGGAGGAGACAGAAGGATGGGAGAATCTCTGGCCAATTCTGTCTTAACTCATTTACTTTAACACGGGTCACATGATTTTGCCCGTGTGATGACAGGTGACATGATTTTGCCCGTGCGATGATGCTAGCTGCCTCAAAATGAACTAATCTCAACAACAGACTCTCAAACAGCGGGGCAGTCCACTAATCAGCTTAACCCCTGTTTCATGTATTATGGACTAGGCGAGACCCCTCAAAACCTCTTTAAGCTTGTAGCCCAGACCGTAACTTTGCTATTTGTTTAGCTAGGTATATACTGGATATTCCCGGTGTAAATTAGCTAGGTCGACTGTCAAGTTTTTTGATTAGATTCCCTACAGTGCGGAAACAAGCCCTTCAGTCCAATCCAACCCTCTGAAGAGTAACCCACCCAATCTCACTTCCCTCTGACTAATGCACTTAGCACTGTTGGCAATTCACCTGACCTGCACATCTTTGGACTGTGGGAGGAAATCGAAGCACCCGGAGGAAACCCACACAGACACGGGGAGAATGTGCAAACTCCACACAGACAGTCGCCCAAGGCTGGCATCGAACCTGGGTCCCTGGTGCTGTGAGGCAGCAGTGCTAACCACTGAGCCACCGTGCCACCCCAATAAACAAAATTTATTTACAAGACTTTGGAATGAAACACAAAGAACAGAAAACAGAATGCTGCACAACTTATCCTATCCAAACCCGACTTAATGATGCTGTTCTGAAAATACGTGCAACAGTCCCAGTACACACATCCCTTAGCACAGAAGGTAAAATCAGCCAAAGGCTTACAGTGTGCAAAGAGAGAGAGGAGTCCAACAGCTTGTTTCACACATCCCCTGCTTCAACTGAACCAAAAAAACCTCAGCTGCCGGGACTGGCCACTCTCCTTTCATTAGACAAATTATTTCTAAAACAGAAAAGCCTTTGCCCTAACTATCTGTTTAGGGGTAAACAAAAAAGGCCCCCAATAAACCATTCACCTTTGTACCAATTCAGCCATTTCAGAGCCTGGGCTGTTTTCTGACCCCTCTGAAAAAAAACCCATCAAGGACATAGTCGCTTTGAGAAAAGGGACCAGCTTTGTGACACATGCATCACTGCAGAAAATGAGAGCAGACCATGCACGCCCTCATCTATAAATAACAGGAAAAGAAGGAGGCCATTCAGCCCTGCTTCACCATTCAATAAGATGATAGCTGATCCGGTTGTAGTCTCAACTGCACTATTCTGTCAGACCTTCAAAACCCTCAACCCCCTTGTCAAACAAAAATCTATGTAACTCTGTTGTGAATGATTGTAAGGACCCAGACTTTGGGATTTTCTGGTAGGTCACATAAAGTCTGTCAAAGTTCGTAAAATGAAATACTGGGAATGTCAGAGAACTGAAATAAAACCAGAAAGTGCTGGAATACTTCAGCAGGTCTGCCACTTTTGTTGGAGAGAGATAGCAAGTTAACATTTCGAGTCCGATTTGACTCCTGTTCTGAAAACCTCAAAACATGCATTTTGTTCCCCTCTCCACAGGGCCTTCCAAGCATTTCCTGTGAGAGACAGGTTGTGTTCCCAATTTGTAGCCCAGATTGGCTTCAATTACACATTAAACAAGAAATTATTTGCAGTGTGTTGTTTCAGATGGTTCACGGTGGCTCAAGTGTTTAGCATTTGTGCCTCACAGTGCCAGGGACTGGGGTTCAATTCCTGCCTCAGGCACCTGTCTGTGTGGAGTATACACATTCTGCCTGTGTCTGGGCGCTCTGGCTTCCTCCGACAGTCTGAAGATGTGCAGGTCAGGTGCGTTGGTCATGCTAAATTGCCCATACTGTTAGGGGAATGGGTCTGGGTGGGTTACTCTTCAGAGGGTCAGTATAGACTTGTTAGGCTGAATGGTCTTTTTCCACACTGTAGGGAATCTAATCTCATCTTCCTTTATCTTTGCTGAGTCTAGGGACTGTCTAACTATCACATTGGTGAACAGATCACTGGTGAGTTCAGATAGAAGATGCACTTGTCTCAGATAACAGGAGTAGTTTAGTAATAGATACAGTTTACATTAACTTGCAAGGATAGTTATTCAGCAGGATAACAGCTGCTCCTTTCAGGTACTTATGCAGATCCTCCACCCAAATAGAATTTTAGAGTCAGTCTGCACGGAAACAGACCATTCGGTCCATCCAGTCCATGCCAACCATCATCCCAAACTAACTAGCCCCACCTGCTTGTATTTGGCCCATGTCCCTCCAAACATCACTATTCATGTACAGTTGGTTCTGCTATAGTGCAGTAGTTCCATTCTCATATTATCCCCCATTATACGAAAATCGTGTGATAGCAGCACCATTTAAGATAATGGGGACAGAATCGCGTTATAATCAATACACGCTTTAAAAGTTCGCGCTTTAGCAACAGTGTCCCCAGTTTGTCAACCGCATTACAGTGAATTCGCCTTAACAAAATATGTGTTACAGCAGAATGACCTGTATTTATTTAAATGTCATTGGAACAGTCCCCACGCCCACCACTTCCTGTGGAAGTTCATTCCACACACTCTCTATACAAAACAATTGCCACTCGTATCTTTTTTAAGTCTTTCTCTTCTCACCTTCAAGGCCCCTGGCCTTGAAATCCTCCACTCGAGGGAAAGGACACCTGATATTCAACTTATCTATGCCTCTCATGATTTTGTAAATCTCTATAAGGTCAACCTCCGACGCTATAGTGAAAGAAGTCCCAGCCTATTCAGCCCCTCATTATATGTCAAATCCTCCATTCCCGGCAACATCGTGATAAACTTCTTCTGAACCTTCTTCAGCATAATAATATCCTTCCTATAACAGGGCGACCAGAACTGCACACAGTATTCTAGAAGAAGAGTATAAAGAAAGTAGGAGTGTACTTAAGAGGGAAATCAGGAGGGCAAAACGGGGACATGAGATAGCATTGGCAAATAGAATTAAGGAGAATCCAAAGGGTTTTTACAAATATATTGAGGACAAAAGGGTAACTAGGGAGAGAATAGGGCCCCTCAAAGATCTGCAAGACGGCCTTTGTGTGGAGCCACAGAAAATGGGGGAGATACTAAATGAATATTTTGCATCAGTATTTACTGTGGAAAAGGATATGGCAGATATAGACTGTAGGGAAATAGATGGTGACATCTTGCAAAATGTCCAGATTACAGAGGAGGAAGTGCTGGATGTCTTGAAACGGTTAAAGGTGAATAAATCCCCAGGACCTGATCAGGTGTACCTGAGAACTCTGTGGGAAGCTAGAGAAGTGATTACTGGGCCTCCTGCTGAGATATTTGTATCATCGATAGTCACAGGTGAGGTGCCGGAAGACTGGAGGTTGGCAAACGTGGTGCCACTGTTTAAGAAGGGTGGTAAAGACAAGCCAGGGAACTATAGACCAGTGAGCCTGACCTCGGTGGTGGGCAAGTTGTTGGAAGGAATCCTGAGGGACAGGATGTACATGTATTTGGAAAGGCAAGGACTGATTCGGGATAGTCAACATGGCTTTGTGCGTGGGAAATCATGTCTCACAAACTTGATTGAGTTTTTTGAAGAAGTAACAAAGATGATTGATGACGGCAGGGCAGTAGATGTCATCTGTATGGACTTCAGTAAGGCATTCGACAACGTTCCCCATGGGAGACTGATTAGCAAGGTTAGATCTCATGGAATACAGGGAGAACTAGCTATTTGAATACAGAACTGGCTCAAAGGTAGAAGACAGAGGGTGGTGGTGGAGGGTTGTTTTTCAGACTGGAGGCCTGTGACCAGTGGAGTGCCACAAGGATCGGTGCTGGACACTCTACTTTTTGTCATTTACATAAATGATTTGGATGTGAGCATAAGAGGTACAGTTAGTAAGTTTGCAGATGACACCAAAATTGGAGGTGTAGTGGACAGTGAAGAGGGTTACCTCAGATTACAACAGGATCTTGACCAGATGGGCCAATGGGCTGAGGGGTGGCAGATGGAGTTTAATTCAGATAAATGCGAGGTGCTGCATTTTGGGAAAGCAAATCTTAGCAGGACTTATACACTTAATGGTAAGGTCCTAGGGAGTGTTGCTGAACAAAGAGACCTTGGGGTGCAGGTTCATAGCTCCTTGAAAGTGGAGTCACAGGTAGATAGGATAGTGAAGAAGGCGTTTGGTATGCTTTCCTTTATTGGTCAGAGTATTGAGTACAGGAGTTGGGTGGTCATGTTGCGGCTGTACAGGACATTGGTTAGGCCACTGTTGGAATATTGCGTGCAATTCTAGTCTCCTTCCTATCGGAAAGATGTTGTGAAACTTGAAAGGGTTCAGAAAAGATTTACAAGGATGTTCCCAGGGTTGGAGGATCTGAGCTACAGGGAGAGGCTGAACAGGCTGGGGCTGTTTTCCCTGGAGCATAGGAGGCTGAGGGGTGACCTTATAGAGGTTTACAAAATTATAAGGGGCTTGGATAGGATAAATAGACAAAGTCTTTTCCCTGGGGCTTTATATGCTTTCCTTTATTGGTCAGAGTATTGAGTACAGGAGTTGGGAGGTTATATTGCGGCTGTACAGGACATTGGTTAGGCCACTGTTGGAATATTGCGTGCAATTCTGGTCTCCTTCCTATCGGAAAGATGTTGTGAAGTTGGGGAGTTCAGAACTAGAGGGCATAGGTTTAGGGCTAGAGGGGAAAGATATAAAAGTGATCTAAGGGGCAACGTTTTCACGCAAAGTGTGTAACGTGTATGGAATGAGCTGCCAGAGGAAGTAGTGGAGGCTGGTACAATTGCAACATTTAAGAGGCATTTGGATGGGTATATGAAAACAAAGGGTTTGGAGGGATATGGGCCGGGTACTGGCAGGTGGGACTAGATTGGGTTGGGATATCTGGTCGGCATAGACGGGTTGGACCGAAGGGTCTGTTTCCATGATTTACATCTCTATGACTCTATGACTCTATAAGAAACCTCACAAACATCCTGTACAATCTCAGCATAACGTTCCAATTCCCTGTATTCAAAGATCGGAGCCATGAAGGCAAGCATACTAAACGCCATCTCAACCACCCAATCTGTCTGTGATGTACATTTCAAAGAATATGTACTGAACCCCTCAGTCTTCCTGTTCTACAGCACTACCCAAGGTCCTACTTTTAATTGTATGATCTTGCCTTTGTTTGTTTTACCAAAATGCAATACCTCACATTTATCCAAATTAAACTCCACCTGCCACTCTTCAGCCCATTGATCTGATTGATCAAGATCTCTTTCAAATCTTAGGTATCCTTCTTCACTGTCCACAAAATTACCAATCTAGTTGTCATCTGTTTGGATGTCATCAGATTGGCATGACCAGATTGGGTAGAGCTTAAGGCATCATGAATATGAACTCCTTCAGAATGTGTCCTCCATGCAACATCACCCATGGCATTACACAAAGAGGTCCAAAGTGAATTATAAACTTCATAAGCTGAGAAGTTTGAAGCTATGGACACAAGTGGCACAGAATTTTGTTCATTCTTTAAAATCCTGTGTTCTGTCCTTTTATTGCATATCTCACTGAGTGTTCTCCAGTCCACTTGTATAATGGGAAACTGTGTAAAGTGCAGAGCCTCCATTAGGGGAAAGTGTATAACTACAGGTTTATACAACTTGAGTTTAATCCGGGTAAGTTTGAGGTGCTGCACTTTGGGAAATCAAACGTTAAGGAAAAGTACGCAGTTAATAGCAGGACCTTGAACAGCATTGATGTACAGAGGGATCTTGGGGTTCAAGTCCATTATTCCCTGAAAGTGGTCACGCAAGTAAATAGGATGGTAAAGAAGGCATATGGCATGCTTACTTTTATTGATCGGAGAATTGGGTACAAGAGTCAGGATATCATGTTGCAGCTTTAAAGACTTTAGTTAGGCCAGACTTAGAGTATTGCATTCAATTCTGGTCACCACATGACAGGAAGGGTGTGGAGGCTTTGCAGAGGGTACACAAGAGGTTGACCAGGGTGCTGCCTGGATTAGAGGGTATGAGCTAAAGGAGAGGCTAGAAAAACTCAGGGTGTTTTCTCTGGAGCAGCAGAAGCTGAGGGGAGACTTGATAGAGGTTGATAAAATTATGAGATGCATAGATAGGGTTGACAGTCAGAATCTTTTTCCCAGACTTGATATGTCTAATACTAGAGGGCATGCATTTAAAGTCAGAGGGGGAAAGTTCAAAGGGGATGTGAGGGGCAAGTTTTTTACCCAGAGTGTGGTGGGAGTCTGGAACACACTGCCAGGGGTGGTGGTGAAGGCAGATATGATAGGGACATTCAAGGGACTTTTAGATCAGAACATGATTAAGCAAGGAATTGAGGGCTGGCAGAAGGGATTAGTTTAAGTTGGCATCATGTTCAGCACAACAAGGTGGACCGAAGGGCCTGTTCCTGTGTTGTATGTTCCTGTGTTATGTTCTATGGTTCTTAATTCAAATGAGTCTGGGTGCATAGATAATGATAAAAGTGAACAAGACTTGTAGACACAGGTAATATACTTATTGAAGGTATATATTTAAAATATTTTAAACTACACTTTTAGCATGAACAAAAGATGGTAAATATTCAGCCTGGAGCCCAGTTACAAGTGGAGTTCCGCAGGGATCAGTTCTGGGTCCTCTGCTGTTTGTAATTTTTATTAATGACTTGGAAGAGGGAGTCAAAGGGTGGGTCAGTAAATTTGTAGACGATACGAAGATTGATGGAGTTGTGGATAGTGAGGAGGGCTGTTGTCGGCTGCAAAGAGACTTAGATATGATGCAGAGCTGGGCTGAGGAGTGGCAGATGGAGTTCAACCCTGTCAAGTGTGAGGTTGTCCATTTTGGAAGGACAAATAAGAATGTGGAATACAGGGTTAACGGTAGGATTCTTAGTAAGGTGGAGGAGCAGAGGGATCTTGGGGTCTATGTTCATAGATCTTTGAAACTTGCCACTCAGGTGGATAGAGCTTGTAAGAAGGCCTATGGTGTATTAGCATTCATTAGCAGAGGGATTGAATTCAAGAGTCGTGAAGTGATGTTGCAGCTGTACAGGACCTTGGTTAGGCCACATTTGGAGTACTGTGTGCAGTTCTGGTCGCCTCACTTTAGGAAAGATGTGGAAGCTTTGGAGAGGGTGCAGAGAGGATTTACCAGGATGTTGCCTGGAATGGAGAGTAGGTCGTATGAGGATAGGTTGAGAGTGCTAGGCCTTTTCTCATTGGAACGGCGAAGGATGAGGGGTGACTTGATAGAGGTTTATAAGATGATCAGAGGAATAGATAGAGTAGACAGTCAGAGACTTTTTCCCTGGGTACAACAGAGTGTTACAAGGGGACATAAATTTAAGGTGAAGGGTGGAAGGTATAGGGGGATGTCAGGGGTAGGTCCTTAACCCAGAAAGTGGTGGGGGCATGGAATGCGCCGCCTGTGGGAGTGGCAGAGTCAGAATCATTGGCGACCTTTAAGCGGCAATTGGATAGGTAAATGGATGGGTGCTTAAGCTAGGACAAATGTTCGGCACAACATCGTGGGCCGAAGGGCCTGTTCTGTGCTGTATTGTTCTATGTTCTATGTTCTAATCCCACCTGTGAGGATTGTCAATTTAACATGTTCTATTAAGGTCTGATGTTGAACCTAAACACAAAAACAATTCTGAATAAAACCTAACTCCAAACAACTGCCTTACTTGACAGATAATCCTTAATGAGGAGTCAGGAGTTTGAAAAATAGATCTTGCCAGAAACTGACTTTTAAAAGGAACTGGGTATAGTCCATTTGGGACATTTTTGTGAAACCTTTAAGAACCACTAGCGTCGGGGGAGTGGGGCTGGTGAGGGCAGAAAATGCACACGCAGCTGATTTGAGCAAAAATTAATCATTAAGTGCTTTCGGGGTTGATTATTATTTAAAGATTCCGATGTTTATTGCATGACCGCCCAACTTTAATGGAGAGCTGGGCTGGTGCAGAGTGTCCTCTCCAACTCACAAACATTCCTGCTCAGTGGAGCTGAAATACAGTGCAGTGACTCCTAGCCTCCCTCTCCAACCAGGGCTGTCTAATTAAGATGCCTGATGAAATATGTGAGGTTACTTTGCACAAACTGTCAGGTTCCATCACGGTCAAGTGGCCCAAGTATGAGCCAGCTGTCTTCTGGAATTAGGAACACTTCTAATTTTGTTGCTATTATTTATGTATGTGTTTTATTCTATATCCCATGTGTGCATTAAGTGCACTATGTTTGCTGTTTGCACAAAACCAATCCACATCAATGTGATGTGTGTTGGCGGAAGGGAAAAAGACAGCGTCTTGTTACTGAAGCCTGCAGGAGTGGAGCCACCTTGAGGCGAATTCCTCTCCACGCTAGCGTTTCTTGAAGCCCTTTTGGAAGAAACATGCATTCGCCACCTCATGACATCCTGAGCAACCAAAGAACTGCATTCTGAGCATAGTCGCTGTTGTAATATAGGAAGCGAGGCTGCCAATTTACGTGCAGTGCGCTCCCACAAATAGCAACTTGAGCAGATATTCTGCTGATCGAGGGATACATTATGGTGAAGGCAGCAGAGAGAACTCACCCTGTGCACCTTTGTAATACAACCACCCGAGAGAGCAAACAGATCCACTATCTATTCCCTCATTTACGGGAGGGGCAGGGTGGCTCAGTGGTTAGCACTGCTGCCTCACAGCGCCAAGGTCCCAGGTTTGATTCCAGCCTCAGGCGACTTGTTAGGAATTGAACCCCGGTCCCTGGCACATTCCCCCAGTGTCTGCGTGGGTTTCCTCCCACGCCCCAAAGATGTGCAGGTCAGGTGAATTGGTCATGCTAAATGCATAGTGTCAGGTGCATTAGTCAGAGGGAAATGAGTCTAGGTGGGTTACTCTTCAGAGGGTCAGCATGGACTGGTTGGGCCGAAGGGCCTGTTTCCGCACTGTAGGGAATTTAATCTAATCAAAGCATTCCCTCAGTGTCACGTTCTGTTGAATATGCAGGTGCCGGTGTTGGACTGGGGTAGTCAAGGTCAGAAGTCACATGACACCAGGTTATAGTCCAACAGGTTTACATTAAATAACCATGATTTGGAGATGCCAGTGTTGGACTGGGGTGTACAAAGTTAAAAATCACACAACACCAGGTTATAGTCCAATAGCTGTTGGACTATAACCTGGTGTTGTGATTTTTAACATTAAATAGCAAGCTTTCAAAGTGCTATCTCTTTGTCACTTCACCTGACCAAGGGGCAGCGCTCTGAAAGCTTGTGATTTCAGATAAACCTTTGAACTCTAACCTGGTGATGTGTGACTTCTGACATTCTGTTTGGGACCTTTTGCTTTATAAATTCATTCTAAACTATGGTTGCTGTTGTACTGCAGAAAACATAATAGTTTGAGTCTGAGTCTTAGGATAATGGTGAGAATTTCCTAAATGGATCAATTTCTAGCATTACCATCCGAGAACGCTCAGTGTTTCATCATGTTTATGCATTCCTCTAATTGGTTGAAGCTGATTTCATTTGCTTTATTATTGTCACATGTACCTAGGTACAGTGAAAAGTGTTGTTTTGCATGCAGTACCGGCATACAAGCATACAAAGATCAAAGGGTGAGTGAACTAAGCAAGAAATACACAGTTACAGCTGTAAACAAAGTACACAAAAAGCAAGATCAACCTTAGATTTGAAATTTGAGTTAAGGTTAGAAGCTGTTCATTTCTTTTTGTGTGTTCCCACTTTGACAGGGAAGAGGGGTTGGTGGGCACTGACAATCCTTCGAATGCCGCCATCAAGGGGCATGGGGCGGACACTATTGGTTGGGCCATCTCTGCAGGCAAGGTCTGAGATACCATCCATATCCATCAAAGATCGTAATTGCAGACCACCGAAGGGAGAGTGCCCGTCTCACCCATCGTGCAGGTGAAAGGCTGAAGTGGCAAGAAATCTCCACCAATCGTGGTCGAGCCTTTGGCCAAGATCCAAGCACCCGATCCACCAAGATCATGTGGACAATGTAACGTAGAGTCATCCATAACAGAAACAGGAATCCAGAATGGGATCTTCGATTCACCACCAGAACTCCCCACAGTTGAAGGTGCTAATGACAGCTCCTACCCTAACCTCGATGGAGTCCTAGTTGCTATCACAAGAAATGAAAGAATCTTCTGAAGGGGACTTGAATGCCCCAAGTTGTCCCAAGCTGAATAGACAATGGTGGGATAAACCATTGCAAGTAATATCCTCCTGCTGAGGAAGTCTCCACTATCCCATACCTCACGCAGGCTATTCACCTCCAAACTCCAACTGCCTTGGTGTCTGCGAGCTTGAGAAATACCTCAATCATTTCTGTGCCAAAACTGAATTGATGTCCATGGTGATACCACTGAAGGGAGAGTGCCCATCTCACCCATCGTGCAGGTGGAAGGCTGAAGTGGCAAGAAACCCCCCCTCCCGCCAATCGTGGTCGAGTCCTTGGCCAAGATCCAAGCACTTACCCACCAAGATCATGTGATCAATGCAACATAGAGTCATACAGCATGGAAACAGGCAGCCAGAATGGGTTCTTCGATTCACAGCACATGGATGACTGCAGTTTTGTTGTTAGTACCAGTCTTGAGAGTCACCCTTAATCTCTTCAACGACTTGGCCTGTCCTTGAATGTTGCCAAAACAAAACTCATATCAATCCACAATGAAAGAGTGGCACGGTGGCTCAGTGGTTAACACTGCTGCCTCACCGCACCAGGGACCCAGTGCGGTGTGTGTGTGTGTGTGTGTGTGTGTGTGTGTGTGGAGTTTGCATATCCTGCCCATGTTATGTGTAGGTTTCCTCCCACAGTCTGAAGATGTGCACGTTAGGTGGATTGGCTGTGGGAAATGCAGGGATGGGGTGGTCTGGCTAGGATGCTGTTCAGAGGGTCAGTGCGCACTTGATGGACTGAATGGCCTGCTTTCACACTGCAGGGATTCTGTGACAAGCTAAATATCCCACCTCCCATATATGTTGAAGGACAGACTCTGATTTATGTTTATATATTCTATCTAATCCACCTATTTGGAGAAATTACTGCACACCTCTGGAGCAAGTGGGACTTGAACATGAGCATCCTGGCTCAGAGGTAGGGACACTACCACTGTGCCTCAAGGTAAGGGTCAATTCATCAAAGTCTTAGCAGACCATAGGGCTGCTTTTTCATTAGACAGAGATAACTGGTGGCGATTTAACCTGAGTGGCCCCTATGCCTCAGGCGAGGAGAGAGATTGAGAAGGAGAGTCCTTTGTGGTAACCTCAGTCAGTGCAAGAATTGAACCCATGCAGTTGGTATTATTCTGCATTGCAAACCAGCTGTCCAGCCAACCAAGCTAACCAGCAACCCTAATCAGAATATGTTGTGCCTTTCCCATAATCGATGGCCAACTCTTCCTCGTGCCATTAATGAGTGGAACCAACTTCAATGATAAGCTTCATCTACTCCCACAACAAAGTCCTCTATAAGTCAACAAAGGTCCAGAGTGATCATCACCACCTCACTCCTAAGGGAAGTCACAACCACTAATAGATTTCATTTTAAGTCCAGGTTTTAAAAATTTCACCATCTGCCAGAGTGGGGCTTGAACCCATGTCCCCCATGACATTAGCCTGGAGAGCTGTAACGGCTAGTCCAGTGACGTGACCACCACAATCATTAGCAGCAGTACTACAGAAATATTGTGGCAAATGGCCAATTGTTTGGTCTGGATTTTAGAGTTTCAACTTTAGACTTGAAACATTTAATCTCTTTCTCCCCACCCCATGATTGTTGCTCGACCTGCTGAATTTCTCCAGCACTTTCTGTTTGCGTTTCAGATCTGCAGCATCTGCAGTATTTTGCCATCAGTGTCTGGGCAGCGTCTTATAGAAACAGCAACAGGTAGCAAGACAGAGAGAGTCAGCGAGGGAATTCCAGAACTTTGTGTCTTTGGAAACTGAGAATTCAAACCGAGTCTTACAGCACCGAAACAGACCCTTCGGCCCAACTCATCCATACTGACCAGGTTTCCTGACCTAAACTAGTCCCGTTTACCTGCGTTTGGCCCATATCCCTCTAAACCACATATCTACCCAATTAAATGTTATAATTGTGCCCACCTCTACCATTTGCTCTGGCAGCTCATTCTCTACTTGCTCCACCCTCAGTGTGAAAAAGTTGCCCCTCAGGTCCCTTTTAAGTCTTTCCCCCTCACCCTAAACCTATGCCCTCTAGTTCTGGACTCCCCCTCCCCAGGGAAAAATCATTGTCTATTTACCCTACCCATGCCCCTGATCATTTTACACACCTCTATAGATATTATTAAATTAAGAGAGGGTGCAAAAAAGATTTACAAGAATGTTACTGGTCTGGAAGGTTTGAGTTATAAGGAGAGGCTGGTGAGATTAGATTAGATTCCCTGCAGTGTGGACACAGGCCCTTTGGCCCAACAACTCTACACTGACCCTCCGAAGAGTAAGCCACCCAAACCCATTACCCTCTGACTAATGCACCTAACACTACGGGCAATTTAGCATAGCCAATTAACCTGACCTGCACATTTTTGGACTGTAGGAATAAACTGAAGCACCCGGAGGAAACCCACGCAGACACGGGGAGAATGTGCAAACTCCATACAGACAGTTGCCTGAGGCTGGAATTGAACCCAGGTCCCTGGTGCTGTGAGGTTGCAGTGCTAACCACTGTGCCACCAGGATGTTGGATAGAAGCCCATTCAGCTTCTCATTATAACTCAAACCTTCCAGACCCAGTAACACCCTCGTGAATCCTTTTTGCACCCTCACCAGTTTAATAATATCCTTCCTATAACAGGGCGGCCAGAACTGTATGCAGTAATCCAAATGGGGGATGTGCAATTCCATGTCTGCTAACTTGAAGAATTTCTTCAAATTTTGTTTTGAATGTAACCGCTCTTAGCTTATCAACATCTGAGTTGGAAATCAGCACGCCATCAGGGACATGCCAACTAGAGTGGGCGATGCATTTCACCAGCTAAACAAACATTCCCTTATCGCTATGGATTAAGGAGAGGCTGGGCATACCAGCTGACGTCCGGGACTATGAAGAAAGTGTTGGTGGTTACTATGCAACGTTGCCAAGCTTCAGGGAGCCTAACCCCAACCTTATCGCTTTATATTCAGGCTGTGATATTCAGAAGAGCTCCCTCAGGAGCTTTCATCGCCAAAGTCATTAGTATCTGCACTGTGTGTCAAGAACAGGTCAAGACAGCATTTGCACCTCATTGTGTGGCAAGGTAGACTGAAGTTCTTTTGTTGTTGCTTAGTGCTTAGATTTCCCAATGCTCATATTAAGACACTGTGTAGTTGAGGCTTCACATTACATCTGAACGAAAATACACACTCCACTCTCATTCCCTGTACTTTGCTTCTCTCTAATGTTAACTCCAGTTAAATTTGCAATCAAAGCACATTTATGACTTGGAGATGCCGCTGTTGGACTGGGGTGTACGATGTTAAAAATCACACAACACCAGGTTATAGTCCAACAGGTTTAATTGGAAGCATTGGCTTTTGGAACGCTGCTCCTTCAGCAGGTGCTGGTGGAGGATCCTAAAACTCCACAATCACCTGATGCAGGAGCGTCGCTCCGAAAGCTAGTGCCTCCAATTAAACCGGTTGGACTATAACCTGGTGTTGTGTGATTTTTAACAAAGCACATTTCCGTTGGATTTCCCTTCTGGCTTTTAATCACTAAACACTGAATGCAGGAGAAGATGTTAAAAGGCAGTTGTCCATAAACCTGGTGGGACTCCCAGGCTTTTGTGCAGGAGATACATTCACATTTCTCCCACTGGGGCCAAACTGAAATGCTGCAGAAGTTGAAGCAATAAAAACATTTCTTTTTGCAATTAAAAGTGTCAATACCATTTCTAACTCAACAATGATAACCTCTTCCATTCTCTTCTGTCCAGCAGAAGATACAAAAGTTTAAACACACATACTAACAGATTCAAGGACAGCTTCTTCCCTGCTGTTGTTAGACTTCTGAATGGACCTGTCAAATTTCAAATCTAATGTTGATCTTGTTTTTTGAGCATCTTCTCTGCAGCCATAACATCGTATTCCTTGCTTTGTTCTATTACCCTGACCCACTTTGTATAGTATGATCTGCCTGTACTGCACACAAAACAAAACTTTTCACTTTTCAACAATAATAAGTCAAATCAAATCAAACTATTACTTTTAGATTAGATTACTTACAGTGTGGAAACAGGCCCTTCAGCCCAACAAGTCCACACCAACCCTCCGAAGAGCAACCCACCCATACCCCTACATTTACCCCTCTACCTAACACTATGGGCAATTTAGCTTGGCCAATTCACCTGACCTGCACATTTTTGGACTGTGGGAGGAAACTGGAGCACCCGGAGGAAACCCACACAGACACGGGGAGAATGTGCAAACTCCACACAGACAGTTGCCTGAGGCAAAAATTGAACCCCAGATCTCTGGCGCTGTGAGGCAGCAGTGCTAACCACTGTGCCACCGTGCCGCCCACAAGACCAATCGCTAATAATTGTGCTAATTTGAGGGAAGTAAACAAGCAGGAGGGGGGAAGAACGCAGCAAACCAGGCAGCTTTCTTTCAGTCGACTGAAGAAGAATTATAGCTGAAACGCTGACTTCTCCACCTCCTGACGCTGCCTGGCTGGCTGTGTTCTCCCAGCCTCCTGCCTGTCCCTCCTGACGCTGCCTGCCTTGCTGTGTTCCCCCAGCCTCCTGCCTGTCCCTCCTGACGCTGCCTGCCTTGCTGTGTTCTCCCAGCCTCCTACCTGTCCCTCCTGACGCTGCCTGCCTTGCTGTGTTCTCCCAGCCTCCTGCCTGTCCCTCCTGACGCTGCCTGCCTTGCTGTGTTCCCCCAGCCTCCTGCCTGTCCCTCCTGACGCTGCCTGCCTTGCTGTGTTCTCCCAGCCTCCTGCCTGTCCCTCCTGACGCTGCCTGCCTTGCTGTGTTCCCCCAGCCTCCTGCCTGTCCCTCCTGACGCTGCCTGCCTTGCTGTGTTCTCCCAGCCTCCTGCCTGTCCCTCCTGATGCTGCCTGCCTTGCTGTGATCCCCCAGCCTCCTGCCTGTCCCTCCTGACGCTGCCTGCCTTGCTGTGTTCTCCCAGCCTGTCGACTTTGGTGTCCAACAGCTGCAGTTTTTTTTTCTCTCTAACCTAACTTGAGGGAAGGCAGGTTTGGAAGATTGGTTGGCAGTTCCCGCTCTTCCTGCTTCCTTTCCCATCTTAGCCAATATTCACCTTTACAAGTGAGTGGATCCCTCACAGGAAGGAAGGTGGGACACTGTTAAAACACCAGGATCAGATCTGATTGATGATCCCAGAGCTCCAACATCAAAAACACTTGCTTAAATTAAGCTCATGCTCAATGGGCACTTTGTAAAAAAATTGGTATAAGATTTGGGGGTGAACTGGATGCAAAATTAAGTTTCCACTTTTCACAAGATTGTTCGACAGGAGAGTTGAAGAGACCCACGATTGTCTGTTTAATCTCATCAGATTAGTGTCAACAATCCAGTCTCATAGCCAACAGCCATTCATTGCGGACAAATTCAGCTTTAGCCTCAATAATGCGCGAATCAATCATTTGCTGTCAGGAAGCAGGAGACCGAGAAGCACCAGGGGATTCCTGAACACCAGCAAACCGCATTCATATAGCGCCTTTAAAAGCATCAGGCGAGACAAAACACAACAAACATCAGTAATCTGACACTGAGCACATGTAAATCTAGGTCAGAGGGGAAGGGTACACTTTTTTAGGAGCCTCAGAAAAGCAGGAGATGCAGAGAGGAAATTCCACAACTTTAGCTGAAGGCATTGGCTGCTAATGTTAGAGCAATTACAGCGGGGGGTGGGGGTTTGGGGGGGGTGCGTGGGGGTGGAGGTGGGTCGGCGGGGGTGGGGGGAGGCATTTAGACTTGTAGCAGAGATGTCACAAAGCCAGAGGTGGTTACAAATAATCGGGAATGGGAGCAGTAATTTGGTGGCATTGATGTAAATCCATCTTTATTTGGAGGCTTGAATGTAGTTTGGCACATCAGAATAAAAATGAATCAATTAACTATGTGAAATGCTTTATGAATATGAGATTTACCCCAATTAGTAATGATTAAACAGATTGATGGTAAATAGTCATGTGTGGCACTCTTTTGAAGTGAACGAGCAAGTTATGTCTCCAAGCTATTGTTTACAGATGAAATGCAAATTAATGAAGATAAATAGACTGAGCCCAGTACAAAGGCAGTTTAAGGATTGGAAAACAAATCAAGTAAGCTGAGTGGATAGATTCTTATAAAGAACAGCAACTGTCCTTCCTGCTTTTGAAAATGGCTCTCATCTGTGCTGCTTTCTCGTCATTTGCATGATGTTTTTTAAGCTTAAGTTTTAAGAAATACAAGCAGGAGTAGTTATTTTCACCATCAAGCTGACTCCACCCTTCCATGAGATCATTGGTGATCTAACTGTCGCCTGACTGAAACTTCTGTTTCTCTTGGAAATCAGAAATCTGTCTAACTCAGCCTCAGACATATTCCATGACCCAGCCACCACTGTTCTCCAGTAAATATTTTGGAATCCCATGAAGAGGGATCAAGTAGAATAGATACAAGAGAACCAGTCGATGAAGTATATTTGGATTTCGAAATGGCAGCTGCACTATTGGGGGAGGTGATGGCCTAGTGGCATTATTACTAAGCAGTTAACTCAGGTAATGTTCTCGGGACACATGTTCGAATCCTCTAGTGGAATTCAATAAATATCTGGATTGAAGAGTCTAATGAATCCATTGTTGGAAAAGTCCATCTGGTTCATTAATGTCCTTACCTGGTCTGGCCTACATGTGACCCCAGACCCACAGCAATGTGTTTGACTCTTAACTGCCCTCTGGGGCAATTAGAGATGGGCAATAAATGCTGACCTGGGCAGTGGTGCCCTCACCCCATGAATGAATAAACACAAACATAAGGTTACTTAATATTATAAGGGGCTGTGGTGTTGGGAGCAATATATTAGCGTGGTTAGAGGATTGGATAACTAATAAAATACAGAGAAATAGGATAAAAAAGGCATTTTCAAGCAACCTGAAATTTGATTTATTATTGTCACATGTACTTAGATACAGTGAAATGATTTGTATTGTGTGCAGTCCAGGCAGATCATACCATACAAAACTCATGGGGTAATAGAACAGAGTGAGGAATGGAATGTTACACTTGCAGAGAAGGTGCACAGAGAGTGATCTCAACATTAGATTTAAAATTTGAGAGGTGTAGGTTGCCTGATTAGCAAGTTTGCAGATGACACTAAGATTGGTAGAGTAGCAGATAGTGAAGGGGACTGTCGGAGAATGCAGCAGAATATAGATAGATTGGAGAGTTGGGCAGAGAAATGGCACTTGGGGTTCAATCTGGCCGAGTGCAAGGTGATGCATTTTGGAAGATGCAACTCCAGAGTGAACTATATAGTAAATGGAAAAGTCCTGGGGAAAATTGACGTACAGAGAGATCTGAGTGTTCAGGTCCATTGTTCCCTGAAGGTGGCAATGCAGGTCAGTAGTGTGGTCAAGATGGCATACAGCATGCTTTCCTTCATTGGACGGGGTATTGAGTACAAGAGTTGACAGGTCATGCTACAGTTGTATAGGACTTTGGTTCAGCCACATTTGGAATAGTGCATACAGTTCTGGTCACCAAATTACCAAAAGGATGTGGATGCTTTGGAGAGGGTGCCTGGTAAGGAAGGTGCTAGCTATGAGGAGAGGTTGAGTAGATTAGGATTATTTTCATTGGAAAGAAGGCAGTTGAGGGGGAGGACCTGATTGAGGCCTACAAAATCATGTGAGGAATAGACAGGCAGGACAACAAGAAGCTATTTCCAGAGTGGAGGACTCAATTACTGGGGGTCACGAGTTCAAAGGGAGAGGGGAAAAGTTTAAGGGAGATATGTGTGGAAGGTTCATGAAGCAGAGGGTGGTGGTTGCCTGGAACACGTTGCCAGCGGAGGTAGTAGAGTTGGGAACGATAGCATCATTTAAGATGTAGTTAGACAGATACATGAGTGGGCAGGGAGCAAAGGCATATAGATCCTTCGAAAATAGGTGGCAGGTTTAGATAGAGGATCTGGATTGGCGCAGGCTTGGAGGGCCAATGGGCCTGTCCTTGTACTGTAATTTTCTTTGTTGTTTATTCTAGGTCCCTTCTGGAGTCTAATAATAGCAGGGAAGAAGCAAATGACTTAAAATGCTTCATATTTACTGCGCCCTTTGGAAACATCTTCCGTGGAAATGATTTGTAACTATTAGGCACCAGCTCAGTGCCAGAATCAAGAGACGATGCATTTGAAAGCAAGTTAATTTGAAACAGGGAGATGTTTCTGATCTTTAAAATGGGAGTACTCACTGTTTACCTTAGCAATATATAGACTGAGTTTTGAACTGATAGACATTTATAAAACAATGAAATTGTCATATTGGGTGTGGACGGGAGAATCATTACAGTCTGATAGATAGGGGTTGAGGGGGAGTGCAGTTGAGGTTTGCCCTCAAACCATCCAAAATTAAGAAACACTGCCCACTGAATGGACAGTGGGTCCTTTTCTAGACAGTAATGAGCCTTTGGAATATAGATCCAGCTGATGTGGTAGCTACTGAAACTCTGCAGCTCCATGTGACCACTTGACCTGGTGTCCATCACCTTATCTCCCCACCCCTCCCATCAGGCTCTTTTGCTCTCTGAGGAGATGAGATGCTTCTGGGGATATCTAGTAGATTCCTGTCGTGACTCTCCACCCATCGAGTAACAGCTGCTTTTCTTCCAGCTGGATATGCTCATTATTTTTGTTTGCCTCAGTCAGTGATGGAAGACCCAGATTTACTTTTCAAATTCACGTGCAGGATGTAGGTGTTGCTGGCTGGGCCAGTTTTATTGTCTACCCCTCATTACGCTGACGAACATGGGGGGTGACCACCATCTTGAACTATTGGACTGTACGATATTGCCTTAACAACATCACCCACAATGGCACAGAATGTTAATGGTCCACAAGAAACTCTCTGTCTTGGTTCACCCAAGCCTATTAGTATTCTTCCCAATCTGTTTAAGTCCATAAGACATAGGAATGGAGGTAAGTACATTCGTCCCATCAAGTCCACTCCTCCATTCAACCATGGCTGATGGGGCATTTCAACGCCACTTACCCGCACTCTCCCCGTAGCCCTTAATTCCTTGCGAGATCAAGAATTTGTCAATCTCTCCCTTGAAGATATTTAACATCCCGGCCTCCACTGCACTCCATGGCAATGAATTCCACAGGTCCACCACTCTCTCTGGCTGAAGAAATACCTCCTCATTTCCATTCTAAATTGACCCCTTCTAAATCGAAGGCTGTGTCCACGGATCCTAGTATCCCCTCCTAGTGGAAACAAATTCCCAGTGTCCACCCTTTCTAAGCCATGCATTATCTTGTAGTTCAACTTTTAACTTTAGCTTCAACATATGGCTGTATCAATGCTATAGGGCTTGGTGGCAACATATTATCAGATGATACATCAGGAAAGTGGAGTTTGCACATTCTCCCCATGTCTGTGTGGGTTTCCTTCCACGGCGACAGGGTTAGGTCGGAGAAGCTGGGGTTCTCCTTGAAGATTAAAGTGATACTTATTCAAGAAGGACAACATTAAGACAGGGTTAGACAACGTTTTTAAAGACATTTGGACAGGGTACATGGATAGAGTCAAAACGTGTGGCACTGGAAAGGCAGAGCAGGCCAGGCAGCATCCGAGGAGCAGGAGAGTCGACGTTTTGAGCATAAGCTCTTCATCGGGAATGTCATGCTCAAAACGTCAACTCTCCCGCTCCTCAGATGCTGCCTGGCCGGCTGTGCTTTTCCAGCACCACACTTTTTGACTCTGATGCCTAGCATTTGCAGTCCTCTCTTTATCCCAGCGCACATGGACAGGAAAGATTTAGAGGGATATGAGCTAAACACAGGTAAATGTGACTAGTTTAGCTTAGGAAACCTGGACGGCATGGATGAGTTGGACTGAAGGGTCTGTTTCCGTGCTGTACGGCCCTATGACTCTATAAAGCAGACCAAGGTGTTCCACTCAGGTGATGAAAGAAGGATTGCTAAGGAACTGATTTAAGCTTCTGGAATTGAGATGCAGAGTTGGGGATGGATTGTGAGGAATTTTGAGTGCTAACATTTTTGAAAAGTGCCTTAGAAGCTTTTACAATCAAAAGAGCTATATACAGGCAAACATGATTAACCAAGGGAGAGCAGATTTTGCAGCAGCTTCACAAAATTGACCAAATTTTCATGTTTTTACTTTCAAAGTATTGTGCTCTGTGGCGTTCAGATATGATGTCACTGTACACAAACTAGTTCAAGGCATTAAGGATGGAAGGCCTTAAAGACTGATAAATGGCAGAGACCAATAGATGTGTGGGTGATGACTTAGCTTCGAGAAGTTTATCATTCCAAATGACTTACAAGTATCACCTGAAGCGACAAGATTGGATTAGTTGAAACCACTCTTGTATTCTTAAAACGATAAAATATATGGTTTTAATTTCCTATTGGGATTTTATTTGGTTGGGGGTCTGTTTTGTGCTTGTAGCAGCAGTTCAGTGTGTCTGCCAAGTGTCAGCATGTTCTCAATGTCTGATCTTAGACAGGCAACTGACATCAGATGATTAATGACTGTGTCTTATTATCAAAGAGTAGTCTGTGCTTGAGTCCTTGGAGATTTTCGGTGTTTCTGAGTTATTGTGTCGACTTAAACAAGCAGGTTTCTTGGAGTTACTGAATAGCTCAGTAGGTTTAGGAGTCTTTCAGGAACCTCTGAAGGTGATTGCTGTGAACTGGAGACAAAGCTGAAACTGCTCTCAAACTTTGTTTTTACATTTTAAATGAGACATTTCTGTTACTCAAGGCATAGTGTCATAGTCATACAGCACAGAAACATACAGTCATACAGTCATATAGCACAGGAACAGACCCTTCGGTCCAACCAGTCCATGCCGAACATAATCCCAAAATAAAATGATCCTACCTACCTGCACTTGGCCCATATCCCCCCAAACCTTTCTTATTCACGTACTATCTAAATGTCTTTTAAATGTTGTAACTGTACTTGTACCCACAACTTCCTCAGTAAATAGAGTGAATAGCCAAGGCCTTTTTCCCAGGGTGGGGGAGTCCAAAACTAGAGGCCATAGGTTTAGAGTGAGAGGGAATGATTTAAAAGGAACCTAAGGGGTACCTTTTTCACACAGACGATGGTACGTGTATGGAATGATCTGCCAGAGGATGTGGTGGAGGCTGGTACAATTACAAAAGTTAAAAGGCATCTGGATGGGTATATGAATAGGAAGGGTTTAAAGGGATGTGGGCAAAATGCTGGCAAATGGGATTAGATTAATTCAGCATATTTGGTTGGCATGGACGAATTGGACGAAGGGTCTGTTTCCGTGCTGTACTCTATGACTCTAATACTCTAACCGCTCCACTATAAATTCATTCCACACACAAACTGCCCTCTATGCAAATAAAATTCCCCTCATATCTTTTTTATGTCTTCTTCCTTTTATTTTAAAGATACACCCCTAGTCTTGAACTCTCCCACCCTAGGGAAAAGAAAGCTGCCATTCAAGTTATCTATACCCCTCACAATTTTATAAATCTCAATAAGGTCACCTCTCCTACACGCCAGTGAAAAACGTCCCAGGCTATCCAGCCTCTACTTAAAACTCAAACCCTAAATTCCCAGCAACATCCTGGTAGATCTCTTCTGAAACCTCTTCACCTTAATAATATCCTTCCTACAACAGGACGACCAGAACTGGACACATTATTCCAGAAGAAACCTCATCAATGTCCAGTATAACCTCAACATGATGTCCCAACTCCTACACTCAAAGGTCTGAGCAGTGAAGGCAAGTGTTCTAAACGCCTTCTTAACCATCCTGTCTATGTGTGATGCAAACTTCAAAGAATTGTAGACTTGAACCTGTAGATCTCTGTTCTACAACACTTCTCAAAATCATACTTTTAATTATATAAGTCCCGCCCTTGTTTGTTTTACCAAAATGTAATACCTCGCAATTATCCAAATTAAACTCCATCTGCCACTCTTCAGTCCATTGATCCTATTGATCAAAATCTCTTTGTAATCTTAGGTAGCCTTCTTCACTGTCCATTATACCACCAATCTTGGTATCAAGTTAAAAATCACATAACACCAGGTTATAGTCCAACAGGTTTAATTGGAAGCACTAGCTTTCGGAGCGCTGCTCCTTCATCAGGCACAACTACCTGATGAAGGAGTGGTGCTCAGAAAGCTAGTTCTTTCAATTAAACCTGTTCGACTATAACCTGGTGATTTTTAACTTTGTCCACCCCAGTCCAATACCGGCTCCTTCACATCAATCTTGGTATCATCCACAACCTCACTAACTATCCCTTCTATATCCTCACCTGTAAATCACTGACAAACAAAAGTAGACCTTGCATCGATAGACCTTGCACTTCGGGGTCTCCCAATATATCAACAGACAATGACCTCATCTTTTTTGGAAGGGTGGTCTCTGTTGTGATTTTGGAACCACAGCTTCCGATTTGTGTACTGAGAGCTCCCACAAATTGCAATATTACTGGATAATCGCTTTTCGATATTGGAAGAGAGATTAATATTGACCAGGAGAGTAGTGAGATAAGTTCACCTATTTTTCTTTGTAACAGTACCAGGCAATCTTTTAGCACCTGCAACCTGTAACTATACAGGACATTGGCAAAGTATCCCATCTGAAGATAGCATTCAAGTTAGGATTGAATGGATATAAATAAAGTTCTTGAACGAATTAAAAGATTCGCTTTCATTCAGATGGAATGGACACCTGGGGAAAGTGATGGCCTAATGGTATTATCACTGAACTATTATCACCCTTCATATGTTAAGGGTGTTGTCTTTTTAACTACTCTAGACTGAGGTAGCTTCTGTTGTGGTGATTTCTTGTCCTTTTGCTAATATAGCTATCTTACAGCTGGTCTAATTTACTATGGCTTTGTCCTTAATATATTAGATTCCCTACAGTGTGGAAACAGACCCTTCGGCCCAACAAGTCCACACTGACCCTGCGAAGAGCAACTCACCCAGGTTCATTCCCCTACATTTACCCGTGACAAATGCATCTAACACTATGGGCAAGTTAGCGTGGCCAATTCACCTGACCTGCACATTTTTGGACTGTGGGAGGAAACCGGAGCACCCAGAGGAAACCCACGCAGATACAGGGAGAATGTGTAAACTCCACACAGACAGTTGCCCATGGCAGGAATTGAACCCGGCTCCCTGGCACTGTGAGACAACAGTGCTAACCACTGTGCCACCCCTATATGTCTATATTTATTGGGGTTGTTTATCATATTCTTCTTTGTATTTTTGGGGGTGGATATGCCATGGGGAGGGTGTTTGGGAGTTTGTTTACAGTTGTTTATCCCTTGTGATTGCACCTTGTCCTGCTGTCATTTTTTGGAGAAAAATCAATAAATTTTTTTTAAAAAACTAATGTTCCAGAGTTATCTAGATTCAGGTATCATGCCAAAACATTTGGAAAATGGCAGGTTAGGTGAATTGGCCATGCTAAATTGCCCATAGTGTTCAGGGATGTGTAGGTTCGGGGCATTAGTCAGGGGTAAATATAGAGTAATGAGTAATGGGTTTGGGTGGGAGACTCTTTGGAGGGTTGGTATGGACTTATTGGGCCGAAGGGCCTGTTTCTATACTGTAGTGATTCTAAAAAAAGGGCAAATAGAATTGGAGATTATTCCAAAGTTCTGGTTGGAATTTGCTTGGGAAATCAGAGACAAGCGCCCTGTTAAAGGGGACACATTTTGATTGGTGAGATGATCATAGTCTGAAGACTATGGGTGGCACGGTGGCTCAGTGATTAGCACTGCTGCCTCACAGCGCCAGGGACCTGGGCTTGATTCCAGCCTCAGGTGACTGTCTGTGTGGAGTTTGCACATCCTCCCAGTGTCAGTGTGGGTTTTCTCCGGGTGCTCCGGTTTCCTCCCACAATGCAAAGATGTGTAGGTCAGGTGAATTGGTCATGTTAAATTTCTCATAGTGTTCAGGCATGTGTAGTTAGGTGCATTAGTCAGGGGTAAATATAGAGTAAGGGGAATGGGTCTGGGTGGGTTTCTCATTAGAGGGTTGGTGTGGGCTTGGGCTGAAGGGCCTGTTTCCATACTACAGGGATCTTATTCTATGATTGGTGCAGGGCATCAGGTTTTCATAATATACATGAACGACTTTGAAGAAAGAACATTTTCAGGCTGCACTAAGCTGGGAAGCATAAAAACTTGGGCAGCTGGGAGCACCAAGTTACAAAATGAGTGGAGAGACCCAGTGAGTGTAGCAGAGTTCCATTTGAAAAAGTGTGATTTCATCTATTTTAGATTTACGAAAGATTTCTTATTGGTGAGAGACTAGTAGCTGTGAAGTTGCAAAGGGATTTGAGTGTTCATGTACTCAAAGCCAGTGCGCTCACAGAAAAAAATACAATTTCAGCAACTAATGGAACATTGGCCATTTTCTCAAGGGATTTGGAATGCAGTTTTGAGGAAGTGAAACGTCAATCCTGATATAGAGCAACCCCCCCCCCCCCCCCCCCCCCCACCCCCCCATCTACAGTCATGCGCTCCTCAGTTTTTAAATCTTGGGAAAGGGTTTGAAGGTTGGGATCATGGTGTCACCTGAATTAGCCTCCGTTGGTACAAACTCTGTGGACGACACCCCTCCCAACTTAAACCGTCTGGAGGGAATGAAAACGGAAATTGCTGGAAAAGCTCAGCAGGTCTGGCAGCATCTTCAGAACGGTTCTGAAGAAGGGTGACTGGACCCGAAATTTCAACTGTGCTTTCTCTCCACAGATGCTGCCAGGCCTGCTGAGTTTTGCCAGAACTTTCCATCTTTCTGATTTCTTTTGGTGATTTCTGATTCACTTCAATTGGGAATACTGTTGTAGTCAACCTTTCTCAATGTTTAATAGAAGGTCTTTGAGCTAGCTCTCAAATAGATGTCAGACCAAAATTATTTGCATTTTGCACACACCTGATTAGTTAAAGCTCACCTGCTTTGAATCCGACACTGTTCAGCCAGGGCTAAATGTTTCCCTGCAATTTTGAACAAATTCACCTTCGCAAAAAAATCCCGAAGATAGAAATTATAACCAAATCAAAGCTTCCTTCCACATTTCAGAAGTGTTGAGCCTCCCAACAAGCTCTCCTTAAAACAGAATTGAAAGTTGACCTTTGATCCAGAGATGAAGCGTTTTTTTTTGGTCTCTGTCAGCCAAACTCTTTCTCTCTGCAGCGCTGAGATGCATTTCTACTTTTGACACTCAAGTGACAGGAAACATCACCGTGAACTTTCACCCCACGCAGACAGAACCCAGCAGCCGCATCCTTTTATCTGACATTTTCAAACTGCGTCGGAGGTCCCTGTGAACTTTGACATTTAGCATCAAAGACTCCTGACGGTGATTGATGGCTTTCACTTCAAAAGAAGACAGACCCGGCTCTGAGAGTGCGTGTGTGTGTGTGTCTGTCTGTGTCTGTGTGTGTGGGTGTGTGTCTGTGTGTGTGTCTGTGTGTGCGGGTGTGTGTCTGTGTGTGGATGTGTGTCTGTGTGTTTGTGTGTGTGTGTCTGTGTGTGTATGTGTGTGGGTGTGTGTATGTGTCTGTATGTGTGTCTGTGTGGGTGTGTGTGTCTGTGTCTGTGTGTCTGTGTGTGTATCTGTGTGTGTGTGTCTGTGTCTGTGTGTGTCTGTGTGTGTGTCTGTGTCTGTGTGTATCTGTGTGTGTGTGCCTGTCTGTGTGTGTATGTGTCTGTGTGTATCTGTGTGTGTGTGTGTCTGTGTCTGTGTGTGTGTGCCTGTCTGTGTGTGTGTGTCTGTCTGTATGTGTCTGTGTCTGTGTGTCTCTGTGTGTGTGCATGTAAGTATGTGAGGGTCTCTACTTGGAATTATAAGTGAATACTCCTTGACTTTAAAAAAATGTGGTTTTCATTAAGCAGACAACTTAGTTTGGGATCAGCTTACTCAAACTGCAATTTAAAACATTCAGATAGAGTGTCATTATAACACAATGTCCTTTCTACTGCACTCTGACTGGGCGTGCCAGCACTTAGCAGAAAATTAAGGGAAAATTTAGCACTAAATGTCATGAGTAAATATTTTGCTCCATTACGGTCATTTCAAAGTGATTCCACATCCAGACCTTTAAAGTTCATTGTTTAAGAGATGCATGACTCCATCTGCAAAATGTCATCTATTTATAGACTGAACAAATTGTCCACTTACTCCAATCATGAGTGGATGTCACAAATTGCTATCACAGAATTTCGACAGCACAGGAGTCCATTCGGCCCAGCGTGTCAGCTCCAGCTTTCAGAACGAGTGCCGTTCTCCTGCTTTCCTTGCATCTTATGTAACCTGAGGAGGTTCCAGGTGCTTTACAGTCAGTGAGATTCATTTCCAATGCAGTTTCTGTTTTGGAGGCAATGGGCCCTGGAGAGGTGATGGCCCAGTGATTTTATCACTGGACTGTTCATCCAGAAACCCCAGGTAATGTTCTGGGGACTCGGGTTTAAATCCTGCCATGCCATATGGTGGAATTTATAGAGTCATAGGGATGCACAGCACAGAAACAGACCCTTCAGTCCAATTTATCTGTGCTGATCTGATATCCTAATCTAATTTAGTCCCATTTGCCAGCACTTGGCCCACATCCCTCTAAACTCTTCCTATTCATATACCCATCCAGATGCTTTTTAAATGCTGTAATTGTATCAGCTTGCACCACTTCCTCTGGCAGCTCATTCCATACACGTACCACTGTCTGAGTGAAAAAGTTGCCCCTTAGCTTCCTTTTAAATCTTTCCTCTTCCACCTTAAACTTATGCCCTCTACTTCTGGACTCCCCCACCTTGTCGAAAAGACTTTGTCTATTTATCCTATCCATACACTTCATGATTTTATAAACTTCTGAATTCATTACACTTCTGAAATGAATTCACGAAATATCTGCAGTTGACTCTTGGGCAATGAGGGATGGGCAATAAATGCTGGCCTAGCCAGTGACACCCTATCCTGAGAATGAATAAATTTTTATAAAACACAGGAAACATGACAATCAACTTGTGCACGGTAAACAGGATAATGAGCAAATCATCATTTTCAGAATACCAAAAAGCAATGCGGATCAGAAACAAGTTGCTGGAAAAATGCAGCAGGTCTGGCAGCATCTGTGGAGAGAAAGCAAGGTTAACGTTTCGGGTCCAGTGCCCCTTCTTCAGATCCCACTGTTAATAATTTTCAGTGCTCTTATCCAGGTGCTACTGTACTTGCTGAGATGAGGAGGAATGTCTTCACCCAGAGAGTGGGGAGCCTGTGGAATTCTCTGCCACTGAAAGTGGTTGAGGTCAAAACATTTAAAGTTTTCAAGAAGGAGTTAGATATAGTTCTTGGGCTAAATGGGTTCAAAGGGTAATGGGGAGAAAGTGAGAACACGATTCTGGGTTGCATGATTAGCCATGATCACAGTGAATGGCGAAGTAGACTATGGCAGTTGGGTGGTCATGTTGCAGCTGTACAGGACATTGGCTAGGCCCACCTTAATAATACTGCATTCTATTCTGGTCTCCCTCCTAGAGGAAGAATGTTGTCAAAATTGACAGATGAAGAATCAGTTTGCAAGGACGTTGCCAGAGTTGGAGGGTTTGAGCTACAGGGAGAGGCTGAATAGGCTGGGGTTATTTTCCCTGGAATCTCAGAGGCTAAGGGGTGACCGAATAGAGGTTTATAAAATCATGAGGGGCATGGATAGGGTAAATAGACAAGGTCTTTTCCCTGGTAGTGGAGTCCAAAACTAGAGGGCGTAGGTTTAAGGTGAAAGGGGAAAGATTTAAAAGGGAGCTAAGGGGCAACTTTTTTACGCAGAGGGTAAATGGAATGAGCTCCCAGAGGAAGTGGTGGAGGCTGATACAATTACAGCATTTAAAAGGCATCTGGATTGGGTATATGAATAGGAAGAGTTTCGAGGGATATGGGCCAAGTGCAGGCAAATGGGACTTGTTTACTTTCAGATATCTGGTCAGGTTGGACCAAAGGGTTTATAAACGACTCTATGATTGAATGGCCTACTTATTTTCTTTCTTTCCACGTCAATGTTATTTGTTGAGGAATGGCTATTGGCCAAAACACAAGGAAGAACTCCCCTGCCATCCTTTGGAACATTAACCTCTCCTGTGGAGTTTGCAGTGAGGACCTGAGCCCGTTTATTTCTCAGTGCTGCTGTGCTGTCACAGTGAGCTGCACAACGGAATATACTCCTCAATATTGGAATGTTAATGCCACTCCCTCACCCCCCCAGGTACTAGTCTAGACTGGTCAGGGTGCAGGAGGAGACCTTGCTGATGCTCTTTCTCAAGCCTTGGTCCTCAGAGGTTGAGGGGTTTGCCTCTGGAGGAGACTGGTGTTTCTCTGCAGAGTTGGTCGGTGTTGGTACCTGTAAGCCACAGGTGGGAGAACATAGAACATAGAATGTTACAGCGCAGTACAGGCCCTTCGGTTCTCGATGTTGCGCCACCCTGTCATACTAATCTGAAGCCCATCCCACCTACACTATTCCATGTATGTCCATTTGCCTGCCCAATGACGACTTAAATGCACTTAAACTTGGCGAATCTACTACCGATGCAGGCAAAGCATGCCATACCCTTACTACTCTCTGAGTAAAGAAACTACCTCTGACATCTGTCTTATACCTATCCCCCCTCACTTTAAAGTTGTGTCCCCTCGTGTTTGCCGTCCCCATATTTGGAAAAAGGCTCTCCCTGTCCACCCTATCTAACCCTCTGATTATCTTATATGCCACTGGATCCAGGGAATGACACTGACTGGGAGAGTCGCAGTGGAATGGAGTGTGGGATCGCCTCAATTGGCGGGACACAGACATCCCAGCATCCCGCAGCAACGATCCCAATCTTCTCCTGGACGGGATCGAGTTGTCTTCCTTGTAGGGGGTGAGGAGCCTAATGTCTGGCGGCCCTCCACCCACCTGGCGCTTTGTACCCCATCGTCATTGGCTGGGATGAGAGAAAGGGTGCATGGGTGAAGGTGGCTGGCATGGCTGGTAAAGAAGGGTGAAAGGTGGTGAGGTTTTCAGAGAGTGAGGTAGCAGCATGTAAGGCATGCAGGGGTTAGTCGTTTGCGAGTAAATTGAGAGTGAGTGTGAGAAGATGTTGCAGAGAATGGTAACAACAATAGAGCCTTGGGGGGAGGGGAGATAGAGTGAGTGTGAGGTAGCAGTCAAAAGAGGGCGCTATTTCCATGTAAACGGGGCTTCCCAGGGCAGCTGGTGGGGGTGCTGTGAACCCTCATTGCTCTCTCTCTATGGCAAGTATGTCCTTTCTACAACAGGGTGGCCAAAACTGCACACAACACTCCAGGTGTGGTCTCACCAAGAGCCAGTACAACAGCAGTAAGGCATCCTGATTTGAAATATGGATGAAATAACCCCACAGAGGCTGGTATTTTGTTACCAAATCACCCTCTATTTACACCACTCAGAGTCAAGAGTTGTACAGCTCGGAAACAGCCCCTTCAGTTCAACTCGTCCATGTCAAGCAGATATCCTAACTTAATCTAGGCCCATTTGCCCGCATTTGGCCCATATCCCTCTAAACCCTTCCTATTCATATACCCATCCAGATGCCTCTTAAATGTTGTAATTGTACCAGCCTCCACCACCTCCTCTGGCAGCTCATTCCACACACGCACCACCCTCTGCCTGAAGAAGTTGCCCCTCGAGTCCCTTTTAAATCTTTCCCCTCTCGCCTTAAACCTATGCCTTCTAGTCTTGAACTCCACTACCCTGAGGAAAAGAAGTTGTACTCACCTATCCATGCCCCTCATGATTTTATAAACCTCTATTCAGTGACCCCTCAATCTCCGGTGCTCCAGGGAAAACAACCCCAGCCTCTCCCTATAGCTCTCCCTCCAGTCCTGGCAAGGTCCTTGTAAATCTTTTCTGATCCCTTTCAAGCTTAACAACATTTTTTCCTGCAGCAGGGAGACCAGAATTGAATACAGTTTTCCAAAATTGGTCTGTGCAGCCATAACACCATTGACTATAGTATTGCCTCAGACAACTCTTTTTATGATTTGGAGATACCGGTGTTGGAATGGGGTGTACAAAGTTAAAAATCACACAACACCAGGTTATAGTCCAACAGGTTTATTTGGAAGCACTAGCTCAGCCACCTGATGAAGGAGGAGTGCTCCAAAAACTAGTGCTTCCAAATAAACCTGTTGGACTATAACCTGGTGTTGTGTGATTTTTAACTTGTAAAGCCTTTTTATGTCAGCCAGGGCTCCCTGATTGGACCAGATTAACAACCTTAGTGAGGGAATGCTTATCCTATGAGGGTCCAACTGGCTGTCCTTGTCACAATCACTAGAATGGGCAAGGTTAATGGATTATATTTACTGCAGTTACGAGATGTTTGGTGGACTGAGTTTAATCCACTGTCCATTGTACAGCACTGCGGAAGCTTACAGCATGGAACAGGGCCACTCAGTCCATCTTGTCCGCATAGCCCAATCCCACTTTTCACAGAGATTACAGTGTTTCAAGTACATACGCACATACTCAATCATAGAATAGAGTGAGAATCCCTACAGTATGGAAGCAGGCCATTCAGCCCATTGAGTCCACACCGACCATCCAAAGAGCATCCCACCTACCTAGACTACCCCAGTAACCCTATAATTTCACATGGCTAAATCACCTAACCTACTCATCCCTGAACATTATGGGTAATTTAGCATGGTCAATCCACCTAACCCGCACATCTTTGGACTGTGGGAGGAAACCAGAGCACACCCACACAGGGAGAATGTGTAAATACCACACAGACAGTTGCCCAAGGATGGAATCAAATCTGGGTCCATGGTACTGTGAGGCAGCAGTGCTAACCACTGAGACACTGTGCTTCCTGCAATGAGTTACAGATCAACACCACCCTCTGGTGAATAAATTGAATACATTTCCTCTTACCTCCAATCCATATGCCCTCAGTGGACTCTGCTAGCCAGGTGAATATTTCATATTCTGCTGCTTATGGAGATCATGGAACCTTATTGCGTACAGTCATTCCTCAGTATCCATGAGGTTAAAGTTTCTGAGAAATCCCCCAAATGGTGAATCCATGAGTGCAGAGGTTGTTAAAAATGAGTTACAAATATTGTGGATGTGCAGATTGTGCCAATGGATGTTGGTACTTTTTTTTGTAGTGAATTGGCAATTTGGGATTTTGCTGACCCGATGGATTTACTGCATTTCTGTCTATTTGGAAATAGGCTTAACCTTCCCCTGAACTTGTAAACTACAATCGAGGGAGGGATGAAAGAAAGGCTTTTTTAAAAAGGCACAGACAGAAGACCAAACAAAAGGCAAGGAAGTGGGAGCAATCGTAACATTTGGAAAGGGAACTGGATGGACATTTAAGTAGAAAGATGAGCCGGGCTTCGAGAGAATGGAGAGAGAAGAGGATTACTCTGATAGCTTTTTCACTCATAGTAGGTTCACTCAATCTGCTGCGTGGCAAACAGTGTCATAGAGTCACAGAGCTGTACAATACAGAAACGGACCCTTCAGTCCAACTCTTCCATGCTGGCCAGATACCTTAAATTAATCTAGTCCCGTTTGCCAGCATCTGGACAATATCCTTCTAAACCCTTCCTGTTCATAGACCCATCCAGATGCCTGTTAAATGCTGTCATTGTACCAGCTTCCATCACTTCCTCTGGCAGCTCATTCCACACACGGGCAACACTCTGCGTGAAAAAGTTGCCCCTCGGGTCCCTTTTATATTAGATTACATTACAGTGTGGAAACAGGCCCTTCGGCCCAACAAGTCCACACCGCCCCGCCGAAGCGCAACCCACCCATACCCCTACATCTACCCCTTACCTAACACTATGGGCGATTTAGCATGGCCAATTCACCTGACCTGCACATCTTTGGACTGTGGGAGGAAACCGGAGCAAACCCACGCAGACACGGGGAGAACGTGCAAACTCCACACAGTCAGTCGCCTGAGGCGGGAATTGAACCCGGGTCTCTGGCGCTGTGAGGCAGCAGTGCTAACCACTGTGCCACCGTGCCGCCTACTTTCTCCTCTCACCCGAAACCTATGACCTCTAGTTCTGGACTCCCCTAGCCTAGGGAAAAGATCTTATCCATTTACTGTTTCTATGCCCCTCGTGATTTGATAAACCTCTATAAGGTCACCCCTCAGCCGCCAGGAAAAACAGCCCCAGCCCATTCAGCCTCTCCCTGTAGCTCAAACCCTCCAACCCTGGCAACATCCTTGTAAAGCTTTTCTGAACCCTTTCAAGTTTTGCCAAGGCTTTCCTTTAGATCCCATCAACCTCCAACTTTGGAGATGAGAATGAAAGGACAGACAGACAAATGAACCGACGCCAAATTAGATGCGACATGGCTCTTAATCTTCAATGCTGTGTGGAAGCTACTTATTTCACAGAGAAGGGAGTTAAGACACCAAGGAATCAAAATGTTATTCGTCAATTTTCATGAAGAGACTGCAAATTAAAGTGAGTAGCGTCCATAATTAATTCAGCAAGGACTTTTCATTTATATAGCAACGCTTATGACTTCAAAAGATCCCAACATCCATTCCAGACAATGAAATACTTTGGAATTGTATTCACTAGTAATATCAGGAAACATATCGTGGCGATAATTGGGTGGCACTGTGGCTCAGTGGTTAGTACTGCTGCCTCTCAGCACCAGGGTCCAGGGTTCAATTCCAGCCTCAGGTGACTGTGTGGAGTTTGCACATTCTTCCCGTGTCTGTGTGGGTTTCCTCACACACCACCATCCCAAAGAATCCATGTTCCTATGCAACGTTCTGGCATAGCCTAGAGCCCGGAAGAATGTGGGTGGGTGACTCTATGGAGGGTCGGTGTGGATTTGTTGGGCCAAAGGGCCTGTTTCCACACTGTAAGTAATCTGAGCTGACCAGCCATCTCTCCCTGCTGTACTCTTTCAAATGAAAGTAAAGCTTCCTCTACACTGTTCCCATGAAACACTCCCAGGACTGGGACAGCACGGGTTAGATTCAGAGCAAACTTCTTTTGACACTATCCCCATTTAACACTCCCAGGATTGGAGCAATAAAGCTTAGATGCAGATGAAAAACTATTTCCCTGGTTGTAAAGCATCCCAGCCACTGTGCAATCAGGAGGACCTGTTACAAAGTATTCACAACATAGAAGCAGGCCATTCGGGCCAACTGGCCAATTCTCTTTTAAGCTGAAAGTAAAGCTGTCTCTACAATATTCCCCATCAAACACTCCCAGGACAGGCACAGCACGGGGTTAGATACAGAACAAATCTTCCTATACACTGTCCCCAGCAAACACTCCCAGGTCAAGGACAGCACAGGGTTAGATACAGAGTAATTCTTCCTCTACACTGTCCCCATCAAACACTCCCAGGGACAGGGACAGCACGGGGTTAGATAGAGAGTAAATCTTCCTCTACACTGTGCCCATCAAACACTCCCAGGGACAGGGACAGTACCGGGATAGATACAGAGTAAAGCTGCCTCTACACTGTGCCCATCAAACACTCCCAGGGACAGGGACAGCACAGGGTTAGATACAGAATAAAGCTGCCTCTACACTGTCCCCTATCAAACACTCCCAGGACAGGGACAGCACAGGGATAGATACAGAGTAAAGTTCCCTCTACACTGTCCCCCATCAAACAGTCCCTGGACAGAGATAGCACGGGGTTAGATACAGAGTAAAACTGCCTCTACACTGTCCCTATCAAACACTCCCAGAACAGGGACAGCACGGGGTTAGATACAGAGTAAAGCTGCCTCTACACTGTCCCTATCAAACACTCCCAGAACAGGGACAGCACGGGGTTAGATACAGAGTAAAGCTGCCTCTACACCGTCCCCCATCAAACACTCCCAGGACAGGGACAGCACGGGGTTAGATACAGAGTAAAGCTGCCTCTACACTGTCCCCCATCAAACACTCCCAGGACAGGGACAGCACAGGGTTAGATACAGAGTAAAGCTGCCTCTACACTGTCCCCCATCAAACACTCCCAGAACAGGGACAGCACAGGGTTAGATACAGAGTAAAGCTGCCTCTACACTGTCCCCCATCAAACACTCCCAGAACAGGGACAGCACAGGGTTAGATACAGAGTAAAGCTGCCTCTACACCGTCCCCCATCAAACACTCCCAGGACAGGGACAGCACGGGGTTAGATACAGAGTAAAGCTGCCTCTACACCGTCCCCCATCAAACACTCCCAGGACAGGGACAGCACGGGGTTAGATACAGAGTAAAGCTGCCTCTACACCGTCCCCCATCAAACACTCCCAGGACAGGGACAGCACGGGGTTAGATACAGAGTAAAGCTGCCTCTACACTGTCCCCCATCAAATACTCCCTGGACAGGGACAGCACAGGGTTAGACGGAGAGTAAAAGAAAAAGAAAGTGGAAAAAACACTGTCAGTATCAAATACTCCCAGTACATGGACAGCTTGGGTTAGATAAAGAGTAAAACTCCCATGACTCTTTTAATCAGAAACTGAATCTCCCTTGACCCTGTGTCCATCAAACACCCCCTATTAGATAGAGTAAAAGCACACTTGATCCTGTGCCGATCAAACACTCCGAGGCAGCTTTCGATGCAGAGGAAAGCTCTGCCTGCCATTGGGGTGTGGGGAAAAGATTTGCAGGTTGATAATCAGAGCTGCTTGGCCACATTCTCAATGTACCTTCCCTGGGCCATCAAGGCCTGAAGTGGCCCTCAAACCCAGGAAACCCTGGTTCAGAGACAGAGCTGCTTCCAGGACCCCAGGAGCACCCAGGTTGACCCAAAGTCACCTTGGGCTAGCAAGTTCCACCTTCTCACATAGTCTGGGCAAAGACATTCCTCCTGAGGCAGCTACATGAGGATGAACAATTTGCTACACAACTTAAAAATACGGGGTAGACCATTTAGGACAGAGATGAGGAGAAACTACTTCACACAGAGAGTGGTGGCTGTGTGGAATGCTCTGAGGGCAGTGGAGGCCCAGTCTCTGGATTCTTTTAAGAAAGAATTGGATAGAGCTCTTAAAGATAGTGGAGTCAAGGGGTATGGAGATAAGGCTGGAACAGGATACTAATTAGGAATGATCAGCCATGATCATATTGAATGGCGGTGCAGGCTCGAAGGGCAGAATGGCCTACTCCTGCATCTATTGTCTATTGTCTATTGTCTATTGAATTTCCTGTTGGAATGATCACCATTATTTCACCTTTACGTTCCCCCTAGTTCAGGTTCGCCTGCATCCGTTAAATCTTTCTTTACTCTTGAATACCTCTATCCCAAAGCTTCTGATTTCTGTGAGGCATGAGTTCCAGTGTTTGCTGCTTGTATAAACTCTTTTAGTAAACACAAATCTTTCTTTTCAATTAACTAGTGTTGTCTATGGAGGCTCATAAGATCGTCTCATATGCTGAAGCAAAGCACCACAATTGAAATGACAGGCATTACTGCAAGATTACAGTGTAGGAGAAAAGGCTAACTTCTTTCATTAGCAACACATACTTCAGCTGCAATACTCCGCTGATAATCACACATAGCTCTCATATTTATGAATGAATTTTCCATACCAGGGAACAATAAGGTGGAAATGCAACTGGGTTCACGAAAAGCAGGCTCCGTGATTAACGTTGCCTCTCCACACACACTGATGAGATTAGTCACTGCACATTAAAGTGTAGATACTCACAAAATCAGCTGGCAGTTTTCAAAATCAAATCAAACCAAATTCGCTTTGAAGGGAGGCTGGATAGACCTGGGTCATTTTCCGTAAATCAGAGAAGGCTGGGTGGTGGGGTGGGGGTGGGGGGTGGGGGGGGAGGTGGTGGGGGGCATGGACAGCGTGGATAGAAAGCAGCTGTTGCCAGTAACTGAAGGGTCAATAATGAGGGGGCCTCATTTTAAGGTGAAGGGAAGGATTTTTACAGGGGACTTGAGGAAAAACGTTTTCATCCAGCATTCGGTGGTAATCTGGGATGTACTGTCTGGGAGCATGTTTGGGGAGGGAAACCTCACAACCTTGAAAAGGTAGGTGGATGAGCCGTAGAAATATCATAACATTCAAGGCAATGGGCCGAGTGCTGGAAAGTGGGATTAACGTAGATAGGTTGGTATAGAGCTGATGGGCCAAAGGGCCTCTTCTCTTTTGCATGACACTGTAACTCATACCTCCCCACCATGTTGAACTGACAGACTCTATCCTGACGTACCGTACAATATTATAGGGCTTACTGAATAATTTCTGTCGCGATTATAATGGTGCTAGCAAGGTGGACTTCATAGAATATGAGTTCCCTGATTGGGGCTGTTGACCTGGTCCAATCAGGGAGTCCTGGTTGACAGATATAAACAGAGTCAGAGGTTCTGCTCACTCTGAGAGCTGGCTAGGTCGGTGTCATGTATAACGCACGTGTGAATAAAGGAGAAGGTGAGGATTGCAGATGCTGGAGCTCAGAGTCAAACAGTGTGGTGCTGGAAAAGCACAGCAGGTCAGGCAGCATCCGAGGAGCAGGAGAATCGATGTTTTGAACATAAGCTTTTCATCAGATATGTGGGGGACGGTCCAAGGGGGCTAAGAGATAAATGGGAGGGGGTGGGGCTGGGGTGAAAGTAGCTGAGAATGTGATAGGCAGATGAAGGTGGGGGGTGATGGTGATAGGTCAGAGCAGAGGGTGGAGCGGATAGGTGGGAAGGATGATGGACAGGTAGGACAGTTCAAGAGGGCAGTTGGAGGGTTGGATCTGGGATAAAGTAGAGGGAGGGGAGATGAGGAAACAGGTGAAATCGATATTGATCCCGTGTGGTTGGAAGGTCTCAAGGCGGAAGATGAGGCATTCTTCCTCCCTCCAGGTGGTTAGAATGTGGCGGTGGAGGAGGCCCAGGACTTGCATGTCCTTGGTGGAGCGGAAAGGGGAGTTGAAGTGTTCGGCCACAGGGCGGTAGGGTCGATCAGTGCGTGGGTCCCAGAGATGCTTTCTGAAGTGTTCTGCAAGTTGGAGTCCTGATGCGTGACTAAAGGATAACTTGGTGACGGGATACTGGCCTTGGTGGAGTTATTTCAGTTTCAGGGGCTGCTGGCCAATGTAAAGGCTTTAGGCAATCTGACTTCTGCTGTTATTTATCGAAGGGGGGGTTCTATCTTGACAGATAAACAACAAAGCAATGTGCCATGGGAGGGCTGCAGGAATAGTCATTTGGGAAGAGTCACCTTGGACTCAAAATGTTAACTCTCTCTCTCTCTCTCTCTCTCCCACCCCCCCTCTCCTCACCTCCCCAGTTCTCGTATACCTGCTGACTTCCTTCAGCATTTCCAGTTTATTATTTCAAACCTCCAGCCTCCAGAGCATTTTGCTTCTATTGCCGGGTTTAATGTTTTAATGCCATTGAAATGCCACGTGGCACATGGACAATGAGACTGCTCGTCCAGAGAGCCAGGCTCATGTTCTCAGGGCACCATGGGAAAAATGGGGAAATTTTAGCTCAACAATAATTTATGGGCGGCATGGTGGCACAGTGGTTAGCACTGCTGCCTCACAGCACCAGGGACCTGGGTTCAATTCCCGCCTCAGGCAACTGTCTGTGTGGAGTTTGCACATTCTCCCTGTGTCTGCGTGGGTTTCCTCCCACTGTCCAAAAATGTGCAGGTTAGGCGAATTGGCCATGCTAAATTGCCCATAGTGTTAGGTGTAGGGGAATGGGTCTGGGTGGGCTGCTCTTCGGAGGGTCGGTGTTGGGCCGAAGGGCCTGTTTCCACACTGTAAGTAATCTAATACCTGGAATTAAAAGCTTACCTAATGGTGACCATTTCACATTGACAGTAATATTATTTTGGAAAGGAAGTCATCACCCCTTTCCTAGTCCAGCCTACATGTGACTCCTGACCTATAGCACTACTTAAATTCCCACTGAAGTGGCCTAGAGACACAATCGTTTCCAGGGCAACCAGAAATGGGCACCTACCTTGGTGGCCATGCCCACTTCCCATATCGAAATAAAAACGACAGTCATGGGACACATTTTCAAGGTGAGAGGAGAAAGATTTACAAAAGATACAAGGGGCAACCTTTTTACACAGAGAGTGGTTTGTGTGTGGAATAAACTTCCAGAGGAAGTGATGGATGCAGGTTTGAGTGATAAGGAGAGGCTGAACAGGCTGGGTACACCCGAAACCTCGACTTCTCCACCACCTGCTGCTGCCCGGCTTGTTGTGTTCTTCCAGCCTCCTGCCAGATTTCTTTCACTGGAGCATAGGAGGGGTGATCTTATAGAGATTTATATAATCATGAGGGGCATAGATAAGGTATCTTTTCTGTAGGGTTGGAGATTTCAAGACTAGGGGGCATATTTTTAAGGTAAGAGGAGAGAGATTTGAAAATGACATGAGGGGTAATTTTCTTGATGCAGAGAGTGGTTTGTGTGGAATGAACTTCCAGAGGAAGTGGTGGATGTGGATACAGTTACAACATTGAAATGACATTTGGATAAGTTCATGAATAAGAAATGTCTGGAGGGATATGGACCAGGAGCAGGCAGATGGGACTAGTTTAGTTTGGGATTATGGTCGGCATGGACTGGTTGGACCGAAGGGTCTGTTTCCATGCTGTAAGACTCTGTGACAAAGGGGATACAGGTAAACAGAGGTGGGAAGAATAGAAAGATCACATGAATAAGAGGTGGCAAAACTACATTTCTGTTTCCTCCATGCTTTGTTGTGCACCTCAGATATTTGAATCTTTGCTGTTGTTTTATGGATAAGTCTAACAGCTATCTTGTACGCTGCAGGGTCCCAGAAACAGCAAAGGCCAGTTTGGAAGGAGAGTGGGCCAGCACCTAGGAAAAAGTTCTCGTCCTCCTTCGAGATCAGCTGAGCTCCTCAGTTTAACATTTCATGCAAAGGATGCCCCCATTTGACCCTGCAGTCCTCTCTCAGTCCTGCAGTGGACAAAGTTAAAAATCACACCACACCAGGTTATAGTCCAACAGGTTTAATTGGAAGCACACTAGCTTTCAGAGCGACGCTCCTTCGTCAGGTGATAGTGGAGCCCTCCACAACCACCTGATGAAGGAACATCGCTCTGAAAGCTAGTGTGCTTCCAATTAAACCTGTTGGACTATAACCTGGTGTTGTGTGATTTTTAACTTTGTACACCCCAGTCCAACACCGGCGTCGCCAAATCATAACAATGGTGATAGCTAGACAATATGTTGAAGGTGTTAGCCCCCTGTGTTCTCTGTCTATGCCATGATGTTTAGATTGATTCTAATCTAAAAAGTGAGATCACTGAGTTTCACATGAATTCATGCAGTTTTTGAGCTCAGAGTTCTACATGAATGTATGCAGTTTTTGAGCAAAGTATAATGTAATCCTGCAAGTACAAATTCACCCCATAAAATATATGTGTGCATGTGGGTCTTTGTCTGTCTGTGTGTGTGTGTGTGTATGTCTGTCTGGGTGGGGATTGTGAGTGTGAGAAAAAGTATGAGTGTGAGAAAGTGTATGTGTGTGTAGTGAGTGCAGAGTGTCTTAAGTCTGTGAGGGGGTGCATGTATGAGTGTGTGAGTGCATGTGTCTGTAAGGATGTGTGTGGGTGTCTGTGTGCGCGTCTGTGTATATGTGTGTCCATGTGTATGTGTGTATAGGAGTGCCTGTGTGTGTGTGTGTGAGAGAGAGAGTGTGTGTGTGTGTGTCTGTGTGTGTGTAATGCAATGGTGATCACCTGTAATGTGACATGAACCCAAGGTCTCGGTTGAGGCCCTCCCTAGGGGTACCGAACTTAGCTATCAGTCTCTGCTCGGCCACTTTTCGCTGCTGCCTGTCCCAAAGTCCACCTTGGAGGGTGATGTAGTACCAAGCCCCAAGGTCGGGCTGTGAGGCCACAAACTGTTCAGCAGAGGGCGCTGCTGATTGCCAGTCTGAAGTTCCGGCACTTTCTCCCAACTCGTGTTTGCAGAGCTAACTCTAAAATTCAGGATAAAGTTAAAATCACCTGGACTCCAAAGTTCAGTTCAAGAAAAGTTCTCATTGTGCCAAAATGCATCATGGCCATTCTAAAGACATATAGTCATAGAGTCATACAGACCCTTCAGCCCAACCAGTCCATGCTGACCATAATCCCAAAACTAAACTAGTCCCACCTACCTGCTCCTGGCCCATATCCCTCCAAACATTTCTTATTCATGTACTTGTCCAAATGTCTTTTAAACCTTGTAACTGTATTGGCATCCTCTGGAAGTTCATTCCACATACCTACCACTCTCTGTGTAAAATTGAATTGCCCCTCATGTCATTTTCAAATCTCTCTCTTCTTACCTTAAGATCCTGAAATCCTGAACCCCATATCTATGCTCCTCATGATTTTATAAACCACTATAGGATTTGAGCCATAGGGAGAGGCTGAACAGGTTGGGGCTGTTTTCCCTGGAGTGTCGGAGGCTGAGGGGCAAAATCATGAGGGGCATGGATAGGATAAATAGATTTTCCCTGGGGTGGGGGAGTCCAGAACTAGAGGGCATAGGTTTAGGGTGACGGGGAAAGATATAAAAGAGACCTAAGGGGCAACCTTTTCTCACAGAGGGTGCTAAATGCATGGAATGAGCTGCCAGAGGAAGTGGTGGAGGCTGGTACAAGTGCAACATTTAAAAGGCATCTGGATGAGTATATGAATTGGAAGGGGTTGGAGAGATATGAGGGTTACTGGCAGGTGGGACTAGATTAGGTTAGGATTGGGTTGGCTGGCAGGTGGGATTAGATTGGGTTGGGATATCTGGTCGGCATGGAAGGGTCTGTTTCCATGCTGTACATTTCTATGACTCTACGACTTTATAAAGTCGGGGTAAAAACAATGACGGCAGATGCTGGAAACCAGATTCTGGATTAGTGGTGCTGGAAGAGCACAGCAGTTCAGGCAGCATCCAAGTAGCTTCAAAATCGACGTTTCGGGCAAAAGCCCTTTATGAAGGGCTCTTCCAGCACCACTAATCCAGACTTTATAAGGTCACCCCTCCTACTCGCCAGTGAAAGTCCCAGCCAATCCAACTTCTCCTTATAACTCAAACCCACCATACCCAGCAACACCCTGGTGAATCTCTTCTAAATCTTCTCCAGTTCAAATAATATTCTTCATATAACAGGGCGACCAGAACTGGACACAGTACTCCAGAACAGGCCTCATCAATATGATGTGCTGAGATGGGATAAGAATGTTCCACAAAAAGACTGTGCAGTCATGTACGCACGATTATCGCTCAAACTAGATGAGACAAACACCAGAAAGGAGATGCTTTGCAGTGTTACAGGGCCATGGTAAGACTAGCTGGTCTCCACCTACAGACAGTCAGAATGCACACTGTGGGCCGAATGGACACCTGTGTGTGAATATCTTCATCATTTTAACAACTAGTTGCTAAAGTCTCACTGTAGAGTTAAAATCTATTTAATGCATTAGGAGTTATTTAGCTTGGGGTTCTGGCTTGCATTTCTCACACCGGCTAAGGTTACTATTAAGGACCCTCCTACTCGACCTTTCCCACCACCAGTCATGTCCCCTTCATGAAAGAAGAGACCTATCATCTGGTACACAGCTCAAAGAAACATTAGAATGACCTACAACATGTCCTACTTAGATTGAGTATCTTGCAGCATGACGGAGTATCTACAGAGAAACTTATCCTCATTGTATTCCTCTTCAGGTGGACAATGAAGGCCAATGTTGGGATGTAATGCATTGCCTTGATGGGCCCCTGCATTAGTAGTGCCGCCATATTTGTAAAGGAAACACTAGAGGTGTGCCACAAAAATTGGTGCTGGGTCCACTGCTTTTCGACATTTATGTACATGATTTGGATGTGGATGTGAGTCTGCAGATGACACAAAAATTGGAGATGTAATGGACTGTTTACCTCAGAGTACAGGATAGTGATCAGATGGGCTAATAGGCTGAGGAATGGCAGATGGAGTTTATTTAGATTTTGGAAATGCAGATGAGGGCAGGACTTATATGCTTAATGGTAAGGTCCTGGAGAGTGTTGCTGATCAAAGTCACCTTGGAGTGCAGGTTCATAGCCATGAAAGTAGAGTCGCAGGTAGATAGGATAGTGAAAAGGGTGTTTGGTATGCTTTCCTTTATTGGTCAAAGCACTGAGTATAAGAAGTGGGAGGTCATGTTGCAACTGTGCAGGACAGTGGTTAGGCCACATTTTGGAATATTGTGTGCAATTCTGGTTTCCATCCTATCAGAAGGATGTTTTGAAACTTGAAAGGGTTCAAAAAAGATTTACAAAGACTTTGCCAGGGTTGGAGGGTTTGATCTCTCGGGAGAGGGTGAATAGGCTGGGGTTGTTTTCCCTGGAGTGTCGGAGTCTGAGGGGTGACCTTATTAAAATCATGAGGGGCATGGATAGGGTGAATAGACAAGGTCTTTTCCCTGGGGTGGGGGAGTCCAAAACTAGAGGGGCATAGGTTTAGGGTGAGAGGTGAAAAGTTTAAAAGGGACCTAAGGGGCAACTTTTTCACACAGAGGATAGATAGTGCGTGTATGGAATGAGCTGCCAGAGGAAGTGGTGGAGGCTGGTACAATTACAGCATTTAAAAGGCGTTTGGATGGGTATAGAATAGGAAGGGCTTGGAGGGAAATGGGCTAAATGCTGGCAAATGGGACTAGATTGGGTTAGGATATCTGGTCGGCATGGACCAATTGGACCAAAGGGTCTGTTTCCGTGCTCTACAGCTCTATGACTCTATGTGTCTTCGCTTACCATTTCTAATGGAGAGTAGGCCCCCACACCTATTGGAGATGTCTGCTGGAAATATGGTGTGGCTGGCCTGAGCTCTCCCTTTTGTGGGTGCAGCCTAATCTGTGGTCCATTGGAGGCCCCAACTATTCATAATTCGCTCATGCAGAGCCTGCAGTAGAAGGCGTAGCCCTCCCAGTTCTACCTCAATACTACAGGCCCCCTGCCAGCTGCACCAGCCTTTCCCTCAACTCCATCCTCTATGACTCAGCAGCTCCATCATTGAGTCGAAAGGTGTGGTGCTGGAAAAGCACAGCCAGTCAGGCAGCATCCGAGGAAGCAGGAGAGTCGAGGTTTTGAGCATAAGCTCTTCATCAGAAATGAGGGGGTGGCCCAAGCAGGCTGAGAGATAAGTGGGAGGATTGAGGCACAGTGGCTGCTATGTGTACCATCGACAAGATGCTCCGCAGCAAGTTCACACCTTCCAAATCCATGACGTCTACTACCTGAAAAGGTAACAGCAGCAAACACATGGGAACACCACCCCCCCCCCCCGCCTGCAAGTTCCCCTCCAAGCCACTTGGAAATATATTACCATTCCTTCAGTGTCACTGGGTCAAAATCCTGCAACTCCCTCTTTATTAGCACTGTGGGTGTCCCCACAGCAAATGGAATGATGCAGTTTAAGAAGGCACATCATCACTACCTGGTTCATTCAATGAATTGTGGTCGAGCCAATGTCACCCACCTCCCGTGAGTGAACAAATAGAAGTGTAAATTGGGTGCCGCTACCATTAATGGGTCATATTGTTCACACTGTGACAGACACTCTGTACCATGAGGGGATTTGAGGCGAAAGGCTAATGTAGCTGTCAGGGGCCTGTAGCGTTGAGGTAGAACTGGGAGGGCAATCCTTCTACTGCAGGTTCTGCATGAGCTAACCATGAAAGGTCGGGGCCTCCAATGGACCACTGACTAAGCCCATTCCTGATGAAGGACTTTTGACCGAACGTCAATTTTCCTGCTCCTCCGATTCTGCCTGACCTGCCGTGCTTTTCCAGCACCGCTCTAATCTTGACACTGACTAGGCTCATCCCAACTAGTCACCAGCCAGATATATTCCCATCCACTTTCCCATGAAGTCAATTGAGAAGCCAATCCAGGCGACCTGAGGCCCTCTGGAACACATTCAACTCATCTTGATGGAAACTTGGACTGGGGACAACCTACTTCACAATTGTCGCTGCTTTAACCCCGGTCTTAGCATCCATTGGGTCCATTATTCCATTCAAACCTATAAATACTGAACCTGTCCGACACAGCCTAATGGCATTCCATCGTTCAAAGCATCTAGCTGCATAGTGTTAGCCAGAGTCTCAGATCAATTATTTAGTGTAAGCAGGAAGGAATTGGGTCTTGTTTGGTCCCATCTCTCTGGATCTACACTTTCAATCTTTCCTATGAATACCAGATAGCCAACCCTCCCTCCTTCCCCCTCCCCACATATTCTCTCGGATGAATCAGAGTATGATACAACATGCAGGATTAGCGTTAAGCTCATCATTCCCGTTTCATCCCCTCGCTCTTGAAATTGGTCAGAGTATTGAGTACAGGATTTGAGAGGTCATGGTGCGGCTGTACAGGACATTGGTTAGACCACTTTTGGAATATTGTGTGCAATTCTGGTCTCCTTCTTATCGGAAGGATGTTGTGAAACTTGAAAGGGTTCAGAAAGGATTTACAAGGATGTTGCCAGGGTTGGGGGGTTTGAGCTATAGGGAGAGGCTGAACAGGCTGGGGCTGTTTTCTCTGGAGCGTCGGAGGCTGATTGGTGACTCTATAGAGGTTTATAATATCATGAGGGGCCTGTATAGGATAAATAGACAAAGTCTTTTCCCTGGAGTGGGGGAGTCCAGAGGCATAGGTTTAGGTGAGAGGGGAAAGATATAAAAGAGACCTAAGGGGTAACTTTTTCACACAGAGGGTGGTACGTGTATGGAATGAGCTGCCAGAGGAAGTGGTGGAGGCTGGTACAATTGCAACATTTAAGAGGCATTTGGATGGGTATATGAATAGGAAGGGTTTGGAAGGATATGGGCCGAGTGCTGGCAGGTAGATTGGGTTGGGATATCTGGTCGGTGTGGACGAGTTGGATCAAAGGGTCTGTTTCTGTGCTGTCCATCTCTATGACTCTATAGGCAACTCTATTCGAGGCATGATTTCCCTCAAAATCACGGGGTGAGGGAGTTGGGGTGGGGTTGGACAGTAGTGAATGGGGGTTAAGATACTGAATTGCTCTTAGATTTAATGTGCAGTCATTGAATCGTGTACAAACAAATGGAAGGGGCAGATTTGTTTGTGTTTGTCCTTCCACTTTGGGAGCAGGTTAACAGGCAGCAGCAGTGGGGACCGAACCACGTCCTCACACTCCTGAGTGCCAACTCTTCTTCTTCTCAGCTACACGGTTATGATCAATGCACCAGCACAGACATTCGCTGACCACACCATCATGTATTTCCAAGCCTCCCGTTCCCATTCTTTGCTTCCGAAATTACAATGCAGCACATTATAACACAAATTCCCCCCCTGTATACTAAACTAAGACATCAGTCATGAACATATTCAGTTCTGAGGGTCACTGGATCTGAAATGTTCGTTCTACTTTCTCTCCACAGATGCTACTAGTCCTGCTGAGCTTTTCCAGCAACTGTTGGTTTTGTTTCTGATTTCCAGCATCTGGAGTTGTTGTAAGGATAGCAGGTTTCCTTCCCTGAGGACTTTGGTGAACCAGGTGAGTTCTTACACCAATCAATGCTAGAACTGGAGAAAACCTGTGTCTTTGTGTGTGTGTGTTGGTGAATGTGCATGTGAGCATTTGTGTGAATGTGTATGTGTGAGAGCATGTGTGTATGAATGTGTGCCATTGTGCGTGTGTATGTGTATAAGTGTGTGTATGTGAATGTGTGTGAGTGTGAGCGGGCGTGTGTACGTGTGTGCGAATGTGTGTCTTTCTTTGTGTGTGCGAGCATTTGTGTGTGTGTGTGTGTGCATGCATGTGAGTTTGAGTGTGTGTGAGCGTATATGTGTGTCTGTGTACCTTTATGTATGTAGCGTTTTTTTATTCATTCACAGAATGTGAGCATCATTGGCTAGTTCAGCATTTATTGCCCATCCCAGACGACAGTTAAGAATCAACCACATTACTGTGCGTCTGAGTCACATGGAAGTGGTTTCCTTCCATAGAGGACACAGATGGATTCATTAGACTTTGAATTCCGCATTTTCATTGCATTCGAATTCCCATGATCTGCTATGGTGGGATTCCAACTCAGGACCCCAGAACATTACCTGGGTCTCGGGATTAACATTCCAGCAATAATACCAGTAGGCCATCGTGTGTGTTTGTGTGTGTGTGTGTGTGTGTGCCTGTGTGTGTGTGTGTGTGTGCACACGCGCGTGAGTACATGTGTGTGCATGCGCGTACATGTGTATCATGTAATTGGGAAGATGCTGAATCTGTGGAATACTTTACCCTAGATGACTGCAGTAACTCTGCCATCAAATATGATCAAGCTGGAGACTGATATGATTTCTGATTATTAACACACCATGTGACATGGGGATGGTGTGGGAGAAACGGCATCAAGATAGAAGATCTGCTAAATGGCGGTGCAGGGATGGACCAAATGTCCTCCACTTGCTCTTGTTTCCTTGGTTCCTAATGAACAGCACCGTGCTGTCTGTGGAATCCTTGCAACCTTGACAATGCTTCATTAATTACAAAGTGCACAGGGTGAGGCTGGGAGAGGCACAAGCAAGCACTTCTATAAAACACCAGGGGGCGTCTGACTCCAGTTGGGTGACCTTTCATTGTGTGAGGCTTCTCACGGAAAGCTGGGACACAGAGGGAGGACTCCCTGCACCGTGCAAACCGTACTGTTCCACTCCGGAACTACTGGGTCATTAGTGGAACCTGCTCTGTTATCTATCTCCTGCAGCCAATGCTTGGAACGGCAGTGTCTGTGGAAACATAACAAGCATTAGCATTTGAAAAGGCTCTGTGCGGTACCCACCTGCTGGGAACTTTGAAGGGTTCAACCTGGTAACTGAGTCATGCCCACAGACACCTCAAGAGAAATAAAGAGCTGTTTCATCTCCAGGAGTTGTAACGGCCACTTTCAATTAATCTTCACGGTCATTCCATATGTGTTGTTTTCCTGTAGACGCTGGTTTGAAGTTCCCATTGGCTGTTCACTCTACCGCAACACCGAGGAATGGTAGTTTGTTGTGTGAGTTAGTGAGAGAGAGAGAGAGAGAGTGTGTGTGTGTGGGAGAGACAGAACGTATGTGAGAGAAAGTGTGAGAGAGCATACGTGAGAGTGTGCTGAGAGTGTGAATAAGTGAGTGAGAGTGTGCGTGTGCATGTGTGTGATCACACTTGCACATGCATGTAAGAGCGCAGTTGGGAGTGTGTGCCCTTGTTCTGAAGTCCTTTGCCAGGTCATGTAGTTCCTCCCAACCTATTCTCAAATCTCTGAATTATCGTTGTCAGCTCAATTGGCTCGTCCTCAAACCTTGAATGCAAGGGATTCCCAATCTAGTTCATGTGATCTGTTGCCATCATTTAACCCTATTGGCCCTGGTGGCATTCACATTGAGACCAATATATCCTTCCAGCATCGGGCTCGTGTAATAGTGTTCCTACCTCTGGGCCAGAAGGTCTGGGTTCACGTCTCACTTTGCCCACCAATGTGTCATAAAATATGATGAGGCTGATCCAAACCATTCTGAGTTTAAGGTGCACTAAATAAGGTACCTGATATTCCACAATGCACTCTAAGCATGGCTTCCACCCTATTAGCCTCATCCTGTTATCAACATGGATCAACCTCAGTCCAGGGACCTCCAATCATTCCCCAACATCGGCATCTGGAAAAGAGAATCTGATGTTTCCACTTTGTGTGAGATGATGGTTGTGTCACTGACCCCTGAAACACTGCACTGTCCTCACTCAAAGTGATGCTCCCCATTGTTCCTACAACATCTACCTCCAGTACAGCTGAGCCGAGAGGGGCCATTGGCTATGGATACACACTTGTAGTTCATTCAAGTCAACAGATGAGAGAAAAAACAGAGGCTGAAGGGCACAACTCTGACTCCAGGTCCTTTGAGCCTGCTCTGTGCATTCAGTACAGATCGGGGCTAATCGGATTGTGAATCCAACCAGGACCAGGGAGAGAAACCCAGTGCGAGCTCCTGGTCTGGGCCACTGACACAGGTACAGGATCCCTAGCCTCAGCCCAGACACTGCAGGCCCCCAAGAGGCCTGGGCAGGGATTTGTTTTCATTCATTCGTGGGACGAAGGCATTACTCACTAGGCCAGCATTTATTGTCCATCCCTAATTGCCCCAGAAGGCAGTTAAGAGTCAACCACATTGCTGTGGGTCTGGAGTCACATGTAGGCCAGAGAAGGGGAGGTGGTGGTATAATTGCTGAACTGTTAATCCAGAGACCCAGGTAACATTCTGGGGAGTTCAAATCCTTTCATGACAGATGGTGGAATTTGAATTTAATAAATAACCAGAATTAAGAATCTAACGATAAACATGAATACATTGTCATTTGTTGTAAAAAACCCATTTGGTTCACGAATGCCTTTTAGGGAAGGAAACTGCCATCCTTACCTGGTCTGGCCTACATGTGACTCCAGACTCACAGCAATGGGGTTGACTATCAACTGCCCTCTGGGCAATTAGGGATGGATAATAAATGCTGAGTCTCTAGTGATGCTCACATTCCGTGCATAAATAAAGGAAAGAAAAAAGGACAGCTAAAAGATATTAGTGAACCAATGAGCTTGTCCAACTATCAACTTTGGAGTCACGATCATCATTAGACTCCGATTTGAACCTGTATCCTCAGAAAACATAACTGGCTGTCTGGATTAGTCCAATGACAGTACCACTACTCCACTGCCTCCTCCATTGTAATGTGGTCAGCCAGATTGACCGAAGAAAATATGAGTTCCCTGATTGGGGCTGTTAATCTGGTCCAGTCAGGGAGCCCTAGCGGACAGATAAATAGGAATTTCCCCTCCAATTCTATTCTGATTTAATCCCAACCCTTCCCCTTTCACATTCCTCATGTAAGCACTGTCCTTACTGGGCTTTCCTTGTTACTGGCTCACTGGCCATTTGGTGTTTTCCTGGTGGTGGAAATGTTTGGAATAAAACATTTGCACAATGGTGTCTTTGTACTGAGCCACTACACACAGACACACACACACACACACACACACACAACACAGGGAAAATATAAGCACTACCGCTGTGAAATGGCAGTATCGGGGATTTTAAAACAAAATGATAAAAAATAAAGGAGTGTCAGGGGTTTGGTTGAATCATGGAGCTGACTCAGACTATAGTAATACTAAAGTGGTGGAGGGTTACTTTTCAGACTGGAGGCCTGTGACCAGTGGAGTGCCACAACGATTGGTGCTGGGTCCTCTACTTTGACATAGGATGTATAATTAGTGAGTTTGCAGATGAGGTTTAGTGGATAGCAAAGAAGCTTACCTCAGAAAACAAAGGGACCTTGATCAGATGGGCCAATGGGCCGAGTGACAGGTGGAGTTTAATTCAGACAAATATGGGGGTCTGTATTTTGAAAAGGCAAGTCTTAGCAGGACTTACACACTTAATGGTAAGATCCTGCGGAGTGTTGCTGAACAAAGAGACCTTGGAGTGCAGATTCATAGTTCCTTGAAAGTGGATTTGCAGGTAGATAGGATAGTGAAGATGGTGTTTGGTATCCTTGCCTTTATTGGTCAGTGTATTGAGTAGAGAAGTAGGGAGGTCATGTTGCAGTTGTACAGGACATTGGTTATGCCACTATTGGGATATTGTGTGCAGTTCTGGTCTCTAAGTTGTAGAAAAGATGTTGTTAAACTTGAAAAGGGTCAGAAAGGATTTGCAAGAATGTTGCCAGCGTTAGAGGATTTGAGCTATAGGGAGAGGCCGAATAGGCTGGGGCTGTTTCCCCGGAGAGTTTGAGGCTTTGGGGTGACCTTACAGAGGTTTACAAAATCACGAGGGGCACGGACAGGATAAATAGAGAAGATCTATTCCGCGGAGTGGGGGAGTCCAAAACTAGAGGGCGTAGGTTTAGGATGAGAGAGGAAAGATTTAAAAGGGACCTAAGGGACAGCTTTTTCACAGAGGGTGGTGCGTGTATGGAATGAGCTGCCAGAGGAAGTGGTGGAGGCTGGTACAATCACAACATTTAAAAAGCATCTGGATGGGTATAGGAATAGGAAGGGTTTGGAGGGATATGGGCGGAATGCTGGCAAATGGGACCAGATTAATTTAGGATACCTGATCTGCATGGACGAGTTGCACCGAAGGGTCTGTTTCCGTGCTGTACATCTCAATGACTCTATGACTGTTTGTGTGTAAATAAAGGGAGAGTCAGCAGCAGGTTTCTAGCCTCTGAGGAGTTATTTCAGCCTGGACCTCAGTTAATGGAGTCTGATGTCCTCTACCACCCCCCCCCTCCCATCCTGAGCTCCACTTTCCTGCCTGCCCCCACCACAATTTGCCACTTTCTCCTTGTAAGACAGTCCCTCCAAACCTGGTATCAGTCCTATGAACTTCCTCTGGTCTGCCTTCAATGCCAATATATCCCTCCTTCAAAAAGGGGCCCAAAACTGTTCACAATAATCCAACTGTGGTCTGACTAGTGCTAACTGGATTGCTAAGTTATCCTCATCACTGCCTTACAAATCTATTGTCTTTAACCCCCGCCATGATTCTAGATATCCCAACAAGCAAACCTCCTGTCAGCACCCACCCTGTAAAAATCCCTCAAGATCCTTAATGTTGCAGTAAGAGTGACTGAGCTGCAAAGAATCTCGGCCTAACCTATTCAACCTTTGCTCAAAAGTCCTTCAGCTCAGGAATGAGTTGAGTGAACATTCTACAATTATATCCTTTCACAAATAAGGAGACTAAAATTGCAAACAACATCCTCTGTCTGGTCTCACCGGGGTCCTTGGATTGAAAATTAGGGTAATAGGCAAGGCCTTCATTTCAAAGGGAATGGGGTATTCAAGGAGAGTGGGCGAAAGTAAGCACTGCAGATTAGAGTCAAGAGTATGGTCCTGGAAAAGCACAGTAAGATCCGAGGAACAGGACAATGTTTCGGGCAAAAAGTCCTTCAATGACTCTCCTGCTCCTCGGATGCTGCCTGACCTGCTGTGCTTTTCCAGTGCCACCCTTTTCAACTAGTTAAATCACAGCTGGATTACTGTGAACAGTTTTTGGGCTCATTATCTAAGGGAGGATATATACTGGCATTGAAGGCAGAACACAAAGTCCACTGGACTGACACCAGGTAAGGAAGGACTGTCTTATGAAGAAAGCTCGAGTAGGTCGGTCTTGTACTCATTGGAGTTTGGAATGAGAAGTGAACTTATTGAAACAGACAGGACTCTTAGCGTAGATGTGGAGAGATTATTTCTCCTTGTGGCTCCTCCTTGGTCCACAGGGAATAATCTGAGTAAGGAGTGACCCATTTAATACAGAATGAGGAGGAATTTCTTCACGCAGAAATTCATGAATCTGTGGAATTCTTTGCTGCAGAGGGCTGTTGAGGGAGGCTAACTAAGTATATCCACCACTGAGACAGACAGGTTTGTCATCATTAAGAGCTACAGCAAAAAGGCAGGAAAGTGGAGTTAAAGGTGATCAGTTCAGCCATGACCTTATTGATTGGTGGATCAGACTCGATGGGCTGAATGGCCTACTCCCATGTCTTATAACCGAGCTGCGAAGGAATTTATTCTCTCAGTGATTATCTGGAATTTTCTTCCCAATGAGTTTTAGCAACTACATCACCGAAAGAATTTTAAAGGAGCTAGACAGATTTTGGAAATATCGGGGAGATATAGATTCCCTACAGTGTGGAAACTGGCCCTTCGGCCCAACAAGTCCACACCGACCCTCTGAAGAGTAACCCACCCAGACCCATTCTCTGCATTTTCCCCAGACTAATGCACCTAAGTACACATCCCTGAACACTATGGGCAATTTAGCATGGCCACCCACATCTTTGGACTGTGGGAGGAAACCGGAGCACCCGGAGGAAACCCACACAGACACGGGGAGAATGTGCAAACTCCACACAGATAGTCACCCGAGGCTGGAATTGAACCTGGATTCCTGGCGCTGCGAGGCAACAGTGCTAACCACTGAGCCACCGTGATGGTGGTATAAGAGAGTTCAGGCCCAGGGCAGGCCAGCAACGATCCTATAGAATCATAGGGCAGCCTTGAGGGGCCAAATGGACTACTCTTGCTCCTATTTCTTTTTCTCTACTTCTGTAGTAATCCTTCTGCATTTTATATTCTGTTCCCCTTACAATAAACCATCTTCGCTTTTCTCAGATGTGGCTAAGTTCTGACAAACTCCTGAAGTGGTCAGTAACAAATGTTTTGCATATTCACGTTAGAAACATGACCACACTTTTTCATTAAAACACGGATGAGAATTTATTCCAGTTAAAAATAAAACTAGACCTTCATTTAAAAAATAGAAATGAATTTTTTTAAAAATCACTTATTGTTTAACAAGGTTCACTCGATGTATTCCAAAGAGGGTGCAGGGAGCAGTGAATGGTAGGACAGGTTGCCTGGAAACCAGAAATATCAGGAATTGTCATCTCCTGGGGAACATATCCCCACAGATACAACGGTGCAAATTAACTTCTGCACTGCTTGCTGATATGATCTGCTTTCTCTGCACATCCTTATTCAATCTTATATATATCTGTGGCTTAATAAAACCACTCTAATCCAAAGATTCCGATTTTACAAGAGAGCCTGAGGCCTGCTTTCTCGATTTGGTCCTAGTTTTCCTTGGTCGTTTGTTTAGGTTTTCAGATTCTGCTGACAGAGAGAGAGGGAGAACAATGAATTCGCACAACAGAGTCATAGAGGGCTACACCATGGAAACAGCCATTCCTGATGAAGGGCTTATGCCCGAAACATCGCCTCCCTTGCTCCTCGGATGCTGCCTGACCTGCTGTGCTTTTCCAGCACCACAGTCTTCGAACCAGCCCTTCACCCTAACAGATCTATGCTCCCTAGTACTCACCATTCCAGGTTTTATTAATTAAATTTAAATACCATCATCAACTGCCTTAAAGGGATATTTTAAAATTCATTCTTTTATGGGATGAGGACATTGCTGGCTAGGCCAGCATTTATTAAGAGTCAACCATATTGCTGTGGGACTGGAGTCACATGTAAGGCCAGACCAGGTAAGGATGGCAGATTCCTTCCCTAAAAGGCATTAGTGACCCAGATGGGTTTTTCCTGACAATTGATAGTGGATTTATAGAATTCTTACAGCAAGCTGGCCATTTGGCCCAAAAAGTCCACACCGACCCTCCAAAAACTATCCCACTCAGACCCTTCCTCTACCCTATTAGTCTACATTTATCCCTGACTAACTCACCTAACCTACACATCCCTGAACACTATGGGCAATTTAGCACAGCCAATTCACCTGACCTGTACATCTTTGGACTGTGGGAAGAAACAGGAGCACCACAGTTGCCCGAGGCTGAAATCAAACCCAGGTCCCTCTAGGGATCAGCAATAAAGGCTGGCCTAGGCACTCAAAAAAGTTTGAGTTTAATCTCTTGCATTTGAGAGATTTCCCGGAGAAGCTAGTCGCCCACTGTTCCTGGCTATTCTTCCGGAATTTCCCAGCCTGCTTTTCTGTCGGACAGCTGACAGTTTGCCTCGTTACCTGCCGGAGCCTCTGGGGATTTGGCTTCCGAACTCTTCCCACGTCGAGCGGCTGTTTTCCTGGTTCCCTCCCCAGCCTGTACTGTCTCGGCAGTCTGCCCTCTATCCGCCTTGCGACTCCGGCCCCTCTTCCGGGAAGGATCCGCGGGGACTCTGCAGGTTCTCCGCTGCTCCGATTTCACCCTCCCTTTGCTCGATTCGGAATCCTAGGTGACGAAACATAAACGGCGCTGAACGGTGAACCGAAACAAAAAATGCCGCAGTTGCCGGAAATCTGAACTGGATCAGGAATTGCTGGAGAAACTCAGCAGGGTCTGGCAGCATCTGTGGAGAGAGAAACCGAGTTAACGTTTCAAATCCAGTGACCTGTTTGGAATTTCGCCGCTGGACTCGAAATATTAACTCTATTTCTCTCTCCACAGACGCTGCCAGACCTGCTGAGTTTCTCCAGCACTTTTCTGCATTTGTTTCAGATTGTTATGTTTTAGTTTGGAGCCCAGTTCCCCAGTTTGTCAATGTCCTTCGAAAGATTGTTAAGAGCTCCTCATTTTTCATTAAATGTGTGTTTTGTGTCATCTGCAAATTTGATGTGAGTACAGTTCCAACGTTTAAGAGACGTTTGGACAGGTATGTGAATAGGAAAGGTTTACGGAGATATGGGAGGCAAATGGGACTAGTTTAGTTTGGGAAATTTGCCATGGACAGGTTGGACCGAAGGGTCTGTTTCCCTGCAGTATGACTCCATGACTCATAATATCTATACGTTGTATATTCAAGTTCAGGTCCAGGATATTATGGTGCTCCAAAAGACCAGTGCTGATACAAATATCACTACAAAAACATTGTTTGGAATACTGCATTCAATTCTGGTCTCCCCGCTACAGAAACGATGTTGTTAAAGTCGAACATGTGCAGCAAGTGTTCACAAGGTTGCTGCCAGGGTTGGAGGGCTACAGGGAGAGGCTGAATAGGCTGAGGCTATTTTCTCTGGAACCTCAGAGGCTGAGGGGTGACCTTATAGAGGTTTATAAAATCATGAGGGGTATAGGTAGAGATTTTTAAAAATAACCCACAGTCTTTTTTCAAGGGAAGGGAGTCCAAAACTAGAGGACATAGATTTAAGGTGAGAGGGGAAAGATTTAAAAGGGACCTAAGGGGCAATCTTTTCACGCAGGGGGTGGTACGTGAATGGAAACAGAAAGTGGTGGAGGCTGGTACAATTACAACATTTAAAAGGCATCTGGATGAGTATATGAATAGGAAGGGCTTTAAGAGGACTACGGGCCAAGTGCTGGCAAATGGGGCTAGATTAATTTAGGATATCTGGTCGGCATGGATGAGTTGGAGTGAAGGGTCTGTTTCTGTGCTGTACAATAACGTTAGGGTGACTCTCTGCCCTTGGAAAAGCAACCATGAAACACTAGACTCTGTTTCCAATCCACACTGCCTAGGTTAGAGTGGTGCTGGAAAAAGGCTTTTGCCCGAAACGTCGATTTTCCTGCTCCTCGGATGCTGCCTGACCTGCTGCGCTTTTCCAGCACCACTCTAATCTAGACTCTGGTTTCCGGCATCTGCAGTCCTTGTTTTTACCTAGTTGATTCCAATCCACACTGCCCTATCCCATAATTCCAACCGTGTTAATTATGCTAAGGAACCAGGCAACAAACACCAGCCTTGCAAATGATAGCTGTGGCCCAGGAACGCATTTTAAAAATGTGTTAAGAAGACTGCATTAAATTTTCAACAGCACAAAAGAGAGTTAAATAAACTTTCACTAGCCACTGAGACTATTTTGGGGGGCTAAAACATATTTACAAACATGTTTTGTTAATGAACCTGGCTCCACCTGCAGCATATCTGAGAGCCATTAGCAATATGAGCAGTATTTGTAGCATCCAAAGCAGAAACCACAAGTAAAAGATGGAGTCACTCATTCCCCACACATACAGGATCCCCCCGAGCAGACAGGCCAGGATTGAGAAACTGGAATACTGCATAAACTTTCAAGCAAGAGTCAATCACTCAAATATCAACACCATTCAGGTTTTGATTTGCTTTTGTTTTAAAAGAAAAAGCACTTTTTCATACATCTTGTACAAAGTCGCCCTAACCATTTTCAGAACCAAGGGCTGTGGGGAGTTGGGAAGACAGAAGCCATCTTTTTAAATCTTGTGTTACAATTGTTAGTGGGATCTAGAACAGCCTCAGGTGATTGTCTGTGTGGAGTTTGCACGTTCTCCCAGTGTCTGCGTGGGTTTCCTCCGGGTGCTCGGGTTCCCTCCCACAGTCCAAAGATGTGCAGGTCAGGTGAATTGGCCATGCTAATTTGCCCATGGTGTCCAGGCATGTGTAGGTTAGGTGCATTAGTCAGGGGAAATGTAGAATAATAGGGTAAGGGAATGGGTCTGGGTGGGGATACTCTTCAGCGGGTCGGTGTGGACTTGTTGGGCCGAATGGCCGGTTTCAACGCTGTAGGGGTTCTATGGTGATTCTATGTTGACTAGGAGTTAAAAGTAAGGGGTCGCCCATTTAAGAGAGAGATGAGGGAATTGTTTCTCTGAGGGTTGCAAAGCTTCTTTTTATTCACAGGATGAGGGTATGCCTGGCCAGACCGTCATTTATTGCCCATCCCTAATTGCCCAGAAGGCAGATAAAAATCAACCACATTGCTGTGGGTCTGGGGTCACACATAGGCCAGACTAGGTAAAGTTGGCAGCTTCCTTCCCTAAAGGACATTAGTGAACTAGATGGATTTTCCCTGACAATTGATAATACTTTCATGATCACCATTAGGTTCGTAATTCCAGATTTTTAAAAACTATGTTTTAATTCTATCACGGCAGGATTTAAACCCAGGACATTACCTGAGATTCTGGATTAATAGTGTAGCAATAATAGCACTAGGCCGTAGCCTCCATTTTGAAATTCCCTTCCTCAAAAGGGAAGCGGAGGAAGAATCTTTGCAATGTTTTTAAGGCAGAGGTAGATAGATTCCTGACGACGGAGGGGTTGAAAGATTATTGGGGGTCTACAGGAATGTAGAGCTAGGATTACAATCAGATGAGCCACGATTTTATTGAATGGCAAAGCAGACTTGAAGAGGCAGCTGGCCTTATTTTTTGTATGGTTGTAATTGAAATGGCAAGGAGCAAACCAATTAAATATTTTCTAACATGGGTAATAGTAGCAAAACAGTAAAGCCCCATTGTTGGAGAGGTTGCAAAGCCATCATGTCTCAGTCACCAAAGTGCAGGGGGTAGTGTCAATGTCTCTATTCCAGAAGAGCTGAGTTTGAATTGGGAAGTCATGTTGACGTTGTACAGGACATTGGTGAGGCCTCTTCTGGTCTCCCAGTTATAGGAAGGATATTATTAAGCTGGAGAGGGTTCAGGCAAATTTACCAGGATGTTGCTGGGTATGGAAGGTTGGAGTTACAAAGAAAGGTTGGAACGTTTTCACCGGAGCATCGGAGGTTGAGAGGTGACCATATAGAGATTTATAAAAGCATGAGGGGGATAGACAGGGTTAATGTCTTTTCCCTAGGGTGGGGGGTTTCAAGATCGGGGGGCACATTTTCAAGGCAAGAGGAGAGAGATTTAAAAAAAGACACGAGGGGCATTTTTGTTTTACACAAAGAGTGGTTCATGTGTGGAATGAACTGCCAGAAGTAGTGGCAGGTACAGGGACAATTACAACATTTAAACAACATTTGGAAAAGTACATCAATAAGAAATGTTTGGAGGGATATGGGACAAGTGCAGGCAGTTGGGACTAGTTTGATTTGGTATTAATGTCGGCATGGACCGGTTGGACTGAAGGGTCTGTTTCTATGATGCATGACTCTATGACTCTCCAGTACTTAAAAGCTGAAGAAACTGCTTTCATAATGGAGCTAAATGAGTTGATTTTTAAGCTGTAAATCCTTCCGACATATGGCCATGGCAGGTAGTAAGAGTGGGACAGTTTCCTAGACAGCTACATTTGCTTTGGACTGGGGCTTGTGAAAGCTAAAGTCTTTGGTGAAAGATTAATTTAAGGCTTCGGACCACCCACCATCAGTGGGAACCATTGGGGGTGGGGGGGCGGGGGCGTGAACTGGGTCAATCCTCACCATGATATTTTAATATAAATTGACTTACAGAGGAACCTCGATTATCTGAAGGACACTGGCGGGGAAGTATTTGTTTCGGTTAATCGAATTCTGGATAATCGAATGCCGGATAGCACAGGTTAACCATACATCGGGACCTTGCGGTCTTGCTGGATAATCCAACATTCGGATGATCGAATGCTGGATAATTGAGGTTCCTCTATATTCCCTTCCAAATTTTGATTTTCTGTGACGGAGACCCTTAGGAGACTGTCAATCCTAACATGCCTGAAATTAGATATTTGGTTTATTTAAAACAGGAGAAAGAAGGATTCTTGGCAACCTCCTTTTGTGACCACATCCCAGTAGCAGTTACTCTGTTACCGCCATGGTGAGGTATTTACTCGAACCGCTGCAGTCCATGTGCTGTAGGTCCACCCAAAGTGCTGTTAGGGAAGAAATTCCAGGATTCTGATCTAGTGACACTGAGGAACAGCGAAATATTTCCATGTCAGCACAGTGTGTGACTTAGAGTAGAACCTGCAGTTGGCAGTGGTCCATTTGCATCTGATGTCCTTGTCTTTCTTGGTGGTGGAGACTGTAGGTTTGGAAGGGGTTGTCGAATGAGGCTTAGGGAGCTGCTGCAGGGCATCTCGTAGATGGCACGCACTGAACATTAGTGGCGGAGGGAGAGGATGTTCAAGGGGCCAATGAAACGGCTGCTTTCGCCTGGATGGTGCCAAGCTTCTCAAGCTTGGAGCTGCACCATTTTAAAATTTTCATGGGAGGCAATGGCCAAGTGGCATTATCGCTCAGCTGTTGACCTAGAGCCCCAGGTAACATTCTGGCGAACCTGGGTTCGAATCCCGTCACGGCACATGGTGGAATTTGAACCCAGTAAAATCTGGGAATAAGAGTCAAATGGTGACCGGGAATCGGTTGTTGGGAAAAACCCATCTGGGTCACTAATGTCCTTTCGGGAAGGAAACTGCCATCCTTACCTGGTCTGGCCTACATGTGATTCCAGAACTACAGCAATGTGGTTGACTCTTAACTGCCCTCTGGGCAATTAGGGATGGGCAATAAATGCTGGTGACATCCTCAGCCTCTGAACGAATTTAAAGACAGTCTCACCCTTATGCCCACCATGGCTTTGCTCCACGTTTTCTATGATCTCCGCTCTTCCCCCTCCACCCCCCAACTCGACAGTCCTCCGAGATATGTCAGCCAGTCCCCCTGGATTGGCTGGAATTCAAATGGAATTGGCACCTATTTCCCAGTCAAACGACAAAGCAGGTAGCTGCTGCTGGGTTGGGAGTGAGTTTAAGCCCAGAATAGGGGAAGTAGAGCCCAGCGTGGCCAAGCGCTTAGGGACTGTGGTTGAATCATGGAATCCCTAAAGTGTGGAAACAGGTCATTTGGCCTATCAAGTCCACACTGACCCTCTGAAGGGTAACCCCCCCCAGACCCATTTCCTTACCCTATCACTTTACATTTCTCCTGACTGATGTACCTAATCTACACATCCCTGGACACGATACGATAGGGCAATTTAGCATGGCCAATCCACCAAACCTGCACATCTTTGGACTGTGGGAAGAAACCAGAGCACCTGGGGGAAACCCACACAGAAACAGGGAGAATGTGCAAAATCCACACAGTCACCCGAGGGTGGAATCGCATCCAGGTCCCTGGCACTGTGAGGCAGCAGTGCTAACCACTGAGCTACTGTGTGGTGTTGAACTGTTCACTGAGTTTCTTTGTTTTTCTACTTTTTAGTAAGAAGGACTGTAATGTTTAACTTTTTAAACTTAGTTTTCCTTATTTTTCTGCCTTGCAGCCAGATTCCATCCCTAGATTTTGAACTTGGGATAGAGCTGACAGTGGTAACTTGAAAACCTTTCATGGTACTCATGACAATTTAGCTATTTCAATTCAATTCATTCAGAAAGGTGAAGTGTGTTCCATCTCACTCTCAATTTGTGACCCATTCCAGGGAAAATTAGCTCTGGAAAACAGACTGCAAGGATGTGGTTCAGCTGCCTTGTGTATCTCGAGATGCAGAGAGGGAGAAATTGCTGACCGGGATTGTAAACACTGGTGAGTTTTTCCTTTTCTTAAAAAGAAAATATTGTTCGAACTTTGCGTAGTATCACAGTAACTTAAACTTGTTGACACCTCACTCAAACGTGCAGCTAAAGAAGAATTTCTTTTAGAAACTCCAATCTAGATATCATGGCCCACACCCTGCTAGATTTCATTGCACCACCACATGGTTCAGAACATTGAACAAACAATGGGTTCTGTTTTACAATACGTGATTCCCTCTAATAATTAGGTATAAAAGTGTTTAAATTCACAAAGCCTCCCTGCCACCAGAGGGCATCTGACACACTCAACATTCAAAGAGCCCTAACCCGTGACACCACGTTTAAAACAAACAGGTTTTTAAAATCTTGACTTTTCCACAAAAGTGGGAAGTAGAGTTTGACTCTGAAAACCAGTTCAATCTCAGAACCTCGCCAACAAGTTTCATTTCCCTAAAATCCCAAAGTCAATCCTTAATTCCGATGCCCAACTTTAACGACCTTTTTAAAAAAAAACTTTCATTTCTGATTTGGAGATGCTGGTGTTGGACTGGGGTGGACAAAGTTAAAAAAAAAATCACACAACGCCAGGTTATATCCAATAGGTTTATTTGGAAGTACTAGCTTTCGGAGCTCTGACAACAACCTGATGAAGGGGCAGCACTCCGAAAGCTAGTTATTCCAAATAAACCTGTTGGATTATAACCTGGTGTGGTGTGACTTTTCACTTTCATGTGGACTTCCCACATCCCGAATGCCTTCCAAACAATTAATTCCTTTCTAAATGTATGGCGATGGTTGTAATGTGGAAAATGCAACATTTGCTTTGCAAAAAGCAAGTTCCCACAGAGAATAATGACAAAGATGACCAGGGCTGGGTCGGGGGGATAAATATGAAACAGGAAAGTTCTGTTTTTAATCCAGACCAGCACCATATGGGGGTCTTTAACATCCACCTGAGGGGATAGCAAGTTTAACATCTAACGGCATGGACAGTATCTCTGGCAATGCTGCACTCCCCCAGTATTACAAAGGAATGTTTAGTCTAGATTGAGTGCTTTTTACTGGGGCTCGGATGCACAAACCTCTGGGTCACAGGCAAATGCACCACCACAGACACAATTATAGGGCATCTGGAGGTAAATCAGGGCCAGATGTGGACTGATCAGTAAACCAGTTCCTCTTTAAACTGCAAATGCCAAAAGGGTAGCGCAAACCTCGGACACACGACGAACAGCAAAAAAGGGGGAAATTCTGGGAATGCACAGCAAGGTACAACAAACAAACGAGAAACAAAACCAGAAATTGCTGGAAAAACTCAGCAGGTCAGCAGCATCCCTGGAGAGAAAGCACGTTTCAGGTGCAGTGACCCTTCCTCAGACCCTTTCACCCAGGCCCCTCGTGATTCTATAAACTGCTATAAGGTCACCTCTCGGCCTCTAAGGCTCCAGGGAAAACAGCCCCAGCCTATTCAGCCTCTCCTCTAACCTCTCACCGATTATTCAGTAACTTTTGTGCAAACACTCAGCACATTCACACGGCTGGGCTCAGCCCGTCGTTCTCTGGTCGCTGAGGGAACCTCACCTCAGATATGGATGTCTTCTTCCCATCTCCATCCGTTGTCTTTCTGCCCCGGGATTTGGGCTTGGGAGTCTTGGATCCTTCAAGAGACAGTGATTGGGGATGATTTGGTTTCAAGAGAAAAGAACTGCAATGGCAAAAAATTAAAAACTGCAGAGCCCCACAATCTTTGATAAAATACTTACCTTGACAAAGGCTGGCACTGGAAAAGGCACAGCAGGTCAGGCAGCATCCAAGGAGCAGGAGAGCCGACGTTTCAGGGAGGAGCCCTTCCTGCTCCTCGGATGCTGCCTGACCCGCTGCGCTTTTCCAGCACCAAGCTTTTCCACTCTGATTCTCCAGCATCTGCAGTCCTCACTTCCTCCCAAGATACTTGCCTTACACAGTCACCCACTGCACTGATGCTCACACCAAGCTGGAGCAGAGGGAGGCCACTCAGCCCACATCAATTGGGCTGCACCGTGGCTCAATGGTTAGCACTGCTGCCTCACTGCGCCAGTGACACTGGTTCGACTCCACCCTCGGGCGACTGTCTGTGCGGAGTTTGCACATTCTTCCCATGTCTGCATGGGTTTCCTCCCCCAGTCCAAAGGTGTGCAGGTTATGGTGGATTAGCCATGGTTAATTGTCACAGAGATGTGCAGGTTAGGTGGGTTAGCCATAGGAAACGCAGGGTTACAGGGGTAGGGGGTGGGTTGTGGGTGGGATGCTCTTCAGAAGGTCGGTGTGGACTCGATGGACCGAATGGCCTGCTCCCACACTGTAGGGGATTCTACGATCAAGTCTCCTCCACTATTCAAAGAGATCGCGACTGATCTGATAATTCTCATCTCCACTTTCCTGCCCTTTCCCCCAAACCCTCGATTTCCCCTGACTGATTAGAAATCTAACGCAGCCTTGAATATACTGATGACCCAGCCTCGACAGTCCTCTGCGACATGGAATTCCTCACAGTCACTACACTGAGAAATTCCTCCCCATCTCCGCCTGAATGGTGCAACCCGTCATTCTGAGCTTACACGCTCTTGTGCCAGACTCTCCCAAAGGCAGGGGGAGAGGGGTTTGGAGGGTTTGAGCTCTTCAGAAAGGCTGAATAGGCTGGGGCTGTTTTCCCCGGAGCGTTGGAGGCGGAGGGATGAGCTTATAGAGGTTTATAAAATCATGAGGGGCATGGGTAGGGTAAATAGTCTTTTCCCTGGGGTGGGGGAATCCAGAACTAGAGGGAATTGGTTTAGGGTGAGAGGGGACTTAAGAGGCAACTTTTTCACGCAGAGGGTGGTAAGTGTATGGAATGAGCTGCCAGAGGAAGTGGTGGAGGCTGGTACAATTACAGCATTTAAAAGACATCTGGATGGGTATATGAATAGCAAGGGTTTAGAGGGATATGGGCTAAATATAGGCAAACAGGATGAGATTCATTCAGGATATCTGGTCAGCACGGACAAGTTGGACTGAAGGGTCTGTTTTTGTGCTGTACATCTCTAAGACTCTAGTCTCTCCACATCTACCTCTGTCAAAACGCCTAAGAATCTTCCAATAAGGTCACCTCTCCTTCTTCTAAGCTCCAATGAGTTAAGGCCCAACCTATTTGACCTCTCCTCTGAACAGAATCCCTCTAGACCTGGGATTGACCGAGTGAACCTTCTCACGAAGAGAAGTTAGTGGATAATCAAGTCGTCCCTCATGATACTCCTACATTAATTCCAATGAAAGCCCTGAAATGCTGACTTTCCTTCTCTCTCCACCAATGACGTCAGACCAGCTGAGTTTCTCCAGCATTCTCTGCCTGCGTTTCAAGATTCCCAGCACCCACAGTATTTTGCTCGTATGAAAGTGGAACACGCAGGAGAAAGGTCAGCCTGCCTCCGAGGACAGCGAGCGAGCGAGTGAGGTGGAGAGGGGGGGCGAGAGACAGCATGTGAGAGAGAGAGAGCACGTGCAATGGAGCGGGAGAGAGAACGAGACAGAGAGCGAGAGGGAGAGACCTTCTGTCACGATCCGGGCAAGATTATGACACAAAACGCAGACTGTTGGAATCCTAGAATCCCTACAGTGTGGAAACAGGCCCTTCAGCCCAACAAGTCCACACCTTCAGCCCAAAAAGCCCAATATGTCCAAAGAGTATCCCACCCAAACCCATTTCCCCCTACCCTATTACTCTACATTTACCCCTGACTAATGCACCTAACTTACACATCCCTGAACACTACGAGCAAATTAAGCATGGCCAATTCACCTAACCTGCGCATGTTTGAACTGTGGGCGGAAACTAGAACACCCAGAGGAAACGCACGCAAACACGGGGGGAATGCGCAAACTCCCCACAGACAGTCGCCCAAGGCTGGAATCGAACCCAGGTCCCTGATGCTATGAAGCAGCAGTGCTAACAATTGAGCCACTGAGTTGCCCTCAGAACATGAACAAAGGGGAGGGTCTGCAATAGGGCAGCTGGCAGGAGGGATGAAATAGTTAAAAGCTGTTCTGAATTTAAGTGAGAGAACAAGAAAATGAAACAGTAAACTAAAGGGGCGGGGGGTTAAGGTGTAAAACTATTGACAAAGTCTGACGTCACACGACACCAAGTTATAGGAGAAAGTGAGGACTGCAGGTGCTGGAGAGTCAGAGTCGAAACTTATGGTACTGGAAAAGCACAGCAGGTCAGGCAGCATCCGAGGAGCAGGAGAGTCGACACTTCGGGCATAAGCCCTTCTTCAGAAATGTGGGGCAAGTGGAGAGATAAATAGGAGGGTGGGGTGGAGTGGAGGGTAGCTGAGAATACGATGGGCAGATGGAGGTGGGGGTAATTGTGATAGGTTGAACCAGAGGGTGGACTGGATAGGTGGGAAGGAAGATGGACAGGTAGGACAGATGATGAGGGCAGTGCCGAGTTGGAGGGTTGGATCTGGGATAAGGTTTAGGGGGAGGTGGGGAAATCAGGAAACCTGAAACCTTGTGATTTTAAATAAACCCGTTGAACTATAACCTGGTGTTGCGAGACTTCAACAGTCCAACACCAACACCTCCACATTAAAATGCCTGAACACAGCGTCAAGTCCCAAATGTTACAATGGGTCAAGTCAAAAGAGGAGGTCTTGCTTAGGTTGAGCTCTGGAGAAGGCAAAAAACTTTTTATTCAAGGCTAGTGCAACACTACAAATAAAAGGCTGCAATTTTAAAATTTATTTTGAGGTTTCGTCTTCAGAGAATGCTGCTGAACAATTGAACTGGAGTCAGTGAGAAGTTCACTGCAGAACAATGTCATTCAGGGAATCCAAAGTGGAGTCCTTATTTTAGGTATTTGAGGGGGATGCACGTGAATAGTATTAGCAAAGCCAGTGTGTGTTATCTATCCCTAATTGCTCTTGAACTGAGCAGCTTGTTCGGCCGTTTCAGAGGGCGCTTAAGACTTACCCACGATGCAATGTGCTAGGGGCAGCATACCGTAAATACTCAAGAAATAGTTGATTTTTTTTCTCTGCTTTTTAAGGTTAAATGTATGGGGTCGACTATTACATGGAAACTAGTTTTGAGGGGCTGAAATTCACACCCATCATAATTCATACCATAGCATTAGCAGAAGCCCAACTGATCGCAATTAGGGTAATTCTGAAAACCCAGAGCAGAACACAACAGCCATCGGACTGGAAGACTGGGAGAACAGTGGAACAACCGGCAGACAGGAAATGTGGAGCGGGATGTGATGGCCGGCACACTGACTCATAAACGTCGATGTGTTATCTGTGAAGAACTAGGGTCGGACTTTTACACGAGATATATGGGAAATCCCAGGCTATTTGGCCAAAAATAGGGGCTCGAATTTTACATGAGATCAACTACTATTCAAGAATATATGGAATTTACCTCCCTAGAGGGTATTTATGATTTACCGTTTAATGGACACTGTAACCAGAGATTGCCTTTCAATTCCAGATTTTGTTCGCTGGAGTTAAACACCCATCGTGTGGTGGTGGGATTTAAGTTCATGCCCACTCATGAATTACTGGGCCAATGACATTACGCCATCATCTCAAAACATTATATTTTTTATTTGTTCATGGCATGTGGGCATTGCTAGCAAGACTAACATTTATTGCCCATCCCCTAATTGTCCTGAGCGCAGTTAGGATTAGATTAGATTCCCTACAGTGTGGAAACAGGCCCTTTGGCCCAACAAGTCCACACTGACCGTCCTAAGAGTAACCCACCTAGACCCATTCCCCTACCCTACATCTCCCTCTGACTAATGCGCCTAACACTACGGGCAATTTAGCATGGCCAATTCACCTGACCTGCACACCTTTGGACTGTGGGAGGAAACCCACACAAACACGGGGAGAATGTGCAAACTCCACACAGACAGTCGCCCGAGGCTGGAATCGAACCCAGGGCCCTGGCGCTTTGAGGCTGCAGTGCTAACCACAAGTTAAGAGTCAACCTTGCTGTGGGTCTGGAGTTACATGTAGGCCAGACCAGTTAAGGATGGCAGCTTCCTTCCCTGAATGACATTACTGAACCAGATGGAGCTTTTTCCAACAATCAGCAATAGTTTCATGGTCATCATTCGATTCTTCATTCCAGATTCATTTATAACTATGAAGATGATAATACAGTGGTGAATGCACAAGTTTATTGTCACATGCTGTATCCCTTACATCCTGGCCAGAGAGAGAAGACAGCACAGCAGTTTAAAAAGTCTTAGAGTCACACACAGCACAGCAATAGACCAACTCGTCCATGCCAAGTTTCCCAAACTAAACTCGTCCCAATTGTCTGCATTTGTCCCACATCCCTTCAAACCTTTCCTATTCGTATACTTACCCAAATGTCTTTTAAATATTGTAAACTGTACCTGTATCTACCACTTCCTCTGGCAGCTCATTCCACACACAAACCACTGTGTGAGAACATTACCCCTCAGGTCCCTTTTAAATCTTTCTCCTCTCACCTTAAAATTATGCCCTCTAGTTTTGGACTCCCCTCACCTAGAGAAAAATTTCCTCTCGCTCAATGTTGGCAAAACGAAATTACTGATCATTGACTTCAGAAAGAAAGAAGGCCCTATCTACATCGATGGAGCAGAAGGTGAGAGGGTGGAGAGGGTAAAGAGGCAAGAACACCATCTATTGAGACACAACTATCACTTTCATAGGGACTAAGGAAGCAGCTCTTCCTTTTACCTGCTTCCATCAAGTTACTTTTTTTGTCTTAATGAGTACTTCTGAATTGAGAACAATGATAACTTACAAATATGTAAAAAGTGAAAGAACTGTGGACGCTCGAAATCTGATACAGAAACAGAAATTGCTGGAAAAGCTCATCTGCGAAGAGAAATCAGAGTTAACGTTTCGGGTTGAGTGACCCTTCCTCAGAAATGACGGAAGGTAGGAAAATGTCGGTTTATATGCAAACGGTAAGGTGGAGAGGAGAGGGTAAGGAGTAAATGATGGTTGAGATAGAGCCCAAAGAGGGAGAAGAACAGTTCTACAGAAAAAGGAATGGATCTGTCTGGGAGGGTAAATAGCTGCTAATGGAGACAGTTAGTGGCTAACAGCGGGTTGTGTGTAATGGCAGACTGTGTGGTAACAAGGCCTGGTGTGTGGGGTTGGGATAAGAACATGGGAGAGTTCAAGCCCTAAGGCTGTTGAACTCGATATTGAAACCTGAAGGCTGCAGGGTCTCCAAAGTGGAAAATGAAGTGCTGTTCTTCCAGCTTACGCTGAGTTCGCTGGAGCACTGCAGCAAGCCTGAGGCAGGGATGATGGCCAAGGAACAGGATGGGGTGTTAACGTGGTAAGCAGCTGGAAGGTCAGGATCTTTTTTGAGGGCAGAACATTGGCGGTCTGCGAGGCGGTCACCCAGTCTACGTTTCCCCAATGTTACACCTGTATTGCATATCGAGAAATCCTAAACTGCATGAATCACAGAGATAACACACACAGTGCAGCAGGTAATCAAGGAAGGTAAATGGAATGCTGGCCCTTATTTCAAAGGGGTTGGAGTACAGAGTAGGGAAGTCTGACTGCAACTGCACAAGGTGCTGATGAGACCACATCTGGGGTACTGTCAGCAGTTTTGGTCCCCTTATTTGAGAAAATATATCATTTTGTTGGAAGCAGTTCAGAGAAGATACACTAGGATGGTGGGAATGTCTTAATGAAATGTCTCCTTGGAACTCTGCTCACTGGGGTTTAGAAGGATAAGATGTGATCTCATTGAAACATATAAGATTCTTAAGGGGCTTGGCATGGTCAATACTGAGAGGATGTTTCTCCTAATGGGAGAGTCTAGGACCAAAGGACAAGGTCTCAGAATAAAGGGGTGCCAATTTAAAACTGAGATATGAAGAAATTTCTTCTCTCAGAGGTTTGAGAGTCTTTGGAAATCCTTACCAATGGACAGCCTTGAGGGCAGAGCCCTTCTGTATGTTTAAGGCTTAGGTAAATTCTTGATCAGTCTGGGATTTAGGGTTAGAAGGGAAGGGCAAGATGTGAGATGTCCCATCAGCCATGCCCCTATTGAATGGTGGATCAGGCTTGAGGGACTGAATGGCCAACTCCTGTCCCTATTTCTTCTGGTGTTATGCTTCACAGGAGCGTTACCAAACAAAATATAGTTTTGGAAGGACACGTGACCTGGTGGAAGCACTAATTGTTAAACGAAGGTGGAAGGAACTGTAGTGACTAGGGCTCAGGCAGCTGAAACCATGGCTGCCAAAAATATGGCTGCCATAGCAACGAAGGATGGAGAGTAACCCAAGGCCACATCACCACAGCAGCGCTCCAAGACTATCACTTCCAATTAAACCTGTTGGACTATAACCTGGTGTAGTGTGATTTTTAACTTGCTACAGGAAGGATGTCGTTAAACCTGAAAGGGCTCACAAAAGACTTACAACGATGTTGCCATGGTTGGAGGATTTGAGCTACAGAGAGAAGCTGAATAGGCTGGGGCTGTTTTCCCTGGAGCACTAGAGGCTGTGGGGTGACCTCATAAAGGTTTATACAATCATGAGGGGCATGGATAGAGTAAATAGACAAGGTCTTTTCCTTGGGATAAGGGAGTCCCAAACTAGAGGGCATAGATTTGAAGTGAGAGGGGAAAGATTTAAAAGGGACCTAAGGGGCAACTTTTTCACGCAGAGGGGGATACAGGTATGGAATGAGCTGCCAGAGGAAGTGGTAGAGGCTGGCACAACTATAACATTTAAAAGGCATCTGAATGGGTGTATGAATAGGAGGGATTTAGAAGGAAATGGGCCAAGTGCTGGCAAATTGGAATAGATTAATTTCGGGTATCTGATCGGCATGGACGAGTTAGAACATTTCTGTGCTGTATATCTCTATGATGTCTCCATCAAATCTCACCTTAACCTTCAAGGCCTCGCAGAAACAAAGTCAGCTTTTTGACCTCTTTACTTCCCCATCGACTCACAGGATTTTGAATGACTTAAAGCGAAACCTACAAATGCCCTCAGTAAACCAGGCAAGCAAGACCCTGGCAGTCAGACCCTGTATGAGAGCAGTGACACTGGATGGCCAGGTCAGAGAGCAGATGCTTAGACAATACAACAAGCAAAGGGTAACAACAGCAATAGCAGCAAAGTCCAGTTCAGATGACATGAATCATTAACATTTTTCTTTAAATAAAAGGGTCTAAAACTGAGATGAACCCTCCAAAAAATGTCATACTCACCTTTCGGTGCCATAGGTCCTGGGTTTCCCTAAAATCAATAGACAAAGATGTTGAAGTTTGTTAAAATACTGACAGGTTATTCAGCCCATCAAATCCCTACTACTCCACACGAGTCATTTAGTTCAGATTCTTTCACCGGATGGGGTATCATAAGACCACAAGGTATACGTGCAGAAATTAGGCCATTCAGCCCATCGAGTCTGCTCCGGCATTCAATCATGGCTGAGGAGTTTCTTGACCTCATTCTCCCGCTTTCTCCCCGTGACCCTTGATCCCCTTGGTAATCTAGCTACCTCCGTCTTAAGGTGTCTCTGGCAAGGTTACCATCCACGGCCAAGCCTCATGATCCTGAAGGGATGGTTTGTTCAGCCACTTCAGTTAAGAGTTACCCACGTTGCTGCAGATCTGAAGTCGTATGTAGGCCAGACCAGGTAAGAATGGCAGATTTCCCTTGCTACTGGGCATCACTGAACCAGATGGGTTTTACAACATTTGATGATAGTTATGATGATCTTGAAACTGAAATCTAGCTTTGAACTTCAGATTAATTAATTGAACTCAAAATCAAGTGAGCAAGCAAGCTCTTTCAGCTCAATGTATTGGTTGAAAAATCCATGACTGGATTCTCTACTAATATCAACTGGAAGCCTATGTTTAATGGTCAATATAGAATGGGCATTCCTACAGTCCCACACACTAGCAGATTGATCTTATCGGCAATTTCTGCTCACCTTCGAGATATTTTCTATTCACCGTCTATGTTCAGAGACAGTAGTGTGCTGTAAAAATTGGTGCTGGGTTCACTGTTGTCTCTCATTTATATAAATAATTTTGGATGAGAAATATAGGAGGCATAGTAAGTTTGCGGATGACACCAAAATTGGTGGTACGGTGGTCAGTAAAGAAGTACAATAGGAATGTGGTCAACTGGGCTAGCGGGCTGAGTAACGGCAGATGGAGTTTAATACAGATAAATGCGAGTTGTCGCATTTTGGTAAGACAAACCCGAGCAGGACTTATACAGTTAATGGTAGGGCCCTGGGGAGTGTTATCCAACAGAGAGACCCAGAGATGCAGGTACATAGTTCCTTGAAAGTGGCATCACAGGTAAACAAGGTGGTGAAGAAGGTATTTAGCACGCTTGCCTTCATCAGTAAGGGCACTGAGTATAGGAGTCAGGATGTCACATTACAGCCGTACAAGACATTGGTAAGGGCACATTTGGAGTACTGCATACATCTTGGATTGCCCTGCTTGAAGAAGTATGTTATTAAACTGATTTGGAGGTGTCAGTGTTGGACTGGGGTGTACAAAGTTAAAAAATCACACAACACCATGGTTATAGGAGAAAGTGAGGACTGCAGATGCTGGAGATCAGAGCTTAAACGTGTTGCTGGAAAATTGCAGCAGGTCAGGCAGCATCAAAGGAGCAGGAAAATCGACGATTCGGGCATATTCCTGAAGAAGGGCTTATGCCTGAAACGTCGATTCTCCTGTTCCTTTGATGCGGCCTGACCTGCTGCACTTTTCCAGCAACACATTTTTAAACACCACGGTTATAGTTCAACTATAGCTGATGCTTCCAAATAAACTGTTGGACTATATCCCTGGTGTTGCATGATTTTTTTAAAACGTTATTAAATTGGAAAGAGTGCAAAAAAAGATTCACAAGGGTGTTACCGAGAATGGAGGATTTGAGTTATAAGGAGCGGCTGGGAATTTTTTATCCTACCATGTAGGAAGTTGCAGGGTAACGTTATACAATCGACGGTCATGGATAAGTGGATGGTCTTTTCCCGAGGGTAAGGGAGTCCAAAACTAGGGGGCATAGGTTTAAAGTGGGAGGGGAAAGATTTAAAATTGTTGTGGTTCTGTTCGCCAAGTGCCTAGAGGCATGGCATTTATCCCCAGATTCAATCAATAAGCACATCGAGCTGGACCCAATATACCGACCACCGCAGCGGACAGCTGAAACTGACAACCGGAAGCGGCAGATTCAAACCACTACAAATGGCGGAGGAAAGATCACAGAAGTGCTTCACAGGAGGCTCCCAAGCACTGAGGATGTCACCTAGACAGGGGACGAAACGTTTACAACACAAATTCCCAGCTCGGCGAACAGAACCACAACAACGAGCACCCGAGCTACAAATCTTCTCACAAACTTTGAGATTTCAAACTGACCTGAGGGGCAACTTTTTCACGCAGAGAGTGGAGCATGTATGAAACACACTGCCAGAGGAAGTGAGAGAGGAGAGTATAATTACAACATTTAAAAGACATTTGGACAGGTACATGGATAGGAAAGGTTTAGAGGGATATGGACCAAACACAGGCAAATGGGATTAGTTCAGTTTAGGAAGCTTGGTCAGCATTGACAAGTTGGGCCGAAGGGCCTGTTTCTGTCCTGTGTACCTTTATGATTATGTAGCTGCACACCTTGGGAGCAAGTGGAATCTGAACCCAGGTCTACCAGCCCAGAGATATGGACGCTATGACTGCATCTCAAAAGCCCCTGACTTCTGACAGATACTAACATAGGGCTTGTCAAAACTCTGCTGTGGGGTAATAGTTACCCCAATTAATTGAAAGCAATTTCCGCCAGCTGCTGTAGTGGGATTTGAATCCCTGCCTCCAGAGTATTCACTTCTGTCTCTGGTTTACCAGTTCAGTGATATTACCACCATCTCCCCTATTAGCGACTCATCCCACTCGTTTGCCTCTGTCCCTTATCCTATTGGATGTCCATCTTTCCAAGTGGCCCAGTTCATTCCCTATGAAGACAATACTGAGCAGGCTCCCTGAACAGCCAATATACCTCTCAAGCAACATCGTTAGTGTCTATGTCAAACCAAGAGAAGGGGGTCTGAACACAACACAGGTGATGGAATTGTCTCCAATGGCAGAAGCGTTAAAGTGATTAGCAAAAGGTGACATGAGGAAGAACATTTAATTTTTTTAAAAACGTAGCCAGTAGAGTACTTACAATGTGGAAGCAGATAATTCGGCCCGTCGCATCCACTCCAACCCGCTGAAGAATATCCCAGTCACACCCTACCCTATCCCATGTAACCTACACATTCCCACCTAACCTACACTATGGGGCAAATCAGCATGGCCAATCCACCCTAACCTGTACATCCTTGGACTGTGGGAGGAAACTGGAGCATCTGGAGGAAACCCACGCAGACACGGGGAGAATGTGCAAACGCCACACAGAGGCTGGAATCAATCCTGGCACTGTGAGGCAGCACTGACCCACCGCACCACCCACAACCACAACAACTGCAACACAAACACTGAGTTTACACAGTGGAAGTAGCTTCTATAATCACTCCCGCATGAGAATTAACTGGATAAGGAAACTAATTGCATGGCCACAGCAAAGGTGTGGGCAAATGGGGCTAAATGCACTGCTCTTGCAGAGGACCACTACAGACATGATGGCTTGAATGGCCACCCTTTGTCTTCTAATCAAATTAGAAAGAGCGAGTCATGTCTTGGCCCTCGTGTGACTGACTTCTTCGGTACAGAGGTATCTGGGCCACACAAGATGACTGGATCTAGTAGCTCTCTCTGGTTCTGATGCCTCTCCACCAAGTGGGCACCCACCTGAAGGGGGAGCTACTTCTGTCGCTCAGTGGTTGGCACTCCCAGCCTGCGGGTCATGTCTCCGAGACCTTGTCCAGGAATGTTGGTCCGTGACAGAGGCCGGGTGCAGTGCCGAGGGAGCACTGCACTGTTGGAGGTGCCATCTTTCAGAAGCCCACATTAAACCGAGACCAAGCCAACTGCTTTCAGATGAGTTTTTTTAAGAAAGGCCATAGGATGATATTTTGAAGGCAATTGAGGTTAAATCGCCCAGTGCCAAGGTCACAATCATCCTTCGCTCAGCTCCATAGCAGGAGGTCCACCCAGTTGTCACCACGCTGTTTGTTGGATCTTGCTGTGCACAAACTGGCTGCTGTGTTTCCGAGATTATTCAAGTGATTACACCTCAAAGAAGTATTTAATTGCTTGCTATGCTAGTAGTTGCTGCTTGATTTGCATCACATCCACCCCCTCCATCACCAATGTGTGCACTATCTACAAGATGAACTGCAGAAATTCACCAAAGATCCCTCAGACAGCACCTTCCAAACCCAAGATCATTTTGACTTGATTTACTACAGTCACCGAGGTATGGTGAAGAATGTTGTCTTACATGCTTTACAGGCAGATTGTACTAAACAAGTGCTTCAGGGTAAAGGTACAGAGTGCAAGACACCATGTTACAGCTGCTGAGAAGTTGCAGAGAGAGATCTACATTAACGTTAAAGAGATCCACTCAAAGGTTTGATAACAGCAGTGAAGAAGCTGCTCTTGAATCTCTTTGCACCTGTATAAAAACTGTTATACCTTCGATATCTTTGAAATCTTCCATCTAGAAGGACAAGGGCAGCAGATACACGGGAACACCACCAATTGCAAGTTCCCCTCCAAGCCACTCACAGGCCTGACTTGGAAATAGTTCTGATGAAGGGTCGCTGGACTCAAAACGTTAACTCCCTGACTTTGAAATATCCCGCTTCCCTTCACTGTCACTGGGTCAAAATCCTGGAACTCCTTCCCTCATTGTGGGACTCATTGTGGGCCTACCTACAGCACAGCAGCTGCAGAAGCCAACTCACCGCCCACCCTCAAAAGGGCACTGGGCATGGGCAATAAAAACTGGCCCAGTCAGTGATGCCCATGCCCCATCTAGGAATTTGATAGTAGTTGTCTTTTCCCTAACATGGGGAATTCCAAGGCTTGGGGGTACATTTTTAAGGTGAGAGGAGAGAGATTTAACAAAGACATGTGAGGCTTTTTTTTTAACACAGATGCTGGTTCAAGTGTAAAATGAACTTGCTGAGGAAGTGTTGGATGTGGGTACAGTTACAACATTTAAAAGACATTTAGATAAGTTCATGAAGTGGAAAGGTTTGGAGGGATATGGACCAGGAGCAGGCAGATGGGACTAGTTTGGGATTATGTTCAGCATGCACTGGTTGGACCAAAGGGTCTGTTTCCATGCTGTATGACTCTATGCCTCTATGGAACATCCTGAGATTGTGGCAGGCGCTATATAAAAGCACTTTATTAAACTGGTGGTTGAAAGCTTCAAGTTCCTGGTAGTAAGCACCATCAACAATCTGTCCTGGTCCATCCATGTCAATGCCGCAGTCAAGAATGCACACCAATGCCTCTACTTCCTCAGGAGGCTAAGGAAATTCAGCATGTCCACAATGACTCTGACCAATTTTCATAGATGCACCATAAAAAGCATCCTATCTGGATGCATCACAGCTTGGTTTGGCAACTGCTCTTCACAAGACCAGAAGAAACGACAGAGAATTGTGAACACATCCCAGTCCATCACGCAAACCAACCTTCCATCCATTGACCCCATCTACACTTCCCACTGCCTCAGGAAGGTAGCCAACATCATCAAAGACCTCTCCCACTCCAGTTAAACTGTCTTCCACCTTCTTTCATAAGGGAGTTTGGAAACAGACATCAACAGATTTAAGAGCAGCTATTCCCTGCTGTTATCAGACTTAAAATGGATCTCTCATACATTAGACTTGATCTTTTTTCTAGCATCTTCTCTGTAGCTGTAACACTATATTCTGCATTCTGTTCTATTACCCTGATGGACTCATGTAAGGTATAATTTGTCTGGAAAGCCGTAGAACAATACTTTTCACTGTGTCTTGGTACATGTGACAATATTAAATCAGATCAAACCACTGTAAAGCTGCTCTGATTACCTGGAACCAAATGGTTCTTCCATTACTGTCACGTAGCGACTGCATTCCATCGACATTGTAGCAACGGAGCCAGCCTTCAAAGGCAGAGGATTCACCCACATGCTCGGGATCATAACCCTTGCCACCTGCAGTTGGGAAGAGTGAGGATTAAAATGAGGGTTGACTGCTGTTTCTTACTTGCCTTATTAAGAAGATCCTCGTCCTCTTTCAAAGACCAAAAATGGTGGTCAGAAGACACCTCGGACACTGACAGCCAGTTCACCTTTGTCGGAGAGAGTCAATTGATGAGACACGGTCTAACCAGAAGGAGACCCTCTCTTCCCCCACCCCAGCCTCCCCCCAATTAAAGTTGGAAGTGAGGACCTTGCAGCTGCTTGGTCCTCTTTCCCACACAGCCACAGGGAGGCGCTATGACTGAGTGAGCGAGATTCATGCCTGATAGGGGAGTTAAAGCAGATTGGGACGAGACAGGTGTTATGAAGGTGTAGATGTGTACTGTATCGGGTTTAAATTAGCAAAGGGGTTTACCCCGCATCGTAACCCAGGAGAGTGGAAGCTATAGTCAGATCAGCTGGAATCTGATCGATTTGTTGGCTACAGCCCAGGAGCTGAATGGCTTACTCCTGATTTGTGCCGATGAGACAGCGGAGTTCACGTTTTACATATTGGAATGTAAACCTGGAAGCAACTCACCCAAATTAACAACCTCCATCGGAAGCATGTGACAAAGTTCCAGAAGATCAGGATTCTCCATCTTTATCTTTATCTTCTTACTCAAAGATACCTCATTCGCCTGAGACTGAAAGATGGGTGAGACGTTAAGAGCTGCACCAGCCATGAAAGCTCCAAAGGTAAGCAATCCACCAACTTACAACAGAATTACTTAGTTGAGAAAGACTATCTCCATTTGCATTGCCATTTTATTTTGAACGGTTTTCTCGGGCGGCATGTTGCACAGATGTAATTCATGTACCCTCGGACTTATTGGCTCCTTTAGCCCGCTCTCATAAGCGGCTCTTGAAGACACAGATTCTGAACGGGGCAGGTTGTAACGCGAGCACTAACTTATCCTGCACAATGTGTAAGATTAGCCCGTTTGGCAACTGTCAATTACGTGCTGCAGGGATCGAACCCCACTCTAGAACTGTCGGCACAAGCAAAAGGCAGATGTTCCAACGCAGTACTAAAAGAGTGCCGCCTCATAGAGATGCCGGGTTGGACAGTTCAGAAAGATTCGAGACAGAGAGAGAGAGAGAGAGAGAGAGAGAGAGAGAGAGAGAGATTGACTACAAATTAGTGCAGAGCATCCTCTGCATGAGACATATCGATCACAGTTCCTGGATTACAGAGCATCACTGAAATCTTTTCGATTATCCATGTATTATTCCCAAAATACAGGGAGGAAGGGGACATTGCAGCTACACTATTTTTCACCACCAGAAACGTTTTTCTTGGAATCACTCCTGAAGCCAGCGTTTATTTCCCGCCCCAAATTAAACAAGGTGTTGAGATGTTCTCTAGAATTGAACCAATTAGCTTGTAAGGGCATTCCAGAGGCAGTTAGGAGTTACCTACATTTCTGAGAGGCTGGAGTTACATATGGCCCAGGCTGGCTTGGGCAAGCAATGGCCGAGAGGTAATATTGCTCAACTGTTTATCCAGAGACCCAGGTAATGTTCTGGGGACCTGATTTTGAATCCCGCCATGACAGAATTTGCATTCAATAAAAATCTGGAGTTATGAGTCTAATGATGAAGTTTAAAATCTCACAACAATGCAACGGGCCTAACAGGGAAGGCAGAGGAACTCCGGGCATGGTTAGGAACATGGGACTGGGATATCATAGCAATTACAGAAACATGGCTCAGGGATGGGCAGGACTGGCAGCTGAAAGTTCCAGGATACAAATGCTACAGGAAGGATAGAAAGGAAGGCAAGAGAGAAGGGGGAGTGGCATTTTTGATAAGGGATAGCATTACAGCTTGCTGGATATTCCTGGAAATACATCCAGGGAAGTTATTTGGGTGGAACTGAGACATAAGAAAGGGATGATCACCTTATTGGGATTGTATTATAGACACCCTAATAGTCAGAGGGAAATTGAGAAACAAACTTGTAAGGAGATCTCAGCTATCTGTAAGAATAATAGGGTAGTTATGGTAGGGGATTTTAACTTTCCAAACATCGACTGGGACTGCCATAGTGTTAAAGGTTTAGATGCAGAGGAATTTCTTAAATGTGTACAAGACAATTTCTGATTCAGTATGTGGATGTACCTACTAGAGAAGGTGCAAAACTTGACCTACTCTTGGGAAATAAGACAGGGCAGGTGACTGAGGTGTCAGTGGGGGAGCATTTGGGGCCAGCGACCATAATTCTATTTGTTTTAAAATAGTGATGGAAAAGAGTAGACCAGATCTAAAAGTTGAAGTTCTAAATTGGAAAAAGGCCAATTTTGACGGTATTAGCAAGAACTTTCGAAAGCTGATTGGAGGCAGATGTTCGCAGGTAAAGGGACGGCTGGAAAATGGGAAGCCTTCAGAAATGAGATAACAAGAATCCAGAGAAAGTATATTCCTGTCAGGATTAAAGGGAAGGCTGGTAGGTATAGGAAATGCTGGATGACTAAAGAAATTGAGGGTTTGATTAAGAAAAAGAAGGAAGCATATGTCAGGTACAGTCAGGATAGATCGAGTGAATCCTTAGAAGAGTATAAAGAAAGTAGGAGTATACTTAAGAGGGAAATCAGGAGGGCAAAACGGGGACATGAGATAGCTTTGGCAAATAGAATTAAGGAGAATCCAAAGGGTTTTTACAAATACATTAAGGACAAAAAGGTAACTAGGGAGAGAATAGGGCCCCTCAAAGATCTGCAAGACGGCCTTTGTGTGGAGCCACAGAAAATGGGGGAGATACTAAATGAATATTTTGCATCAGTATTTACTGTGGAAAAGGATATGGAAGATATAGACTGTAGGGAAATAGATGGTGACAGCTTGCAAAATGTTCAGATTACAGAGGAGGAAGTGCTGGATGACTTGAAACGGTTAAAGGTGAATAAATCCCCAGGACCTGATCAGGTGTACCCGAGAACTCTGTGCGAAGCTAGAGAAGTGATTGCTGGGCCTCCTGCTGAGATATTTGTATCATCGATAGTCACAGGTGAGATGCTGGAAGACTGGAGGTTGGCAAACGTGGTGCCACTGTTTAAGAAGGGTGGTAAAGACAAGCCAGGGAACTATAGACCAGTGAGCCTGATCTCGGTGGTGGGCAAGTTGTTCGAGGGAATCCTGAGGGACAGGATGTACATGCATTTGGAAAGGCAAGGACTGACTTGGGATAGTCAACATGGCAACATGGGAAATCATGTCTCACAAACTTGATTGAGTTTTTTGAAGAAGTAACAAAGAAGATTGATGAGGGCAGAGCAGTAGATGTGACCTATATGGACTTCAGTAAGGCATTTGACAAGGTTCCCCATGGGAGACTGATTAGCAAGGTTAGATCTCATGGAATACAGGGAGAACTAGCCATTTGAATACAGAACTGGCTCAAAGGTAGAAGACAGAGGGTTTTGTTGGAGGGTTGTTTTTCAGACTGGAGGCCTGTGACCAGTGGAGTGCCACAAGGATCAGTGCTGGGCACTCTACTTTTTGTCATTTACATAAATGATTTGGATGTGAGCATAAGAGGTACAGTTAGTAAGTTTGCAGATGACACCAAAATTGGAGATGCAGTGGACAGCGAAGAGGGTTACCTCAGATTACAACAGGGTCTGGAGCAGATGGGCCAATGGGCTGAGAAATGGCAGATGGAGTTTAATTCAGATAAATGTGAGGTGCTGCATTTTAGGAAAGCAAATCTTAGCAGGACTTATACACTTAATGGTAAGGTTCTAGGGAGTGTTGCTGAACAAAGAGACCTTGGAGTGCAGGTTCATAGCTCCTTGAAAGTGGAGTCACAGGTAGATAGGATAGTGAAGAAGGCGTTTGGTATGCTTTCCTTCATTGGTCAGAGTATTGAGTACAGGAGTTGGGAGGTCATGTTGTGGCTGTACAGTACATTGGTTAGGCCACTGTTGGAATATTGCGTGCAATTCTGGTCTCCTTCCTATCGGAAAGATGTTGTGAAACTTGAAAGGGTTCAGAAAAGATTTACAAGGATGTTGCCAGGGTTGGAGGATTATAATATAAACGAACTGCCACTGAGACTAAATAGCAAGATCCAGCATTAACACTTGGACACACTGGCTTTGCTGCTGAGCGATCTGTTCTTGTTAAAACCATGCTCTGTGAAGTAGTAAGAAATTGACATACTGCTGCATGATGGGATACTTGACAAAGGTAAAAGCTATCTTGGCTCTCACCCTCTCACTTTAGTAGAAAAATACTGCTGGAGATAAAGACTGAGTTTGTGTAATTATAATTTGACAAAATATGGGGAGTCTATCATAGGCTCATTAGTGGGGCTGCTTCCTGAGCTCATTAGCTTTTCTGTCCTTGAGCAACAAGGCGATAGCTGCTTATCTTTATCTTGAATTATTGTAAACTGTGGAATGTAAGCAATGTTGTTTCTATCATTGTATAAGTATAGCCTAACTATTCAGCTCGAGCGAGTGCTGTTAGACAGTGGAGACTGTCTCTGCCTCTCCGTGAATTCACAAAATATAAAACTTCTTGAAACAAGACTCAAAAGTCTCGGACTAAGCAATTTCCTCGACACTCAGTTTCCCCACAATAGAAACATCATGAAGTGCCTTTACATTTTATTTTTTTGCAATCCACTTGGTGCAGGTGATTTCACAACAAAGTCAAATTCCTTTTTATGACTCTAACCTAACATGAACTGATCTGTTAAAAAGTGGTCACTCACTTTTACTGGTCCACTAGAAACTGGTTTGAGTTAGATTAAAACCAAACAAAAATCCCATAAGATTACATCCACCAAGCTGTCTAGATATCAGAATTATACTTTATCTTCAGAACCTCCCAGGGAGATCAATTTGAATATCTCATATTCTACTGAAATGAATGCTCCACCCACTCTCGTTGACAGAGAAGTAAATATTGGCCTTACAGAAGTTCACAAAATCACGAGGGAGTATAGATAAGATGAATGGCAGGTGTCTTTTCTCTCAGGTGGGGGATTGGTGGCGTATTTTTAAGGTGAGAGGAGGAAGATTTTAAAAAAACATGAGCGCAACGTTTTTACACAGACAATGGAGCGTGTGTGGAATGAGCCGCCAGAGAAAGTGATGGGTGCAAGTACAGTTACAAAGACATTTGGATAAGTGTGTGAATCGGAAAGGTTTGGAGGAATATGGAACAGGAGCAGGCAGGTGGGACTAGTTCAGTTTAGGATTATGTTCATTATGGACTAGTTGGACTGAAGAGTGTGTTTCTGTGCTGTATGACTCTAAGTTGCTGACTGTAGAAACGTGCTTTGTATAAATTTAATTTGCAGATAGTCCCCAATTTATGAAAGTCTGACTTACGATCATTGATACTTACAAACGGGATCCCATACAGGTCCAACATATGAACATTTCCTGCACAGTTGCTTTATATTGTCCTGCTTTGTACTCTGACATGCATACAAATTGACTTCTGACTGGACTCCTGAACAAAACCCGTCCCCTACTCGGAGACTGTCTGTATTATGAAATGCCGGACGATGGCTTGCTGAGTGTGTGCTTTACTCGATCCTTGCTTCTCAGTCTAGTTTCACCCTGTAGTTGCTTTTTGTTTGTTTGTGGCAACAGAGACTGGACATACAGCACTTTAATCAGCACTCCAACAGCACTCTAATGGAAATACCGCAGCAGCCGGATTCCCTGCCAAGTCTTGGAATAGAATCCCTAGAAAAAGGCCGTTCGGCCCACTGTGTCTGCACCAACCCTTCAAAGGGCATCCTACCCAGAGTCATCCTCCTACTCTATCCATGTAACCCTGCATTTCCCATGGCTAACCCACCTAGTCTGCATATCCCTGGACACTATGGACACTTTAGCATGGCTGTGTTGCAAAGACAGGCTGGGGCTTTTTTCACTGGAGTGTAAGAGACTGAGGGGTGTAAAATCATGAGAGGCCTCAGATAAGGTAGATATCCAACAGCTTTTCTCCATGGTAGGAGAGTCTAAAACTAGAGGGCATAGGTTTAAGGTGAGAGGGGAGAGATAAGGTGAAGGGACAATATTTTCACATAGGGGTGGTGAGTGTCTGGAACAAGCTGACAGAGGTAGGTGTGGGGGGTGAGTATGATTTCATCACTTAAAAAACATTTGGACAGGTACACGGATGGGCTTGGACCAAACGCAGGCAAATGGAACAAGTTTGGTTATGAAAACTGGGCAGCATTGGCAAATTGGACCGTCTTTTTCCATGCTTTAGTCCTCTATGTCTCTAATCCACCTGACCTGCACATCTTTGGGATGTGGGAGAAACCCATGCAGACACGGGGAGGATGTCTGTGCGGACTGTGCACAGTCGCTAACCACTGAGCCACCATAACATTTTTTTAAACTTAAAAAAAAATGAATCAGGACATGGATTTAAATCACCCACCATTTCTTCATGAATGCTGGGTCAAATTGCTGGAATTACCTCTCTGAGGAAACACTGACATTGCAGTAATGTTGCTTGACTTAGAGTCCAGAGGTTCTGGCTAATGCTTTGAGGACATGGGTTCAACTCTCCATCCCCAACCACCCCCCACCCCAATGAGAGCTGGCACAATTTAACTTCAATGATAAAGTATGTAGTATAAAGTCAGTCTCAGTAAGTGTGACCATGACAACTTCTCCCTGAATGTTGTAAAATCCCATCTGATTCACCAGTGGCCTTGAGAGAAGGAAATCTGCCATCCTTACAGCGTCTGGCCTACATGTGACTCCAGACCCAGAGCTTGGTCACCTTGGACACACCCGAAGCAGGTGTATTTTTTTAACCGCTGAAAATGTGTTGCTGGAAAAGCGCAGCAGGTCAGGCAGCATCCAAGGAGCAGGAGAATCAACGTTTCGGGCATGAGCCCTTCTTCAGGAAGAAGGACTCATACCCGAAACATCGATTCTCCTGCTCCTTGGATGCTGCCTGACCTGCTGCACTTTTCCAGCAACACATTTTCAGCTCTGTTCTCCAGCATCTGCAGTCCTCACTTTCTCCTAGAGTATTTTTTTTAACCCCCAAACAGAAGGAGGAAAACTAAGCAAATTAAACTGAAAGAACTGTGGATGCTGTAAACCAGAAACAAAAGCAGAAGTTGCTGGAAAAGCTCAGCAGGTCTGGCAGCATCTGTGGAGAGAAATCAGAGTTAACGTTTCGGGTCCGGTGACCCTTCCTCAGAAAACTAACCGTTTCTTTGTGTAGCAAAGGTTCCAGCACAGTCCTGGCTTTTTCAAAAGGGGGGACTTTTGACCTAAAGCGAGCGACAAAGAGAGGTGAATCAATCGGGCATTTTCTGGTCAGTTCCAAGTCACAGAACCAACTTGCTCTGAAGCTAGTCTCCCCGATTACAGCCAACTCCTCCGAGTATGAGAAATACTGGCAACATCCCAGTGTTCACCTCTCCACACCATTCCTGCATCAGGTGACCACACCGAGACCTGTCGGCACTGCAAGGGCAGAGGTAACTGATGATGTTTGTGCTCAACTTGCACAGATCCAAACTAAAGGAGTAACAACTCCGCAAACATATTTCCAATCGAAAATAAAACACAATCACCCTCGAAACCTGAAAGGGTGCAGAAAAGCTTTACAAGGATGTTGCCGGGGTTGGAAGGTTTGAGCGAAAGGGAGAGGCTGAACAGGCTGGGGCTGTTTTCCCTGGAGCGTCGGAGGCTGAGGAATGACCTTATAGCAGTTTATAAAATTGTGGATAAGGTGAATAGAGAAGGACTTTTCCCCAGGGTAGGGAAACCAAAACTAGGGGGCATAGGTTTAAGATGAGAGGGGAAAGATTTAAAAGGGGCCTAAGGGGCAACATTTTCACACAGAGGGAGGTGCGTGTATGGAATGAGCTGCCAGAAGAAATGGTGGAGGGTGGTACAATCACAACAGTTAAAAGGCATCTGGATTGGTATATGAATAGGAAGAGTTCAAACCGACATGGGCCAAGTGCTGGCAAATGGGACTAGATCAGTTTAGGATATCTGGTCGGCATGGACGAGTTGGACCGAAGGGTCTGTTTCTGGGCTGTACCCTATGATTCTATGACCCTCCAACAGATGCAGGATATGAAAACTGAATCCTGAATGGTGGAAATCAGCAACCCCAACCTCAAGCCTCGAACAAACACTGCCCAAGGACTTGCCAGTCGAACTTTAACCCTGCTCCCAGTGTAGGAGGTGGGGCCCTGATTATGTTTGTCCAGTGACTATAGGAGGGACCTACAGGCCTAGCCCATTTCCCCCCCCCCCCCCCCCCCTCCCCCCCCCCGCCGATGAAGAAGCCTTCCCCGACCTCACCTGAAGAGAATCTCTGCTCGCAGGTAATTGCCAATACCACTGAAGTATTTCTGATTCAACAGCACCTCACAGATTGGCTTGTCAAAGGCTCTTTCTGATAGGTTTGTCAGCACATTTGATCTGGGATAGATGGCAGGAGAAGCAAACATAGATATTAAACTCATGCTGCAGAAAAAAAAATGGATTGCGAGAGAAAAATAAAACACAATGGAAACAATAAAGAAAAAATTTAGCAACAAATAACAACGGAGAACAGTGACTGAAAGTTGCCAACGGGGTTATTCAGGCCATACTTCAATAATGACTATATATCAGTAATGGCCATGTGCCATTAATGGGCAGCATCAATAACGTCCGTGTGTCACTATTGACCATATGTCAGGGATGACCATAAATCCATAGTGACCACACGTCAGTGATGTTCCATGCATCAGTAATGACTATACACCAATAATGACCATATGTCTCTAACATACGTCAATAACGACCATAGAACAGTAACGATCATACAACTAATGACTGTTTTGTCAGTAATGACCATATGCCAATAATAAACATATACTAATAATGACCACACTCCAGTGATGACCATGTGATAGTTATGACGGTATGCCAATAATGACCATACGTCTGTAATGTACATCAGTAATAACTGCACGTTAGTAATGACCACACGTCAGTGATGTACATCAGTAATAACCGCACGTTAGTAATGACCACCGTCAGTAATGACCACACGTCAGTGATGTATATCAGCAATGACCACACGTCAGTAATATACATTAGTAATAACCACATGTCTGTAATGACCACATGCCAATGACGTACATCAGTAATGACCACACTTCTCTAATATATTGTGTTGCTAAAGGGCAATCAGACTGAAACAGAAAAGAACCTATATGAGCCAGTAAAGAGTAAACTCTCTAATAAAGAAGGGAGAGAGAGGAATTGACCAAGAAAGGTTTGCATTTCTATTGGACTTTTCACAACCACAGTCTATCCCAAAGCAATGTACGGGCAATAAAAGTATAGTTGAAATTGTAGTCACTATTGTGATGCAGGAAGCAGAGCAGCCAATGGAGCACATGACACTCCCACAACCAGTGAATGATCCAACAATTTGGTTTACGGCAGAGAGAGCTCCTTTGCTCGCCTTCAAAGTAGGACCATAGTATCTGCACGACTACTTTGGTTTCATGTCTCATTCAAAAGACAGCACTCCCAACAGTGCAACACTCCCTGAGCACCGCGCTGTAGGCTGTTATGCTTTTGTGTTCACATTTATAACAGAAACAGTTTGGAGTCACAACATTCAGACACAGAGGCATAACAGCAACGAGCTGAGCTCTGGTTGACACTGCATGCTAAGTAGGCAAAAGTGAGGACCGCAGATGCTGGAAACCAGAGTTTAGATTAGAGTGGTCCTGGAGAAGCACAGCAGGTCAGCCAACATCCCTGGATGCTGCCTGACCTGCTGTGCTTTTCCAGCACCACTCTAATCTAAACTGCATGCTAGGTAGTCATTCTATTGCACACCCAACTACATTATCATCTTTTAATTAGGGAACAGGAGGTTTAGTGAGGATTGGAGCAAAACACTTTCACCAAAGGGTGGTGGGGAATCTGGAATTCGCTGCCTGTCAGGTTGGGAGAGGCAGAAACTCTCAGCACACTGAAAAAACATTTAGATGTACTGTTGCAATGCCAAAGTGTAAAGGGCTGTGGGCCAAGTGCTGGAAAATGGGACCATAATAGTTATGTGCTTCTTTTTGACCAGCACATATCCGATGGGCTGAAGGATCACTTCCTGTGCTGAGTTGGGAGGTCATGTTGCGGCTGTACAGGACATTGGTTAGGTCACTGTTGGAATATTGCGTGCAATTCTGGTCTCCTTCCTATCGGAAAGATGTTGTGAAACTTGAAAGGGTTCAGAAAAGATTTACAAGGATGCTGCCAGGGTTGGAGGATCTGAGCTACAGGGAGAGGCTGAATAGGCTGGGGCTGTTTTCCCTGGAGCATTGGAGGCTGAGGGGTGAGCTTATAGAGGTTTACAAAATTATGAGGGGCCTGGATAGGACAAATAGACAAAGTCTCTTCCCTGGGGTCAGGGAGTCCCGAACTAGAGGGCATAGGTTTAGGGTGAGAGGGGAAAGATATAAAAGAGACCTAAGGGGCAACCTTTTCACACAGAGGGTGGTACGTGTATGGAATGAGCTGCCAGAGGATGTGGTGGAGGCTGGTACAATTACAACATTTAAGAGACATTTGGAGGGATATGGGCAGGATCCTGGCAGGTGGGACTAGATTGGGTTTATCTGGTTGGCATGGACGCGTTAGACCAAAGGGTCTGTTTCCATGCTGTACATCTCTATGACTATGACTATGACTTCTCTGAGGGCCAGGCAATATGAAACAGAATATCAGCGAGAATATAGTTAATGACGTTGGCTATGTCTTTCACTTAAAGCACTGGCTTAAGTAATTTAAATATGAGTATTCAGCTCCTAATGAAAGGAAATCAGTCAGTCCCTTAGAACAGAAGTGTGGGTGGGTCTCATTGGCTTCCCCGTGCCTCTGGCAAAAACCTGTGACCCCCTCCCACAGACTATTATCCTGAAGTTTCTAAGCTGTGTACAAACAGCCTGTCTGCAAAGTTAAAAGTCACACAACACCAGGTTAGAGTCCAACAGGTTTATTTGGAAGCACAAGCTTTCAGAGTGCTGGTGTTGTGTGATTTTTAACTTTGTACCTCCCAGTCCAACACCATCACCTGCAAATCGTGTTTGCAATGTATGGATGTCTTGTCTCTTACAGATTGCCTCAGGCCAGTGTTTTGCATTGTCTCCTTCTCCATTGAGTTCCAGGGTTGAGAGAGTTCAGCGAGGTGGTTAGCTTGACAAGACCTGGCACTGTGCTGCTTTTAGAAGACTAAGAGGGGATTTAATAAAGGCTCCCGTAATCATGAGAGGTCCAGACCGTGGAGATTGGGAAAAAGCATTAGCTGGAGGTCAAGAACTAGAACAAAATGAATGAAGGTGATTGACGGAAGAATCAGAAGTGACAGGAGTGGAAACCTTTTTTTTACACAGCATGTGGTTAGGGCCTGGCATGCACTGCCTCACAGTGCAGTGGGGGCTGGCTCAATCACACTTTCAAAACGAAACTGGGCAATTATCTGAAAAGACTCGCAGAGTTACAGGGAAAAGGCCGTAAAGTGGGACGAGCAGAGTTACAGAGAGGCAGCCTAGACAATGGGCTGAATGGCCTCCTCTGTGCCGCACTCAGACTAATCCAACCATTTGGCTTTCGTTGAACACAGTCTGCACAGCAGGAGATGCTGTCCAAATCAAAATAGCGAAGCATTCGCCCTCAAAGCAGACTGACCTCAACTGAGGTGGAGAGGTTGAGAACGTAAGAAACAGGAGTGGGATGAGGCCATTTGGCCCATCGAGGCGATTCCACTATCCAATATGATAGAATCCTACAGCAAGGAAACAGGCCCTTCAGCCCAAACTGGTCCATGCCAACCAAAATGTCCATGCATGCTGATTTTAGCTGTTGACTCCTTATTCATCCCCACTCTCCACATCCCTAGAGAGACAAGCGTCTGTTCTACCTCAGCCACAGATACGATCAGTGCCAGAGTGTCACTCCAGCTCAGGTCAGTATGGCTGTTCGGTTAGGATGGACCAAGATGGACAAGATCACCCTCTCCTCTGTCAGCTCTCCCGGAAAAAAAAATGACAAAAATAGATGAGGGAAACAAAGGGAGGGAGGGGGAGCACTTTTTTGTTTGGTACCTGAACCTCTCGTATTCAAGCATCACGCACGGTCCCCTGTCCGGCTGCCAGGTCCCATTGACTTCCCAACTGCCAAACCTTCTGGGGTCAACAAAGCACAGAACCTGCCTAGGCTTCCGTTTGGTGAAGAACTTGAGGTGGGCGTGTTTGGGGATGTCCTCCTCAGTCGTCAGCTTGAAGGACCCAGACATGCCAAAGCGGAAGACAATGTCCATCGGCGCCAACAGCCCATCATTGCCTTCCATCCCATCTGATGTGACACCCTCTTTCCCATCCTCCTCTTTGATGGGGGTAAGGGTCAGCTTGACCTCCTTCCCTCTCGACACGGCGGAGATCAGGTAGGCGTCACAGCTGAAAGGCACGTCACAGTTTTTGCTCACCGTAGACTTTTCTACTTGCCCTGAGAACACAGTGCTGCAGCAGACCTGGTTAACAAACCTGGCAGCCAGGTGGAGTTCGGGTCCTTCAGGCATTTTAGAAGACGATCTAGAACGACAATGAAAACACAAATGATCAGGCCAGATGCAGGCAGGTTGAGAAGAATTAGAGTCATACAGCACGGATACAGGCCCTTTGGTCCAAGCAGTCCATGCCAACCATAATTCCAAACTAAACTAGCCTCACTTACCCGCGCTTGACCCATATCCCTCCAAACATTTCTTATTCATGTGTTTATCCAAATGTCTTTTAAACGTTGTAACAGTACCCGCATCAACCACTTCCTCTGGAAGTTCATTCCACACACAAACCACTCTGTGCGAAAAGGTTGCCCCTCATGTCCTCATAGAGTCATAGAGATGTACAGCATGGAAACAGACCCTTCGGTCCAACCTGTCCATGCCAACCAGATATCCCAACCCAATCTAGTCCCTCCTGCCAGCACCCGGCCCATATCCCTCCAAACCCTTCCTATTCATATACCCATCCAGATGCCTTTTAAATGTTATAATTGTACTAACCTCCACCACTTCCTCTGGCAGCTCATTCCATACAAACACCACCCTGTGCATGAAAAAGTTGCCTTTTAGGTCTCTTTTATATCTTTCCCCCCTCTCCCTAAACCTATGTCCTCTAGTTCTCGACTCCCCCACCCCAGGGAAGAGACTTTGTCTATTTATCCTATCCATACCCCTCATGATTTTATAAACCTCTATAAGGTCACCCCTTACTCTCCAATGCTCCAGGGAAAATAGCCCCTCTCACCTAAAAAAAAAACACCTTGTAGTCTTGAAATCCCCCACCTTAGGGAAAATACATCTGCAATTCACCTTATCTACAGCCCTCAGCATCTTATAAAGCTCCCATGCTCCAGTGAAAGAGGTCCCAGCCTATCCAGCCTCTCCTCATAACTCAAACCTGACATTCCCGGCAATGTCCTGGTAAATCTCTTCTGAACCCTCTCCAGCTTAATAATATCCTTCCCAGAACATGAAGTTCATTCCACACGCGAAGCACCCGCTGTGTAAAACACTTGCACCTTGTGTCATTTTAAAATCTCTATACGTATTAGTGTTATATTTTATTTACAATATAAATACTCAGACATCATCACAGTATTTGAGATATAGTACATAATCTCTGCCCGTTTATTAAAAGCGCAGGTTAAAACAAAGTTTGCTGCATTTCAAATACTGCCCATATATTTGGCATCCTTTTGTGACTATTTAGTCAGGACACATAAAACATGGTCTACCTACTGTCACAATATAACAAAGCAACTGCAAAGGCCATAGGCCCCACTCAAAAGTGATTGGTGGGGGGGGGGGGGGGGGGAGGGGCGAATGTTGAGGCCTGCTAGTGGGTCCACAAGCTGTAAATTTGTGACCGTGTCCTCTAAACCACCCCTGAGTTACAACAACTGTTACCCGCACCAACCGCAACTACACAGGACCATCGATCCCCACGGTGTTCTCACAGGTCCCCTTTCCCTACCCCAGCACCTCGCAGTTCATGGGGTCAAAAGAAACAGTTGGGGAACGTACTGCCACTCAACGTCAGGAAACCCAAACAGTTACCAATCCTCCGAGATTGTGGAGCTGACTCCATCGATTCTTTGAAAAGGTGTTTCCGTGATCAAAATGTAAAGATCAGGCAGCATTTCACATTCAATAGAAATTCTGACCAGTCACTGGACTCAAAGCTGTAACTCTGCTTTCTCTCCCCAGATGCAGCCAGATCTGCTGGGTTTCTCGAGAAGTTACATATTTGTTTCATTCTTCCAGCATCTGCAGTTCTTTGCTTTAGTTTAATGTTTAACTCACAGCTACATCCTTTTTAAAATGAGGTCGATTACCCCCAAAGTTTCACGTTTAAGAATGCAGCTACACAGTTCCTTGAAAATGGAGTCACAGATAGACAGGGGAGTGAAGGTTCTGAGGAAGGGTCACTGGACTCAAAACATTCACTCAGATTTCTCTTGCTGCCAGACCTTATGTTTATTAGTGAAGGTGTTTGGTATGCTTGCCTTTATTGGTCAGTGCATGGAGTGTGAAAGTTGGGTTGCTGCTGTGCAGGACATTGGTTAGGCCACTTTTGGAATACTGCGTTCTGGTCTCCCTGTTATAGAAAAGATGTGAAACTTGAAAGGGCACAGAAAAGATTTACAAGGATGTTGCTGAGGTTGGAACGTTTGAGCTATAGGGAGAGGCCAAATAGGTTGCGAATGTTTCCCCTGGAGCGCCCAAGATTGAGAGGTGACTGAATAGAGGTTTATAAAATCATAAGGGGCATAGATAGGGTGAATAGGCAAGGTCTTTTTCCCAGTGTATGGAGTCCAAAATTAGAGGGCATAGGTTTAAGGTGAGAGAGGAATATTTTAAAAAGGGACCCAAGGGCCAACGTTTTCAAGGAGAGGGTGGTACGTGTATGGAATGAGCTGCCAGAGGAAGTGGTAGAGGCTGGTACAATTACAACATTTAAAAGGCATTTGGATGCGTACATGAATAGGAAGGGTTTAGAGGGATATGGGCCAAATGTGGGCAAATGGGATTCGATTAATTCAGGATATCTGGTCGGCATGAGCAAGTCGAACCGAAGGGATATGGTCCAAGTGCTGGCAAGTGGGATTTGGTCAGTTTAGGATACCTGGTCAGTATGGATGAGTTGGAATGAAGGGTCTGTTTCCATGCTGTACCGCACTATGACTCTATAAACATCAATAAACAAACACTTGCATTTATATAGCACCATTCATGACTTCTGGATGGCCCAAAAATGTTCTACAGCTAATAAAGTACAGTCACTGATGTTGGAATGATGGGAGTATGGCAACACATTTGCAAACAGCAAGATCCTACAACCAGCAACATGACAAATGACCAGATTACACCTGTTCAGAGAAAAACAGTAGATCGACAGAGTGTCTTTCCTTTACGAACGTGAGACCAATACTAACTTAGGCAAAAGCGCTATTCTTCGAACAATGCTTTGAGATGAATCATGCCCATTTGTTTAATTATCTCAACTAACATGGCCAGAAGTCACAAGACGTCAAGTTATAGTCCAACAGCTTTATTTGAAACTGCAAGCTTTAGGAGTGCTGCTGCTTCATCAGGTGAAGTGTGACGAAGGAGGAGCACTCTGAAAGTTTGTGATTTCAAATAAACCTGTTGGACTATAATCTGTGTGACTTCTGGAAGGAGGACCACTTCCACCACAGAACACACCAGATGGCCTCCTTCTTTAGAGACCGCAATTTCCCTTCCCACGTGGTTGAAGATGCCCTCCAACGCATCTTGTTCACATCCCGCACCTCAGCCCTCAGACCCCACCCCTCCAACCGTAACAAGCACAGAACGCCCCTGGTGCTCACCTTCCACCCTACCAACCTTCACATAAACCAAATCATCCGCCGACATTTCCTCCACCTCCAAACAGACCCCACCACCAGGGATATATTTCCCTTCCCGCCCCTTTCCGCCTTCTGCAAAGACCGTTCCCTCCGCGACTACCTGGTCAGGTCCACGCCCCCCTACAACCCACCCTCCAATCCTGGCACTTTCCCCTGCCACCGCAGGAACTGTAAAACCTGCACCCACACCTCCTCCCTCACCTCTATCCAAGGCCCTAAAGGAGCCTTCCACATCCAAAGTTTTACTTGCACATCCACTAATATCATTTATTGTATCCGTTGCTCCCGATGCGGTCTCCTCTACGTTGGGGAGACTGGGCGCCTCCTAGCAGAGCGCTTTAGGGAACATCTCCGGGACACCCGCACCAATCAACCAAACCGCCCCATGGCCCAACATTTCAACTCCCCCTCCCACTCTGCCGAGGACGTGGAGGTCCTGGGCCTCCTTCACCGCCGCTCCCTCACCACCAGACGCCTGGAGGAAGAACGCCTCATCTTCCGCCTCGGAACACTTCAACCCCAGGGCATCAATGTGGACTTCAACAGTTTCCTCATTTCCCCTTCCCCCACCTCACCCTAGTTCCAAACTTCCAGCTCAGTTACTGTCTCCTTGACTTGTCCTACCTGCCTATCTCCTTTTCCACCTATCCACTCCACCCTCTCCTCCCTGACCTATCACCTTCATCTCCTCCCCCACTCACCCATTGTACTCTATGCTACTTTCTCCCCACCCCCACCCTCCTCTAGCTTATCTCTCCATGCTTCAGGCTCACTGCCTTTATTCCTGATGAAGGGCTTTTGCCCGAAACGTCGATTTCGCTGCCCCTTGGATGCTGCCTGAACTGCTGTGCTCTTCCAGCACCACTAATCCAGAAACACAGACAGACTGCAGTCTGCCGAGTTCATTCACAAATGGGTTTTTGTATCAATCTCATTGATACAAAACAGCTCAACGCAGGATGCACTCCATCTGGAAGCGGGCCGGATACAATGTCTACACGACAAGGGTTGAGTTGGGTTGAGAACTAACGCCTGAAGGACAGGCATTCCGGAGTTTCCTCTGCACTTGGAAAACCCCCCAGTATTTCGCCAGCTCCTGAATGCGGAGTGCTCACTCAGATGGGGTTGCAAAATTCCTAAGCATGAACGGAAGGAACAACGCACGCACCGAGAAGGGGGAAGCAAACTGACACAATTGCATTCAATGCAGAGTTTGCAATGCGAAGGATTTAAGATGCACAAACCCCAGACAATTCCTTCCCTGTTCACGGCGTATTTCACTTCCTCTCATGAAGTAACTTGGGTCCTGTAGTCCCCACACTGCACTGACGTCAGTCTTAAAGGGGCAAGGTACATAGATTTGGAGGAGTCTGTGTTGGACTGGGGTGGGCAAAGTTAAAAATCACACAACACCAGGTTATAGTTCAACAGGTTTGTTTGGGAGCACTAGCTTTCAAAACGCTGCTCCTTTATCTGGTGAAGTCTGACAAAGGGGCAGCGCTCCGGAAGCTTGTGGTTTCAAATTAACCTGTTGGACGATAACCTGGAGTTGTGTGATTTTTAACAAGGTACATAGAGTCATAGAGATGTACAGCACAGAAACAGACCCTTCGGTCCAACTTGTCCATGCCGACCAGATATCCTAACCTAATCCCATTTCCCAGCACTTGGCCCATTTCTCTCTAAATCAAGATTAGAATGGTGCTGGAAAAGCACAGCAGGTCAGGCAGCATCCGAGAAGCAGGAAAATCAACGTTTCGGGCAAAAGCCCTTCATCAGGAATCCTGATGCCTGAAACGTCGATTTTCCTGCTCCTCGGATGCTGCCTGACCTGCTACGCTTTTCCAGCACCACTCTAACCTTGACTCTAATCTCCAGCATCTGCAGTACCCACCTCTGCCAAATCCCTCTAAACCCTGCCTATTCACATACCCATCCTAATGCCTTTTAAATGTTGCAATTGTACCAGCCTCTGGCAGCTTATTGCATACACACATCAAACTCTGCGTACCCATTAGATCCATTTAAACATTTTCACCTTTCACCTTAAACCTATGCCCTCTAGTTCTGGACCCTCCCACCCAATGGAAAAGACTTTGTCGATTTATCCTATCCATGTCCCTCATGATTTAATAAACCTCTATAAGGTCACCCCTCAACCTCTGACACTTCTGGGAAAACAGTCCCAGCCTATCCACCCTCTCCCGAGAGATCAAATCCTCCAACCCTGGCAACATCTTTCTAAATCTTTCCTGAACCCTTTCAAGTTTCACAATGCCCTTCCAATATCTACGTTTTTGTTCAAATAAGTAAAAGAAAAATATTTTTCTAATCAACTCATTCAGAGATGTTATTACACACCTCTCAGGTAGACAGTATAGTGAAGGCAGTTCTGAGGAAAGGTCACTGGACCCAAAACATTAACTCTGATTTCTCTCCACAGATGCTGCTAGACCTGCTGAGCTTCTCCAGCAATTTCTGTTCTTGTTTCTGATTTACAGCGTCCTCAGTTTTTATAGTGAATGTGGCATTTGGTACACTTGCCTTTATTGGTCAGTACATTGAGTATAGGAGTTGGGAGGTCATGTTGCAGCTGTGCAGGACATTGGTTCGGCCATTTGTGGAAAATGGTGTGCAATTCTGGTCTCCCTGCTTTAGGAAGGATGTTGTGAAATTTGAAAGGGTTCAGAAAAGATTTACAATGATGGTGCTAGGGTTGGAGGGTTTGAGCTAGAGGGAGAAGTTGAGTAGACTGGGACTATTTTCCCTGGAGTGTTGAGGCTGAGACGTCACGTTATAGAGATTCATAAAATCATGAGTGGCACAGATCGGGTGAATAGGCAAGATCTTTTCCGCAGGGTAAGGGAGTCCAAAGTTAGAGGGCATAGGTTTAAGGTGAGAGGGGAAAGACTTAAAAAGGACTTAAGGGGCAACCTTTTCATGCAGAGTGTAGTGTGTGTATGGAATGAATTACCAGAGGAAGTGGTGGAGGCTGGTACGATGACTACATTTAAACGGCATCTGGATGGGTATATGAATAGGAAAGGTTTAGAGGGATATGGGCCAAATGTAGTCAAATGGGATGAGATTCATTTAGGATATCTGGTCAGCATGTACATGTTGGACCAAAGGGTCTGTTTCCATACTGTATAGCTCTATGACAGCTGGAGCAAGGACTTGAATCCAGGCCACATAGCTCAAAGATAGGGACACTACCACTGCTCCACAAGAACCCTTAGACCATACCATGCACTGTTGAGTTGCAATGGCAATATGTGTTCTTTTATACATGTGTTAGTCTGGATCTGTAATATGAACACAGCTGACCAGGAATCTCTCCAGCTCTTAATGCTGGGGGGTTGGGTGCGGTGGTAAGGGGCATGTTAACAGTAACGCTTAACCTTTTGGTTAGTTTATGAGCTTACCTTACTTACCCAGCCAGAATGAGGATAGGGGTCAAACCCAGGGCCATGGGAACTGTGTCACAAGGCTCCCTCATGACATTATTGTGTTATTCTTAAATAGCTTATTGTAATGGGTACATATGTCCAGACAGAGAACTTCTTATGGCACAGTGGTAGTGTCTCTACCTCTGAACTAAGAGGCCCAGGTTTAATAACATTTATGAACAAGTTGGTTAGAAAATATCTATATCCAGATTGGCCCATTTATTGCTATACTGTATTTAGGTGCTGAGCAACAATGAAAAAGTTCACCAGCCAACAAGACAGACAGGAGAAAGTGAGGACTGCAGATGCTGGAGATCAGAGTCGAGAGTGTGTTGCTGGAAAAGCTCAGGTCAGGCAGCATCCGAGGAGCAAGAGAATCAATGTTTCGGGCATAAGCCCTCCATCAGGAATGATGCTTGGGCAGAGATGAGTTCAATGGGACAGGAGTAGGCTGAGACAATGGGTCGACTGGGGAAGTCAGGTTTATGAATCTCGGGTAGGAAATAGAATCGGGCGGTTTGAGGTTCACGGACGATGATGCTGGAGGCTGTGGATGGGAGATTGCCTGAGGTGAGGAGGTTGTGGATGGTCTGGGAGATGATGGTTTGGTGATGGAGGTGAGGCCGTGGTTGTGGTCGAGGGGGCAGTAGGAGGAGTTGTCGGTGAGTTGGTGCCTGGCTTCAGCGGTGTTGAGGTTGGTGCGCCAAACTACCACAGCACCCCCTTGTCCACTGGTTTGATGGTGAGATTAGGGTTGGAGCAGAGGAAGCCCCAGAAAGACAGTCCATGACACCCCAGAATTTTAAGCCTAAATGTGTGATTATTTTGAATTGATGGGAACAAAAGTTTACTGTGTGGGCAAACTTTTATTTTCTTTACTCACTGGCTAAGACAGCATTTAATGTCCATCCCTAATTGCCCCAGCCTGCAGTTAAGAGTCAATCACATCGCTGTGGGTCTCAAGTCACATGTAGGCCAGACCAGGTAAGGACAGCAGTTTCCTTCTCTAAAGAACATTAGTGAACCAGATGGGTTTTTCTGATAACCAGTGATGGATTCATAGTGATCATCAGATTTGTTTTAATTAAATCCAAATTCCACAATCAGCCATGGTGAGAGTTGAACCCAGGGTCCATGGAACATTATCTAGATTAGCTGACCTGCAAGATTAGCACTAGGCCGTTGCCTCCCTTACCTATAGTGAGTGAGTGTAATATAGGAAGACGTGAACTTGTGTATTTTTACAAATATAGAAGGGTAGCATATTAGTAAATAAGGAATCTGGAATTCTCACTCCCTTGGTGGACAATTTGTCAATTGGAGTGATCACAATAAAAGTATTTTAGCTTAGGCAAGGTTATCTAGGGATGTGGAGAAAAGGGGTTGCTGTTTAAACAGTGATTGGGGTTGCAAAGGATAAGATTGAAGATTAATCACCACGTGAATACACTATTGCAATGTAGAAGATGCAGCAGCCAATTTGCAAGCAAAGTGATCATTGTTATTTCAGATTATGGTTCCTCATGTTGCAGCTGCATCAAACCTGATGATGCCTTTGGGGGCAGGAGAAGCAGTCTAGCACCACGTCCCAAAAGAGACAGAAGTATTATCTCTGACTTCTGCTTGTTACTGGTTCACTGGCCAGATGGATGCTTTCCTGCTGGTGGAAATATTGAATAAAGTCTTTACTGAGTCACTGCACAGACACAGACACAGATAACAATAGATATAAACAAGGGATCCAAAATGTCCTCAGTTTGGCAAAATAAGAAGGCAGGTCCAGGCAACAGGCTGTGGAGGGAGTCATAGTGACTGACTGACTGCCCCCTCTACACCCACACCGTTGGGATTCTATGATTAGATTTGCGGACACTAAAAGTACTGACCGATGAGGAGATAGGGTAAGACAATGCAGTTTGAGATTAAGATCAACCAGGATCTAATTACAGAGGAGCCTTGATTATCTGAACGATATGGGCGGGGACTATTTTGTTTGGATAATCAAATGTCCGATAACAGTTTAGCCAAGCATCGGGACCTTGCTATCTTGCCGGATAATCTGAAATTCGGATAAACGAATGCTGGATAATCGAGGCTCCTCTGTAAATAATGAAGCAGGCTTGAGGGACCTCCTTTTATGTGAAAATTAGGTACAAATACTTCCACCGTTTCCATATCGAATGACTGTTTGCCTTCGGCCATTAACCCACAAAATTATGAACGAAGGTACACTTCAGTTCAGATAAACTTTAGATTTTATCTTCACAATTTTTAAGTTTACATTATGCAATTAGTTAAGCTGGACAGTACTTATTTCAGGCCCCAGATTGCATGTCAAAACCTGAAAGAAACTTTAATCTCAGTGCTTCAACCCAAAACAAATCTCTACATCATATAGAAACCAATGAGAAAATGAGTGTTTGGAAAGGTCTGCGACTGTGATGAAAGGTATATACACTCGTTACATAAACTGGACAGCAACACAAACCAGTCTCAATAATGAATTGTTTATTGTCCCTGATTTAAGTAAAGGTACAATGTCATTTTGCTATATTGTCACATGGGTTTCTTCAGGAAGCAGAATATAATATTACAAACTGAAATTAAATCATATACTTTCAAATTTAACTATTTATCCCCCAAATGTTTCTTTTGTAACTTTATTAGGCATATACATGTAAACAATGACTCACAACACCTATATGTTGTGGGTGGAATGGACACGCTCATTATCATTTCTGATGTTGAGAGCTAAGTTAAGGTTATAAACAGCACAATATCTTGGAGGTACAGAAAACTCAATGCAACAATTCTCCAAGTTATCAGGTACATTTTCCCTGAAATTCACTGGCAAGTCTCTCCTTCTGATTGTCCCTGCATCAGACTGCCTTTCAAGATTTGACGTGGTTGCCCCACTGATTCCAAGCTGATCTCCAAGTGTGGTGGAAAATGATGCTTTTTCTTTATTTATTTGCGATGTAAAATGTAGACTCTGCCCTCTGGTGTCATAAAGTCGAAGTCAGCAAAGAGAAACACCAAGAGTACTGGAAAACCGATGCTCTGTCGTGAAGAAGACGCAACATTCTTCCAAACCCAACTCTGTGACGCCAGCTGGATCTGATTTTACTTTGGAGAGAATCCTCCTCAAATAATTCGGATGAATCTTTCTGCTCATCAATGTGGGAGTGAGAACTGGGATGTTCTGTTATCATCAGCTGGTGCAGCGATTTCTTCCATAAGTGGGTGATGTTTCAACACTCCTGCAAACTCGTTAGACTCAGCCATACAATATGGGAAAAGGGTAGAGAGCAATTTACACACTGTCTTGACCAGCCTTAGCTGCTTCGGAAAATCAACGTGGTCAGCTAATGTGTCGCGACAAATGGAAACAGTCACTAGCTTTTCTAAATATGGTTCTTCCCACAGTTTATGCTTGTTTTTTTGTCCCCTGGGCTAACTTACTCCGAGTTACCACAATGGTTAGACAGAAGCATGGGACTTGGAATCTACTTCCAAGCTAATTCACAAACCAGAGGCATAATGTCAAACAGCCAGAATCAAACACCTTGATCCTTCGAGAGTACACCGGCTTCAAGTTTACTGTTTTCTTCAGTTTGCTTGGTCTTATTTCTTTCTCAAACGCTTCAACTGGAGGTCAGATCCGGTCCCTCATTTGTCCAAGTATCTGCATGTCCCAAAGTGATTTGTGACTGAAGTGACCTGGTTTTATGATCCAGTTAGATCCAGCTTCACGTGAATGTCAAAATGGACTTAGTGGACAGAGACACGTACACAAACCTCCACCTTTTATTAACTACAAAGAGAAGAATCTGGCATCACGAAAATGATCGGTGCTCTTGATTAGTTTCAAAATCTCAAGAATAATACTCGTCAGCGGACAAAGAGGCCACTTCCACTGTTCCATTTCCCCACACGTTCATGAAATGAACTGACTTTTCCATTGCCTGTACCAGGGCCTGCAGCCTGATAAGACACAAATCAGAACTGTTCAATTCTCAACATCATAAATAAACAGAATCTACCAGCTGTGTGAAGATGTGCAACTTAATATCCCCAGCAATCTTGCTGAGAGGAGACGTTCACCGGTGTTGTTTTAGTTGGGTTTGAGTCAAGATCCACAGAAAATGGAGGCGAAAATGTTTCAATCCACTGCACCTTAATTGGTCAATCTCACACAAACCTCAGTCAGATCATCCAACGAATGCGGCCCAACAAAGCGACTCAATTGGCTGTGAACAGCCATTAATTTCTCATTGATGTTTCTCAGTGATAGTTCAGTTTGTGTCATTGATAGTCTCAAGATATTGTCGTGCTGAAGAAGCTAAACCATTACAAACAGACTCATTCTCTAGAAAGTGCTTCATCAAGACTTGAATTCAGGCTCCGAACACAACCACCTTTCTGGCGATGTTTGCAGGAATTACTAAATCAAACGTTTAAAAACCACGTGATCCACAACCTGACGAACCTTCTCAACAGAGCGCAAACAAGAGTCATTGTTCATTTTGTTTAAATATATCAGCTTATCCACCTCTGTCTCTCCAGTTTCCTGTAAATCCAGCAAGCCCAAAGCTACTACAGAAGTTGATCAATGTATAACATTGTTTAATTCAAAGAATTCATCAGTACTTGTGCTTGTTTGAGTTCTGAGCAGGAAAGAAGAACAAAAGAAACCATCAGCCATAATCAAATCTACTAACAACGTGCATTTATATATTGCCTATCACAGATTCTAAGCTACCCCACAAGATGTAATCAGAGATTGACATCGAAGCCTAAACATAGCTGACCTAAAGCTTGTTGGAAGAGGTAGGTTTTAAGGAGAATCATGTTGGAGATGAGAGAGACGGAAAGGCAAGGACAATCGTGGGAGTAATTTCAGAGCTTAGGAACCCGGTGGCTCAAGGCATACAGCCAGCTGTGTGCCAAAGGAAATCATAGCTCTATAGAACATAGATACAGCCCTTCGGTTCAACTAGTCTGTGGATGCACAAGACGACGGTTTTGGTGGGACCTAATCTCAAAAAAAAAGTGTACCCGCAGGTTACAGAGATAGTGAGGGAGGGAGGGAGGCCATTGGAGGGATTTGAGAAAAGAGAGAATTAGAACGTTAAAGGCAGACATTAAATATCTGACCATTTGATTGGTATTGTGCAGAGTAGAAGATCAACGAGGAGAAAGCGAGGACTGCAGCTGCTGGAGATCAGAGCTGAAAAATGTGTTGCTGGAAAAGCGCAGCAGGTCAGGCAGCATCCAAGGAGCAGGAGAATCGACGTTTCGGGCATCAGCCCTTCTTCATTCCTGAAGAAAACGTCGATTCTCCTGCTCCTTGGATGCTGCCTGACCTGCTGCGCTTTTCCAGCAACACATTTGTCAGAGTAGAGATGCAAAGCGGATGCATTTGTGAGACACTGTGTAATCAGTCAAAGCAAGTAAAGATTTTACACAACTTGAAAATGGGTTTAGTTACATTTGTAAATCACACTCCACCCCCTCCACCAACAATGTGTCTTAGGCTTGGCCTACCAGTGAGTAAGACTCGAAACTTGTTTGCTGAAACGGAAATGACTGTGGGCTCCACAGCGCCCGTGTCTACATTCCGAACATTAATCTTCAGCTGAACGACAGGTTCATTTACTTCCTTCAGCTCACTGGAACTCAGCGTGTAGTCCACTCTCCATGACACCGAGTCTAGTTTGTTCACTATACACAGAGCACAAGGCTAGTCAGGGTCACACAGTTTAAAACAGGGAAGGAAAATTAAAATCATTGAAACCCTATAGTGTGGAAGCAGGCCTTTCGGCCCATCAAGTCCACACTGACCTCCCCCTCCCCAAACAGCAGCCTATCTCTGTAACCTTGCATTTCCCAAGGCTAACCCACCAAACCTATACATCCCTGGATACTGTGGGCAATTTAGCATGGTCAATCCACCTAACCTGCACATCTTAGGACTGTGGGAAGAAACCAGAGCACTCGGAGGAAACCCACACAGACATGGGGGGAAATGTGCAAACCCTACAACAGACAGATGCCAGAGGGTGGAATTGAACCCGGATCCCTGTAAGGCAGCAGTGCTAACCACTGAGCCACTTTGGTGCTCTACACACTCCCTCAAGTTTTGTTGTGTTTGGCAACACCTTATTCACATTGCATTAAACTGGAGTGAGTCCCTATAAGTTATCATTAAACCTCAAAAAAGGATGATGCTACTTACATCTGAGGCTACTCTCCTTTAATCTGTCCTGAAGGGCAGTCTGTTTGTCTTCATAAGATTTACAGAGTGCAGAGGTGTGTTCTGAAAGGTTAAGCATGAGATGCAGTTAAGGAGGTAAGTTAAGAATCAATATCAAAGGTTATTTAGAGAGGATGGTGTAATTTTCACATTGAGAACATTCTTTTCAAAGTGCACAGGCAAGAAAAAAAATCAAAACATATTACGTTCATGAAAACCTTATCACAAAAAAAAACATTTTTGCAAGGCCAGGTTTGAAACTGCTGTTAACTAATGGCTGATCATTGCTGTGAAGTGGAAAGAAAAAAATAGTTGGAAGTTATTAACAGGTCAGCTTGCAAATGGAAAGACAGGTTATAATATTTCATGTTTTTAACTTCGTGTGCAAATCTCTTCAAGGGCCTCATCCCTGCACTTTAATACTATAATCTCCTCCAGTTTTACAATTACACTCTTGGCTTTTCTGACTGTAGTCTTCCTGTTCATCACCTACTCTCCCTCAATCAAAAGAAGCCCTACAGTGTGGATCCAGGCCATTCAGCCCCTCCAAGGAGCATCCCACCCAGACCCACCATCCTAACCCTGTAACCCTTCATTTCCCATGGCTAACCCACCTAGCCTACACATCCCTGGACACTATGGGCAATTGCCCATGCACTTAATGTGCACATCTTTGGACTGTGGGTTGAAATGGAGCAGCTGGAGGAAACACACAGAGACGGGGAGAACTTGCAAACGCCACACGGACAGTCACCCGAGGTTGGAATCGAACCCAGGTCCCTGGTGCTGAGAGGCAGCAACGCTAACTATGGATCCACCATGTCATTCCTCAGTCCCATCGCTGGTAAAAACACCTTTAACAGTTTAACTCCAAGAGCTGTATTTCATACCCTCTCTATCTCTCCACACCTCCCTCTTCTGCTTGAAGTTTCCCTTTAAAAGGCAACAATCTTTTGGTTCTCCTCTCTAATGGCTCCGTGCTTTGGATTAAAGTTGTCTGATGCCTCTAATACACCTTACAATGGATTTGTATAGTATAGACAAAGGCAACTTACTGACTGTTCTAGAGGCATTCAAAAAAAGACTTGGAAGTGGGAGAATCAAAGGACATAATCAATATAAGGTTAAATAATCGTACAATTATCAAATAACGTTAAATCAAATCAAGTAACATCAGTGTTACGCAATAGACCTACATAAAAAACCTTGTCTTTTATACAAATAATGGAGGCAAAAAGACATGTAGGGAAACGTACAACAAGAAAAAGGTGAAAATAACAGAACAAGTCCATACAGCAACACTAAAGACAAAACAATTAGAAAGATAGTCGTGCGAGATAAAACACCGGCTGTAGTTACCATGAAGGACTCTACTTCTCAACCTCTCCTTCCCGAGGCGTGCTGACCCTCAGATTAAACCACCACCAGTCGTCTCTCTCCAAACAGCAGTCTGGTCTATGGTGACTTGACTTTTACCTTTCAATTATAAAAATTGCTTTGGTCAGACTGAAAGCTCAAGGAGCACAAGTTGCACACCTTGACGGAAAAAGTAAGCAGCGGTCCAAAGTAATTTCTTGGAATGATTAGGGTCCATTTAGGGCAGCAAGGTGGCTCAGTGTTAATACTGCTGCCTCACAGTACCAAGGAGCTGGGTTCAATTTCACCTCAGGTGACCGTCTGTGTGGAGTTTTCACATTCTCCCAGTGTTTGCACAATTTTTTTCCCACAATGCAAAGATGCACAGGTTAATTCGATTGGCCATGGGACATGCAGAATAAGGGGGATGGCGTGGGTCTGGGTGGGAGCTCTTTGGTGGGTGGGTGTGGACTCGACAGGCCAAATGGCCTGCTTCCACTGACTAGGGATTCTACAAACAAAAGGGCAGCTTTATCACCAAGTGATAGTTCATTTTGGACAAGAGATGTGAAGTATCAAAGGTAAAGCCACTATAGCCCTAGAGAGGATGATAGGTGGTGGTTTAACCTGAGGGTCACTATGTCCTCAGGAAAGGAGAGAAGAGGAGGAGAGCACTTCATGGTAACCTCAGCAGCTGTGGGAATTGAAACCACGCTATTGATGTCACTCTTCATCTCAAACCAGCCATCCAGACAATTCAGCTAATCAATCCTGTAAGTTGAGAAGTGTACATATGTGGTGTTACATGAATTAAACACACATAGAGACAGGCTATTCAGCCAAACTCATCCAGGCAACACACAAGCCTTCACCCATCCCTTGTTTATTTCACTCCATCTTTTCTCTTCCTCATGCGTTTATTGAGCTTCCTTGTTATTGGCACCTGCATTATTCACCTTGATCAGTACATTCTGCGTTATAATCACTCTTCACAAGAGGGTTACCATGAACTTCCTCTAGGATTTTTTTGTCGGCAATTGCTAAGTCAGGTTTTAAACAATGACAAAACATTGTTATTATTGCTTCAGGTAGACCAACAATACCTTTTGGCAGACCAAGTTGTTGTAATTCACTTGATAGCGATTCACCATCAACACCATATTTGGCAGCACTTGACAGAACAAAGTTCAGCACTGCAATGGTTGCCTTTATATCACTGGTTTCTGGAATTAGAAATACAAAAATAAGCCTTTGATCTTTAGTTCCAGGAATGTTGACTGTCTTGTGTGCAGCTTTACATAGGTACTCATTCTGCAACAGAAAATCCGGGGGATAAAAATGACTTTGCGAATTCACATTGTGAAAGGAAAATTGGAGACTTATGAAATGGAGTTTTTAAAACTCAACAGAAAGCAACACTTGCGATATCCTCATTCAATACAGACTCTCCCACATTAACGTGGAGATATGCATCAGCTTTTCTCTAGCCAAGTACATCAGTTCCTTTATGCTGTGGAGATGTCAGTGCTGGACTGGGGTGGGCAAAGTCAGAATCACACAAAACCAGGTTATAGTCCAATAGGTTTATTTAAAATCAGAAAACTGCTCCTTTGTCAGGTGATATCACTAATTTTAAATGTTGGACTATAACCTGGTGTTTGTGACAGTTTCTTTACGCACGTGCTAATTGCAAATCTCATTACTGGTGCAGAGATTGGATGATCAGCAAGTGAATCAATGATAAAATGTCTGAAATGTTTAAAGAGAGAAAGGGGAAGTCAAAAAGCTAGCATGGAATCAATGGGCGGACTGGGCTGCAAAAATCCACGATTCAATGCACATATTGGTTCGTTAAATCAATGATGCATGTGACAGTTGGATGGGCTAGGTGTGGGCCTGTTAGACTCTGCTGACAATTTAGAGTTTGTCACTAAGTCAGCTGGCAGCCCAATTGCACTTGGACTGTCAGGATTCCAGGTTCAAATTCCACTTCAGGGTTGAGCGCAAATATCAAGGGTGACGTTGTACAGTAGCATTGAAGGTTTGATGCATTGTCAGAAGTGCCATCTTTCAGATGAGGCATAAGACGGACACCCCTTTTGTCTGTCTGGGAGGATAGAAATATTCATGGTGGGGGGGGGCATTAGCCTAGTGGCATTATTGCTGGACTGTTAATTCAGAGACCCAGGTAACATTCTGGGGACCTGGGTGTGAATCCAGCAACATTGAATTTGTATTCAATGAAAATCTGGAATTAAGAGTCTAATGACGACTGTAAATCCACTGTCAACTATCAGGAAGGAATCCATCTGGTTCACTAATATCATTCAGGGAAGGAATCCACTATCCTTACCTGATCTGGCCTACATGGGACTCCAGACCCACAGTAATGTGGTTGACTCTTACCACCCTCTGGGGGGCAGTTAGCAATGGGCAGTAAATGCAGACATAGCCAGCAATGCCCTCAATCTCATGAATGAATTAAGAACATTTATTTTTAATGTAACTGGCACCAATTCAAAAAATAGGAGAGTTATATCCCCAATGTTCTAGCCAATATTTATTCCTTACTTACAATCACAAAAAGAACTTATCTAATCATTATCACTCTTTGTTTTGGGGGCGTTTGCAGTGTTTCATGCTTTACAACAGTGACTACCGTTCAAAACTACTTCATTGCTGTAAACTGCCTTCAGATCATGCACAATGTTACATTTTTGTGTAACTCTCCTTTTCCTTTTGCATTGTCACATCAACCAGACATTGAGTAACATTTTTTCACCTAATGCATTTACTGTTTAACAATATAATGTGATGCAGCATTATGTTTGCAAGTGCAGCATATTTTCAAAGCACATTTTTAAGCATTGCAAAATTGGAGTGGACAATATGCACAGAAATTTACACAGACTTACCAAACTTAGCATCTGAAGTGAGCTTTGCAACTTTCTCATACTAAAGGGGAGAGACAACAGATAACACATGATTGTTAATACAATGTGGGATTTATTGTTAATGCAAAATAAATTCACAAAATATTTAAGACCATAAGACCATAAGACATAGGAGTGGAAGTAAGGCCATTCGGCCCATCGAGTCCACTCCGCCATTCAATCATGGCTGATGCGCATTTCAGCTCCACTTGCCAGCATTCTCCCCGTAGCCCTTAATTCCTCTAGACAACAAGAACCTATCAATCTCGGCCTTGAAGACATTTAGCGTCCCGGCTTCCACTGCACTCCGTGGCAATGAATTCCACAGGCCCACCACTCTCTGGCTGAAGAAATGTCTCCGCATTTCCGTTCTGAAATGACCCCCTCTAATTCTAAGGCTGTGTCCACGGGTCCTAGTCTCCTCGCCTAACAGAAACAATTTTCTAGCATCCACCTTTTCAAAGCCATGTATTATTTTGTACGTCTCTATTAGATCTCCCCTTAATCTTCTAAACTCCAACGAATACAATCCCAGTATCCTCAGCCGTTCCTCATATGCTAGACCTGTCATTCCAGGGATCATCCGTGTGAATCTCCGCTGGACACGTTCCAGTGCCAGTATGTCCTTCCTGAGGTGTGGGGACCAAAACTGGACACAGTACTCCAAATGGGGCCTAACCAGAGCTTTATAAAGTCTTAGTAGTACATCTCTGCTTTTATATTCCAACCCTCTTGAGATAAGAGACAACATTGCATTCGCTTTCTTAATCACAGACTCAACCTGCATGTTTACCTTTAGAGAATCCTCGACTAGCACTCCCAGATCCCTTTGTGCTTTGGCTTTATTAAGTTTCTCACCATTTAGAAAGTAGTCCATTCCTATATTCTTTTTGCCAAAGTGCAAGACCTCGCACTTGCTCACGTTAAATTCCATCAGCCATTTCCTGGACCACTCTCCCAACCTGTCTAGATCCTTCTGTAGCCTCCCCACTTCCTCAGTACTACCTGCCTGTCTACCTAACTTTGTATCATCGGCAAACTTCGCTAGAATGCCCCCGGTTCCCTCATCCAAATCATTAATATATAATGCGAACAGCTGTGGCCCCAGCACTGAACCCTGCGGGACACCGCTCGTCACCGGCTGCCATTCTGAAAAAGAACCTTTTATCCCAACTCTCTGCCTTCTGTTAGATAGCCAATCCTCAATCCATCCCAGCAGCTCACCTCGAACACCATGGGCCCTCACCTTGCTCAGCAGTCTCCCGTGTGGCACCTTATCAAAGGCCTTTTGAAAGTCCAGATAGACCACATCCACTGGGTTCCCCTGGTCTAACCTACTTGTTACCTCTTCAAAAAATTCCAACAGGTTTGTCAGGCATGACCTCCCTTTACTAAATCCATGTTGACTTGTTCTAATCAGACTCTGCTCTTCCAAGAATTTAGAAACCTCATCCTTAATGATGGATTCTAGAATTTTACCAACAACCGAGGTTAAGCTGATTGGCCTATAATTTTCCATCTTTTGCCTTGATCCTTTCTCGCTTACAGGAACATGTACAAGATCTGAGTCAAGGCCCAAGCTTGCAAAACTTGTATTGAATTGAATTTATTGTCACATGTACCGAGGCACAGTGAAAAGCTTTGTCTTGTGAGCAATACAAGCAGATCAGAGTTAAATAGTATAGATAAGTAAATAATAGGTAAACAGCGACAAAAACAAAAACACAGGTACACTGTAGATTAGATTAGATTACTTACAGTGTGGAAGCAGGCCCTTCGGCCCAACAAGTGCACACCGCCCCGCCGAAGCGCAACCCACCCATACCCCTACATTTACCCCTTACCTAACACTACAGGCAATTTAGCGTGGCCAATTCACCTGACCTGCACATCTGTACAGGCAAATGGTAAGAGTTTGTGAGCGCATTCAGTATTCTAACAACAGTAGAGTAGAAACTGTTACAAAACCGGCTGGTGCGTGTGTTCAGGCTTCTGTACCTTCTCCCCGATGGTAGAGGTTGTAGAAAAGCATTGCCAGGGTGGGATGGATCTTTGAGAATGCTGGCGGCCTTTCCTTGACAACGGGCCTAGTAGATGGATTCTATAGATGGGAGGTTGGCCTTTGTGATTGTCTGGGCTGAGTTCACCAATCTCTGTAACCGTCTCCGATCTTGAATGGTACAGTTGCCATACCAGGTAGTAAGTCGATTCTGTATTGCTGGAAATGCACACCAGGTCAGGCAGCATCCGAGGAGCAGGAAAATCAACGTTTCGGGCCGAAGGGTGAAATGTCAACTCACCTGCTCCTCGGATGCTGCCTGATCTGGTGTGCGTTTCCAGCAACAAACTCTCGACTCTGATCTCCAGCATCTGCAGACCTCACATTCTCCTATGCCAGGAAGTGATACATCCAGACAGAATGCTCTCGATGGTCCACCTATAAAAGTTGGCAAAGGTATTCCCCATCATGCCAAATTTCCTCAGCTGCCTGAGTTAGAAGAGACATTGTTGGGCCTTTGTGACCAGTGGGTCCACATGAAGAGTCCAATTGTTGTGAATGACCACTCCCAGGAGCATGGCACTCTCCACTCGTTCACCTACGTATTTTGTTGCACATCATGTACATTCCTGCCTTTACAATGGCAGTCCAGTGGTGAACCATTGGCTGAACTTACTACTGAAGCGCTCTTGTGGTACAGTGGTAACGTCCCCACCCGTGGGCCAGAATGCCCAGGTTCAAGCTCCATCTGCTCCCAAGGTGTATGTCTGAACGGTTATTTAAAAGAATTTACAATCGGCAGGAAAGTGATTACAAAGCACTGAATTGTTATTATGAATATAGGAGCAGGGGCCATATGGCATTCCATATTATGGCCGATCCACCTCAACGCCATTTTCCCACGGTATTCCCATATCCTTTAATGTCCGGTTTTCGATCGGTGTCTGTCTTGAACGCTATATCTGCTATAACACGTGTTTTGTTAATGCAAACTCACTGTCACACAATTGATGAATTGGGCACACTATTTTTACAGCACAAACTTTTAAAGTATTGGGTATAATGTGATGCCAGCCCCATTAGTTCAAATGGAGCTGCTATTACGCAATTTTCTTATAACACGGGGGTTGCACGAGAACGGAATTACCACGTTATAGCTGAGCCGACAGTACTGAGCTTGAGCAGTCGCTTTACCTATTGCTGTTACACTTTCTGATCAGACATCCTCCACGTTTCCTTTGCTAACCTGGAGATTCACAGCAAGTGGTCTCCTCCAGGGTGAGACAAAACCTGGCAAATGTCCCCTGCTTCCTCCTGTTTGCCGAGAGTTCCTCAGCGAAATACACTCGGAGTTGGGTGAAACTCGAATAGTAGAGGCTGTGAAAGGTTAGGAGGCTATGTTGACCTATGGCAGGTTTTACATAAAAACAAACAGGAGAAGAACTAAGCCCTTCAAAGTCAAAAATCACACATCAGGTTATAGTCCAATAGGTTTATTTGGAAGCATTAGCTTTCGGAGCACCGCTCCTTCATTAGGTGGCACAACCTAGTGCTTCCAATTAAACCTGTCAGACTACAACCTGGTGTTGTGTGATTTTTAACTTTGCACACCCCAGTCCAACACCGCCATCTCCAAATCATGACTACCATAGGCCCCTCAAGCTTGCTTCACCATGGAATAAGATTGTAGCTGATCTGATGTGACCTTCCTTCCTACTTTCCGTAACCCTTAACTCCCTTGTCAATCAAAAATCTGTTTAATTCAGGCCTGAATTTATTCATTGCACCACTGTCTGGAGAAAGAATTCCAAACCCTCACAATCCTCAGAGATTTTTTTTTTAAAATCCTCATTTGTGTCTTAAATCAGAGATACCTTATTCTGAAACTATGCCCTAGATTTTTCAATAAAGGAAAACTCAAGAGTCTGTCCTGTCAAGGTCCCTTGGAATCTTATGTCTCAAAAGGTCACCTCTCATGTTTTCTGAACGCCAATGTGTATAAACCCAACCTGCTCAACCTCTCCTTGCAAGACAAACTCTCTGTCCCTTTGTAACCACTAAAGTGGGAGATGGTGAGAAGGGGGAGAAAAAAGGTGTTTAAAATCATAGCATAAAAAACCCATAAACGTATTCTCCTGTGTGATACAGATGAGGAGAAAGTGAGGACTGCAGACGCTGGGTGATGAAGAGAATTCCTGATGAAGGGCTTATGCTCGAAACGTCGACTCTCCTGCTTCTGGGAAGCTGCCTGACCGGCTGTGCTGATATTAATGCGGTCCTTATAAGACCATAGCAAATCTATTATAATGCTTTTTAAACTTACATCAATTCCATCTCCCAGCAGGTCTTTCAGTACCTGGACACAGAGCAATTTCACTTTCACTGAAGACTAGAAGAGAAATCAAAGACTTTTTTAAGAAGAGGTGTACAAGCAAAAAGGTAACTCTTAAATCATGCTTGATTATGCATTCTCCCATGAGTAAGAAATTGCTGGATGCAGAAATGACAGACTGAAATAAGTGAGGTTGTGACATTTCTTTTAAAACTCATGCATGCGATGGTGTCGCGGGCTAGGCCAGCATTTATTGCCCATCCCTAATTGCCCAAAGGGCAGTTGAAAGTCAACCACATTGCTGTGGGTCTGGAGTCACATGTAGGCCAGACCAGGTAAGGATGGCAGCTTCCTTCCCTGAAGGACATTAGTAAACCAGATGGGTTTTTCATAAAATAACAATCAACAGTAGATGCAAGAAACAAAAACAGAAGTTGCTGGAAAAGCTCAGCAAGTCTGGCAGCGTCTGTGCAGAGAAATCAGAGTTAACATTTCAGATCCAGTGACCCTTCTGTTCTGAGTTCCAGCAACTTCTGTTTTTGCTTCTGATTTACAGCATCTGCAGTTCTTTTTTGGATTTTAACAGTAATTGCCATTAGGCTTTTGCTTTTAATTCCTTTTTTTAAATTGAATTCAAATTTCACCATCTGTCAGGGTGCGAGGTGAACCCACAGCCTCAGAACATTAGCCTGGGAGTCTGGATTATTAAGGTAAAAACAATGACTGCAGATGCTGAAAATCAAATACTGGATTAGTGGTGCTGGAAGAGCACAGCAGTTCAGGCAGCATCCAACGAGCAGCGAAATCAACGTTTCGGGAAGGGCTTTTGCCCGAAACGTTGATTTTGCTGCTCGTTGGATGCTGCCTGAACTGCTGTGCTCTTCCAGCACCACTAATCCAGTCTAGATTATTAGTCCAGTGACATTACTATTACCACCTCCCCATTTCCAAGTATGAATTTGTCAATATTATCATTTACCAAAGTGTGCATCTGCACAGTTAGAGTATGTGTGATTTTAGTATTTTAATTCATGTGTCACTTTTCAGCTTGAATAAGATTTGGGAAACAAAGGGGAGCAAGTGAAGCGTCAGTTATACAGAGACCTTGCTCAAAGACAGAGACATAATGTTCTCAGTTCTGGGACTGGCACCAGGTCTAAAGGGTAGAATGACAAGGAGGGGCTGTACAAATTGAGATTGCATCGGCTTAAGTTTAGAAAGCTGAGGAATGATCTAATTGATACGTTTAAAATGATAAGCTGAAAGTCAGAGAAAATCTTTCTTCTGATTAAGGAATCTGCACAAATTTTCATGTTGGAGCCATCCCGCAGTGAAATCAGGAAGGTCACCTTCCCAAATAGTAGCCCTGCTCCAAACATTACCACATGGAAACAAACTACTTTGAAACTGATCATCTGCAACAAAACATCATAGAAGATGGAAGGACATTATTAAGCTGGAGAGGGCTCAGAAGAGATTTATCAGGGTGTTGACAGGAATGGAGGGTTTGAGTTATAATAAAAGGCCGGAACATTTTTTCACTGGAGTTTGACAGGCGACCTGATAGAAGTTTATAAAACTGTGAGGTGTACAGTTAGAGTTAATGGTGGTTGTCTTTCCCTCAGGTGGGAGATTTCAAGACTCAGGGGCACATTTTTAAGGTGAGACGAGACAGATTTTAAAAAGACATGAGGGGCAAATTTTTTTTACACAGGGGGTGGTTCATGTGTGAACTTCCTGAGGAAACGGTAGATGTGGATACAATTACAATGTTTAAAAAACATTTGGATAAGTACATGAATAGGAAAGGTTTGGAGGGATATGGGCCAGGAGCAGGCAGGTGGGACTAGTTTAGTTTGGGATCATGGTCAGCACGGACTGGTTGAATTGAAGAGTCTGTTTCTGTGCAGTATGGCTCTGTCAATGGTCAACTACTTGGTGTATCAATCTGATGGGAAGAACTCCGCAAAATGTTGGCATTAGCTGTAAGTAGCCACAGTAAAGACTATTCCCCTCGTGCAATTGATGGGACAGTGCCTGAAGCATAACAGCATTCGGACATGGGTAAGGTTTGACACTCAACTAGTTTTGCCAAGGTGCTGATCTCTGCCAGAACCCAGTCAGGACAGTCCAGGTCACCACAGAAACGGAACCTCTGCAAAATAAAAGATGACGTTAGTGTCTCTCTCTGTCTACATCATACACATGTCAGATGACAAAACACCAAACTTAAATGCAAACATTTACTTTGCAATAGATCACTTGAACAATTTGAAGATATTTTGAATAGGCAGCAAGAAAACAACAGAAAAATACATTATAGCGTCTGACTGTCAGGAATGGAGAGGCTGAGGCCTATCTTCTCTGGAAGGATGAGGGGTGACCTATTGTTTCCTTACAGCAGAGAAGGCTCGGGGAAACCTGATTGAGGTGTACAAGTTCTGAGGGGCATGGACAGGATAGACAAAGAGAAACACTTCCTTTAGTAGAGTCATAGAGATGGACAGCATGGAAACAGACCCTTCGGTCCAACCCGTCCATGCCGACCAGTTATCCCAATCCAATCTAGTCCCACCTGCCAGCACCCAGCCCATATCCCTGCATACGCTTCCTGTTCATATACCCGTCCAAATGGCTCTTAAATGTTGTAATTGTACCAGCCTCCAACACTTCCTCTGGCAGCTCATTCCATACACATACCACCCTCTACGTGAAAAAGTTGCCCCATAGGTCTCTTTTATATCTTTCCCCTCTCACCCTATGCCCTCTACTTCTGGACTCCCCAATCCCAGGGAAAAGGCTTTGCCTATTTACCCTATCCATGCCCCTCAATTTTGTAAACTTGAGGGTTTAATATCCAGGAGCCCAGTTCTACAGTGAGGAGGGGATTTTAGGATTTCTTCTATAGTGAGAGGGTCAGTATCTGGAACTCTATGTCTAAAAGGGTGGTACAGATGGAAACTCTTAAGACATTTAGGAACTATTTAGATGGACACTCGAAATCTCATAGTCAATAATGTAAATGTACTTAAGGGGGAGCTGGATCAGAAAGTTGTTGATTGTGTTACTTCATCTAGCCCGATCAGATAAATGGATTTGTGTATATTGTTCCTGATATTGTGAATTTTAGGTACCCTACTTCATAAATGTTTCTGTTGTTGGTAAGTTGAGGCTTTACTGTTGGCATTTACGGAACTGTTTACATTGATGGGGTTAGGCATAAGGAATAACATTTTGCAGGAATCTCGACAGTTTGGGAAGCTGGAATAATTCAGAAAGGCTGAATGGAATTGAGAACAGACTGAAAATACAAAGCCAGAGGCAGGGGGTAAAAAAAAGAGAATCTAATGGTTATTGTGTCTGCACACTACTGATTGTGTAACCCAAGGCTCAAAGTGTAAGGAATAATTTAAGCATGTTACAGGGGTCTGTGCTCTAAAGTTTTTAACTGTGGTTCCGAAAATGCATTGTTATCGATCATGTATTAAGGGTCCACTAAAGTAACCGCAAATGCAGCAATGGGAGTTGAAGTAAGTGAAAGACATTACAGAAGAGCTAGGGAGCTCACAGCCATAAGAGTATAGGAGGAGCAGATCTTCTAGTATAGTGGTAGTGTCCCTACCTCAAGGTCAGAAGGCCCCTGGCACAGCTCCCACCTACTTCAGGAGGTTTATCATAACATGCTTGGAGAGGTGCATTAAAAATATCTACAAGCACAGAAGGCCATTCAACCTATCTAAAGCGATTATCCATTGAGTCACATTCTGCTCTGCTCTGGTTTTCCCAGCAATTTCCACCTTTGGTGTACATCCAATTCCATTTTGAAAATTACTACTAGATCACATATCATGACAACACCCAAAATTGTCTGTCAGACAAACTGAAGTCATTGAACCTGCCCAGAACTTTATTCTAAATATTTTGGTGCATGTCCTGTTAGGAACTAAATTAGCCACACAAAAAAAACTAAACAACAGAGGCAATATTTCTTTAAAATAAGCTGCAATAGCACATTTGCATTTCAGACGTCCCACCTACCATAATTTTTCAAAGTTGCACAAAATGACAACTTAGCTGATGAAAAACAAAACTGACTTCTGTTAACAGGAAAACTGACAAAATGCATACATTTTAGTGCCATAAAAGCTAGATTCTAGATGACTGTACAGCACTTTCAACACAAAAACAATCTATATACACAGACAAAACATGATCACCGTGAACATTCAAACTCAAGGGCAGATGACCATTTATTTATAACAAAACTAAGGTACACAGCCCACCAGACACACACCTGCCCGACATACGAAGCCCGGCGCGCACGGGCGCACACACACACAAACAGTGCCCGACACATAAACCCGGGTGTGTGCAGATGCACACAATGCCCGACATACAAACCTGGGCACGTGCGAACACACACAGTGCCCGACACACAAACCCAGGTGCGCGCGCGCACACACAGTGCCTGACACACAAACCCAGGTGCGCGCGCGCACACACACACACAGTGCCCGACACACACACACTGCCCAAAATACAAACCTGGGCACATGCGCGTGTGCGTGCACACTGTACCTGACACACAAACCCAGGTGCATACGCGCACACACAGTGCCTGACACACAAACCCAGGTGCACACGCGCACACACAGTGCCTGACGCACAAACCCAGGTGCACACGCGCACACACAGTGCCTGACACACAAACCCAGGTGCGCGCGCGCGCGCACACACAGTGCTGACACACAAACCCAGGTGTGCGCGCACACACAGTACTGACACACAAACCCAGGTGCATGCGCGCGCACACAGTGCCGACACACAAACCCAGGTGCATGCGCGCGCACACACAGTGCCGACACACAAACCCAGGTGCACGCGCGCACACATAGTGCCGACACACAAACCCAGGTGCTCGCGCGCGCGCACACACAGTGCCTGACACACAAACCCAGGTGCGCACGCGCACACACACAGTGCCCAACACACAAACCTGGGCTCACGCAAGCACGTGCACACACACACACACACACAGTGCCAGGCGCGCGCACGCACACACAGTGCCAACACACATACCCAGGCGCACACACGCACACACACAGTGCCCGAAACACAAAACCTGGGCACACGCAGACACACACAGATCCAGGTGCGCGCGCACGCACACACACACTCGGGGGGAGAGGGGAGGAGATGGTGAGGGGGAGGGGGAGAGGAATGAGGGGGTGAAGGGAGGATGGGGTAAGGGGGAAACAGAGAAAGAAAGGTGGGGAGCAACGTTCAAGGAGCAGCTGGTCAGAGTGGGGGGGTGTGAAACAGATGGGACAGCGCGGGGGCAAATGGAGAAAAGGGGGCAGGGGGTGGGCCATTCAGCCCTTCGGGCCATCAATCCAACCAGTCTATCCCAGCCCAGCTATAGCCCCTCCCTCCCTTGTAAAGGGTTGCTAGTTTAGAGAAGGGGGCTGAGTGGGCCGAAGGGCCTGTCCCTGTACTGTACTCACTCTGGTTGTTATTTGGGGGGGAGGAGGAGGGGGGGGGGTAAGAAGCCCAGCCCCACCCCTCCCTGCTATCCCTCAGATGGGCTGAGCGGCCTTTAGCAGCGAGTGGGTCTAAGGGGGTCAGGCTCCCTCCTTCCTCCCCCTCCCCTCTGTGTCTGCCCTGAGCTGGGTCACACTCACCATGGTGACTCCAGGCCGCACTCCCTTCCCCACCCTCGGGGCACCTTCTGTCTCAATCAGCTGAGCACAGGCTGTGGGCCGACCAGCGGCTTTCCCTGGGAAAGGCCCTCTCTCCCACTCCCACTCACACACCCACCCCACTGGCCGACCAGGAGCTTTCCCTGGTGTTTCAATCTGCTCCTCCTGGCAGCACAAAAAACTACATTTTTAAAAAAAATGTTTTTAAAAACCCACCACTCGAATGTCAAGGTTCACCCACAACAGCAGCACCCACCGAACAAAATAGACGCCCCCTTCCTCCCCCTCCAAAGACCTGGCAGTCAGAAACACAATAAAAGAGCTGATTTTGTTCAGCTCTGAGGAAGGGTCGCCTTGTCAGGGATGATGTGGATGTGGAGGTGATGGACTGGGGTGGACAATGTTTAAAAAAAAATCACACAACACCAGGTTATAGTCCAACGGGTTTAATTGGAAGCACACTAGCTTTCGGAGTGCTGCTCCCCATCACCTCACTCCCTGTTCCCCCCCTCACTCCTCATTCCCCATCCCCACTCTCCACTGCCCGTTCCTCCCTTACTCCCCATTCCCCCTCCCTCTCCCCACTCCTCACCCCCCCACTCCCCATTCCCCCCCCACTTCCCGTTTCCCCCTCACACCCTGTTCCGCCCTCACTTCATGTTCCCTCCCACTGCCCATTCTCACCTCACTCCTCATTCCCCACCCCCTACCCCCTACCCCCTACCCCCACTCTCCACTGCCCGTTCCTCCCTTACTCCCCATTCCCCCTTGCCCTCTCCACTCATCCCCCCACTCCCCATTCCCCCCTCACTTCCCGTTCCCCCCCTCACTCTCTGTTCCCCCCTCACTCCATGTTCCCTCCCACTGCCCATTCTCCCCTTACTCTCCACTGCCTGCTCCCCTCTTACTCCCCATTTCCCCCCTCACTCCCCACTCCCCACCCTCAATCCCCATTCCCCACCCTCACTCCCCACACCCCGTTCTGTGCACAACCACCTGAAGAAGGAGCAGAACTTCAAAAGCTAGTGCTTCCAAATAAACCTGTTGGACTATAACCTGGTGTTGTGTGATATTTTTAACTGTTAGGATTGAACTGAGAAGGCAGGGTTGTAATTCTATGGAAACCCTTGCCCAATGACGCTACTTCAGTAAGCGTTTTTAAAGCTTAAGAGTTTTTTTTAACAATAAAGGAATTAAGAAATACGGTGAGAGGATGGGTAAGTGGAGTTGAGGTCACAAAAAGATCAACCATGATCATATTGAATGGCGGAGCAGGCTTGATGGGACAGATGACCCACTCCTGCTCCTAGTTCTGATGTTATGAACCTTTTCCCTAGGGTGGGAGATTTCAAGATGAGGGGGCACATTTTTAAGGCCAGAAGTCACGCGACACCAGCCTATAGTCCAGTTGGGTTTATTTGAAATCACAAGCTTTCAGGGTACTGCTCCTTCATCAAGTCCATCCCAGTCCAACACCAGCACTTCCACCTCTTCTCATTTTTAAGGTGAGAGGAGAGAGATTTTAAAAGACATGAGCTTTTCCAGCAATTTCTGTTTCTGTTTTTGAATTTATTTAGTGAGTCTGCCGGCACACGATCTGACAATGCAGTGTCACGTGTGTGTGTGTGTTTGTGCGTGTCCCAAGCTTGTCCTCCTGCTATAAGCAGGGGAGGGAGTTTCCGATGTGAAAAGGACCACCACAGATTGCAAATTCAACTTTCTGATGTAAAGACCACTCCTGTCCCATATCCTGACCCCAGATTGTGCAAGAATTCCTATCATCCATGATCGAATGGCGGAGCAGACTAAATGGGCCGAATGGCCTAATGTCTGCTACTATGTCCAATGGTCTGTTTACTTTCATTGAACCTTACACTCATATAACACAGATCAGGCTATTCGGCCCGTCAAGTCTGCACCAACTAATCTGAATCTACAAACTGGGTGTTGCTGGTTGGGTCAGCATTTATTGCCCATCCTCAGTTCCCTTAAGATAGTGGGGGTGAGTTGCCTTATTAAACATCGTGAGGTTTCCCACCTCAACAATTTTCTTTATCCTTCTATGGGATGTGGGCATCACTGGCAAAGGCAGCATTTGTTGCTCAATCTCGAATTGCTGAATAGCTTGATGGGGCCATTTCAGAGAGTAATTAAGAGTCAACTGCATTGCTATGGGACTGGAGTAACATACAATTCAGATACTCTCTGCTAAAGGGCACCAGTGAATCAGACAGATTTTTTTTAAATGACAATTTTTGTCATGGAACCATGACTGAGGCTAGCTTTCAGTTCCAAACAATCACATTCAAATTCCATCAGCTGCCCATGGTGGGATTTGAACCCAGGTCCCCAAGGTTTAGCCTGGGCTTTGGGGTCACTAGCCCAGCAACACAACCATCAGGCCATGGATAGTCAAGTAAGACATCAGAGCAAGCATTAGGAAGGCAGTGAAGATGGCTACTGGTTGGGGAACCAGTGTAGCCTGGTCAGACCATGTGGAAGCCCTTATTAGAAAGACTGTAATGTCAATCTTTTTAGCTTCATTTCTTAGTGTCCTAACTTACACCATGTATGTCTGTAATGTAGTGGAACTCTTTTTTTAAATTTTCTCTACTTTTTGTACCTAGGCACTTTGCATCTAGGATGGCACCGTGTGTTGGTGACTTTATGTAGTTTTCACGGAACTCCTGTTCTTTTGTAACTTGAGTGCACATGACAACCTAATTTGAACAACTATTTGCATTTATAAAGCACTTATCACAATCACAATACACATTAAAGTACTTTATAGCCAATGACGCACTTTTGAAGTGTTGTCACTGTTTCAAAACAGGAAATTGGAGAACACATATGAGCACAGCAAGCTCTCACAACCAGTAATGTAATTATGACCAGTTTAGGGTGGATTCGGAAAGGTTGTTTCCCCTTTTTGGAGAGTCAAGGACATAACCTCCAAATAAAGTTTCACATGTTTTAATCCAGAAATCACAAGGAATTTCTTAGGGTCATGAATTCTTTCCCATAGAGGGCTGGGTCCTCTATGCTGAGATAGATTTTTAATCAGTATGGGAATTGAAGGTTAGCGGGAAAGTGGATTTTACAGTCATCACATCAGCCATCATCTATTAAATTGTGAAGCAGACTAACGGGCCAAATGGTCTATTTCTGCTCTTGTCTCTTATGGTCTAAATGTTTTTGTAATAATATTACATGGGACTGTAAGAATCTCAACACATACACTGACCAGCACTTCAAAGGGTCCAGGAAACTCTCAGATTTGTCTCTGTCTGACCTAAGGCTAGCAGGTACCACAATGCTGTACACTTAGAAATAAATTATTTCTCTTTACTTCTTGGGAAATGGTATTTCTGTTGCCGAATATTATGGAAAACAGTTTCTACATTGACAATATTTTCCATTTTCATTTGGAAGATGGGGCAG